>NC_141675.1:100610171-101210171 GCF_028749965.1 Puma concolor
TTGAGTGGAAATCACAGAGTTCCCATATAACCTCTGCCCCTCTACATTCACACCCTCCTCCCCTGCCTCCATCACTTATGCCACCCGGGTACATTTGGAATAGTCGATGAGCCAATGTTAACACAACATTATCACTCAAAGTACATAGTTTAATTAAGGGTCACCCTAGGTGTACCTTCTGTGAGTTTTAGCAACTATGCAGCTGGCAGGGATCCCCCATTGTAGTTTCACACAGAGTAGTTTCATTGTCCTAAAAGTCCTCTAGGCTTCACCTATTCCTCCCTCCTTTCACCCTAACCCCTAACAACCCCTGATCTTTTCACTGTCTCCATAGTTTTGCCTTTTCCAGAATGTCACGTACATGGAATCATACAGAACGTAGTATTCTCAGACTGGCTTCTTTCACTTAGTAAGATGCATTTAATTTCTTCTGTGTCTTTTCATGTCTTAGCAGTTCATTTCTTGGTAGTGCTAAATAATATTCCCTTGTCCGGATGTACCACAGTTAAACCATGTATTTTTTTGTGTCTATATTTACAGGAGAACAGTTACCACAAAAATTTGTTGTATGTATCACCTTCTTTATTTTGATTACTTTGGTCATTGTGGGATCCATTTGCCTTTTGAAAATCGATGTCTGCAGGTATTGACAAATGTTTTTTCTTCCACAGCTTTATTAAGCCAGAAGGGGTCAGAAATAGAGAACTGACAGGCGAAATTAATATGCTAACATCAACTTCCCACAATCAAAAAGCACGTCCTAAATGTCTTAGATTTGGACTACTCTAAATGACAGGAGGGATTTTGCTTGGTCACTTAGGCGTGCAAGCACAGTGAATTAGTCCATTTAAGACAGGATCTTGGGAGAGATAGTGTATACTAAATTTCTAAACCAGTAAATAGTAATTCATTTTATGTCACATATTTTCCATATATTAGGCTTCTGTTTCATAATTCCACTTCCTTTTCCAAAATCTGGAATTATCTTGTCTACATGTATTAACCAAAAGCATCATTCTTATTTCTGGTAGTTCAGGTCTGATTTTATGTATTCTATCAAATATGAATCACACTTGTCAATAGTATATTTTTTTGTTTTCCCATTTTTAATTAAATAATGATGTTTCCTTCATTCACTCCAGCGTATTTTTATATTTTGCAGAAAATACTAATTAAACAGAAATTACTTCAGTTGTTGAGGAGGTAAGATAACATTAAAAAGAATATTTGCAAACTTTTAAGCCATAAAGTCAAAATATAGTTACATAATTTTTAATTTGCATTATATTAGTATTTTAATTGGAAAGTAAAAATTCTAATTTTATAATGCTCATAGTCAGGCATACTTATTTTGTTAATTATCTACCATGTACTATTTATATGTACCCTAAACCATATTTTCATTTCAAGAACTGTATGTTACAAAACACAGAATGTTTGCCTCATTTAGACTATAATCTTTGGAGAAAATGATTTGGTTTTTCCTTCCCTATGAAACCATCTCTAATCCTTGACTTCCCTTTCTCAATACTATCATCATTTTCCTCTTACCTGGGCTTAAATCTTATCCTGCTCCAAATCTCATAACTAGTAGCTTACCAAGTCTTTGACCCTCTCCTTTGAAATACCTTTCATATTACTTCATTTCTTCTCCATTTCCACTTTCACACAATCTTTTTCATTTGACACCGAGACCTACATAATCAACAATTTTTTTGATAAAATAATAGAAAAGAGTCTTTCTCTTATGTCCATGTAAGCCTAGAGATGCAAATACAAGCACTATTGGTAGAAACTAAAGCTGTGGACACCAGTTAGGAAAACGTAGGTAATTAGTGACTTCTGGCTTTTGTGAATGGATTTTGACTTTGAGTTCTTTCTTAGGATGAAATGCAATCCCATGCCAGCTACACAGAGAAGAGCAATCTATGACACTGTGAGCAGAGTGAGGAGGTCTCAGGTGTTACAAAACGAAGTTGATGGGCTTCATAAGTTACTTGAATCTAGCACCAGAACAAATGAATAAAGAAACAGTAAAGCTACTCTTTTGATTTTCTTAGAATTCTAGAATGGAAAATATAATCAGTCTTTGAGATCTTTTAAAACAACACAGGCAGAGCTATTGCGTTCATTTGAATGGTTACAAAAATTCCATTTTATGGTTATGTGAAAATTTAGTTAACCGTAGACCTAATTATGGACATTTAGATGATTTAAATTTTGTTTGTTTTGCTATTATAAACAATACCACATAGATATATCTCTTTGCATTTGCTTGAGTATATTTGTACAATAATTCCCTTGGGAGGAATTAGAAATTCCTTGAGGGGAATTGTGCATTTTCATTATTGACTGATATGTCAAGTTGTATCAATTTACATTCCTTTCAACTGTATTTGATTCTGTCTTTTCCTATACCATTACTTTTATATCTGCAAGATTGCCACTTTTTGTTTTTAATCAACCAGTTAATAAATATGATGTCAGAGTATAATAAGAATCACACTATTTAACAAAACTGGATTTATGTTTTTGTCATTTTTGTGGGAAAGAGCAGGAATGAGAGAGGGAACACACGTGAGCAATTAGTATTCTGAATGCATTCTATGGCTATAGAGATATTGGTAACTAATACCTAACATTTTTGCAGATGTGATAAATTGAAAATGTGTATTTTTATGGTGTACTTTTTATTGTAAGGTATTGAGCAAGTAACAGATTTTCATTGACTACATAAGCAGCTAAATATGCATTATGAAGAATTTGGGTATCCATAAAATATGGTGCATGTGATAAGATGATAGCTAATGGATGACATGACCTTGCCCTATTATTTAGGTGGAATACAGTATTAATCATGTGTACATTGTTTATAATATTTTCAAAAAAATTTTAATTTTGAAAATTTATGAAAAAAATCAGTCTGCTTCTCCATGGCAGGAAAAACATTAAACATTTTCACCATGGTAGGGGCTCCTGGTTGGCTCGGTCGATTAAGCATCCAACTCTTGACTTTTGCTCAGATCATGATCTCACGGTTTGTGGGATCAAGCCTCATGCACTGTCACCGCAGATCCTGTTTGGGATTCTCTCTCCGCTTCCCTCTGTCCTTCCCCCTACATGTGTACCTACACTCTCTCTTTCTCTTTCTCTCTCAGAATAAATGGATAAACTTTTTTCATCATGGTAGAAATTAAAACGAAATCCATTCATTTTTCAATTATGCCATTTGAAACACTTAAGACAGTTGTTCTGTCACTGTTCTTCTCCCTCCAGCCATTTTGGCCACACCAGGTTTTATCTTTAAAATACTTTTCATTCATTTTGGAGGTAAAACTAATGTAATGACATTTGGCACATGATTTTCACCAAACCATTTTGACACCATTTGCTAAAACAAAAAAACAATCCATTAAGTTTCTCCACATAAGTTTATCGAGTAATGCACACAACAGACACCATGACCCTGTCCTTGACATTCTTAATTCTCCATCCATCCTTGCTTGGGAGGAGACTCACAGTTAAATGGGTTCAAAACAAAGCAAAGCAAAATTGTATTTACATCTTAACTTGCTAATGTCAAAACAGCCATGTAAATGACACTTAAAAGACTTCAAGATAGTTTATAAGTGCTAAATTATGTGGCACAGGAAATAAATGTATTAAAATCTTCCACCACAGGGGTGCTAAATGCAGTTGAACGTCAGAATCATGTGAGGAAATACAAAATTATATAGATCACCCAAATGCAGTTTAGATATGCTGAATCAGAAAAACATGGAAACTAAAACAGGCTCTCCAGGAAGCAGAGGCTGAGATGGAGTTAGGAGCAGTAAAGGTTAATTGGGAGAGAGGGCTTATACCTGTGAAAGATGAAAGGGGCAGGAAGTAGGAGAGGGGAGGCAAAGCCTTCAGCCCCTGCTGCTGATCTGAATCAAACCTGTGAAAGGAACGGAGAGGGAGCAGGATACAAGGGCCTCAGATCACATACAGAACTGCCAAATTCTTCGCCAAACCCATGAGAAGCCCTGGAGCAAAGATGACTTGTATGAAGTATCTTAAAAGAGCAGGAATGGCCAAACCCTAATGTGCCTTCATGCATAGTCATTGTCTGGGAAGAATATGGCCTCAACTCAAAAGTTGAAATGGAGGAGCGCCTGGGTGGCTCAGTCCAGTTGAGCATCGGACTTCAGCTCAGGTCATCATCTCGTGTTTCAGGAGTTCCAGACCTGCATCAGGCTCTGTGCTGATGGCTCAGAGGCGGGGGCCTGCTTCGGATTCTATGTTTCCCTCTCTATCTGACCCTCCCCCACTCATTCTCTGTCTCTCTCTTTCTCAAAAATAAATTAAAACATTAAAAAAAAAAAAAAAGCTGAAATGGACCCTGAAGCCATTAACCGCTAGAGACCATCAGCACATTGCATTCCTTGTGTTTGAATGGTGAGTTCTCTATTGATGGGAAATGTGAACCACTTACCTCCCTGGCTGCCCAGTCCATCTTTTCCAGCTTTCACTGGTTAGTATTTGCCTGGTATGCCATTGACTCTGTATCTTCAACTTCTCTGTGACATTTTATTTTAGGTATACCTGTTACAAAGAGCTACAGCTTTTTAATAAAGCAGATATGGCTGCTTTTTATTAACTCTTTGAAAATTTTAACTTTTAAGACAAGACTTTAAACCATACACATTTGTTGTAGTTACTTACATATTTGGTCATATTTCTACAATCTTATATGTCTTATTTAGTATGTTTTTTCCCCCTGCCTTGTTTTATTTTTTTCTCTTACTCTGCCTTGCTGGATTGGCTAATATTTTTCCTCTTTTCTTTCTTTTCCCTTGGTAGTTTAAAAGATAGCCATTGTAATCTACATCTATCAGTGGTTATGCTTTATTTCCAAACACCTAAAGACAGCTTTGTTTTTAAAAAAAATTTTTTTTAATGTTTATTTATTTATTTTTGAGAGAGAGAAAGACAGAGCACGAGCAGGGGAGTAGCAGAGAGAGGGAGACACAGAATCCAAAATAGGCTCCAGGCTCCGAGATGTCAGCACAGAGCCCGACACGGGGCTCGAACTCACAAACCATGAGATCATGACCTGAGCCGAAGCCGGATGCTCAACCGACTGAGCCACCCAGGCACCCCAAGACAGTTTTATTGTAGTTTAATTGATATAACTATTTGTTACATTTTGAGCATATTTCAAGGGTACAATTTGTTACATTTTGACATAGTTTTACATTTGTGAGCCATCAGCACAGTCAAGATAATGAACTTGGGGCACCTGCGTGGTTCAGTGGGCTGAGCATCCAACTTTGGCTCAGGTCATGATCTCACGGTTGGTGGGTTCGAGCCCCGTGTCTGGCTCTGTGATGACAGCTCAGAGCCTGGAGCCTTCGGATTCTGTGTCCCTCTCTCTCTCTCTGCCCCTCCCTGATTGCATTCTGTCTCTCTTTCAACAATAAATTAATATAAATAAATAAATAAATAAATGTTTAAAAAGATAATTAACTTATCCATCACCCCCACATTTTCTTGTTTTTCTTTGTAATCCTACTCTCAAACTCTTGTTCTCCTTCAAGGAGCCACTAATCTGCTTTCTGTCATTATATATCAATTTACATTTTCTAGATTTTTATAAATGTGATCATACAATATGTACTCCTTTTTGGGGAGGGGGAATCTGGTTTCCTTTCCTGAACATAATGATTTAATATAAGGTCACACATTAAACTTCATTATTTTTATTGCTAAATAGTATTTCATTTTGTGAATATACCACAGTCTGTTTATCCATTTACCTATTGATGGACACCTGGGTTGTTTCCAGTTTTAGGCTATTGCAAATAAAGCTGCAAACATTCCTATGCAAGTATTTTTGTGGACATGTGCTTCTATTTTCCTCAGTAAAAAGCTGTCAAAGGGTTAGCTGTATAATACAGCGTGTGGATTTTTAACTTAAAGTAATTTTGCCAAACTTTTTGCTAAGTGGTCATACTATTTTACTTTCCTCCCACCAATGTCCAAATCTCCAGTTTTTCCCTATTTTTATCAATTCATGGTATGGTCAGTATTTTCTTTTTTTAAGTTTATGGGAGGGCAGAGAGAGAGGGAGAGAGAATCCCAAGCAGGCTCTGCACTGCCAGCATGGAGCCCAGAATGGGGCTCAAATTCACAAACAGTGAGATCAAGACCTGAGCTAAAAATCAAGAGTCAGATGCTTAACCAACTGAGCCACTCAGCACCCAGGTATGATCAGATTTTTTAGACATCACAGTAGATGTGTATTTCTCTCTAATGGTTTTATAAAAGTTTTATTATCAAAGTTATCAAAGACATACAATGTTATATTAATCTCTCATTATGGTTTTAATGTATATCTCTCTAAGACTAATGATGGCTTTCTTATCATAAATTTATTTATCACTCATATATTTTCTTTGGTAAGTGCTGAAATGCTTTTCTCATTAAAAAAATTCAGTAGTTTGTTTCTTCATTCTTTATTCAGAATTCTTTCTATTTTCTGAATACAAGTCCTTTCATTCTCTTTACAACATTCACTGTCTTTTGAAGAGATGGTTTTTGGTAGTTGTTGTTGTTTGTTGTTTGTTTGTTTTTAAGAGAGGACTTTTTTTATTTGATGAATAATTTATCGACTTATTCCTTTACTTGACTATGCTTTTGGTTGCATCTAGGAATTTTTTCCTTTTATTATTTTTTAATATTTATTTATTTTTGAGAGTGAGAAAGAGCATGAGTGGGGAAGGGGCAGAGAGTGTGGGAGACACAGAATCCGGAGCAGGCTCCAGGGTCTGAGCTGTCAGCACAGAGCCTTGAACTCATGGAGAGAGAGATCATGACCCGAGCCAAAGTCGGATGCTCAACTGATTGAGCCACCCAGGGGCCCCTAAGAATTTTTTTTTTCTAACACAAAGATTTCCTAGTGTTTTGTTATAGAACATTTCTAGAATTAGGTTATACATTTATATTCATAACCTATTTTGATGGTATTTTGTATTTGGTGGAGATATAGACCTAGGTTCTTTTTTTTTTTCTTTTTTGCACACTGATATTCATGTGCATATCCCAAAACCACTAAATTACCTTTTGTCTTTGTTGAAAATCATTGGCACTCATGTGTAAGAGTCTATTTATGGACTCTCTATGCTGTTTATTGAACCTTGTGTCTATTGTTGTGCCAATATCACACTGTTTGTAGCTTTATAAGTCTTGAAATCCATTAGCATGAGCTCTACGACTGTTCTTTTGCAAAGTGGTTTTGGCTATCCTAGGTACTTTGCATTTCCATATACATTTTAGACTTTGTCAATTTCTGCAAAGAACACTTTTTGGATTTTAACCAGATTATGTTGAAGTATATATCAGTTTGAGGAGAATTAATATCTTAGCGATAATGAGTCTTCCAATCCATGAGCGTCGTAGATCTCTCATTTATTTAGGCCTACTTTTATTTCTCTCTGCAATATTTTATACATTTCAGTGTATAGCTTTACACATCTTGCCGAGGCTTGTCCCTAAATACTACATTTCATACTTTTGGATGCTACTGTAAAGGATATTGTTATTTTTTATGTTTATTTTTGAGAGAGAGAACATGAGCAGAGGTGGGGCAGGGAGAGAGGGGGGCAGAGGACCTGAAGAGGGTTTCACACTGACAGCAGGGAGCCTGTTACAGGGCTCAAACTCAGGAACCATGAGATCATGACCTGAGCTGAAGTCAGATGCTCAACGGACTGAGCCACCCAGGCACGCCAAGGGTATTATTTTTCAAATTTCAATTTCTAATTGTTCCTTGATATTATATTAAAATACAACTGAGTTTTGTATATTGACCTTATATATTCTGCAACCTAGATAATTATACTTAGTGGTTTGAATAGTTTTTTTGAAGATTCTGTCAGATTTACAATAGAGATGATCATGATGTATGTAAATTAAGACAGCTTCCTTTCTTCCTTTCCAATCTGTATGACTTTTATTTGTTTTCACTTATTGAATAATAACTGTTTATCTACTCATGAAATTTCTGACATCGAAATTTTCACAATGAAATTTCTGACATCAAAATTTTCGACACGGAGCAATTCTCCAATTGTCTGTACACACCAACTGCGTGATGTACGATTTCATTCAATTTTGACACTAATTATCCAGAATTAGCACAGACCCCACAGATACAGACTCAGTGCCAAAAGACAGCCCTCTACTTCAGATGCCAGTTGCAAGTGGTGGGTCTCCAGGTTACTCACATTACTGTCCAACTTGGCTACAAATTGAGAGCTCCCATGAGACCCCTTCCCCCAGGTTTGATAATTTGCTATAATGGCAATAAACACTGGTTTATTATAAAAAATATTTAAAAAGATACAAAAGAAACAGCCAGATGAAGATGTATATAGGTCAGATCTGAAAAGCTCTCAAGCATAGGGGCTCTGTTGTCCCCACAGAGTTTTGGATGCATTCACCAAAGCAGAAGCCTTCTGAACGCTTTTGTTTAGGATTTTCATATAGTTTCCGTTACGTAGGCATGATGATTAAATCATTGGCTCTGGAGGTCATGCGATAGGCCTGAAGTTGCCAACCCTTAGAGATGTGGTTGCTTCCCCTGAAACCAGCCACCATCCTGAAGCTATCCAGAGGCATGTCAAGTTCACCTCATTAGTATAAACTGAGGTATGGTTGAAAGGGGCTTGTTATGGAGGCATCTGGGTGGCTCAGTCAGCTAAGCATCCAACTCTTGGTTTCAGCTCATGGTTAGTGAGTTTAAACCCCAAATCGGGCTCCATGCTGACAGTGCAGAGTCTGCTCAGGATTCTCTCTCTCTCACTCTCTTTCTGCCCCTCCCCTGCTAGGTCTTTCTGTCTCTCTCTTCAAAAATAAATAAATTAAAACAAAATTTTTAAAGAAAGGGACTTGTTATGAATAACAAAAGGCACTCCTCTCATCTCTATCACTCAGGAAATTACAAGGATTTTAGGAGCTCTGTGCAAGCAATCAAATATATATTTCTTATTATAACCCAAGATCATGCTTACTTATTGCACTGGCTAAACCCTTTAGGGAAAGGCTCATTAGAAGTAATGAAAGTGGACATCCTGGTATTACTTCTAGTCTTAGGGGAAAGCAAGCTGACTTTCACCATGAACACAATGTTGGCTGCTGGGTTCTGTTTGTTTTATAGGTGCTCTTTATTGGGTAGAAGAATGTTTCTTCTATTCCTACTTTCTCAGAGTTTTATTTTATTTTTTTAAATTTACATCCAAGTTAGTTAGCATATTGTGCAATAATGATTTCAGTAGAATCCAGTGATTCATCACCTACATATAACACCCAGTGCTCATCCCAACAAGTGTCCTCCTTAATGCCCCTTGTCCATTTAGCGCATGCCCTCCCCAACCCCAAAACCCTCCAACAACCCTCAGTTTGTTCTCTGTATTTAAGAGTCTCTTATGTTTTGTCCCTCTTCCTGTTTTAATATTATTTTTGCCTCCCTTCCCTTATGTTCATCTGTTTTGTACCTTAAATTCCACATGAGTGAAGTCATATGATATTTGTCTTTCTCTGACTAATTTCACTTAGCATAATACCCTCTAGTTCCATCCACGTAGTTGCAAATGGCAAGATTTCATTCTTTTTGATTGCCGAGTAATACTCCATTGTACATATATACCACATCTTCTTTATCCATTCATCCACCGATGGACATTTGGGCTCTTTCCACACTTTGGCTATTGTCAATAGTGCTGCTATAATCATTGGGGTGCGTGTGCCCCTTTGAAACAGCACTCCTGTATCCTTTGGATAAATACCTAGTAGTGCAATTTCTGGGTCGAAGGTAGTTCTATTTTTAGTTTTTTGAGGAATCTCCACACTGTTTTCCCAAATGGCTGCACCAGTTTCTATCCTACCATCAGTGCAAAAGTGTTCCTCGTTCTCTGCGTCTGATTTGCCATCATCTGTTGTTTCCTGCATTGTTGATTTTAGCCATTCTGACAGGTGTGAGGTGGTAGCTCATTATGGTTTTGCTTTGTATTTCCATGATGATGAGTGATGTTGAGCATTTTTTTATGTGTCTGTTAGCCATCTGGATGCCTTCTGTGGGAAAATGTCTATTCGTGTCTTTTACCCATTTCTTCACTGGATTATTTGGGTTTTCGGTGTTGAGTTTGATAAGTTCTTTATAGATTTTGGATCCTAAGCCTTTATCTGATATGTCATTTGCAAATGTCTTCTCATTCTGTCAGTTGCTTTTAGTTTGGCTGATTGTTTCCTTTGCTATGCAGAAGCTTTTTTATTTTGATGAGGTCCCAATACTTCATTTTTGCTTTTGTTTCCCTTGCCTCCAGAGACATGTTGAGTAAGAAGTTGTTGTGGCCGAGGTCAAAGAGCTTTTTGCCTGCTTTCTCCTCTAGGATTTTGATAGCTTCCTGTCTTATGTTTAGGTATTTCATCCATTTTGAGTTTATTTTTGTGTATGGTGTAAGGAAGTGGTTCAGGTTCATGCTTCTGCATGTTGCTGTCCAGTTTTCCTAACACCATTTGCTGAAGAGACTGTCTTTATTCCATTGGATATTCTTTCCTGCTTTGCCAAAGATTAGTTGGCCATACGTTTGTGGGTCCAAACCCAAACAGAATGGGTTTCCTATTCTGTTCCATTGATCTAAGTGTCTGTTTTTGTGCCAGTACCATACTGTCTTGATGATTACAGCATTGTAATGCATCTTCTAGCATTAGAAGTTCTAGCTACGTGAAAAATGCGTTGTAGCTCTGTGAAAAATGCTGGTGTTATTTTGATAGGGATTGCATTGAATATGTAGATTGCTTTGGGTAGTATCAACATTTTAACAATATTTATTCTTCCTAACCATGAGCATGGAATGTTTTTCCATTTCTTTGTGTCATTCAATTTCCATCATAAATTTTCTATAGTTTTCAGTGTGTAGATATTTTGCCTCCTTGGTTAGGTTCATTCCTAGGTATTTTTTTTTTTTTTTGTATATGAAATTTATTGTCAAATTGGTTTCCATACAACACCCAGTGCTCATCCCAAAAGGTGCCCTCCTCAATACCCATCACCCACCCTCTCCTCCCTCCCACCCCCCATCAACCCTCAGTTTGCTCTCAGTTCTCAACAGTCTCTTATGCTTTGGCTCTCTCCCACTCTAACCTCTTTTTTTTTCCTTCCCCTCCCCCATGGGTTCCTGTCAAGTTTCTCAGGATCCACATAAGAGTGAAACCATATGGTATCTGTCTTTCTCTGTATGGCTTATTTCACTTAGCATCACACTCTCCAGTTCCATCCACGTTGCTACAAAAGGCCATATTTCATTTTTTCTCATTGCCACGTAGTATTCCATAGTGTATATAAACCACAATTTCTTTATCCATTCATCAGTTGATGGACATTTAGGCTCTTTCCATAATTTGGCTATTGTTGAGAGTGCTGCTATGAACATTGGGGTACAAGTGCCCCTATGCATCAGTACTCCTGTGTCCCTTGGATAAATTCCTAGCAGTGCTATTGCTGGGTCATAGGGTAGGTCTATTTTTAATTTTCTGAGGAACCTCCACACTGCTTTCCAGAGCGGCTGCACCAATTTGCATTCCCACCAACAGTGCAAGAGGGTTCCCGTTTCTCCACATCCTCTCCAGCATCTATAGTCTCCTGATTTGTTCATTTTGGCCACTCTGACTGGCGTGAGGTGATACCTGAGTGTGGTTTTGATTTGTATTTCCCTGATAAGGAGCGACGCTGAACATCTTTTCATGTGCCTGTTGGCCATCCGGATGTCTTCTTTAGAGAAGTGTCTATTCATGTTTTCTGCCCATTTCTTCACTGGGTTATTTGCTTTTCGGGTGTGGAGTTTGGTGAGCTCTTTATAGATTTTGGATACTAGCCCTTTGTCCGATATGTCATTTGCAAATATCTTTTCCCATTCCGTTGGTTGCCTTTTAGTTTTGTTGGTTGTTTCCTTTGCTGTGCAGAAGCTTTTTATCTTCATAAGGTCCCAGTAATTCACTTTTGCTTTTAATTCCCTTGCCTTTGGGGATGTGTCGAGTAAGAGATTGCTACGGCTGAGGTCAGAGAGGTCTTTTCCTGCTTTCTCCTCTAAGGTTTTGATGGTTTCCTGTCTCACATTCAGGTCCTTTATCCATTTTGAGTTTATTTTTGTGAATGGTGTGAGAAAGTGGTCTAGTTTCAACCTTCTGCATGTTGCTGTCCAGTTCTCCCAGCACCATTTGTTAAAGAGACTGTCTTTTTTCCATTGGATGTTCTTTCCTGCTTTGTCAAAGATGAGTTGGCCATACGTTTGTGGGTCTAGTTCTGGGGTTTCTATTCTATTCCATTGGTCTACGTGTCTGTTTTTGTGCCACATTCCTAGGTATTTTATGGGTTTTGGTGCAATTGTAAATGGAATCGATTCCTTGATTTCTCTTTCTGCTGCTTTATTATTAGTGTACAGAAATGCAACTGATCTGTGCATTAATTTTATATCCTGAGGCTTTGCTGAATTCATGGATCAATTCTGGCAGTTTTTTGGTGAAATCTTTTGGGTTTTATACCTAGAGTATCATATCATCTGCAAAGAGTGAATTTGACTTCCTCCTTGCAAATTTGGATGCCTTTTATTTCTTTCCATTGTCTGATTGCTGAGGCTAAAACTTCCAACACTATGTTGAATCACAGTGGTGAGAGTGAACATCTTGTTGTGTTCCTGGCCTTAGGGGGTAAGCTTTCAGTTTCTCCCCATTGAGGGTGAGATATTAGTGGTGGGTCTTTCGTATATGGCTTTTATGATCTTGAGGTATAATCCTTATAACTCTTTTTGAGGGTTTTTTCAAGAAAGGATGCTGTATTTTGTCAAATGCTTTCTCTGCATCTATTGAGAGGATCATATAGTTCTTTCTTTTATTAACATGATGTAGCACATTGATTTGTGGATATTGAACCAGCCCTGCATCCCGGGTATAAATCCCACTTGATCATGGTGAATAATTATTTTAATGTATTCTTGGATCCAGTTGGCTAGTATTTTGTTGAGAATTTTTGTATTCATGTTCATCAGGGTCTCAGAGTTTTAAATAGGAATAGATGTTTGATTTTGTAAAAATATTTTCTGTGCCAATTGAGATGATCAGAATTTTCTTCTTTTTTAGCTTTTGACATGGTAATATTTTTTTCTGAATATTAAATTCAGCTGGCATTCTTGGTTAAAACCCACTTGGACATAATGTATCATCCTTAATATATATTGTTAGATTCTATTTACTACAATTTTCCTTAGAATTTTTGCATCTATGTTCGTGAGAGATACTGATCTGTAGTTCTCTAGTAATATTTTCCCTTGCTTTATGTGGTATCAGGGTCATGCTAATGGTATTGAATGAGTTGGCACAAGGTTATGGACTGATGTTTGTGTCCTTTCGAAATTCAGTTCAACTCCCAATGTGATGCATCAGGAGGTCAGGGTTTTGAGTGGTAATTAAGTTTAGATGAGATTCTGAGGGTTCCATGATGTGAATAGTGTTCTTATTAAAAAAAAAAAAAAAAGGAAGAGAGAGAACTCTCTCTCTACCACTAAGGACACAGTGAAAAGGTAGCTGTCTACAAGTCAGGAAGAGGCAATCTTACCAAGAACCAAATTGGCCAACATCTTGATGTTGGACCTCCCAGCCTCTACAACTGTGAGAAATAAATGTCTCTTGCTTAAGCCATCCAATCTATGGTATTTTGTAATTGTATCCTGAGCTGACTAAGATAGGATGTAATCCCTCTGTTTTCATTATTTTAGAAAAACTTGTGTATAATTGGGAATATTTTTTGAAATGCTTGGTTTAAGGGGGTTGTATGTGCTTAGAATTTTCTTTTGTGAAGCTTTTCATTTCCATTTAATTCAAAATACTTAATAAACTTTTTTAGATTGCTTCTTGACCTGTGGATTATTTAGAAAAGTGCTATTCAGTTTCCAAATATTTGAGGATTTTCCAGATATATTTCCATAATTGATTTCTAATTTCACCTCTCTGTGGTCAGAGAACATATTGTGTATGAGTTGAGATATTTTAAATGTATTGAGACATGATATGTGACTCTAGTAGAGGACTAACTTCATAAATATTTCATACGTACTTGAAAATAGTGCATATTCTGTTGTTTTTGGAGTGCTCAACAAACGTTAATGAGTTCGAGTTGATTGATAGTGTTTAAATCTTCTATGTACTTGTTGATTTTCTGTCAACTTCTATTGTTGAGGAGGTATAGTTTTGAAGGTCAGTTATAAAGGGCACAAACTTTTAGGAATGTTATGTCTTCTTTATGAACTTACTCTTTTATTATTATGAAATAACGTTCTTTATTTCTTAATCTTCCAACACCAAGAAGATTTGGGTAAGGAGACACATGGAAACCACCAGCAGACACAGCAACAAGCTGCAAGTTAAAGCACAAGCTTACCAACAGGCAACACTTCCTTCCCAAGCTGTTCTCCTGGTGGTTTGGAATAAATTAGTAAGGCAAGAGCAGACCCCCCAAGAAGCTATGCAAGAGTAAGCAGTTGTGGCCATGCAATCTTGCCCAAAGTGCCAATGTTTTATAAGATTGAAAGTTTTTTTTTTTGATGATGGGACACAACACAATGACACTCAGATAGATGAAAGGAAAGGCAGACTGTCTGTGACAATTTGAAATGAAAGATGGCTGCCATACTTGGCCACCCGGGGAAGAATCAGGTTCAGGGTGACAGTGAGAACCGTATTGAGAAGCTTATGTATGGCAGGTAGAGTTGAATTCCTCACATGGTGGAATTTCATTTATATGGAGTTCAAAAACTGGCAAAGTGGTGATAGAAGTCAGAATTGTGTTTCTCTCTGGGGAAGGGATATTGACAGAGAAGGAACAGGAAGGAAACTTCTTAAGAGTGAAATGGTCTTACCTTGGTTTTGTAGGCGATCATCTGAGTGTATACACATGTAAAAATTCATCAAGCTGTCCACTAAAGATTTGTGCATTTTACCAGGTGTAATTTATGCTTCCCCAAATACTACTTTCTAAATGAGTTGCTACAAAATTTATGTTGTCACTTCAGCACTCTGCAAGAACCAATGAATTGTAGGCGTTGGTTTTTTTTCTTTATCACTCAACAAAACTCAGCAATATTTCCTGTCAGTGGCTCCTCCGTGGCTGACCACTCCAAATGCATACTCTGGGGAGGATATCAGCTTTGAGGGTACTGATCTCTGTCAATACCATGGTATCTGGTAAGTCTGATGCTGTGACATTTTTTAGCAAAAAGTAAAGATATTTTCAGAAGTGATAAGGACGCTCTTTATCCACTCATAAAATGCTTTGCCTTGTGGCAGTGATAAATTTGTTTATTATCCAGCAAACCTTCTGATCTACCCTATGTCAATAGTGCACTGATTAGTTGTCCAGCTGAGTCCAGGGTAACACAGGGGGCCCTGGAATGGAGTGAAACTAAACTTGTGTGACAGGACAAATCCTCCAGTGTTTTGGTCTGTACCTTTATTGTCTCCTTGAATTCTTATTTTTTGATCCCTATGTTTATTAATGTGTGATTATTGTTGCTCCTTTGATATTTCTAATATTTCTAGCTCACAGGCTAAGAAGGAAACCCTAACTTTTTTTTTTTTAATTTTTTTTAACGTTTATTTATTTTTGAGACAGAGAGAGAGCATGAACAGAGGAGGGGCAGAGAGAGAGGGAGACACAGAATCTGAAACAGGCTCCAGGCTCTGAGCTGTCAGCACAGAGCCTGACGCGGGGCTCGAACTCACGGACCGTGAGATCATGACCTGAGCTGAAGTCGGATGCTTAACTGACGGAGACACCCAGGCGCCCCGGAAACCCTAACTTTCTAATTTGGGGTTCTTAAATTTTAAAATAGAGGCAAAAAGTATATGGGGAAATTTTGTTTCAGAAAATGAGCATCAGAGAACATAAGAATATAGTAATCATTATCTATTTGAAGTCAATGATTTCAAGCTCACATCAGAAGAAATGGAATCTTATCCCAAAGTGTGAACAGGTAGAACAAATGAGGGAAGTAGCTAAAATCAGAGCAGGCTTAAGCAGATGGAAGCAAACTTTTGAATCCACCCTGTCTTTCCTTGCAATCCTCCCAAAGAAGTTCCAAAACATTCTGAGCAACACTGGCTTCCATATTTCCATATATGTCTAGTTAAGGGTGAAGGTAGACACACACTGAAGAAAAAGTTCTCAGACACTTAGACTGAGCAGACATACAAGGTTGTCTCTGCCAGCGAGAACAGCAGCAGTCACAGCAGACTGCACACAGTTTTTATTTAGATAGAAGTATCAAAGAATATCAAAGCAAGGAAAGAGAGCACAAAGGGTCTTTAGACATTAGCCAGACATACGTCTGGTGGCTACACGAAGGCATGAAGGGAGTGCTTGTGGTTTCAAGGAATGTCAGGGAGGTACAGCAGGTGTTGTGTCTAAAGTATCCTTTAGGGGATCAGGGGACTCTGTCCTCATAGTGCTATCTCATTCGACAGCCTTGAGACCAGAACATAACATAGCTGATGTTTCAACAATTACCTCATTCACCCTTCAGGACTTACAAATACACTCTCTAAAAATAACTCACCATCTACCCCCTTTTATCTTTTTATTAGCAGGAAAAGGCGTTGTCACAGAAGTGGTGAGCATCTGGGTATTGGTGAAGAATACCTTGGGTGACTTGTTACGGGAGCAAAGAGACACCATCATGTTGATAACTGCAACGAGAAACAAGATGATTAGCAATATTATAATAGTGTTAAACCAGGAGTGTAGATTGAATGAGGAGAACCAGTTTTTTGGGTTGATACAGTTAGAAATACCATTGAAAGGGGTGCCTGGGTGGCTCAGTCAGTTGAGCGTTTGACTTCAGCTCAGGTCGTGATCTCGTGGTCTGTGAGTTTGAGCCCCGCGTTGGGCTCTGTGCTGACAGTTCAGAGCCTGGAGCCTGCTTCGGATTCTGTGTCTCCCTCTCTCTCTGCCCCTCCCCCACTCATGCTCTGTCTCTCTCTCTCTCTCTGCCAAAAATAAATGAACATTAAAAAAATTTTTAAAAAAGAGAAATATTGTTGAGACTGTTAATTGTGGCATATTGGCTTTTTTCATTGAAGCTCTTGTAACTGTTTTGCAATCTGATTTTTAAGTTTTTAATGGAGATGTTCAAGGGTGAGTCAAATGCCTGATCAAGAGGTCTATGCATTTGATTCCAGGACTCATTGTAGTAAGTGGGAGTGATACAGTAGGTTGTGAAACCTGAGTCACATACAAGTTGTGATTGGGTTCATAATGCCTGTTGATGGTCTCCTAGCTGGACACCTAGGCTGCTAATGCCTGAGGTTGGGCAAGGATTTGTTGAACAATTCTTACTTGTTTTTCTAAATCTAAAGTAGTATTTTGCATATATTGATTTATTTGGTGTGTGGTCTGTAAGGAGATAGCTAAGGAGGTGGCTACTGTAGCTGCTGTTGCTGCAAGTGCTGTAATGGGTAAAATAGCCACCAAGAAAATGCCTAGAAACCTTTTGGCTTCTCATTCTTTCTTTTAATGCAGGGACAAGCTGTTGCAATGGGGACCCCCTTGCCAGGGCTGATTTAATTAGACTGGCAACCTGAGCTGTGCCTTTCGTTTGGCTGTATAGACAAAAGTTGTATGTAAATGTGATGTGTTTGTAGTAGAGCAACAGGGGGTTGCCCATGTTTTGTTTCCTATGAAAATAGTGTGTGTCTCATTAAGATTTGGACCTATAGATGCAAGTAAGAAAACATATGGCCTTATGGTACATATAAGAGTAGTATTGATTTTACCGGTATAGGACCAGTTAAATTTGCTGTGTATAAGTGTCACGGGACCATGTCTAAATTTTCTTTGAATAAATGGTAGGCCAACCCTCCAAGAAAAAGTTTTAATAGAGGTATAGGCATTAGTGGAGTATCTAAGTATCAGACCCACAAATCCAGGATTCCATATGGGTTTAGAGGTATCATAATGGAAAGGAAGTGACCAATTTCAGATACGTCCTTCCCAAGTTTTATTACTTTTTATCACCATCAGTTCATGGGGTCCCCAGTCTTTAAGGATTGTATTGTTCAATAGGGATATTTGGGTAAAATTACGAGAACGGCAGAGGTCCCATGAGAAGCCATCATAGGACCCCATCTCTAGCCAGGGTCTTGTACATATTGGCATTAGAGGTTTTGGTTGTTGTTTTCCCTCAGTTAGGTTTCCTCCTATTCCTATCGTGAGAACAAAATGCTGATATTTGATAGTACTTACCTGAGATTCATCTTCTGGTGTTTTAAGTATGCTGTTAGTATACCATTGTTTCTGAAGAGGGACACAGCGACTTTGGTTAGTATTTTGAGTATTAGGATTATAAAATAAACATAGAGGGATGCCCAAGTGAGAAAAAGCCCAATTTATTGGGAGCCTATGGGCTGGATAGTTAGATGAATCATCAGCGTTAATGGGAACCCAGTATCCTACGGAAATAGAGGACTCATTAGATGAGATAGGAATTTCAGGATCTTCCCAAGAGACTAAATCAAACATAGGAGGGCTAAGAAGATGAGCCCAGCAGGTAAAAGTAGAGTGTGGGTGAGTAGAAGCAACAGGTAAAGAATTCAGACACATTAACAGGAGTATTGCTTTAGCTGAGTTGGCAATTAGGCAAGAGATGACGGATAGGAACGTATTTTCAGGGATCACAGGCGTGCCCGTGTTGATTAGAACCTCTTTAGGCTGTGAGGTTAATTTTTTTAACATCCCTCAAGAGATGTCTCAGTTGGCTGAATGATCAATTTTCCTCCTCTTTGGATTTGACATCCCGCTGGGAGGGGTCATTGTCATCAGTTTGAAGTTTAGTATTGGATTCCTGAGTCCCTCGTGGTTTTATTAACCGAGTAGGTACCCACAAAGGGCCCTGAGGAGAAAGCACAGCAGCACAACCTCTCTCCCAAGTTAACAATTGTATTGGACCTTTCCAGGTTGGCCCATCTATACCATACTTTGGGTTTTGGGAGTTCCTGTTCCATTTAAAAATGAGCATTGCAGAGAGAAAATTTCTGCCTAATTGTAAATGATTTAATGGGAATAGGGCTTTCATTAATTTGGCCCTAGGGGTGGTATTTTCCCCTTTTTATTTTAATAAAAATAATTTTAGGAGACCATTTGCAAGTTTTAGGATGGCTTGATTTTGTGGGTTATACGGAATTTTAGTGGAGTGGTATTTATTTTATTGTTGTAAGAAGAGTTGTAATTGTTGTGAGGTGTAAGCTGGGGTATTATTAGTTTTGATCTTTTTAGGTATATCCATCATTGCAAAACATTTTAATAAACGAGAAATAACATGTGAGGTGTGTTTTTCTCTTTGGGCAGAAGCCCATATATATTTTGAAAAAGTGTCTATAAGACACGTGTACCCATTGAGTTTTACCAAAAGATGATATATGTGTAAAATTCACTTGCCAAAATTGATTGGCTGTCAGTCCCCGAGGACTTACTCCATGGGGCAAGTAGGTAGGAGAGAATTGTTGATATTTTGGGCAGGAACGAATGACATTTTTTGTCTGAGAGAGAGGAATAGAAAATTGTTTGGATAGAGAGTGTGTGTTTTGGTGATAAAAGGAATGAGAAGTGACATTGTTTAGTTACCTGGTAAGGTTGTTGCGAATTTTTAAGTAAGGTATTAAGCTAAGATTTTTCAGGGGCTTTATTGGCTTTATGTTTTATAAAGTTAACTTTTGTTTTTTTAAATTTCTTGGTTATATTTGAGTTTATGTATATCATTTTTAAATACGACATTTTAGTTAAAGCCTTGGTAAAATAATGAGTATTTTTAATGGTGTTTTATTATGAGGAAAACAGATTCTTATTGGATTTATGTAAACAATTGTACTTGTCAGGAAAGAAAGAACATTTATTGAGAGTTTTTGAATTTTAGAAGGTTTAAGTAAAGAGAAAAGTTAAATGTTTTAATTTGTATATAAATGAATATTTTATTATACTTTTATAATATCATAGACATCTTAAGATAATTTTTTTTAATTTGGAAGAGCAAACATTAGAGAACAAGCAATATTTTTAACAAGAGTTATAAAAATTATAATCTTATTTTGTTTATTTATAAATGTTATTAATGTTATTATTTTTGTTTAGTTTAAATGTAGTTTTTTCATTTTGAAAATTTTTATTTATTTGTTTTATGATTTTAAAGATGCCAAATACCTGTATTTGTCTTAAAAGTTTTTTTATAAATTTTTTTGAAGACGAAACATATTTTGTAAGAGCATCAGAATAATTATAACTGACAAGAGATTTAAAAATGGACATGGTTAATAATGTGATATGAGAGTTTATTATGATGTAATTGACAAAGAAATTTAGTTATTTTTGTAACATATAACATTTTGATAATCAGAATATTAAGTGATGACTTTGTATTAAAATATCTAAATATTTTATGAATTTTATATATATGTTTGAGCAGTCATAGTATTTACCTAAGTAATACAACCTATTACTATTTGTTTGACAGGGTTTTTTAAGTAACATATTAAATAAAAAGGCCCAATTGTTCAAAAATATTTTATTTACAATTTAAATTTTGGGAAGTTTGTTAAAATTATAGACAGTTATGAAGCATATCCTAAATTATATGATATTATGTATTATATATAATATTATTATATAAAATTAAATCAAGTTATATATTATATTAAAATATATTATATATTATATTAAAATTATTATAAATTTTAATATTTTAAAAAATATTTATTTATTTTTGAGAGAGAGGGAGACAGAATGAGATTGGGTTAGGGGCAGAGAGAGAGGGAGACACAGAATCCGAAGCAGGCTCCAGGCTCCGAGCTGTCAGCACAGAGCCTGACGTGGGGCTTGAAATCACGAGCTGTGAGATTATGACCTGAGCCGAAGTCAGATGTTCAACCAACTGAGCCACCCAGGTGCCCCTTAAATTATTATAAATTATAATTATTTATTTAATCAAGGTGGCAATAAGAGATTTTAAAGGCAAATATGTAGGTTTATTTATTTTTTTTTTAATTTTTTTTTTATATATGAAATTTATTGTCAAATTGGTTTCCATACAACACCCAGTGCTCATCCCAAAAGGTGCCCTCCTCAGTACCCATCACCCACCCTCTCCTCCCTCCCACCCCCCATCAACCCTTAGTTTGTTCTGGGTTCTCAACAGCCTCTTATGCTTTGGCTCTCTCCCACTCTAACCTCTTTTTTTTTTTTTTTTTTTGTTCCCCTCCCCCATGGGTTTCTCTTAAGTTTCTCAGGATCCACATAAGAGTGAAACCATAGGGTATCTGTCTTTCTCTGTATGGCTTATTTCACTTAGCATCACACTCTCCAGTTCCATCCACGTTGCTACAAAAGGCCATATTTCATTTTTTCTCATTGCCACGTAGTACTCCATTGTGTATATAAACCACAATTTCTTTATCCATTCATCAGTTGATGGACATTTAGGCTCTTTCCATAATTTGGCTATTGTTGAGAGTGCTGCTATGAACATTGGGGTACAAGTGCCCCTATGCATCAGTACTCCTGTGTCCCTTGGATAAATTCCTAGCAGTGCTATTGCTGGGTCATAGGGTAGGTCTATTTTTAATTTTCTGAGGAACCTCCACACTGCTTTCCAGAGCGGCTGCACCAATTTGCATTCCCACCAACAGTGCAAGAGGGTTCCCGTTTCTCCACATCCTCTCCAGCATCTATAGTCTCCTGATTTGTTCATTTTGGCCACTCTGACTGGCGTGAGGTGATACCTGAGTGTGGTTTTGATTTGTATTTCCCTGATAAGGAGCGACGCTGAACATCTTTTCATGTGCCTGTTGGCCATCCGGATGTCTTCTTTAGAGAAGTGTCTATTCATGTTTTCTGCCCATTTCTTCACTGGGTTATTTGCTTTTCGGGTGTGGAGTTTGGTGAGCTCTTTATAGATTTTGGATACTAGCCCTTTGTCCGATATGTCATTTGCAAATATCTTTTCCCATTCCGTTGGTTGCCTTTTAGTTTTGTTGGTTGTTTCCTTTGCTGTGCAGAAGCTTTTTATCTTCATAAGGTCCCAGTAATTCACTTTTGCTTTTAATTCCCTTGCCTTTGGGGATGTGTCGAGTAAGAGATTGCTACGGCTGAGGTCAGAGAGGTCTTTTCCTGCTTTCTTCTCTAGGGTTTTGATGGTTTCCTGTCTCACATTCAGGTCCTTTATCCATTTTGAGTTTATTTTTGTGAATGGTGTGAGAAAGTAGTCTAGTTTCAACCTTCTGCATGTTGCTGTCCAGTTCTCCCAGCACCATTTGTTAAAGAGACTGTCTTTTTTCCATTGGATGTTCTTTCCTGCTTTGTCAAAGATGAGTTGGCCATACGTTTGTGGGTCTAGTTCTGGGGTTTCTATTCTATTCCATTGGTCTATGTGTCTGTTTTTGTGCCATGGTTTATATAGTTATTAGCAAAACCTGTCTTTTTTAACATTGAGAAGTTTTGACTAAGTAATCAAAGACCTGATTGATAAGGACAAAACATAAAGCTCTGGCTTCTTTTTTTCTTTCTTTGTTTTTTTTGGCAGACAAAAGAGACAAAAGACCTATGTTTACAATTTTTTTTCCCTCAAGAGCAGGTCCATAATCCAAGAAAACTGTTTTTTGAATAGAGAGAAAAGTAGAATTTTAATCTTTTATTGGTGTATTTTAACAATCTATTTATTTTAACCTTACTCTGTCCTAACCACACATAAAATTTTTTTTCAAAGATTTCCCTTTGTGAACCTTTTATAACTTTCCTTTGCATTTAGATTTTGTCCGAAGCCATTTTTTTCCAAACAACCAGTCTCATTTAGGACAAAATTATTATTATTTTTTTTACCTTTACCAAAAATGTATTCCCATTCTTTATATCTTTTTTTTATATATCTCCTACTTTTGTACATACAGAGTTACTTTTTTTATTTTCATCAGTTTTAATTATAGTTAGCAGAATATTAAATCTTAAAAACTTTAGTCTCCAGTGAAAAATAAGTAGTAATTAACTGTGAACTGTCTGCTGTATCAGAATTTTTTAATGTTTATTTATTTTTGGAGAGAGAGAGAAAGAGAGAGAGAGACAGAGTGTGAGTGGGAGAGGGGCAGAGAGAGAGGGAGACACAGAATCCAAAGCAGGCTCCAGGCTCTGAGCTGTCAGCACAGAGCCCAAAGGGGGCTCGAACCCATGAGCCATGTGATCATGACCTGAGCCAAAATAGGATGCTTAAACGACTGAGCCACCCAGGCACCCCTGTTATATCAGAAATTTTAAGGTGGCAAATTTATGAATTAATTAAGCATGAAGTATGGTTTTTTTGACAGATTTAAATATCCTTAGTTTTTTTGTAATAAGAAGCCAAAAGCACAAGCCTGTTTTTAGTAAGCAATTCTTTAGCATTCCATGTGATTTGGAAATGGCCTAAATGTCCAATGAATTTAATTTTAATTTATTATCGAGACAAAACTTTAAAGTTTTAGGTTACCAAAACTTGAAAGCTATCTTAACAATGACCCATGAAAACTTCTGAGACAGAAGTAGCCATTATTTTAAGTTGTCTTTTTGTTAACAAATTGCAACAGACATAACGTGAGCTTATTTGACCTTTAGTAAACTTAGGTAGAAAAGTTTTATATTTGATGTTGATAATTTTAAAGACAAGTTTTATATTTGATGTTGATAATTTTAAAGACATGTTTATCTTGATTAAACCAATAAACTTAAAATTATTTTAAATACCAAATATATTTTGTCTGGGTCCATTTAAAAGTTAAGCAATTTGTTCACCATTGTCAATTTCTACCTAGGGTATCAGTGAGGAAATCTGAATTGGGCAATGTAAGTCTAAGGGGGTGCTCTTTGCTCCTTGACAGTGAGGGGAGGAGGAGGAGCTGAGCCAGGGACATGGAAAACACTGGCTGCACCGAAAGTGGTACAGAAATGGGAGGAGGGGGAGGGGAAAGCAGAAGAGGTGAGGTGCAGCCAGGAAGGCTGCTGGTGGATAAAAACCCAGAGGACAGAGAAAGAGGTCTCCCAGTTTTAAAGCCTGTCAGTTTGGACAGATGAAGAGACCGCAGATTTTTTTTTTTTCCCCACCAACAAGTGGAAATGGGCAGTCCTTGTCGGTCAGAGAAGACTGAATTTCCCTGAAACAAAAGGAATTTTGACAGCTGCTTTGGAATATTCCTTAAGTCTCCTTCCCGAGATAGACTGACCAGAGACAGTTGGTCCTAATCATCATAGTCATTAACTCAGGAAATGAATGAGGGAGAAGCCACACATACAGCTAGAGTAACCAGAGTCTATTAGGAAGGAGGAAGAGTGAGAGCAAAAGAAACCTGAAGACAAGGGATTCTGCACGCCTGATTGGAACAGAAAAGATTAGGCATGTTTTTCTAGTCTCCTCATGGACATCAAGTGCCAGTCGTTCCTACCTGAATGCGCAGATGTCCTTTCCTGTTTTTGGGCTTGAGAGGTGAGGTACACAGCCTGGAGCCAGTAGATTCTCTTGGTCCCTTTCAGGCGCCACTTGTTGCTGCACACTGAAGAAAAAATTCTCAGATACTTAGGCTGAGCCTACGTGCAGTGCTGTCTCTCCCAGCAAGAACAGCAGCAGCCGCAGCAGATTGCACACAGTTTTTATTTAGATAGAAGTATCAAAGAGTATCAAAGCAAGGAAGGAGAGCACAAAGGGTCTTTAGACATTAGCCAGACATACGTCTGGTGGCTACATGAAGGCATGAAGGGAGTGCTTGTGGTTTCAAGGAATGTCAGGGAGGTACAGCAGGTGTTGTATCTAAAGTATCCTTTAGGGGATCATGGGGCTCTGTCCTCATAGTGCTATCTCATTCGACAGACTTGAGACCAGAACATAGCTGATGTTTGAGCAATTACCTCATTCACCCTTCAGGACTTACAAATACACTCTGTAAACATAACTCCACACTGAAGAAAACCAGCTCTTAAGAGATAGAAAGATGGGAACCTAAGGCCAGGAAAAGATGAAAGAAATTGGGAGGGAGGGAGGAACATTTGGGAAGAATTCAAAACACAGTGAATAGCAGATTTGACTCATGAAAGCACTACAGAAATATTTAGATGTGGCAGGAAACAGATGGCAACAAAAAGATGTAATTGAAAAGAGTGATTAACCTATTCATGTAATTGACTCCATTACATATTTGAAGGGGAAAAACTGTAAGATTGCAATATGTATTTGATAAAATTAAACATCCATTTAGTATAAAAAGGTTTTTGTTTTGTTTTGTTTTTTGTGTTTTAAGACTTAATTTTTTTCAGTGCAGTTTTATGTTTACAGCAAAATTGAGAGGAAGGGGCAGAGATTTCCCATATACCTCACCTCCTAACCCCACCTAGGCACAGCTTCTATTTCATTATCAACATCCCCTCCAGAGTGTTACATTTGTTACAAGTGATGAACCTACCCTGACACATAATCATCACCCCAAGGCCATAGTTTACATAGGGTTCATTTCTCGGTCTTGGGCATTCTATAGGTTTGAACAAAAGTACAATGGCATGTATCCATTACTATAGTATCATACAGAGTAGTTTCACTGCCCTAAAAGTCCTCTGTGTTCCCTGTATTATCCTCCCTCCCCTCTAAACCATGGCAACTGCTCATCTTTTTAGTGTCTCCACGGTTTCTGCCTTTTTCTGAATATTTTATAGTTGGAATTATATGGTATGTAGCCTTTTCATAGGCTTTTTTTTCACTTAGCAATAGGTATTTCAGTTTCCTCTTTGTCTTTTCCTGGCTCTGTAGGTCATTCTTTTTAGCCCTGAACAATATTCTGTCATCTGCATAATCCTAATTTATTAAAGCCATTTACCTACTGAAGGGCATCTTGGTTGTTTCCAAGTGTTGGCAACTAAGAATAAAGTTGTTATTAACATCTGTGTGGGGGACTTTGTGGAGACATAATTTTCAACCTAACTGGGTAAATACCAAGGAGTGCTTTTGCTGGATCGTTTTGTAAGAGTGTGTTCAGTTTTTTAAGAACTTGTCAAACTATATTCCAAAGTTGCTGTACATTTTGCATTCTCACCAGCAATCAGTGAGTCCATGTTGCTTCCTATACTTGCCAGCATTCGGTATTATTAGTGGTGTAGATTTTGGCCATTCCTTGTGTAATTACTGTCACTCATTTCACTTCTATATAAATATACTCTATCCAATTAAACATATATAAATTATTTTATATATTTATATATTAAAGATTTACATACTATGGAAAACATATAAATATATATTCAAAGAATACATCATTTTATTTTACATTCACTTATTCATTCTCCAATTGTCTTTCTTCATTTATGTAGTTCTGAATTTCTGACATATTATTTCCTTCTCCTTGAAGGCCTCTTTAACATTTCTTATATGCCAGGTCCACTGGAAACAACTTCCTACAACTTTTGTTTGAGAAAGTCTTTTATTTCTCTTTCACTTTTGAAGGGTAATTTTGTAGGATACAGAATTCTAGGGTGGTGTGGTTTTTTTTTTTTTCTATTAACATTTTGAGTATTTTACTTCATTCATTCTTTGCATGGTTTCTAACGAGAAGTTGGATATAATTCTCATCTTTATTTTTCTGTAAGGTGTTTTATTTCTCTGACTTTTCTCAGAATTGTTTATCTTTGATTTTCTATAGTTTGAATATGATATGCCAAGTCTAGGTTATTTTCCTCAGATTTTTTCCTGATTGGTGTTGCCAAACTTCCTGGAACTTTGGTTTGGTATCTGATAGTAACTTGGAGAAATTCTCAGTCCTTGTTTCAAAAATTTCCTCTATTCCTTTCTCTCATTCTTCTTTCTTCTGATTTTTCCATTACACACATTTTACATGTTTTGGTAGTTGTCTCAAATTCCATGGATATCTTGTGTTTTTTTTTTTTTAAGTGTTTATTCTCTTTGTTTTTCAGTTTTGGAAGTTTCTATTGATATATTCTCTAGCTTAGAGATTCCTTCCTTAGCCATATCCAGACTATTAATAAGGTCATCAAAGCCATTCTTCATTTCTGTTAATGTTTTTGATTTAATTTTGCCAATTTTGCCTCATGTATTTTGAAGCTGTTACTAGGTATAGAGGCATATCTTGTTTCATTGTACCATTGTTTTACTTTATTGTACCTTGAAGGTATCATGGCTTTTACAAGTTGAAGGTATGCCAAACATGCATTGAGTACATCTATCAGCACCATTTTTCCAACAGCATTTGCTCACTTTGCGTCTCTGTGTCACATTTTGGTAATTCCTGAAATATTTGAAGCTTTGTCATTACATTATATTTGTTGCGGTGATCTGTGATCAGTGATCTCTGATGTTATTATGTAATTGTTTTGTGGTGTCACTAACCATGTCCATATGAGATGGTGGATGTAAGTGATGTGTGTGTGTGTGTGTGTGTGTGTGTGTGTGTGTGTGTTTTGGCTCTTCCCCCATCTCTGTCTTCCTCCCATCAGTCCTTCCTCTTCCCTGAGACACAACAATATTGATATTAGGCTAATTAATAACCTCCCAGTGACCTCTAAGTGTTCAAGTGAAAGGAGGAGTTGCATATTTCTCTCTTGAAATCAAAACTTAGAAATGATTCTTAAACTTAGCAAGGAAGGCATGTTGAAAGCTGAGACAGGTCAAAAGCTAGGCCTCTTGTGCCAGTAGTTAGCCAAGTTGTGAGTGTGAGGGAAAAATTCCTGAAGGAAACAAAAGTGTTACTCTCGTGAACACACTAATAATAAGGAAGTGAAATTATTGCTGATAAGGGGAAAGTTTCAGTGATCTGGAAAGAAGACCAAAGAGCTACAGCATTTCCTGAAGCCAAAGCCTAATGCAGAGCAAGGCCCTAACTCTCCTTGATTCTATGGAGGCTGAGGGATTTGAGGAAGCTGCAGAAGAAAAGTTGAAAGCTGGCAGAGGGTGGTTCAAGAGGTTTAAGAAAAGAAACTCTCTCCATAACAAAAGTGCACAGTGAGGCAACAAATGGGGATGTAGATGCTGCAGTGAGTTATCTGGAAGATCTAGCTAAGGTAATACATAAAGTGACTAAGCTAAAGAACAGATTTTTAACACAACGAAACTGTCTTATATTGGAAAATGTCCTTTAGGACTTTCTGAAATTCTCCCTTTCTCGTATCCTGTATGTTTGTTTTTTGCTATAGTTTTCCAGTTTCAATAAGCAGTGAATCAATGAGTAAATTGAACTCTTTTGTATTATCCTAATCTGCCTAGTTATTTTTGGAGGAGTGGGGTGTGGGGGAAGCATATATTTCTTGTTTGTGTTTTAATTCTCCTTTTATTTATTTAAACATCCTCACCACATTTATTTTATGCCCGGTGTTTCATAATTCTACTATCTGAAGTTCTGAATCTTATTCTTCTCTCTAGGAATAACAGATGGCAGCTAATAAAAATAATATTATCTGACTTTATGGTTCCTTGTTTCTTCCTGTGTTTTGTAATTTTGAAATGTCAGCTCAAAATTGTGTGGCTTTGAGTCTGAAAACTGGTTTGAATATAGAAACCTGGTGAAGGACCATGATTTTCCATTATCACAGCTGACCCCAGTTCTTACTCACTGCTATGGACTGAATGTGTCCTCCAAAACTCTTATGTCAAAACCCAATCTCCAATGGGATGTCCTTTGGAGATGGAGCCTTTGGGAGGTAACTTTGTCATGAGGATAGAGCTCTCAGATTAGTACCTTTACAAGAAGAGACCCAAGAGAGCCTGCTTTTTCTCTTTCTCTCTCCCTCTGCCACTCCATGTGAGAAGACAGTGAGAAGACAGCTGTCTACAAGCCAGGGAGTGGGCTTTCATTGGACATCATGTCTGCTAGTACTTTGATCTTAGACTTCCAGCTTCTAGAACTGTGAGATAAAGTGTTTGTTATTACGCCACTCTTTGGTATTTTTGTTGCAGGAAGCAAAACTGATGTAAGACACCCATTTATCCTTGATCTGGCCATATAAGGCAAACCATACCGTCTTTGGCTGCCCTTCTCTCTTACCCTTAAGAACACTAAGATTTATCTGGCTTTTGCCCCAGATCTTTCAGGTCAGAGCCTCTTGGTTGTCATTGTGGCCTCGCTACTGTTTATGATTATGTACTTTGCCCCTGCCTATTAAGTGCTGTCACCTTGTCTTGATATTGCAGAATCCTATCACCCTCTCTGTGGCCAGCCCCACACTTTCCCACAGATGATGGGAACCTCCCTAGATAGTGTGCATGGATATCAGCAGTCTGGTGATTTGGGAGAAGGCCCACAACCCTGAGCACTTCAGGGAATTTCCCTCGTGTAAATAAAAAGGAGGGTTTCAGAATTCTGTCTGCTTTTGTGGGATGGAGAGAAGACACAGAATCCTAAGACTTCCACCTCAAAAGGAACCTCGGGAATGAAGAAGGTACCTCCTTAGGTAAGGTCTGAGAGACCTCCCAGAATCTCCAGCTGGGCTGACAGGTGAATATCTTTTTCTGAAGAAGCCAGGCAGTAAAGACTGGTGGGGGGTGGGTGGGAGGGGTGGGTGGTGGTGACAGCTCCTTCAAGTGTGAAGACATGAGCGATGCAACGCTTCCAAAACATTCAAGGAAACATGACATCACTAAAAGAACATCAAGCCCCAGTGGCTGATCTCAAAGCAATGGAGCTCTGCATGCCTGACAAAGAATTCAAAAATAGTCTACTTAAGGAAGCTCAGTGAGCTACAGGAGAACACTGTTTGACCCCTAAATAAAATCTAGAAAACAATCTATGAGCAAAGGGAGTGTTCAAAAAAAGAGGTAGAAATCATGTAAAGGACACAACGGCAAATTTTATGCAAAGACTACACTGAAAAATTCAATCAAGAGTTCCAACAGCAGAGTCATCAAGCAGAAGAAATGATTAGTGAACACAAAGACATAATTTGAAATCATCCAGTCAGAGATAAAAAGCAAACCAACAGAAAGAATGGAAGTGAGGGAAGAAAGTCTCGGGATGTTATGAAACACCAACAAACCAAGTAATATAGGCATTACTGGCCCCAGATAAGCATAAAAGAAAGGAGCAGAAAGCTTATGCAAAGTAATAATGAGAGGCAATCTCCTAAATCTGTGGGGAATGAACATCCAGATCCATGAAGGCCACAGAACTTGACTGACTAAAGAAATCTACACTAAGACACATTACAATCAAATAAAAAAGAGAAACTTTTGAAAGCAGCAGAGGAAAAGTGAGTGGTCGTATATAAAGGATGCCCAGATTTCTCAGCACAGACCTTGCAGACCCAGAGAGTGGGATGATACCTTCAAAGTGCTGAAAGAAAAATCCAGCCATTGAAATCCTTCACTTGGAAAACCAGAAATAAAGGTGAGGTAAAGACTTTCCTAGAAAAAACCAGAAACTGACAAACTTCATCAGTACTAAACCTGCTTACAAGACATTCTAAAGGGGGCTGTCCAAATTGAAACAAGAGGACGTTGGGGCACTTGGGTGGCTCAGTCAGTTAGGTGTATGACCCTTGCGTTTGTCTCAGGTCATGATCTCTTGGTCGTGGGATCGAGCCCAGACTGGACTCTGTGCTGACAGTGAGGAGCCAGGTTGGGATTCTCTCTCTCCCTCTAACTCTGCCCCACACGTGCTCATGCTCTCTCTCAAAATCAATACATGTAAGATAAATAAATAAATAAATAAATAAATAAATGGAAAAGAGAGTGTGCTAACTAGCAACATGGTGACATATGGACATTAAACATACTGTAAAGGCCAATATATAATTAAATTCAGAATAGTGTAATACCGTAATGATGGTGTGTGAATTACTTTTAACGCTAGTACCAATGCCAAAAAAATATTAAAAATAATTACAGCTATAAAAATCTGTCAGTACACAAGTTAAATATGTAAATTGTGACATCAGTAACATAAAATGAGGGAGGAGATGTAAAAATATTGAGTATTGTATGCAATGAACTTATATTGTAATCAGCTTGAAATAACTATAAGGTGTTGGGCGTATGACTCATAGTTACCACAAAGAAAACCATTTAGTAGATACACAGAAGACATAGAATAAGAAATCAAATCCTACTGCTACAAAAAATTATCAAACCACAAAGGAAGTCAGTAAGACAGGAAGAAAGGAATAAAGGAACTTCAAAACAGAAAACAATGAACACAATAGCAATAGTAAAGTACCTACTTTCTTATCAGTTGTCTTAATGTAAATGGACTAGGGGCACCTGGGTGGCTTAGTTGGTTGAGCATCTGACTTCAGCTTATGTCATGATCTCGTGGTTTGGGAGTTCAAAACCCATACTGGGGGCTTGTTTGGGTCCTCTGTCCCCCTCTCTCTGCCCCTCCCCTGCTTGTACTCTGTCTCTCTCTTTCAAAAATAAATGAACATTTAAAAAAAATTAAATGGACTGAATTCTCCAATCACATGGTATATAGTGGGCAAATAGATAAAAAAAACAAGATTCAACAATATGCTACTACAAGAGACTGACTTTAGTGAAGGATACATGTAGGCTGAAAGTGAATGGATGGAAAAAGCTGTTCCAGGGAATAAAAACCAAAAGAAAGTAAGGATAGCTATATTTAATATTAGAGAAAATAGACTTTAAGTTAAAAAATGTAACTAAAGACAGAGCATTTCAGTCTCTAATGGTAAAAAGCCAATTCATCAAGAGGATTTAACATTTGTAAATATTAAAAAAAATTTTTTTTAATGTTTATTTTTGAGAGACAGCATTAGCAGGAGAGGGGTAGAGAGAGAGAGACACACAGAATCCAAAGTAGACTCCAGGCTCTGAGCTGTTAGCACAGAGTCTGACTCGGGGACGGAACTCATTAGCCGTGAGAGAGTGACCTGAGCTGAAGTGGATGCTTAACCAATTGAGCAACCCAGGCGCCAAACACATGTAAATATTTATTCATCCAACATCAGAGCATCTAAATATATAGAGCAGATATTAATAGACCTGAAGAAGAAATAGAAAACAATACAGCATTTTCAGGGAACTGTAACTGTACCATTTCATTGGAAAATGAAAAGATCATTCCAACATAAGACCAATAAGGAAACAGTGGACTTGAACAACACAGTAGGTCAAATGGCCCAACAGATATGTACAGAACATTGTTTCCAACAATAGCAGAATACAGTCTTCTCAAGCACACACAGAATATTCCCAGGATAAATCATAATTTAGAAAAAAATTGTGTTTTACTTCAATACAGATCTTTTAAGAACCCAGATTTGAAGTAGATTAGGACTACTTTGGTTATCAGAAAAGTCTTTGATTGTCAGGAATTCCAAGGGAAGGAATGCACGTGGGTCTCAGGAAGGATGGAATTAGAAACTTTAGCTAGGTGAGGAGTCTCTCTCTCTCTCTCTCTCTCTCTCTCTCTCTGCTTCTGCTTCATTCTTTCCAGGATAGTCATCAATCCTCAGGGAAACAGAATAACAGAGAGTGAAGGGAGAGACAGAAGGAAGGAGGGAGAGAGGGAGGGAAAAGAGAGAGATTTATTTTAAAGAATTGGCTCACAAGAGTGTAGAGGCTTGGCAAGTCCAGAATCAGCAGGCTGGGCCAGCAGCTGGAGACCCAGGGAAGAGGAGTAGTGAGTCTGAAGGCAGTCTGCTATAGAACGTCCCTTTCCCAGAGGTCAGTCTTTTATTAAAATAAGGCCTTCAACTGTTTGAACATGGCCTCCTGACATTATGGAAGGTAATTTGCTTTACTGAAAGTCTACTCATATTAATGTTAATCTTATCTATAAAAAAATACTTTTGGGGCACCTAGGTGGCTCAGTCAGTTAAGTGTCTGACTTCGGCTAAGGTTACCATCTCACGGCTTTGTGAATTCCAGCCCCACATTGGTCTCTGTGCTGACAGCTCAGAGCCTGGAACCTGATTCAGATTCTGTGTCTCCCTCACTCTCTGCCCCTCCCCCACTCACATTCTGTCTCTCTCCCTCTCTCAAATATAAATAAACATTAAAAAAATTTTAAAAATACTTTCACAGAAACATCGAGAACACATAAAATGGACATATAAATTTAGCGATCACTGTAAGAAAAGGGGAGGAAAAGAAGAATGGACTATTCTCAATCTGGTTCCAAAATTCTCGTGAAAGTACTCTCATTTGCGCAGCTGGGTGAGGTGCCCACCAGTGGATCAAACAACTTTAATCAGGAGGTGGATCTGGAGAAAACACTATACTCAGTCCCCATCATGTGAGGTACCCATGATGGAACAATCCACTGTGGCTAGGAGAGGAGTGGAGGCAGGGTTGCCCTGGAGAAAATTATTGTCAAGTACAGAACAAGGTGTCTCAAAAATGGGAAATTATTGATTAAAAGCCTACAATGTAATTTTAAATGTTAACTTGTTTTTTCCACATAATGATGAAATAACTTCTAATTTCTGTTTTGTAAAGCTTTTTGTGGAATTTAGTGGCAACTGATTTTCTATCATGTTGTATGTAAGATGTATGAAAAAACAGTGGCTGACACTCAATTTCAGTCCCTGAAGTTCATTTCATTTACTTTTCTCTGAATATCTTCTACCTTCAACAAATAGTACATTCATGGATGGAAAGCAGAGACGTTTCATACTTCCTATGGAAGGTAATATGTTTTTTAATTTTTTCCTACAGGCCAGTACTAAAGGGAAAAAGTGTTGAACTTCCTTAGAAACAGGGTTGATGGTCTGGTCACGGGGCCGGCCTGAGCCTGGTTGAAGAGTATGATGGTCTGAGTGCTGAGGTGTGAGGGACCCTGAATGACCCCGGGCCTCCTCCCCCCAGGCAGTGCACATTCCGTCTGAGGATTATGGAGCCCTCCCTGTCAGGCACTAGGCCATGTGGGGAACACGGGGACAAACAAGAGTAGCTAGAGCACCAGAGTGCACTAAGGGGCTCATTTCAAGGGGGAGCCCAGATGTCAACACAGATGGCATTTGACAGAGGAGATGAGCACTCACATCAAGTGTGCTGGGAGTGTAGAGGAGAAGGCGAAGCAGCAAGGCTCTGAGAAGGCTTCACGGCAGGGGCAGCGTGTGAAATGGCTCTTAGGGGAAGAGGAGCGTTTTCGTGGACAAAGAGTGGTCTGTAGGCCACCCCAGTCTGCAGGAACGATGTGAGAGGAAAGACCCAGATATGCAGCGGTGCTTGGTGTTTTCTTTGCAAAGTGTGGGGGCGGCTGAGGGGTGATAAGATGGCAAAGGTGAGTCCATCTGCAAAAGAGGGCTTTCAAAGGCAACACAGGACATGTAAGTGTTGTCTTCGGGCAGGGAGAGGTCTCTGAGGGGTGTTAGATGGAGGGGATCACACCCGTGTCCCAGAATCCTGGACCTGCTGCAAGGTCAGGTGTGAACTGAAGAGGGGAGAGATTTGAGACGGACACAGACATCAGGAGACTTCTGCAGGAATCCAGGTGTGTGGTGATGGGGTGGTAATCTAATATCTGGCAGCGAGGACAGAAAGGAAAAGCCCCAAATCTCATAGGGATTGGTCTGTGTGCAGAAGGGCTGGAGGAGCCTGGAGGAGAGTCATAGACACAGGATGCAGAGAAGCTGGAAGGTGACTGCTGGTTCTGGAGCCAATAGGAGAATCTACCTGCTATCCCTCTGTGACCAGGAGGTGAAATCACGGTAGTTGATCACAGGGCTGTGAGGAGATTATATTTGTTAGACAGGTGCCAACCCCACTGAGTGTGGGGGAGTGACTGGTCACTGGTGAATTATCACAACAGGTGTGAATAAAGAGAAGGATTAAGAAAGGGAGAGTAACAGGAATCACAGAAGTCCCATCACAGGTGAAGGGGGATTGCTGGAGGGTCCTAGAGCAGAGGAAGGTGAAAGAACAGAGATTGTCCATGGTGCTTGGGATGCTCACCCTGGGAGCTACTTCTCTGGAGACAGCGCCCCTGTTAAAACGCGTATGATTATTTGATTATCTAGTAATTTCCTTTAAAAGAATAGAGTCTGATCGTGAGGCTCAATAGCGGGCAAAATATTAAAACCTTAGACTGTTCACAAGCAGAAGTGCAAACCCCTGAGAACACAAAAGAACATTCACCAGCCTCTTCCCTTTGTGGTTTCATCTTCAGCATCTTGTTTTGAGGCACAGGGATGTTCACCCACATCCCCCTCTAGCTGTTCCTAATCCGCTAACTTCTTGCTTACCTCCAAATTTGGCCAAGGTGCACATGCTTCATGGATTTCACTCCCCTCTCAGATCTGCTGTAAAATCTGCCTGCCACCCCCCAATGGGGCACATGGATGGCTCAGTCAGTTAAGCGTCTGACTCTTGATTTAGGCTCAGGTCATGATCTTATGGTCGTGAGATCAAGCCCCATCTGGGTTCCATGCTGGTCTCAGAGCCTATGTAAGTTTCCCTCACTCCCTCTCCCTCAGACTGTCTCTCAAAAAGGAGTAACTAAGGAAGTATCCTCCTTGCTTCCTGTAGTTATGGGATCTTGATTGGTCTATGAAATGCGAGGGCATGAGTCCATCATCACAGAAGAGGCAGGATACACCAAAAAAGGAGAGGAGGGATCTCAAATGAGAGTTTAGCACCCACAAGCTCCATGCACAAAACAATTTTGCCCCATCATGCTAGTTCTGCTCAATGTAAAGCGATGAGCTCCTTGCCAGTCAGCTGGGTTACAGGTGCATGGACCCTGACTTCCTTAATCCTCTCTCAGCAAACCCCTCCCAGTCAGGGACCCATTATGTTATATGTCACAGGGCTTAATTTTGACTTTAAAGTTGGACAAAGGGAGTGAATTTATGTAATTCTTGTAATTCGAATATAGAGACGCAATCTGTGAGCAGAGTTCACAGTTGAACTGTTTGGCAGTGTATGTGTGACTCAATAGGAAGGAAGGAAGGAAGATCTGTTGATTTTACTGATTGTGATTCTCCAAAAAAAAAAAAAAAAAAGCTTTAAAAATGCCCACTCTGGGTGGTGGTGGGGTGCCTGGGTGGCTCAGTCATTTAAGCATCCGACTCTTGGTGTTGGCTCAGGTCATGATCTCATTCATGGTTTGTGGGATGGAGCTCTGTGTTGGGCTCTGAGCTGTCAGCAGGGAGCCTGCTTGGAATTCTCTTTCTCCCTCTCTCTCTGCCCCTCCCCCACTCATTATCTCTCTCAAAATAAATAAGCATTAAAAAAATGTTCAGTCTGGTCAACATGAATGCCATTTTATGCTTTTTAAATTTATTTTTGTCTGAAGTGCCACCCGTAAGGATAGGCATTTAGTTCTGATATTCTTTCTTATTAGTTCTGATATTCTGACTTATTCTTTCTCCTTAATACTTAGGAGGAGAAAATCAACTCACCAATTTTTCTTTCTACTTTCTATACTAAGAAGCATGAGTTATTAGATAAATCTAATAGTCTTTCTGACCAAAACATTAGATTTAGATGACTTTGTCCATTAATTTATATTGTGTTTTTTTGTTTCTTACATATCAAAACCTGCGAATCAATGCACAAATGCTTAAATATTTCTCACAATGATAATAGGTATAGTTTAAGACCGCAGTATAAAGGAGAAAAATGGGTTCATCTTTGGATTAGTTTTAACATGTTATATGCATTTTGTGCATGTTTAATTTTTTATGTAAGCCTTATATTTCTGGAATAAGATCACCAGTAAAGTCCTGTTATAGTAAAATTTTACGTAGTATGTTATGAAAAATAAACACATGAAGTACTTTCACTATTCTCTTTGTGCAGGTGTTCAGCGCACCCTTCCCTGTCTGTACCTGTGGATACAAAGGTATCCTCTCTTGCCCTCGCATCAGCTTGACAACTGTGCTGGTAACCACATGGGAAATAATCCTCAGAGACAAGCCTTCCTGCACCAGAGCCTACAGGAGAGATGCAAATGAGACCAGGGCCATAAACTGTAGTGACGAGACAATATCCTGAGACTCCAGACCTGATCGGAATCCCGCCCTTCAGATCGATCCAGTGGCCATCACTCATGATGGATATTACAGGTGTGAAGTGGTCACAACTCATGGGCATTTCTATCATGGATATCACCTGACAGTGTTAGGTAAGGAGCATCGTATATTGTGAGATGTCAGATGACCAGATTTGGACTGAAACAGATGTCACTCTCTATTCCATATCCGTGTGTTAAGACTGAAGCATTTTCCCCTGCATCTCTGCAGTGCCCCCCGAGGTGACGCTGTTTCAACTTGAGAATGGAACTATCGTGTGTAGGGCAGCTGCAGGGAAGCCAGCGGCGCAGATCTCCTGGACCCCAGGGGGAGATTGTCACACTGTGGAAGAGCCACTGGGCAATGACACAGTGACCGTCCAGAGTTCGTGCCGCTGGGAGGACCACCGGGTATCTAAGGTGCCCTGCTCTGTGTATCATCTGACTGGCAACAGGAATCTGTCCATAGAGCAGAATTCTGTTAGTAATTTCAGTTTTTGTATGAGGTTTTCATTATATCAGAGAAGCTATGGAAGAATGAAAAAGGAGTGTATGGAGAATTTCACTCAAGGATAATCTCCCCAGCCTCTCTTTTATGTCCTTCTCCACCATTATGAATTATGTCCAGAAGACTAATGCAGAATTTGGTTTAAGAAGCCATATTTTAAATGATGTTTACATTTTAATAATTATAATAAACATGATTTAATAATTTAAGTGTACACTTCTATACAAGCAGTAAGCTGGCTTGAGTAGTGTACTTTTAAATTAATTCTTATGGTTTTAGGAGAAGGATAAAGTATATATATATATTTTTTTTTTTAATTTTTTCATGTTTATTTTTGAGAGAGAGAGAAAGACAGAGTGCAAGCAGGGGAGGGGCAGAGAGAGAGAGAGAGAGAGAGAGAGACAGAATCCAAAGCAGCTCCCAGGCTCTGAGCTGTCACCACAGAACCTGATGCGGGGCTCGAACTCACTAACTGTGAGATCATGACCTGAGATGAAGTCAGATGCTTAACCGACTGAGCCACCCAGGTGCCCCAAGAAATGTTTAAAATAAAGTCACAGAAGTGAATTTCATGAGCTATGAGGTATCCTTAAACCACACACACACACACACACATATATATACACACACACACACAGATACATGATTTTATACTTTTATGTATATATCTATACTTATTTTCAATAAACTTTAGTTTTTAGAGCAGTTTAGGTTTACAGCAAAATGAGTAGAAATTCCAGAGTTCCCAACAACCCCTGCCCTACTACAGACACCCCCTCCTCCCCTGCCTCCATCACTTATGCCACCCAGGTACACCTGGGATAGTCGATGAGCCAATGGTAATACAACATTATCACTCAAAGTACATAGTTTAATTAAGGGTCATTCTAGGTGTACATTCTGTGAGTTTTGGTAACTGCAGATGGCAGGGATCCCCCATTGCAGTTTCGCACAGAGTAGTTTCATTGTCCTGAAAGTCCTCCAGGCTTCACCTATTCCTCCCTCCCTCCACCCTAACCTCTAACAACCCCTGATCTTTTCACTGTCCCCATAGTTTTACCTTTTGTAGAATGTCATGTACTTGGAATCAGATAGAACTTGGCATTCTTGGAGCGCCTGGGTGGCTCAGTTAGTTAAGTGTCTGAATTTGGCTCAGGTCATGATCTCACGACTCATGAGTTTGAGCCCCATGTCGGGCTCTGTACTGACATCTTGGAGCCCGGAGCCTCCTTCAGATACTGTATCTCTGTCTCTCTCTGCCTCTCCCCTGCTCAAGTTTCATCTCTCTTAAATCTCTCTCACAAAAATAAACACTAAGAAAAAATAATGTAGCATTTTTAGACTGGCTTCTTTCACTTAGTAATATCCATTTAATTTCTTCTGTGTCTTTTCATGGCTTGGCAGCTCATTTCTTATTAGTGCTAAATAATATTCCACTGTCTAGATGGACTATAGTTAAACCATATGTTTTTTGTGTCTATATTTACAGACCAGTCACCACTAAACTTAAATAATGTGTATATCACCTTCTCTGTTTTTATTATCTTGGTCATTGTGGGATCCATTTGCCTTTTGAAAATTTGCAGGTATTGACTGTTTTTTTCTCCCTCACCTTTATTGGGCCAGAAGGAGTCAGAAAAGGGGAACTGACAGATGAAATTAATATGCTAACATCAACTTCCCATAATCAAGAAGCACATCCTAAATGTGTTAGATTTAGACTACTCCAAATGACAAGAGGGACTTGCTTGGTTACTTAGGCATGCAAGCACAGTGAATTATGCCACTTAGGACAGGATCTTGGGAGAGATTGTGTATGCTAAATTTCTATACCCGGAAAGAAGTACAATAATTTATTTTGTGTTACATGTGTAACATATATTAGGCTTCTGTTTCACAATTCCACTTCCTTTTTCAAAATCTGGAATTATCTTGTCTATGTGTATTAACCACAAGCATCATTCTTATTTCTGGTAGTTCAGTTCTGATTTACTATGGATTCTATAAAAAATGAACCACACTTGTCAATGGTATACTATTTTGTTTTCCCATTTTTACCTAAATACTGATGTTTCCTTCATTCACTCCAGCTTATTTTTATATTTTGCAGAAAATGCTAGTTAAAAAAAAAGAAGCAACTTTAGTTGTTGAGGAGGTAAGATAACATTAAAAAGAATATTTGCAAAAATTTAAGCTGTAAAGTCAAAATATAGCTATATTTTTAATTTGCCTCATATTAGTATTTTAATTAGAAAGTAAAAATTCTAATTTTATAATGCTAATATTCAGGTGTACTTATTTTGTTAATTATCGACCATGTACTCTTTATACATACCCTAAACCATATTTTCATTTTAAGAACTATATCTTACAAAACACAGAATGTTTGCCTCATTTAGACTATAATCTTTAGAGAAACTGAATTGGTCTTTCCTTCCTCATGAAACCATCTCTAATTCTTGACTTTCCTTTTTTAATACCATCATCATTTTCCTCTTATGTGGTCTTTATTTATATTTATAATTATTTATTTATTTCTTCTTATTTATTTCTTCTTTATTTATTTGTATGTTTATAATACTGTATTTATATTTATCCTGATTTTTCTGTGCTTATATTCCGCCCCCCCCCCCATCTTTTTAGATGTTAGGGAGCTTTAAAAGTTCCATTTTTATTGTACTAGAAATTATACACTACATTTCTATTCTTTTGAGATTTCACTCCAAAGTTTATGCTTTGGACCATCACCTGCAAAGAATGAAATTTGATCTTTATCTGACACCATATTAAAAAACTAACCCCAACTGTATCAAAGTCTTAAGTATGATTGCTAAAATGATCAAAATCTAAGAAGTGTAAGGTATTAACTCTATCTTTAGATTTGACAATGATTTTTAGATATGGCATCAAAAGTCCAAGGATCCGAAGAAAACATAGAGAAATTACAGTTTATTGAAATTAACAGTTCTTGTCTACAAAGTTTTGTGTATCAGAATACATATCAAGAATGAAAAACAGCCCATAGAATGTAAAAATTAATTGCAAATAATAAATCTGATAAGATTTAAGTATTCCAGAATATATAAAAAATTTTTTACTGCTCAAATCAAACAACCTAATTAAACGCTGGCTGAAGACCTTTAATAGGCTTTTTTCCAAGGAACATTTACAAATAGTCAGTGATAGTTGGCTAATAACACATGATAACATCGTCAGTGTTATTCATTACTAGGGAAAGGCAAATGAAAACTACAGTGAGATCACTTCACACCAAATAGGATGGCTAATCATTCTGAAAATAACAAGTGTAGGCAAGGATTGGAGGAATTGGAATTCTCATGTATTGTTAGTAGAAAAGTTCCATGGTGTTACTATGATGAACAACAATTTGGTGAGTGTGTAATAACTGAAACATAGAATTACACATGGTTTAGCAATTCCACTTGTAGGTACATAGCCAAGAGAGTTGAAAACAGGTGTTCAAACAAAAACTTGTATGCTAATGTTCATAGGAGCACCGTTCACAATAGTCAAAGTAGGAATCAATCCAAATCTCATCAGTTGTTGGATGTATACACAAAGGTGGTATATCCATAGAAGGGAATGTTATTAAGTTATGGAAAGAAAAGAAGTACTGATACATGCCACAACATGGATAAACCTTTAAAATACTATGCTACATGAAAGAAGCCAGACATAAAATACCAAATATCGTATGATGCCATTTATCTGAAATATCTAGAATAGGCAAATCCATTGAGACAGAAAGCAGATTAATGATTGCCAGGGTGTGTGGGGTGAATATTTATGACAGCAGAGTTTCTTTTTAGGATGATGAAAATCCTCTGGAACTTTGTAGTGGTGATGATTTCTTTAAATTGGGAATTACTAAATAGCACTGAATTGTACACTTTCAAATGGATAAAATGGTAAAATTTGAGTTATGCATAATTGCCACAATAAAAAAAAGTTTGTTTTAGTTACTTGTAACACCCAAGGGGAAATTATTTAGGCATAATTATGAAAGAGAGAATGGAATTTTCTTTTAATTTTTATTTTTTAAATTCAATTTTTATTTTGAGATGATTGCAGATTCACAAGTAGTTGTAAGAAATAATCTAGAGGAATCCTATGTGCCTTTAACCCAGTTTCCTCCAGTAGTAGCATTTTGCAAACTATAGTACAAAAACAGCTAGGATTTTGACATTGATCAAGATACAAAACAGTTCCATCACGTCATCTTCAAATAGGAACAGATTTCTTTTTCTTTTCTCATCTGTATGCCCTGTATTTAGTTTTACTGCTTTATTACACTAGCTAGAACTTTCAAAATTATATTGAATAAGAATTATAAGAGCAGGCATCCTAGCCTCATTCTCTCTTTTAGGTGGAAAACATTCAATTTTCCACAATTAATTAATATGTGAGCTGTAGGTTTTTATAGATGCTCTTCATCAAAATGGGGAAGTTTCCTTTATTCCTTTTTCTTTGAGAGGTTTTATCATCAATTTGTGTTATGGTAATAGATATGTTGAAGCCCTAATGCCCAGTGTGAGGGTATTAGGATGTAGGGCCTTTAATGAGGTCATCAGGGTGGGGCCCTAATCTAATGTAACTATTAGTTTTCAAGAAAGAAGAGACACCAGAGGTGTCTCTCATGAAGCACCTAGGCAGGAGAAAGCCATCTGAAAACAATACAAGAAAGAAGCTGTCTCTTAGAAAGAGAAAACTTACCAGAATCTTGCTGGTACCTTGATTTTAGACATCTATCTTCCAGAGCTGTGAGATAATAAATTTCTCTGAAGTCACTAAGTGTGTGATATTTCGCCACAGCATCCAGAGTGGACTTATACAACTGGTTGTTGAATTTTGTTAAGTGCTTTTTCTGTGATTGATAAATGCGCTTTAGTTACCTGTCACATGGAAGAGAAAAAAAAAAGAAACTTTAAGGAAACTTACAGAGAATGGAATTTTCTTTTTTCGTTTTTTGTTTTTGTTCTTGTTCTTGTTCTCCTTCCTCTTCCCCTTCTTCCCCTTCTCCTTATTTTCCTCTTCCTCCTCCTCCCCTCCCCCTTCTTTTCCTTCTTCCCTTTCTTCCCTTTTTCCTCTTCTTCTTCTTCTTGTTCCTATGTTGTTACCCAAATCATGCATTTAAATTCTACTGCAAAATTTGAGTAAACAATTCCAGAAGAATTCAAAGTTTATGTATATTTTGATGGCTGTATTATAAACTGTATCTCTACCATTTAAAATTGTATGTTGAAGAATAGTTCAGAATAATTTTTGACAATATTCTCACATTCTGTGAAAGGATTAAATATATTTGTTCTTTTAAGAAATAATGTTATCCAGGGGCGCCTGGGTGGCGCAGTCGGTTAAGCGTCCGACTTCAGCCAGGTCACGATCTCGCACTCCGTGAGTTCGAGCCCCGCGTCGGGCTCTGGGCTGATGGCTCAGAGCCTGGAGCCTGTTTCCGATTCTGTGTCTCCCTCTCTCTCTGCCCCTCCCCCGTTCATGCTCTGTCTCTCTCTGTCCCAAAAATAAATAAACGTTGAAAAAAAAAAATAATGTTATCCAGAAAAGTTTTGAGCATCATAAGGACCATAAAAACAAATAATGCTCTAGAATATCACATTCAATATCTTATTTGTCAGCCACAAGGGCTGGTGACTACTTGAAATGTGACCGATCTCAGTTGAGGTGTAAGATGCGACAAGCTGTCTTGGGAGATGTGCTAAGGACATGTGCAACTGGCCATCTGCAATGGTAGGAATGAAAAATGGCACTATTAGTTTGGAAGAGTATTAGTTTTCTAGGGCTGCCTCAATCAATTACCACAAACAAAGTGGCTGAAACATCAGAAATGATCATGTCATAGCTCTGAAGGCTAGAATTCCAAGATCACGGTGTCAGCAGGGTGGGTTTTTTCTAAGCGCTATTTGAGAGTTTTCCCAGTGCTGTTTTTGTTCATTTTTGAGGCCCTGGATAGAGGCAGTTAGTTCCCCTTGTTGAGCACTTAAGTCCACATCTCAACCACTTCCTTATGGTGGCTCCTACTCTGGGTCAACATGTACCTACCCTGATTGCCCCAGGACCCAACACCAGATAACTAGAGATAGCACTTGTGCCCTGGATCCCATGAAATCATTCAAATTAGCCAATGCATGGGAAATCAGGAAACCTAGTAAACTCTGCTCTACGTAAGCTTCTCCCTACAGTTCTCACTGTCACCCTGAACCTGGTTCATCCCTGCATGGCCAAGCATGGCAGGTGTCTTTCATTTGGAATTATCATAGACAGTTTGCCTTTCATCTATCTGAGTGTCATTGTGTTGTGTCCCATCATCAAAAAAAATCTTTGACCTTATAAAACATTGGCACTGTGGGCAAGATTGCATGGCCACAACTGCTTACTCTTGCATAACTTCTTAGGGGTCTGCTTTTGCCTTACTGATTTATTCCAAACCACCAGGAGAACAGCTTGGGAAGGAAGCTTGTTCCTTGGGAAGGAAGCTGTTGGTAAAGCTTGTGCTTTGCAGCTTGCTGCTGTGTCTGCTGGTGGTTTCCATGTGTCTCCTTAGCCAGATTTTCTTGGTGTTGGAAGATTAAGAAAAAACAAACAACAGTCCTAAATGGCTAGACTCCACTTCCTGGATACTGTCACCTAAGGGCAATGGGACCAATAGGAAACACAGGCCACACTTTCCAGGGTGCAGCCATAAATTGTGTTTTCAGTCTGCTATAGACTGCATATTTGTGTCTCCCTCACCCCGATTTTTGTATTGAAACCTATTTTTCTGATGTGATGGCATTTGGAGGCAGGGACTTTGGGAGCTAATTAGGTCATAAGGACATAGCCTTCATGAGTGGGATGAGTGCCCATAGAGACCGCAGAGAGCTAGCTCATCCTTTATACCATGTGAGGACACAGTGAAAAATTGGTCTATGAACTAGAAATCAGCATCTCAGCAGATACCAGATTTGCTGGTGCCTTGTGCTTGAACCTCCCAGCCCCCAGAACTGTAAGAAATAAATTTCTGCTGTTTATAAGTCACCTCGTCTGCAGTGTTTTGTTGTAGTAGCCTGAAAAGACTAAAATAGTAGGCATACACACTCTGTCTGACACAATAAGTAATCAACTAAAATTAAATTAATAAATACATAAATATACACATTATTTCATAAAACTGATAAAATCAGAACCCTGAGCTTCAGGTAAAATAGTTAATATGGCCCAGTGTAAGTTAAAACAGGTCCCTTAATGATTGAAACATTCTATAGGACCTAATCAATAAAAAGGTCATTATTCCCACTGACTCCCTGTTTGATAGCTCAGTTTGGCCTGTTCTTAAATCCACAAAGAATGAATGGTGCCTCATGCTAGATTATTCCAATCTTGATGACATTGCTGCCCCCCTTACAGCTCAATATCAAACATTATTAAAAATAGTAACATCATCTAATATGTTTTATTCAGTGTTTATTTCAACAGCTTCTCAGTTTGTTGTCAGCTCCAAAGGAACACAATATACCTTTACTGGACTGCCCATGGAGTACCTCAGCAGCTCTGCCATTACACACAGGTTTTGCAGGCAGGACTCTTTAAATAATTTATTTACTTAAATTCAAGTTAGTTAACATATGGTGTAGTATCGGTTTCAGGAGTAGAACTGAGTGATTCATCACTTACATATAACACCCAATGGTCATCTCAACAAGTGCCCTTAATGCCCATCATCCATTTAGCCCGCATCTCCTACCCCTCTGATTACCCTCAGTTTGTTTTCTGTATTTAAGAGTCTCTTACAGTTTACCTCCCTCTCCTTTTTCCTTCTCTTCCCCTATGTTCATTTGTTTTGTTTCTTAAGTCCATATATGAGTGAAATCATATGATATTTGTCTTTCTCTGACTGACTTAGTACAGCCAGTCTGGAAAACAGGGTGGAGGTTCCTCAAGAAATTAAAAATAGAGCTATTCTACGACCCAGCAATTGCACTACTAGGTACTTATTCAGGCAGAATTTTAACTGTATCCACCTTTCTTCATGAACACAAGTACATTACATTAATAACATTCTCATCCAAGGAGTTTTGTTTAACATAATCAGTAAGGACATATAAATCCAATGTCTTTTAATACCTTTTGGGTTCTGGAGGCAAGACATTCCTCATTTACTAATTTCACTTAATCTCCCTGAAGCTGCTACCTATAAATGAGGTCATGTTAAGTGACATCCAGCCCCAACAAAAGGTTCAACCATACATCTGAATTAAAATCAAAAGGCCCTCCCAAGAGTAGTCTCAGAGACTCATACACTGTACGGTCTTTAGCTGCCTCTTTTCATACCTCCTGGAATCTTTGGACTGTGGCCATAAATAGCCCACAAGTTTCTGACACAAAAACCTGCCCCTCCCCATTTGTTTAGTTCATAATCCTAATATACAATCTGTTCTCTGGCAAAATGTTCATCCTTACACTCCCATGTCTAAGGAAAATCTGGGAGAGGTTATTACCATCTCTGTCATTCTAAAAAGTTAATGGATGTTGTTTCTTTCCCCAGGAAACAACTGCCTTATACGGGTCCATTCCTACCACCCCCGCACCCCCTCCCCCCCCCCAGCTGTGGGGGGAGAGGCAGCCACTCCCTGGTGCCTTCTCCTGCTTCCCACCTCTAGTTTGTCATCATAGCCTCCCACCTTGCATCTCCTCTTGGTTACAACTTGCCCTTCCTCTTGGTTACAAATGTCACTAATCATTATATGCTCCTTACAGAACTATATATAGTTCATATCCTCCAGCAACGTATCTGCTGGACTTGCCACCTTGAACCAAGTAACTCACCAAAATATTATCATCGTAAAATGTATAACTCAGGGAGCAAGGGCCAAGATGGCGGAACAGCATGGAAGTTTTTTTTTTTTTTTTTTTTTTTTTTGCGTCTCTCGTTGCTGAAATGCAGCCAGAGCAACACTAAACCCTCTTGCACACCTAGAAAACTGCTCTGAATTAATACAACAACCTGCACAACCTGAACCATAGAACTTGGCAGATACACAGTGCAGAGAGGTGAAGTTGGGGAGAGAGAAGCCACAGAGGGCAGGGAGCTGTTTTTGCTTGAGGAGAGAGGACGGAGACAGGGGGAGAGTATGGGAAAAGCACCCCCCCCATAATCAGCTGGAGAGAAAGTAGAAACAGCCACAGGGACTAAACAAAAAAAGGGAGAAAGGAGAAAAAAGAGGTTTTAAATTCCATCAAGACTCATAAACAGGGGGAGCACAGAGTCTGAGGCTCTGCAGCTTGATACCTGGCGGTGTTCTGGTGGGAAGGATGAATTCCCAGGAGCAGAGAGTGAGGTCCAAGGGGTCCATGGCCACACAGGGAATGGTGGTTCCACTGCGAGGAGGACATTTAGTAGAGGCTGTGTGGCCACCCCAGGGGCAAAGGTTCCAATGGACCTCAGAGAACAACCACATTCTCTGGCATTGGAACAAGGATGTTAAGGGTGAAGCCTGGTGCTGGATGTGTGTTGTGATTTTCCATAAACCCTGAAACACTGCTTTTACAAGATTGTGTGAACTTTTTCTGGGGTAGGCTGGCACCCAGCCGCAGTCTCTTCACACAAGCAGCAGCACAGTCTCATGAACGTTCCTGGGGATGGGCCATACTGGCCATTGCTCAGTGAGACCATCCCCCAGAGAATCTGAGCAGGTCAAAGCCACAGTTCCTCAGAAGTGGGGTGGGGGGGTGGTGGAGGGAGGGGCCAACATGGTGGAGAAGTAGGGAGATCTGAAGTTCCCTCCTCTCTCAAACAAAGCCATCTTGAGGCCAAAGGACTTTGAACCCCAAGACTCCTGAAGGAAAAGAGGCAGAGTGGCTTCCAGGGACCCATTGGGACAACCTGATGAGCCATAGGTGGGGTGGCTTCAGGGAACAGATCAAGGGCCCACAGTGGAGGTGGGACATGCCTATACCAAACCACGCCCCTCTGCACCTTGTAACTGTGTATCTATGGGAGCGGGATTGACACTGATGAACCAGACAGCTCTCCTCCAGACCAAGGCTGTTGCATTGCCTGGTTTAATTCTCAGACAATTCTTATTGTCTGAGAGTTTGTTTGCTTGTGTGTTTTTGTTTTCTGTTTATTTTTTGTTTGTATGTTTGTTTTCCTTTCCAGGACTACTTCAAGGAACATATCAAAGCACACCTGGTGGAGGGTCCAAAACATCACTACGAGTAGGGAGATAAAGTGACCAAAGTCACAACAACAGAGAGCAAGTAACACTCTCCAAAAAACACCTCCTGAAGGGCCAGGCCCTAGACAGTATATGACCCCTTTTCAATATAGTAGTGCTCTCAGGAGCAGGGCACACAACGAGCTATTAAAATTATAAGGGACAGAAAACTAGCAAAATGATTAAATGGAAGAATTCTCCTCAAAGAAATTCCAGGAAGAAATGACAGCTAAATAATTGCTCAAAACAGATATAAACAATATAACTGAACAAGAATTTAGAATAATAGTCATAAGATTAATTGTTGGGCTTGAAAAAAGCAAAGGAGACAGCAGAGAATCTATTGTTGCAGTGATCAAGGAACTAAAAAATAGTCATGATGAATTAAAAATGTTGTAAATCGGGGCGCCTGGGTGGTGCAGTCGGTTAAGCATCCGACTTCAGCCAGGTCACGATCTCGCGGTCCGTGAGTTCGAGCCCCGCATCGGGCTCTGGGCTGATGGCTCAGAGCCTGGAGCCTGTTTCCGATTCTGTGTCCCCCTCTCTCTCTGCCCCTCGCCCGTTCATGCTCTGTCTCTCTCTGTCCCAAAAATAAATAAATGTTGAAAAAAAAATAAAAAAAAAATAAAAATGTTGTAAATGAGGTGCAAAATAAACTGCAGGCAGTGACAGCAAGAATTGAAGAGGCAGAAAGAGGAATAGGTGAAATAGAAGACAAAATTATGGAAAAAGAAGAAGTTAAGAAAAAGAGAGATAAAAAAAAATCTGGGTCATGAAGGGAGAATTAGAGACCTAAGTGATTCAATGGAATGGAATAATATCCATATCATAGGAGTTCCAGAAGAAGAAGAGACAGAGAAAGGGGCCAAAGCTGTACTTGAACAAATCAGAGCTGAGAGCTTCCCTGATCTGGGGAAGGAAACAGACATTGAAATCCAGGAGGCACAGAGAACTCCCTTCAGAGATAACTTGAATCCATCTTCTACATGACATACCACAGCAAAACTGACAAAATACAAAGGTAAAGAGAGAATTCTGAACGCAGCTAGGTATAAATGGGACTTAACCTACATGGGTAGACACATAAGGGTATTAGCAGACCTATCTACTGAAACTTGGCAGGCCAGAAAGGAGTGGCATGAAATTTCAATGTGATGAACAGAAAAAATATGCAGCCGAGAATCCTTTATCCAGCAAACTTGTCATTCAGAATAGAAGGAGAGATAAAGGTTTTCCCAAACAAAAACTGAAGGAATTCACCACCACTAAACCAGCCCTATAAGAGATCCTAAGGGGGACTCTGTGAGTGAAATGTTGCAAGAACCACAAAATACCAGAGACATCACTACAAGCATGACACCTACAGATAACATAATGACTCTAAACCCATATCTTTCAATACTAACACTGAATGTAAATGGACTAAATGCTCCAATCAAAAGACGTAGGATATCACAATGGATAAAAAAAAATAAGACCCATCTATTTGCTGTCTACAAGAGACTCATTTTAGACCTGAGGACACCTTCAGATTGAAAGTGAGGGGATGGAGAACTATCTATCATGCTACTGGCAGTCAAAAGAAAGCTGGAGTAGCCATGCTTATATCAGACAAACTAGATTTTAAACTAAAGTCTGTAGCAAGAAATGACGAAGGACATTATAGCATAATTATGGGGTCTATCCATCAAGAAGATCTAACAATTATAAATGTTCATGTCTACGCACCAAATTCAGAAGCACCAAAATATATAAAACAATTAATCACAAACAAAGGAATCTTATTGGTAAGAATGTGGTAATTGCAGGGGACTTTAATACTCCACTTACAACAATGGATAGATCATCTAGACAACAAATCAATAAAGAAACAATGGCCCTGAATGATACACTGGACCAGATGGACTTGACAGATATATTTAGAACTTTTCATTCTAAAGCAGCAGAATATACATTCTTTTCAAGTGCACATGGAACATTCTCCACGATAGATTACATACTGGGTCACAAAACAGCCCTCAATAAATATGAAAGAATTGAGATCATACCATTCACACTTTCAGATTACAATGCTACAAAACTTGAATTCAACCACAGGAAAAAGTTTGGAAAACCTCCAAATGCATGGTTAAAGAACATCTTACTAAAGAACTAATGTGTCAACCAGGCAATTAAAGAAGAAATTAAAAAATATATGGAAACAAATGAAAATGAAACAAAACAATCCAAAACCTTTGGGATGCAATGAAGGCAGTCCTAAGAGGAAACTTGCAATCCAGGTCTATCTCAAGAAAGGAGAAAATCCCAAATCCAAAACCTAACAGCACACCTAAAGGAACTAGTTCCTAAAGGAACTAGAAGCAGAACAACAAAGAAACCCCAAAGCCAGCAGAAGAAGAGAAATAAATAAAGATTAGAGCAGAAATAAACAATATAGAATTTAAAAAAAAAAACAGTAGAACAGATCAATGAAAAGAAAAGTTGGTTTTTTTGAAAAAAAAATTGATAACCCTCTAGCCAGACTTCTCACAAAGAGAAGAGAGAGGACCCAAATAGATAAAATCATGAATGAAAATGTATTTATCACAACCAATCCCTCAGAAATACAAGCAATTATCAGAGAATACTATGAAAAAATATATGCTAACAAACTGGATAACCTGGAAGAAATGGAAAAATTCCTAGACACCCACACACTACCAAAACTCAAATGGGAAGAAATGGAAAATTTGAACAGAGCCATAACTAGTGAAGAAATTGAATCAGTTATCAAAAATCTCCCAACAAATAAGAGTCCTGGGACAGATGGCTTCCCTGGGGAAATCTACCAGACATTTAAAGCAGAAGTAATACCTATCTTTCTCAAGCTATTCCAAAAAATAGAAATGGAAGGAAAATGAAGCCAGCATTACCTTGATTCCAAAACCAGACAGAGACCCCACTAAAAGAGAATTACAGGCCAATATCCCTGATGGACCTGGATGTAAAAATTCTCAACAAGATACTAGCAAATCGAATTCAACAGCATATAAAAAGAATTATTCACCATGATCAAGTGGGATTCATTCCTGGGCTGCAGGGCTTGTTCAATATTCACAAAAAATCAATGTAATACATCACATTAATAAAAGAAAGGAAGAACCATATGATTCTCTTAATAGATGCAGAAAAAACATTTGACAAAATACAGCATCCTTTCTTAATAAAAACTCTCAAAAAATCGGGATAGAAGGAACATACCTTAACATCATAAAAGCCATATATGAAAAGCCCACAGCTAATATCATCCTCAGTGGGGAAAACTGAGAGCTTTCCCCTTGAGATCAGGAACATGATAGGGATGTCCACTCTCACCACTATTGTTTAACATAGTGTTGGAAGTCCTAACATTAGCAATCAGAAAACAAAATGAAATAAAAGGCATCAAAATCGGCAAGGAAAAAGTCAAACTTTCACTTTTTGCAGACGACATGATACTCTACATGAAAAACCCAAAAGACTTCATCAAAAGACTGCTAGAACTGGGTACAAAATCAGTGTACACACATCTGTTGCTTTTTTATACACCAATAATGAAGCAACAGAAAGATAATTAAAGAAACTGATCCCATTTACAATTGCACCAAGGCATACAATACCTAGGAATAAACCTAACAAAAGATGTAAAGATCTGTATGTTGAAAATTATAGAAAGCTTATGAAGGAAAATGAAGAAGACACACAAAAAAATGGAGAAACATTCCATGCTCATGGATTGGAAGAATAAATATTGTTAAAATATCAATATTACCCAAAGCAATCTACACATTCAATGCAATTGAACAAACAATCCTAAAATTTGTATGGAACCACAAAAGACCCTGAATAGCCAAAGTAATATTGAAGAAGAAAACCAAAGCAGGAGGCATCACAATCCCAGACTTTAGCCTGTACCCCAAAGCTGTAATCATCAAGACAGTATGGTACTGGCACAAAACAGACACAAAGACCAATCGAATACAATAGAGAACCCAGAATTGGACCCACAAATGTATGGCCAACTAATCTTTGACAAAGCAGGAAAGAGCATCCAATGGAAAAAAGACAGTCTCTTTAGCAAAGCTGCTAGGAGAACTGGACAGCAACATGCAGAAGATTGAAACTGGACCACTTTCTTACACCATACACAAAAGTAAACTCAAAATGGATGAAAAACCTAAATGTGAGACAGGAAACCATAAAAACCTTAGAGGAGAAGGCAGGCAACAACGACTTTGACCTCAGCTGCTGCAATTTCTTGCTCAATACATCTACAAAGGCAAGGGAACTAAAAGCAAAAATAAACAATTGGGACCTCATCAAGATTAAAAGCTTCTACCCTGCAAAGGAAACAATCAACAAAACTAAAAGGCAACTGATGAAATGGGAAAAGATATTTGCAAATGACATATCAGATAAAGGGTTAGTATCCAAAATCTATAAAGAATTTACCAAACTCAACACCCGAAAAACAAATAATCCAGTGAAGAAATGGGCAGAAGACATGAATACATACTTTTCAAAGAAGACATCCAGATGGCCAACAGACACATGAAAAGATGCTCAACGTCACTCATCAGGGAAATACAAATCAAAACCCACACTGAGATACCACCTCACATCAATAGGAGTGGCTAAAATTAGTAACTGAGTTAGAGTGGCTACAACGAACAAATCAAGAAATTACAGATGCTGGCAAGGATGTGAAGAAACGGGAACACTCTTGCACTGTTGGTGGGAATGAAAACCGGTGCAGTCCCTCTAGAAAACAGTGAGCAGGTTCCTCAAACAATTAAAAATAGAACTACCCTGCGACCCAGCAATAGTACTACTAGGAATGTATCTAAGGGATACAGGAGTGCTAATGCATAGGGGCACATTGTACCCCAATGTTTATAGCAGCACTTTCAACAATAGCCAAATTATAGAAAAAGCCTAAATATCATCAACCGATAAATGGATAAAGAGGATGTCATTTATATATACAATGGAATACTACTTGGCAATGAGAAGGAATGAAATCATGCCATTTGCAGCAACGTGGGTGGAACTGGAAGGTATTATGCTGCGTGAAATAAGTCAGTCAGGGAAGGACAGATATCATATGTTTTCACTCATATGTGGATCTTAAGAAACTTAGAAGACCATGGGGGAGGAGAAGGGGAAAAAATAGTTACAAACTGAGAGGGAGGGAGGCAAACCACAAGAGACTCTTAAATACAGAGAACAAATTGAGGGTGGATGGGGGGAGGGGTGGGGGAGAGAGAAAATGGGTGATGGTCATTGAGGAGGACACTTGTTGGGATGAGCACTGGGTGTTTTTGTAAGCCAATTCGACAGTAAATTATATTATGAATGAATTAATGAATGAACATGTACAACTCATGATTTTAACATAATTTACAACTCAACCAGGGTATTGTTAGGGATCCTGAAAATTCCAGATCTGTTATCAAGGCTAATGCCATATAATGGTGACCTTGGCTATGGACTGGCCTACAAGGACTATACTTGTTTTCCTCTCCTAATAGAATGGTTTGTATTCTGTTTAGGGCAACTTATGTATTCAAATACCCCAACTGAACAAACTGAAAACTGATGTGAAGATCAATGAGTCAATTTTATTATAGTTCTTAATTTTCAAAAAATGCTGTCCTGGTCCATTTTTGAGGTTTTGTCTAGAGGATGGTCAGTTCCCCTCCTGAGCACCTGATTAAATCCATACCCCACTACTTTTCTTATCCAGGCTTTCACATTCCAGGCCCCAGGGCCAAGTATCAGACAACTAGGAGCAGGCTCATAGACAACTATGCCCATGAGCCTGGGAAATTATTCAAGTTAGCCTGTCTTGGAGCCCTTCAAACCTAACCTGATCTCATCTGCCATATATCCACTTCATTCTATAATTTCAGCTTGGTTTTAGCCTGTGAGTTAGGGCAAGGCCTATGTGGCCCTCCATGGCAACTTTCTCATTTTTGGAAAGATAAGTAACAAACAGATATGCTTCTCATTTATTAAAATGTCTTTGTGTTGTGTCCTACCATCAAAAGAATCTTGAAACTATAAAGCAAGAAAAAATAATCTATTCCTTGCTTCTCTCCTAGCTTCTGGTGGTGTGCTGGAAATCTTGGGAGTTCATCGGCTTGTGGGGGGTGTGCCTTGATCTCTGCTTTTATCTCTACATGGCATTCTCCATGTGTGTGTATCTGTGTCCCATTTCCCTCTTTTTATATGACACCAGTTATTGGACTACAGCCCAACCTATTCCAGTGCGGTCTCATCATAGCTAAGTACATCTGCAATGACCCTGATCAAAATAAGGTCACATCTGAGGAACTGAGGGTTAGAATTTCAACATATGAATTTTGATAGAACACAATTCAACTCATAATAGAAAGTCTTTATTAAAGCCACACATTATGTCTATCCTATGGCCATCAATTTTAATATATACCCAAGATATTAAATGCCTAAGTAAACCAAAAGATATGTACAAAACACAAATGTTCATAGAAGCTTTATTTATGTTATTCCTGAAATGGAAAATCCAAGTACACAACAAAATGGATGAATAAATTATGGCATGATCAAACCAAAAAACCTCTTCACAGTGTTACAAAACTGAACTATGTAAAGAATTTCATTCATATGGAGTTCAAAAACTAGCAAAATGGGATAGAAGTCAGAGGAGTGTTTCTTTCTGGGGAAGGGATATCGACAGAGAAGGAGCAGAAATGAAACTTCTTGAAGAGTGGAAATGGTCTTACCTTGGTTTTGGAGGTGACTATCTGGGTGCATACACATGTAAAAATTCATGAAGCTATCCACTAAAGATTTGTGCATTTTACCCTGAGTAATTTATGTTTCCAAAAATGCTACTTTCTAAATGAATTGCTATATAATTTATTTCGTCACTTCAGTACTGTGGGAGAACCAATGAATTGTAGGTATTGGCTTTTTTTTTTTTTTGCTTTATCACTGAACAAAACTCAGCGACATTTCCCATCCGTGGCTAGTCCGTGGCTAACCGCTCCAAAGACATACTCTGGGGAGAATGTCAGCTTTGAGGATACTGATCTCCATCAATGTTATAGTGTCTGGTAAGTATGATTTTTCTGAAAAAAGTAAAGATATTTTCAGTGGTGACAAGGAGGCCCTTGATCCATTCATAAAATGTTTTATAATTTGTCCTAGCAGCAGTGATAAATTTGTTTATTTGCAAACCTTCTGATTTTCTTATGTCAATGGTGCACTGACTACTTGTCTGGCTGAGTCCAGGGTAATATGGGGGCCCTGGAATGGAGTGAAACTGAACTTGTGTGACAAGGAAAAAGGTAGTGTTTCCTCCAGTATTTTGGTTTATATTTTTCTTGTCTCTTGGAATTCTTATATCTTGGACCTTATGTGTATTCATGTGTGACTATTGTTTTTCCTTTGATATTTCTAATATTTTTTAGCTCACAGGCTAACAAAGAAACCCTAAATTTCTACTTGGGGTTTTTAAATTTTAAAATAGAGGCAAAAAGTATATGGGGAAAATTTGTTTCAGAAAACAAGGATCAGAGAACATAAGAATATAGTAATGATTATCTATTCAAAGTGTCTGATTTCAACCTCACACCAGAACAAATGGAATGTTATCCCAAAGTATGAACAGTAGAACGAATGAGTGGAGGAGCTAAAATTAGAGCAGACTTAGGCAGGTGGAAACAAAACCTTGAATCCATCCCGTCTTTCCTTATAATCATCCCAAAGAAATTCTAAAACATTCTGAGCAACACTGGCTTCCACATTTCCATATATGTCTGGTAAAGGGAGAGGCGAACCAGTTCTTAAGAGAAAGAAAGATGGGAAACGAGGGCCGTAAAAAGTTGAAAGAAATTGGGAAGAAGGTAGAAAAATTTGGGAAGAACTCAGAAGACAGTGAATAGCAGATTTGACTCATGAAAGCACTAGAGAAATATTTAGATGTGGCAGGAAACAGATGGCGACAAAAAGATGTAATTGAAAAGAGTGATTAAACCTGTTCATGTAATTGACTCCATTACATATTTGAAGGGGAAAAACCGTAAGATTGCAATATGTATTTGATAAAATTAAATATCCACTTAGTAGATAAAGATTTTGTTTTGTTTTGTTTTGCTTTTTGTGTTTTAAGACTTAATTTTTTTCAGTGCAGTTTTAAGTTTACAGCAAAATTGAGAGGAAGGGGCAGAGATTTCCCATATACCTCACCTCCTAATCCCACCTAGGCACAGCTTCTATTTCATTATCAACATCCCCTCCAGAGTGTTACATTTGTTAGAAGTGGTGAACCTACCCTGACACATAATCATCACCCCAAGGCCATAGTTTACATAGGGTTCATTCTCAGTCTTGTGCATTCTGTAAGTTTGAACAAAAGTACAATGGCATGTATCCATTACTATAGTATCATACAGAGTAGTTTCACTGCCCTAAAAGTCCTCTGTGTCCCCTGTATTTATCCTCCCTCCCCTCTAAACCATGGCAACTGCTCATCTTTTTAGAGTCTCCACAGTTTCTGCCTTTTTCTGAATATTTTATAGTTGGAACTATATGGTATGTAGCCTTTTCATAGGCTTTTTTTTCACTTAGCAATAGGTATTTCAGTTTCCTCTTTGTTTTTTCATGGCTCTATAGGTCATTCTTTTTAGCACTGAACAATATTCTGTTGTCTGCATGTATCCCCATTTATTCAGCCATTTACCTACTGAAGGGCATCTTGGTTGCTTCCAAGAGTTGGCAATTCTGAGTAAAGTTGTTATTTTCTGACTTTCATATTTCCTTCTCCCTGAAGAACTTTTAACATTTCTTACAAGGCAGTTCCCCTGAAAACATTTTCCCTCAATTTTTGTTTGTTTGAGAAAGTCTTTTATGTATCCTTCACTTGTGAAGGGTAACTTTGTAGGATACATAGTTCTAGGGTGGTGGGTTGTTATTCTATTAACATTTTAAATATTTTATTTCGTTCTTTTTTTCCCTTGTATGGCTTCTTAAGAGAAGTTGTATATAATTCTCATCTTTGTTTCTCTATACAGTGTTTTATTTCTCTGGCATTTTTCAGAACTTTTTATCTTTGATTTTTCTTTAGTTTTCATATGATATGCCAGGTCTAGGTTTTTTTCTTTGGCATTTTTTCTGCTTGGTGCTCTCTAAGTTTCCTAGATCTTTGGCTTGGTATGGAGTGAACTTGGGGAAATTCTCAGTCATTATTTCAAAAATTTCCTCTGTTCTTTTCTCTCATCCTCCTCTTCTGATTTTTCCATTACACGTGTTTTACACATTTTGGGAGTTGTCCCACAGTCCTTTGATAACCTGTTCTGTTTTTTTTTAAGTGTTTGTTTTCTTTGTTTTTCAGTTTTGGAGGTTTCTATTGATATATTCTCTAGCTTAGATAATCTTTCTTCAGCTATATCCAGCCTATTAATAAGGTCATCAAGGCCTTCCTCATTTCTGTTATAGTGTTTTTGATTTAATTTTGTCAATTTTGCCTCCTGTATTTTGAAGCTCTTACTAGGTATACAAGCATATCTTGTTTCATTGTGTGTCACTTTATTGTACTTTGCATATATTGTGGTTTCTACTAATTGAAGGTTTGTGGCAAGTGTGCATCGAGTAACTCTATCAGCACCATTTTTCCAATAGCATCTGCTCACTTTGCGTCTCTGTGTCACATTTTGGTAATTCTTGAAATATTTGAAGCTTTGTGATTACATTATATTTTTTGTGGTGATCTGTGATCAGTGATCTCTGATGTTACTACGCAATTGTTTTGCAGTGTCACTATGTCCACATGAGATGGTGAATGTAAGTGGAACGTGTGTGTGTGTGTGTGTGTGTGTGTGTGTGTGTGTGTGTGTTGGCTATTTCCCCATCTCCATCTCCCTCTCTCCAGACCTCCCTTTTCCCTGAGACACAACAATATTGAATTTAAGCCAATTAATCACCTCCCAATGGCTTCTAAGTACTCAAGTGAAAGGAGGAGTTGCATATTTCTCTCTTGAAATCAAAAGTTAGAAATGATTCATAAACTTAATGAGGAAGGCATGTTGAAAGCTGGGACAGGTCAAAAGCTAGGCCTCTTGTACCCCCAGTTAGCCAGGTTATGAATGTGAAGGAAAAGTTCCTGAAGGAAACGAAAGTGCTACTCTAGTGAACACACTAATGATAAGGAAGTGAAACAGCCTTATTGCTGATAAGGAGAAAGTTTCAGTGATCTGGAAAGAAGACCCACACAGCTACAACATTTCCTGAAGTCAAAGCCTAGTGCAGAGCAAGACCCTAACGCTCCTTGATTCTATGGAGGCTGAAGGAGGTGAGGAAGCTGTGAAAGAAAAGTTGGAAGCTAGCAGAGGTTGGTTCATGAGGTTTAAGGAAAGAAACTGTCTTCATAGTAAAAATGCAAAGTGAGGGGGAGGAGTCAAGATGGAGGAAAAGTAGGGGGATCAGAATTTCCCTCCTCCCTTAAACACAGCAGTATTGTGGTCAGAACACTTGGAATACCCAGGAAATCAATCTGTGGAGTGGCAGAAGGTTTTCCACAGGTGGAAAGAGACAGCTTGGTGTGACAGAGGTATGTATTTGCAAATTGGGAGAGTTAAACTGTCAGTGTAGGCATGGAGGGGAGGAGAGCCCTTCTATGCAGAGACAAAAGGAAGTGAAGAGACGCTATAGAACTGTGGGATTGTATTTAGACAAGGGAAAAACCTCTCTGGACCATGGATGAGGAACAAAAAATACAGAGAGAGCCAGTTTCTAGTTTACAAACAGCCTTAGGAGTAACTATTAGGGTTTTCATGGTTGCACGACTTTCTCTGGACTGAAGCCTGCTGTGTGCATGCACCTGCTGCGGGGGGAGCCAGCCCCGGGCTTGGTGACTATCTTGGGGGTGCACTGGGAGTGAAGACTCCCCTTCCTTGGAGTACTGTGGGAAGAGGGCTTATTGCCACCCCTTCAGATGCCAGCCAAAGGCTTTTTATCGGCAGGGCTGGGTCCATGTGGTGCAGGATGCTTTACAACCTTGGATTTTGGATCCCAGAGGAATGCCTAGGAGGCCCAGGAGATTGTGAAGCAGAACAGGCCACCAGTGCCACTCTGTGAGGGGTGCCTGAACAGTATGGTTCAAGACACCTGTCTGGGGAGGAGAGATTGGGGTGTCACCATTTTCTCTCCAACGCCAACTGGGTGGGGCATCAAGGAACAGGACAGCGGGCCTAAGTGGAGGTGGGATCTGTCTACATCAAATCCTGCCCCTCATGCCTGGTAACTGCTTATCTACTGGGATGGAACTGACACTGAGTGAACCAGAGGGACTGTCCTCCAGACCAGCACAGCCACCAGTCCCAGGGACCAACAGACAACTGTCCTGTGGGTTTTGTATGTTAGTCTGGCTTTTAAAAGTTGTTTTTTTCCTTTATTATTTTTTTCTCTTTTCTTTACTTCTCTTTTCCCTTCTTTCTCCTTCTATGCCCCCCCCCCTTTTTTCTTTTCCTCTTTCCTTTGGGATCAGGCTCATAGTTCCTGATTTGATTTTTGGTCTATTACTATATGTATATGTATATGTATATGTATATGCATATGCATATGCATATGTATATATATGTATATGTATATATGTATATATGTATATGTATATATATATATTTACCATACTCTATTTACTATACTGTACTATATACTATACTTACTATGTTTCCCTTTCTTTGTTCTGGTTGTTTGTTTAATCAGGCATTTTCACTCTATTCTTTTTATACTTATTCTGTATCTCCTTCGTTATTTTCCTCTCTCTTTCTCTCTGGATTAAGCCTTATTAAACCTTAAGTTTGATTCTCTGCCTGGTCTTTTATCTGCCTCCCGCCTCATTTCTCTCTTTGTATGGGATAAGGCTTCCCCCCCGCCCATTTTCCTTTTTTCCAGGGTTACTTCAATGAACAAATCAAAGCACATCTGGTGGAAGGTCTAATCCACTACTATGAGCAGTGAGATAAAGCAAGCAAAGATGCAATAACAGAGTACACACAACACACTCCAAAAACACTTCCTGAAGTGTCAGATTTGGGACAGAGTATGGCCTCTTTCTAATATAGTACTGCTTGCAGGTGTGGGACACATAACAAAGTATAAAAGCATGTAAAAGACAGAAACCAGCCAAAGTGATGAAATGGAAGAAATCTCCTCAAAGGAAATTCCAGGAAGAAATGACATTCAGAGAATTGCTCAAAACAGATATAAACAATATATCCAAACAATACTTTAGAATAATAGTCATAAGACTAAGAGCTGGGCTTGAAAAAAAGCATAGAAGACACCAGAGAATCTATTGCTGCAGAGATCAGGGACTGAGAAATAGTTATGATGAATTAAGAAATGTTGTAAATGAGATCCAAAATAAACTAGATAGAGTGATAGCAAGGATGGGAGAAGCAGAGGAGAAAATAGGTGAAATGGAAGATAAAATTATGGAAAAAAATGAATCTGAGAAAAAGAGAGAAAGGACATTACTTGATTACGAGGGGAGAATAAGAGACCTAAGTGAGTTAATGAGATGAAACAATATCTGTTGCATAAGAATTCCAGAAGAAGAAGACAGAGAGAGGGGAAGAAGGTTTATTTGAACAAATTATGGCTGAGAACTTCCCTAACCTGGGGAAGGATGCAAACATCCAACTCCAGGAGTCACAGATAACTCCGTTCAAAATCAACCAAAACACGTCAACATCATGACATACCATAGTAAAGCTGGCAAAATAGAAAGATAAAAGAGTTCTGAAAGCATCTAGGGACAAATGGGCCTTAACCTACAAGGGTAGATACAAAAGGGTAATAACAGATTTATGCACTGAAACTTGGCAGGCCAGAAGGGAGTGGCAGGAAATATTCAATATGCTAAATAGGAAAAATATGCAGCCAAGAATCCTTTATTCAGCAAGGCTGTCATTCGGAATAGACGGATAAAGTCTTTCCCAGACAAATAAAACTAAAGGAGTTTATGACCACAAAATCAGCCTTGCAGGAGATTGTAAGGAGGACTCTGTGAGTGGAAAGCAACAAAGACTACAAAGGACCAGAAACACAACCACAAGCATGAGTCCTCAATATAACACAATGAGACTAAATCCATATCTTTCAATAATCACTCCGAATGTAAATGGATTAAATGCCCCAATCAAAAGACAAAGGGTATCAGAATGGATAAAAAACAAGGCCCATTTATATTCTTCCTACAACAGACTCATTTTAGACGTGAGGGCACCTGCAGATTGAAAGTGAGGGGTTGGAGAACCATTTATCATGCTACTGGGTGTCAAGAGAAAGCCAGAGTAGCCATACTTATATCAGACAAACTAGATTTTAAAACAGACTCTACCAAGAGAAGGGCATTATATCATAATTATGGGATCCTATCCATCAAGAAGAGCTAACAATTATAAATGTTCATTCCCAAACATGGAAGAATGCAATATATAAATCAGTTAATCACAAACATAAATAAATGTATAGATAACAATAATGTGATTGTAGGGGACTTTAACACTCCACTTACAACAATAGAGAGATGATCTAGGCAGAAAATCAGTAAGGAAACAATGGCTCTGAATGAAACATTGGACCAGATGGACATAACAGATATATTCAGAATTTGTCATCCAAAAGGAACAGAATACATATTCTCAAGTGCACATGGAACATTCTCCAAAATAGATCACATATTGGGTCACAAAACAGCCCTTAACAAATATAAAAGGATTTATATCATACCATGCATATATTCAGATCACAACGCTATGAAACTTGAAATCATCTAAAAGAAAAAAATTGGAAAGCCTCCAAACACATGGAGGGTAAACAACATTCTACCAAAGAATGAATGGGTCAACCAAGAAATTAAAGAAGAAATTAAAAATATATGGAAGCAAATGAAAATGAAAACACAACTGTCCAAACCCTTTGGGATGCAGCAAATGCAGTCCTAAGAGGAAAATACATTGCAATCCAGGTCTATCTCAAGAAGCAAGAAAGGTTTCAAATACAGAACCTATCCTCACACCTAAAGGAACTAGAAATACTGCAGCAAAGAAAGCTCAAAACCAGCAGAAGAAGAGAAATGATAAAGATTAGAGCAGAAATAAACAATATAGAATCCAAAAATACAGTAGAAAGTTTAATGAATCTAAGAGCTGGTTTTTTGAAAGAATAAACAAAATTGATAAACCCCTAGCCAGACTTCTGAAAGTGAGAGAGAGAGTGAGAGAGAGAGAGAGAGAGAGAGAGAGAGAGAGAAAACCCAAATAGATAAAATCTCAAACGAAAGAGGAGAGATCAAAACCAAAACCACAGAAATAAAAAAAATTATTAGTGAATACTATGAAAAGTTATATAAGAACAAACTGCAAAATCTGGAAGAAATGGACCCACACACTACCAAAACTCAAACAGGAATAAATAGAAAATTTGAACAGACCCATAACCAGAAAAAGTTGAATCAGTTATCAAAACTCTCCCAACAAATAAGAGTCCTGGGTCAGATGGCTTCCCAGGGGAATTCTAGAAGCCGTTTAAAGCAGAGTTAATATTTATTCTTCTCAAGCTGTTCCAAAAAATATAAATGGAAGGAAAGATTCCAGACTCATTTTATGAAGTCAGCATTACCTTGATTTCCAAATCAGATAAAGACTCCACTAAAAAGGAGAATTACATGCCAATATCCCTGATGAACAGGAATACAAAAATTCTCAACAAGACACTAGCAAGTTGAGTTCAACAGTATATTAAAAGAATTATTCACCATGATCAAGTGGGATTCATTCCTGGGCTGCAGGGCTGGTTCAATATTCACAAATCAATCAACGTGATACATCATATTAATAGAAGAAAGGATAAGAACTATATGATCCTGTCAATAGATGCAGAAAAAGAATTTGACAAAATACAGCATCCTTTCTTTATTAAAGCCTTCAAGAGAGTCAGGATATGGGGCGCCTGGGTGGCGCAGTCGGTTAAGCGTCCGACTTCAGCCAGGTCACGATCTCGCGCTCCGTGAGTTCGAGCCCCGCGTCAGGCTCTGGGCTGATGGCTCAGAACCTGGAGCCTGTTTCCGATTCTGTGTCTCCCTCTCTCTCTGCCCCTCCCCCGTTCATGCTCTGTCTCTCTCTGTCCCAAAAATAAATAAACGTTGGAAAAAAAAATTTAAAAAAAAAAAAAAAAAAAAAAAGAGAGTCAGGATAGAAGGAACATAACTTAACATCATAAAAGCCATATATGAAAAGCCCACAGGTAATATCAGCCTCAATGGGGAAAAACTAAGAGCTCTCCCCCTGAGATCAGGAACACAACAGAAATGTCCACTCTCACCACTGTTGTTTAACATAGTGTTGGAAGTCCTAGCCTCAGCAACCAGACAATAAAATGAAATAAAAGTCATCCAAATTGGCAAAGAAGAAGTCAAACCTTCACTTTTGCAGATAATATGATAGTCCACATGGAAAACCTGAAAGACTCCATCAAGAAACTGCTAGAACTGACACATGCTATCAGCAGTCACAGGATATAAAATCAGTGCACAGACATCAGTTGCATTTCTATACACCAAAAATGAAGCAACAGAAAAAGGCATCAAGGAATCGATCCCATTTACAGCTGCACCAGGAACTATAAAATACATAGAAATAAATCTAGCCTAAAAGGTAAATTATCTGTATGCTGAAAACTATAGAAAGCTTATGAACAAAACTGAAGAAGACACAAAGAAATGGAAAAATCTTCCATACTCATTGATTGGAAGAACAAATATTATTAAAATGTTGATGCTACCCAATACTACCCAATGCAGTCTACACATTCAATGCAATCTCAATTAAAATAGCACCAGAATTCTTCACAGAGCTATAAAAAACAATCCTAAAATTTATTTGGAACTATAACCGACCCTGAATAGTGAAAGTAATATTGAAAAAGAAAACCAAAGCTGGAGACATCACAGGCCTGGACTTTAGCCTGTACCCCAAAGCTGTAATCATCAAAACAGTATGGTATTGGCACAAAAACAGACACATAGTCCAGCGGAATAGAATAGAGAACCCAGAAATAGACCCACAAATGTATGACCAACTAATCTTTGACAAAGCAGAAAAGAGTATCCAATGGAAAAAAAGTCTCTTTAGCAAATGGCGCTGGGAAAACTGGACAGCAACATGCAGAAGAATGAAACTGGACCACTTTCTTACACCATACACAAAAATAAACTCAAAATGGATGAAAGACCTAAATGTAAGACAGGGAGCCATCAAAATCCTAGAGGAGAAAGCAGGCAAAAACCTCTTTGACCTCGGCCACAGCAATTTCTTACTTGACATGTCTCTGAAAGCAAGGGAAATAAAAGCAAAAATGAACTACTGGGACCTTATCAAGATAAAAATACTTCTGCACAGCAAAGTAAGCAATCAACAAAACTAAAAGGCAACCAACAGAATGGGATAAGCTATTTGCAAATGACATATCAGATAAAGGGTTAGGATCCAAAATCTATAAAGAACTTATCAAACTCCACACCTAAAAAACAAATAATCTCTTAAAGAAACAGGCAGAAGACATGAACAGATACTTTTCCAAAGAAGACATCCAGATGGCCAACAGACACATGAAAAGATGCTCAACATCACTTATCACTGGGGAAATACAAATCAAAACCACATTGAGATACCACCTCACACCAGTAGGAGTGACTAAAATTAGTAACTGAGGAAACAATGGATGTTGGTGAGGATGTGGAGAAAGGGGAACCCTTTTGCAATGTTGATGGGAATTAAAATTGGAGCAGACACCCTGGACAACAGTGTGGAGAAATTTTCCTCAGTAATTAAAAATAGAATTACCCTATGACCTAGTAATAGCACTACTAGAAATTTATCCAAAGGTTACAGAAGCGCTGATTTGTAGGGGCCCGTGTACCCCACTGTTTATAGCAGCACTATGAACAATAGTCAAATTATGGAAAGAGCCCAAATGTCCATCAACTGATGAATGGATAAAGAAGATGTGGTTTATATATTCAATGGAATACCACTTTGCAATGAAAAAGAATGAAATCATGCCATTTGCGGCAACACGCATGGAACTGGAAGGTATTATGCCGAGTGAAGTAAGTCAGTCACAAAAAGAGAAATATATGTTTTCACTCATATGTGGAATTTGAAAAACTTAACAGAAGACCACAGGGGAAGGGAAGGCAAAATAAGTTACAAACAGAGAGGGAGGCAAAACATAAGAGACTCTGAAATATAGAGAACAAACTGAAAGTTGATGGGGATTGGGGGCTGGGGGTGCGGGGAAAATGGGTGATGGGCACCGAGGAGGGCATTTGTTGGGATGAGCAATGGGTGTTGTACGTAAGTGATGAATCACTGGAATCTACTCCTGAAGCCAAGAAGACTACGTAGTATATGAGCTAACTTGACAATAAATTATTAAAAAAAAAAAGTGCAAGCTGAAGCAGCAAATGCTAATGTTGAAGCTTCAGTAAGTTATCCAAGAGATCTAGCTAAGATAATGCATGAAAGTGACTACACTAAAGAATAGATTTTTAACATGACAAAACTGTCTTATATTGGAAGAAGATGTCATTTAGGACTTTCTGATATTCTCCCTTTTTTGTATTCTGTACATTTGTGTTTTTCACCATAGTTTTCCAGGTTGAGTAAGTAGAGAATCAATGAGTAAATTGAATTCTGTTGTATTCTCCTAATCTGCCTACTTACTTTCTGGGGAGTCAAGTATAGGGGAAGCACATATTTCTTCCTCTTTTTTTTAATTTTCTTTTTATTTCTTTAAACATCCTCAACACATTTATTTTTATACCCTATGTTTCATAATTCTAATATATGAGATTCTGAATCTTATTCTCTCTAAGAATAACAGACAGCAGCTAATGAAAATAATATTATCTGACTTTATGGTTCCTTGATTCTTCCTGCGTTTTGTAATTTTGAAATGTGAGCTCATAATTGTGTGGCTTTGAGTCTGAAAACTGGTTTGAATACAAAAACCTGGTGAAGTACCATGATTTTCCATTATGGCAAATAACCTGAGTCTTTACTCACTGCTATGGACTGAATGTGTCCTCCAAAACTCCTATGTCAAAACCCAATCTCCAATGGGATGCCATTTGGAGACGGAGGCTTTGAGAAGTAACTTTGTCATGAGGATGGAGCTCTCAGATTAGTACCTTTATAAGAAGAGACCGAAGAGAGCCTGCTTTTTCTTTTTCACTCTCTCTCTGCCACTACGTGTGTGAATACAGTGAGAAGACAGCTATCTACAAGCCAGGAAGTGGGTTTTCACTGGACACCATGCCTGCTAGCGCTTTATATTAGACTTCTACCTTCTAGAACTGTGAGATAAAGTGTTTGTTATTTAAACAACTCTACTTTTTGTTGTAGGAGGCAACACTGATGTAAGACACTCATTTATCCTTCATCTGGTCATATAGGCCAAACCATACCGTCTTTGGCTTCCCTTTTATTTTACCCCTAAGAACATTAAGATTTATTTAGCTTTTGCCACAAATTCTTCAGGTCAGAGCCTCTTGGTTGTCATTATGGCCGTGATACTGTTTATGATTATCTATATTGTCCCTGACTACTAAGTGCTATCAACTTGTCTTGGCATTACAGAATCCTATCACCCTCTCTGTGGCCTGCACCACTTTCCCACAGATGATGGGAACCTCTGTAAATAGTGTGCATGGATGTCAGCAGTCACTTGATTCTGCTGGATTGGGAGAAACACTTCCCCAAAACACTTCAGGCCACTTCTCTCTTGTAAATAAATAAGAGGGTTTCAGAATTCTGTCTGGTTTTGTGGGATGGAGAGAAGATACAGAATCCTAAGACTTCCACCTCAAGAATGAGCCTGGGGAATGGAGAAGGTGCTTTCTTAGGAAAGAACTGAGAGACATCCCAGAATCTCTAGCTTGGTTGACAGGTGGATATCTTTTTCTGAAGAAGCCAGTCAGTAAAGACTGGGGGAGGTGATAGCTTCTTCAAGTGTGAAGACACTAGTAATGCAAAACTTTCAAAAAAATCAAGGAAGGGTGCCTGGGTAGCTCAGTCGGTTGAGCATTTGACTTGGGCTCAGATCATGATCTCATGGTTCATGAGTTCGAGCCCCACATCAGGCTCTGTGCTGACAGCTTGGAGCCTGGAGCCTGCTTCGGATTCTGTGTCTCCCTCTCTCTCTGCCCCTCCCCTGTTCCCTCCCTGTCTCTCTCAGAAAGTAAAATAAACATTAAACAAAATAAAAAAAAAATTCTTTGACTTAAATGTAAACACAGGAGGGTGCAGACACTCTGGATCTAAAGTAGGGGTATGCCAAACAGGTAGGAAGTTCAGGTCAAAAATTCATCCTGGAGCAAATCGTTCTGAGACTGGCTTGCCTGTCATAATTTATGTTTTTATTGGTAACTGCAATCCAAACATGGCCTGAAGAAAGTGAAAAAAAGTGTGATTTTAGGTAGAAGTCAGAAATACTAATGTGTATTCCGCTGATCACCCCATCTTGTCTTTTCAGAATGCATAAATGCAGAAACGAGAACTCTGGTTACACCAAGCAACGGATTAAGGCCAAAAATGAGCAAGGACAATGACAGTGCAGGTAATGGTCATCTTTTAATGACAATTCTACTAGATATGAGCTTGATGCTGGCAAAATTTTCATGTTTTAGGATCTTGAATTGTCTTATAGGTATTTATAGACTGTATTGTCTAAAATTGTCTAAATAAATATTTATTTTATTATTTAAGAGTGCTCCTAAATTTTTCATTCTAAAATTATTTCTTTGCTTCTTTAATACAGAATATGCTTTATTAGTCAAGAATGTGATCCCTAAGTGGACCAATGGCATATCAAAAATTTTTTCATTTAATTTTTAAAACATAAGTTATTATGTTTCAAACATGGATTTAAAAAATTAGGTCTTAGCAGATATTAGTAATTCATTTTCTGTGTTCCTCACCCAGGTCTACTGTCTCCCAAAGTTGCCATTACAGTTAGTTTTTTATTTTTACTTTAAAATTTTATTTTTTTTATGTATCTTACTTCATTGAAAAATGCATTCCTGGACTTATAAATATACTTTCTAATTTCATTCAGTTACTTCATTCAGTTACTCACTCTCTAGAAAAATTCAGTTTCAGGTCAACTACAGAGTAAAATAAGAAAAATAATTTTATAAACTATAAATCTAAGGGTTGGGGACAATGCATAGATGGTGCCCCCTCCCCAAAATGATAGGTTGAATGGCGTCCCTCTTCCCCCAAAGAAATATCCAGTTAGCACCTGTGAGTATGGCCGTATTTGGAAAAAGGGTCTTTGAAGATGTTATTAAGCTAAAGCTCTTGAGATGAGATCACCCTGCATGAGAGTTGGGCCCTAAAGCCATGACAAGAGTCCTCAGAAGGGAAAAGACATAGGAAGAAGGCAGTGTGAAGAAGGAGGCAGAGATTGAAATGATTCATCTACAAGCCAACAAACACCAAGGATTGCTAGCAGCCCCCGAAAGCTGGAAGAAGCAAGAAAGGATGCTTCCCTAGAGCTGTTGGAAGAAACACAGCTCTGCTGACCCCTTGAATCAGACTTCTGGCTTCCAGAAATATAAGGGGGAACATTTCTTTCTTTCTTTCTTTTTTTTTTTTAAGGGGGAACATTTCTATTGTATTATGTGACCACATTGGTTATTATATGTTAAGGCAGCCTGAAGGGACTAACATAATGAGTAATTAAGTTACTTTTGTACTATAGATATATTTAAAAGAACACAATTCACATTTCTCTCTCTCTTCACACACACACACACCACATTGTGAAAGAGTTAAGTTGGACTTCTGACATTAACAATGTGAATTTATAATCTTTTTTTAATGTATATTTATTTTTGAGACATAGAGAGACAGAGCATGAGGAGGGGGAGGGGCAGAGAGAGAGGCAGACGCATCATCTGAAGCAAGTTCCAGGCTCTGCAAGTACCCCTTCAGCACCTTTCCCTCTCTCTTCCTCCTCTGGGATACCAATTATGCGTAGATTATTTCTTTTTAGTGTATCACTTAGTTCTCTAATTTTCCCCTCATACTCCTGGATTTTTTTTTATCTCTCTTTCTCTCAGCTTCCTCTTTTTCCATAACTTTATCTTCTAGTTCACCTATTCTCTCCTCTGCCTCTTCAATCCGAGCTGTCGTCGTTTCCATTTTGTTTTGCATTTCGTTTAAAGCGCTTTTCAGCTCCTCATGACTGTTCCTTAGTCCCTTGATCTCTGTAGCAAGAGATTCTCAGCTGTTCTCTATACTGTTTTAAAGCCCAGCGATTAATTTTATGAGTATTATTCTAAATTCACTTTCTGTTATATTATTTAAATCCTTTTTGATCAGTTCATTAGCTGTTGTTATTTCCTGGAGATTCTTCTGAGGGGAATTCTTCCGCTTGGTCATTTTGGATAGTCCCTGGCGTGGTGAGGACCTGCAGGGCACTTCCCCTGTGCTGTGGTGTCTAAGTGGAGTTGGTGGGCGGGGCCGCAGTCAGACCTGATGTCTGCCCCCAGCCCACCGCTGGGGCCACAGTCAGATTGGCGTGTGCCTTTTCTTCCCTCTCCTAGGGGTGGGATTCACTGTAGGGTGGCGTGACCCGTCTGGGCTACTTGCACACTGCCAGGCTTGTGGTGCTTGGGATCTGGCGTATTAGGTGGGGTGGGTAGGCAAGGTGCACAGGGGCAGGAGGGGCAGGCTTAGCTTGCTTCTCCTTAGGTGATCCACTTCAGGAGGGGCCCTGTGGCAGCGGGAGGGAGTCAGATCCGCTGCAGGAGGTTTGGCTCCGCAGAAGCACAGAGTTGGGTGTTTGTGCGGAGCAAGCAAGTTCCCTGGCAGGAACTGGTTCCCTTTGGGATTTTGGCTGGGGGATGGGCGGGGGAGATGGCGATGGCGAGCGCCTTTGTTCCCCACCAAACTGAGCTCTGTCGTCTGGGGGCTCAGCAGCTCTCCCTCCCTTTGTCCTCCAGCCTTCCCGCTTTCCGAGCAGAGCTGTTAAGTTATGACCTCCCAGATGCTAAGTCGCGCTTGCTGTCGGAACACAGTCCGTCAGGCCCCTCCGCTTTTGCCAGCCAGACTCGGGGGCTCTGCTTGGCCGGCAAGCCGCCCCTCCGCCCCGGCTGCCTCCCGCCAGTCCGTGGAGCGCGCACCGCCTCGCCGCCCTTCCTACCCTCTTCCGTGGGCCTCTCGTCTGCGCTTGGCTCCGGAGACTCCATTCTGCTAATCCTCTGGCGGTTTTCTGGGTTATTTAGGCAGGTGTAGGTGGAATCTAAGTGATCAGCAGGACGCGCGGTGAACCCAGCGTCCTCCTACGCCGCCATCTTCCCTCCAGTCCAAGTTCCAGGCTCTGAGCTGTCAGCATAGAGCCTGATGTGGGGCTCCAACGCATGAACTGTGAGATCATGACCTGAGCCAAAGTTGGACACTTAACCAATTGAGCCACCCGGGTGCCCCGAAAACTATAACCTTTCTGAACTTCCAGGAAAAATTTGGTTTCAGATAAAGAAATTAAAGAAAGAAATCACAGGAGTATTCATTGATCAGAAGTTTGACACATTTATTTTGCTACTTTGATGTATACAGAGCTTCAAGGAAGACTGCGTAAGAATGGTTTCTATTTTCAGTGAAGATGTGATACTTGATATGAAATCAGCCTTCTATGGCAACTAGCTGCCAGTCGAGATAATAAAACTAAAGGATTCTATATCAACAATTAATGAAACTTAAAAAGTATTTCCAACATCATAAAAATAATCAGGAATATTTGTGAAAACAAGTATTTTTTTCCCTCTTCTGAAAATAATTATTTTGCACACTTAAGAGTACCTTAGAACATGTGGGTTTTATCTTTGCTATGAGAAGCTTCAGGGGTAATTGACTGGTATTTCTTCTCAGGGCATTCTTTGGGAGGAGGCATATTTTGCTCAATTGTAGGAGGATTTGGTATCTGATTCTAGAGGCAGATTTCTCCACGCACCTCCACTCACTGGAATACCTTTATTAACCAGAAGGTCTCTTTCTTTCTTGTTTTTCTTTTAATTTACTTTAAGTTTTTTATTTATTTTGAGAGAAAGAGGCAGAGAGAGAGATGCAAGGAGGGACAGAGAGAGAGGGAGAAAGAGAATGCCAAGCAGCCTCCACACTGTCAGTGCAGAGCCAGCTGTGGGGCTCAAACTCATGAACCGTGAGATCATGACCTGAGCTGAAATGGAGAGTCAGATGCTCAACTGACTGAGCCACCCAGGTGCCCCAGCAGAGGTCTCTTTCACACTCCAGCCTACTGGGAGATCATTCAACACAATGCTTGAAAACTTCTCTCAAATCAGTTATGAAAACATCACTTAGTGCAAGACCAGGCTCTTCTAACAGAATCCCATACGATCCAGACATGGATTTAGTTATATCTGCTAAGAACTAACTTGCTAATATTCCCATACAAGATGGCTAAAATGAGAAGCCACTGAAATGGTAAAAAGTTAACAGTTTATAGCATGAACATTATGCACTTTATCACTAAAAGTAACAAATGTCTACAGGGCATATGAAGTAAAATCCAAAGAATAGAAGAAAACCCTTTAAAGGTATCGATCACGACTAAATTCTTTGAACTTTCCATAGACAACAGCCTGTATCTTTAAAATAGGAGCAGTTCTCAGGGCTGTAGAGGCCAAAACGCCCATGAGAGAAATCCCTCATATACTGAACTAACCTTGGCTGGTCATGGTGGCCTCCCTTAATCCCCAGACAGTTCCCTTAGCTAGGGATGGAGGCGGGGGGGGGGGGGGGGGGGGGGGGCGCTCTTTGCAGTTTTCTTATTCCTATTTCTTATTTCTTATTCTTATCAGTCCTATTAGTTGCCCTCAATACTTGTCACACTTCACTTAAGGCAAGGAAAAAGGAAGGAAAGAAGGAAAGGATGAGAAGGAAGGAAAGAAGGAATGATGGGAAGGAAGGAAGGCAAGAGGGAAAGAAGGAAAGATATACCATTTATGGTAAAAATAAAATGGGAAATTTATTTCATTGAGGGAGAACTTGGAGTTGTCAGTGGAGATTTGGTTTATTTTTTACACATAATGATGGGAAAACTTCTAATTTCTTCTTTGTAAAGCTTTTTGTGGAATTAGGTTACAGTTAACTAATTTTCTGTCATGTTATATGTAAGATGTGGATAAACAGTGGCTTGCACTCCATTTAAGTCCCTAAAATTGGTTTCATTTACTTTTCTCTCAACATTTTCTAGCTTCAACCAACAGTTCACTTATGGACAGACAACACAGAAGTTTCATACTCCCTATGGAAGGTAATATGTTTTTAATTTTTTTCTAGAGGCCAGAACTAAAGGGAAAAAGTGTTGAACTTCCTTAGAAACATGGTTGATGGTCTGGTCACGGGGCTGTCCTGAGCCTGGTCTCAGTGCTGAGGTGTGAGGGACCCTGAATGACCCAGGCCTCCTCCCCCCAGGCAGTGCACATTCCGTCTGAGGATTATGGAGCCCTCCCTGTCAGGCACTGTGCTAGGCCATGTGGGGAACACAGGGACAAACAAGAGTAGCTAGAGCACCAGAGCGCCCTAAGGGGCTCATTTCGAGCAGGAGCCCAGATGTCAACACAGATGGCATTTGACGAGGAGATGAGCAATCACATCAAGTGTGCTCAAGTGTGCTGGGAGTGTAGAGGAGAAGGCGAAGCAGCAAGGCTCTGAGAAGGCTTCACGGCAGGTGCAGCGTGTGAAATGGCTCTTAGGGGAAGAGGAGTGTTTTCGTGGACAAAGAGTGGTCTGTAGGCCACCCCAGTCTGCAGGAATGATGTGAGGAAAGACCCAGATATGCAGCGGTGCTTGGTGTTTTCTTTGCGAAGTGTGGGGGCGGCTGAGGGGTGATAAGATGGCAAAGGTGAGTCCATCTGCAAAAGAGGGCTTTCAAAGGCAACACAATGACATGTAAGTGCTGTCTTCGGGCAGGGAGAGGTCTCTGAGGGGTGTTAGATGGAGGGGATCACACCCGTGTCCCAGAATCCTGGACCTGCTGCAAGGTCAGGTGTGAACCGAAGAGGGGAGAGATTTGAGACGGACACAGACATCAGGAGACTTCTGCAGGAATCCAGGTGTGTGGTGATGGGGTCGTGATCTAAGATCTGGCAGTGAGGACAGAAAGGAAAAGCCCCAAATCTCATAGGGATTGGTCTGTGTGCAGAAGGGCTGGAGGAGCCTGGAGGAGAGTCATAGACACAGGATGCAGAGAAGCTGGAAGGTGACTGCTGGTTTTGGAGCCAATAGGAGAATCCACCCACTATCCCATGACGTAGGAGGTGAAATCATGGTAGCTTATCACAGGGCTGTGAGGAGATTATATTTGTTAGACAGGTGCCAACCCCACTGAGTGTGGAGGAATGACTGGTCACTGATAAATTATCGCAACAGGTGTGAATAGAGAAAGAGGAGGACAAAGAAAGTGTGACTAACAGGAATCACAGAAGTCCCATCACAGGTGAAGGGGGATTGCTGGAGGGTCCTAGAGCAGAGGAAGTTGAAAGAACAGAGATTGTCCATGGTGCTTGGGATCCTCACCCTGGGAGCCACTTCTCTGGAGATGGCACCCCTGTTAAAACGCATATGATTATTTAATTAGCTAATAATTTCCTTTAAAAGAATAGAGTGAGATCTTGAGGCTCAATAGCAGGCAAAATATTAAAACCTTAGACTGTTCACAAGCAGAAGTGCAAACCCCTGAGAACACAAAAGAAAATTCACAACATGTTCTTCAGCCTTTTCCCTTTCTGATTTCATCTTCAGCATCCTGCCCTTGAGCACCTGAATGTTCACCCACACCCACCTCTAGCTGCTCTCCAAGCAGCCACCTTCGTGCTTGTTTATAACCTTGGCGAAGGTGCATTTTCCCTGTGCATGCAGGTTGCCACTTAAATCATGGATTTAACTGCTCTCTTAGACCTGCTTTCAAATCCTCCCCCTTGCTTCACATAGTTATGGGATTGTGATTTGTTTGTGAAATGCAAGGGCATGAGTCCATCACGCAAGAAGTAAGTGACACCAGAAGAGGAGAGGAGAGATTTCAACTGCAGGGGTTAGCACTCACAAGCGCCATCTGGATAGCTTTGCCCTCTCACAGCTGGTTTTGCTCATGTGAGAGTGATGAGCTCCCTGCCACTCACCTGCGTCACTGGTGCGTCCCAAGGGATGCCCCCAATCTGCTCTCAGCAAACCCCTCCCAGCCATGGACACATTATGTCAGTTTTTGGGAGAGCCAGAGCTTATATATTGCAGAATACTTGTAGGTTGCAGGGCTTAATTTTTACTTCAAAAGATGGACAGAAGGAGTGAACTTCTCCATTTATTCCTCGTAATTAGGTAGAAAGTCAGACACAATCTGTGAGCTAAGTTCACAGGCGAACTGTTTGGCAGGATACATGTGATTCAAAGGGAAGGAAGGATGGAAGATCTTGTTGATTTTATGACTGTGTGATTCTCCAAATAAAAACAACTCAAAAACTGTGCAGCTTGGTCAACCGGAATACCATGCTATTTATAATGAAAGTACCACATGCTTCTTATATTTATGTTTGTCTGAATTCCCACCTTTGGAGATAGGCATTTCATTCTGACATTAAGTGATTTATTGTCTCGCACTGAAATGTAGGAGAGAAAATTTTTCTCCTGTCTCAACTTTTCCACTTTTTATCCTGAGAAGCTTGAGTTATTAGAGAAATCTAATAGTCTCTATGGCCGAAATATTAGATATAATGATTTTGTCCATTAATTCTATATTGTGTTTTTTTGTTTGTTTCATACATATCAAAACTTCTGAATCAAATTTAAGCCCTTAAAAATTTCTTTAATTTTTTTTACGTTTATTTATTTGTAGAGAGAGAGACCAGGGAAGGGGCAGAGAGAGAGGGAGAGAGAATCCCAAACAGGCTCTGTGCTGTGAGTGCAGAGCCTGATGTGGGGTGCAAACTCACAAACTGTGAGCTCTTGACCTGATCTGAAATAGAGTCACTCAGCTGACTGAGCCACCAGGGGCCCCAGGCCTTAAAATATTTCTAACACATATAATAAATATAGATTATCTAAAAACACACAATATAGAAGAAAATGGGCTTATCTTTGGAATACTTTTAATATGTTATATACATTTTGTGCGTAGCAAAATCATGTTCTAGTATACTTTATGGAATATGTTGTAGAAAATTTAACATGGATTTCTTTATCAACCTTTTCTTTCATCATTCACTTTGTGTGTGTGTTCAGCTAACACTTCCCTGTCTAAACCTGTGGATACAAAGGCTGTGCTCTCTTGCCCTCCGATCACCCAGAAAGCTGTGCTGGTAACAATAAGATGGGAAATAATCCTCAGAGACAAGCCTTCCTGCACCAGAGCCTACAGGAGAGATATAAATGAGACCAGGGCCATAAACTGTAGTGACGAGACAATATCCTGGGACTCCAGACCTGATCGGAATCCTGCCCTTCAGATCGATCCAGTGGCCATCACTCATGATGGATATTACAGGTGTGAAGTGGTCACAACTCATGGGCATTTCTATCATGGATATCACCTGACAGTGTTAGGTAAGGAACATCGTATATTGTGGGATGTCAGATAACCAGATTTGGACTGAAACAGATGTCTCTCTCTATTCCATATCCGTGTGTTAAGACTGACGCATTTTCCCCTGCATCTCTGCAGTGCCCCCCGAGGTGACCCTGTTTCAAGTTGAGAATGGAGCTACCGTGTGTAGGGCAGCTGCAGGGAAGCCAGCGGCACAGATCTCCTGGACCCCAGGGGGAGATTGTCACACTGTGGAAGAGCCACTGGGCAATGACACAGTGACCGTCCAGAGTTCGTGCCGCTGGGAGGACCACCGGGTGTCTAAGGTGTCCTGCTCTGTGTCCCATCTGACTGGCAACAGGAGTCTGTCCATAGAATTGAATCAAGGTAATCACCTATTTTATTTAGAGTAATGAACTTGTTGCTCAGCATTTTCCTCTATTGATTATGAGTCACCAAGAAGAAAGTAAGAAAGCTTGTGTTCCTAATTTGAAGATATTCTCTAAAATGTAACTGGATAATGTGTTAGTATGCTAGGGAAATAGTTCCCATTTCTGTGTCAAATAGAAGGAATAAATTAAGTAATTTCTTATCAATACAATCTCTAAATATCTTTCATTCTGGAATCCATAAAATTTTTTTAACTTAGTATCTGTTCACTTGTACTTTGCGATTAATATTCACATAAAATAGCAAAACTTTTATATAATTTAAGAATACTTACTTAGTAGATATATAAGAACAATAATTATCCCTTCCTTCTTTTTATTTCTTGTAATCACCACTTTTTGTTACTCTGAGTAAGAGAGAAGATTTCCTTCCTCCTCTTCCTTGTCATCTGAAACCTATACATCAATTCATTTGCCAAATATTTATTGAATGTTCTTATGTGTTTGAAGCTGTCATATAAAGATGAAAAGACAAGGTCCATGTCTTCATATTATTCTAGAAAGTATAACCTGGTTGTTAGAAGAAAAGCCTTTGGCACAATATGGCTTCTTGTTTACCAGCTGTGTGAGTTGAAACAATATTTAATTTCTCTGTCTCATGGCTTTTGAAAAAATGGAGATATAATTAACATATAACAGTAAATTAATTTCAGGTGTAGAGCATAATGATTTGATATTTGTATGTATTACAAGATGTTCACACCAATTAGTTACATCTCATGTTTTCTTCATCTGCAGATGGGATGACAGAACCCATCTCACAGAGTTATCATGATAATTAAAAAGAATGATATATTTACCTGACCTGGTGCCTATCACATATTTGGTACTCAATATATTTTAGCTAATGTATTTACCATACTAACACAATGTTAGCTCTTATGTTTATATTAGTAAGTGTTAGCCACTATATTGATTATATCAATACATATTAGCTATTGTATTCATTATTATACTATTAAAAGCCATCACATACTCTTAATTATTCCTCATAACATCTCTTATTCATTATTTTTGCAATAGTTTTATTGAGACCTAATTTATGTACCATACAATTGACCCATTTAAAGTGTACCATTCAGCGGTCTCTAGTGCATTCAACTATGCAACCATCACCACAGTCAATTTTAGAACATACTCCTCACTCCAAAAAGAAACCTCTATCCTTTGGCTGTCACTCTCTAATTCTAGAAATCCTCCAGCTTTAGGCAACCACTAACCTACTTTCTATATCTATAGATTTTCCCATTTTGGACATTTCACATAAACAGGACCATATAATATGTGCCTTTTATTACTGGCTTCTTTCCCTTGGGATAATGTTTTCACGCACTAGCCATGCTGTGGCATCCTTATTTTCCTTTTTCAATCTCCCACCCACTCTAGGTTGTTATTTTATACTTCTTATCTCTAGGTGTATGCAATTATCTGCAGTCCCGTCTGACTTTCTCTGCCATAGAGCAAATATTTAACCTATACTCTATACTCATTTTTCCCTTCCAAGTCCTGAGAGACTCTGCTTCAGTAATTATCCTTGCTCTCTTTTGTTCAGTCTTTTTTGTTCCACAAATCCTTTCCTTAAGGCTGATTATATGAACTTTCCTGTTTTCCTCTCATGTTTAAAAGTAGATGCTATGGGGGTGCCTGGGTGGCTCAGTCGGTTGAGCGTCCGACTTCGGCTCAGGTCATGATCTCACGGTCCGTGAGTTCGAGCCCCGCATCGGGCTCTGTGCTGACAGCTCAGAGCCTGGAACCTGCTTCAGATTCTGTGTCTCCCTCTCTCTCTCTGACCCTCCCCCGTTCATGCTCTGTGTCTGTCTCAAAAATAAATTAACATTAAAAAAAAAAAGTATATGCTATGACTTCCCCAAACTCTTAGCTCTTGCCTTTCACTCATATCCAAGATTTTTTAAAAGAGGCATCTATATTCACTGTCTCTTCTAAATTACCTCACATCTACTCCTTAACTCTCCTGGAATCTCTCTGCACAGGAAATGTTCTAACAAAAAGCCAAAGATCTCTCAGATGTCAAACGAAATATAAAATTTTAACTCTAAGTTATTAATTAGCTTCTCTGTGATATTTGATATGGCCTTTCCTCTCTTCTCACCTATTTTCTTCCCATAATTACTTGGTTCTTTAGTCAACTTCTTAATTTTCTTAATAGATTGATTTCCATCTACTCATTCCATGAAGGAAGGCATTTCTAAGAGTTACATCATTGACTGTATTCTCTTTTCACCTTTACCCCTATTCCTTGAAGGATCTCATCCATACATGTGGCTCCAACTACCACCTGATTCTTGACTGTCAAATATATATATTCAGCCCAGATTTCACTCCTTGGCTATATGAACAAAACCAATTTCCAATTGAATGTCTTCAAATGGTGCATCAAGGGCACCTCAATTTGCATGTTCCTGAAAAGGAATCCCTCTTCTGTACTCCTTCATAAGCTCCATACTTATATTTTGTCTTGATAAATGACTCAAGCCAGAAAACTAAAGATATCCTACAATATCGCTCTTCCTTATTTCCCATATTCAAAATCAGTCACTATGTTATGCTGATTTTATCTTAAAATTTTTTTCTTAAATCTAGACCTTTTTCTTTTTCTCCTTTGCTTGGGTGAGCACATGATCATCCCTCACCAGAATTATTACAATATCCTTGTAACAGGTCTTTTGACCCCTAGCTTACCTCCCTCCAATTTATCACCTACAGTGTTGCCAGAGTGATTTTTCTGAAATGAAAAACATTTTAGCCCCAGTGGCCTCTCTTTGTCTCTTGGAAAGCTAAACCCCTTTGATCTGCCACTCTCCTTAGCCTCCTGTCTTGCTAATCTTCAGTCTGTACCCATGCATGTGGGGCTGTTTGGGCCCCTCAATTGTACGTCATACATGCAATTGCTACTTCTCCACAATCACTTCTTTCCTCATACTCTCTTCTTTCATTTCATTTGTTCAATTTCTATTGAAGTTTTAAAACTTAGTTTGATATAGTTTCTCTGGGATAATTTTCTTTTGCCCTGCAGTTTGGTTAGCTGTTCCTACTCTGTGCTCATGTAATGCCCCATGTATGCCTCTGAGTACTTCATAGTCCTGTAATTGATGGTCTGCTTCTCTGATTCCCAGTGCATCATAAACTCCTAGAGAGTAGGAACCATAGTCTTCATTTTTGTATCCACAGGGTCTGGCACAGTGCCTGACACATACAAATAACTACAGAATTAGGTTCAGACCATCCCAGACTTCATCTCTATGTACCCCGCTCTCTGCTCCACTACATTTGAATTAAGATAATGAATTCTTCAAGTTTTTTTTTAAATTATTTCTTTCCCTTTACAAGTTCTTCCTTCTTTTCTTAACCTATTTAATCCTGTTATTGGCAAGGCTCAGTTCAAATTCCACTTCGCTCTGACCTCCCAGGTGGAGTTGATACAGTTTTCTTATTCCTTAGATGATTTATGATCTGTAATGCTCACTTAGCACTGTTTGCCCTCTTATAAGTGATCTTTTCATTTGTATGGATCGGACTTCTCTAATTGGATTGTGAGCTTTTTGAGGGCTGAGACTGTGTCTTCCTCTTCTCTGAAAGTGCCAGAGAAGGAGACTGTCTGACATTCTTCTAGTTTAGTATATGAGCAGGTTATTTAACAGGATGACATCACTTTTGGAGCCAAGAGTCAGAATAATTTACTTTGGTTGCCATTTTCACAGAAGAAAAACTTCAGAATGATAGTCCTAATTAGTTTCATTTTATCTTTTCATTTATTTATAATTTATTAATAATTATAATTTATTCATAATTCTGGGGGCCATTTTATAGATAAATAAATGAAAGTAGGAAGACATAAAATATCCTACTAAATAAAGGGGTTCCAGCAACTCAGTGACAAAATTTCTCCTCCGTATGAAAAGTATTATCAGATAGTGCTCAAAATGTTAATACCCCCAAAGACTAACATTTACACAGAAATTAGAAAGTATATTTCCTTTTTTCTTATAAAATTGCAAAGTACTAACGATACTCACTGTACATTTATTCATTCAGAAAATATTTATTGGAAGTCGACTGTATATAAAATATAGACACAGTTCCTAAACTCTGTCATGAAAGAATATCTTAGCAGCGTTTGAATTGTAGTCTAGAAAATGTTTTTGATTATGACAGTCTGTGAACTTTTAAGAATATTTTAGAAGTCTCTTTTAAACAATTGACCCTATTTTGTTCATTAGAGGAATCTTGAAATGACTCTTTACCCCGCCTGTGTTGCCTGTATTTAAAGGTGTCATAGTCCTGGGATTTCCACCATCAACCTTACTCATCGTTCTCTATGTGAAATTTTCTCTATTCCTGGTTATCCTCGTCATTGTGGGATTCATCTACTTCCAGAGAATAAAAGATTGCAGGTAGGAAATAAAGACTAAAAAAATATATAGACTCATTAGAAAGATGACATCATTGTAAGACTTTGAGTCTACAATGTTCTGGGAAAAGCTGGACATATTTTTTGGCATACTGTCTGTTCCTTTAGCCCCTTCTTTGATGTACAAGCTTTATTAACACCTGAGAGCCCAGGAAGAGATGCCTGCAACCCTGGACAAAATCTTCTGATTCATTACACTGCCTACTGAGAGATAACCTGACCCAGGCCACCCTTCAAGAATTCTCTGGGAGGGAAATAAAGTTCAACTGGAGTTTCTTAAGTGTTTACTCTTTCATTTCTATGCCTCTGAAGCCTTGTATTCATTTCTACTTAATTATATATTTTTATTTTATTTTTACTTAAAAAATTTTTTTAATGTTTATTTATTTTTGAGAGAGAGAGACAGAGTGTGAGCAAAAGAGTGACAGAGAGAGAGAGAGAGAAAGAGAGAGAGAATCGGAAACAGATTCCAGGCTCTGAGTTGTCAGCACAGGTCCCGATGCAGGGCTCAAACTCATGAACCACGAGATCATGACCTGAGCTGAAGTTGAACACTTAACCGACTGAGCCACCCAGGCACCCAGACCCTATGTTTACTTTCTATTTAAGGTTATGTATTTATTTTGAGAGAGAGAGAGAGCATGTGTGAGAGGGTCAGATTGAAGGAGAGAGAATCTCAAGCAGGCTCTGCACTGTCAGCGCAGAGCCCAGTGCAGGGCTTGAACTCACAAAATGTGAGATCGTGATCTGAGCCGAAATCAAGAGTCAGAGGCTTAACTGACTGAGCCATCCAGGCCCCCATGCTTAATTATATATTTTATGGTTTTTTTCCTTTCATAGAGCATGAAAATTGAAGAATCTGGAAGTCATTTAGATTTGATGAGACATCACAAAAAAGCAGCCAGTTATGATCAGTCTTAGGTTTCAACGTCAAACTCAACCACTCTTGTCACTATTTGATATCTTTGTGTTTATGAGAATCCATGTGATAGTTGGCAAATTCTGTTTCAAACTCTTAGCATATGTGTATTTACACACATGTGAAAGCTTGCTGCCTGCCATCACAAATGCCTAGGATGACTAATCTACTTTCCCCTTTGCCCTACTGAGTCCTTACTTGCAAACAAGAAACAGCCCTGCTTCTCAGCCTAAGAGGAAGATGAGTCAGCAAAAGGCAAATAACAATGCAGGGCTGTTTTTCTACACCCCTTGCGTTCTTTGGCTAGTGCTTTCATCCTAGCTTCCCCTTTCCTCTGCCCTCTTAATATGCTAATTTTGCAATGTCAGGAGCCACTACAAACATTGCCTTCAAGTCGACCGGTAGCTGACCTCTCATCCTTTTCTTGCTTGCTAGTAAGTAGTGGGACAGATGTATTGCATGTTTGGCTTGATCATTGAATAAATGGCCAGGAGTCATTTTTAGCACCGCCTTTATTTTTGAAGAAATTATAAGTTGATTCCAAATAAGGAGTTGTTAGAGTCACTGGAGACAGTGCTGAATATCACCTCACCTTTTGGAGCTCCACTGTCTCAATTCTCTCTCTTGTCAGCAATCCAGGTTGGAATGGATTAATGGTGGAAGAATAAGGGTTCTTGGGGAAACCCCAACCTATGCTAGGGCCACTGTAAACAGGAACCCTATCTTCACTGATATATATGGTAATCTTATAGTAAAAAGTGTCCTTTCATTTAATAGAAGAATTTCTTTTGTAAGGTGGCAGGTGATTCAGGCTATTACTTTTATTTTTAGCAAGGCTTGAAGAGAGAAAATGAATGCATACTACTATCTGGAAGATAATATATGAGTAGGATAGTCTGATTGTTGAAACAAACAACCTCCCAATCTCAGTGTATTCATACCACAAAGGTTTAATTCTCACTCACTTAATATCCCGGGGCAGGTTGGTGACTCTAGGGCAGGGAACAGGAGTGGTTCTGCTCTAAGCTAACATTTTATCCTATGGTTCTGCCCTTGTCAGAGTACCCTCCATTCATCCAGTGAATGGGAAAGAGAGAGAGAATGGGGGATTCATGTGGGAGGTTTTTATGAACCAGGCCTGGAGTAGTAATGACTTCTGCTCACATTCTATTGGCTAGTACTTGTCACGTGGCCACCCTAATTTCTAAGTTGATAAATGTAGCATAGTAGCCTTGGCAGAAATAAAGTCAGGTTTTGGGTACATTTGGCCAGTCTCTGTCTACCGTGGAGGATAGGATGAGTGCTAAGATTAATACCTACTCTATTAGTAACCGAACATGAGCCAAGAAATAGATAAGTAAATAATTTCACGTACAACATATATTAGCTCTTTTCTCTCTTTGCTTTTATTATAATTCCCTCATATTTACAACAGGACATAGAATGGGGAAAAGTCTAGTACCATAAATCTTTCACAGACTCAAAAACACTGTGGCACAGACTGCTAGTTGCCTAATCCAATACTCATCTTCCCTTTCTCTTTGGGGCAGATTGTATTCATGATTTTTAATCTTTGCCCCTCCCTCTAGCCATGTAATTTGTCAGTGACTTTAAAGTTGGAAACATAAAGTGCATGTTTCCCTAACCCATATCATTTGCTTTAAGCCAATCAAATCAGGGCAGAAATGTCAGTGTACTGGTGTTGAGCCTAGGTCTCAAGAGGTTCTGTGTGTTTCTATTGCTAGTCCATAAGAACATGCCTGGGGTAATCTGCTGGAGTATGAGAAACATGTAGAGCAGAGCTGGTTCATGCTAGTCCCATTCCCCACCTCGATTGAGGCCAGTCTAGGTAATCCGATATTTAATCATCTCTTAGGCAAGGGAGAAGCTCATTCAAAATCAGAAGAGCTGCCTACCTGACCCTCAGATAATCCTAGACATTTAAGCAATTGTTGTCACAGAGGTTTTGTGATTGTTGCACAGCATTATTGTGATATTATTGTGGTTTCGCTGGTACATTGTTTAATAACATAACTCCAATTTTATTTAGTATGGAGACACACTTAAATAAAAGACATTTTTCAGTTTCCCTTGCAACTGTGTATGACTACCCATTAAAATTTTCACAAATGAGGTGTAAACATAAATCTTGTGTGATATTTTTTGGAAAGCTCTTTAGAAAGAAAGAAGAGATCCTCTTTTGTTCTTCCCCCTTATCTCCTGGACTACACCACTGATATAATGATGGGAGGCCCAGCAGCCAACTTGGGCCTTGACATTGGATGGATGACATTGAGGATGGAAGCCACTCACTAAGAGAGTGGAAAAGAAAGACAGAAAGATCCTGGGCCCTAATGACCATGGAGTTGCCTATCAACCCTAGACTACCTACTATAAAATTCTTTTGTGTGAGAGAAAATATACTATTTTGTTCATGCCACTATTATTTTGAGTTTTACTCCATACACAGTTGAACTTAATCCTGGTTAATGCAAATACCTAATTTGCCAATTTCAAGGTTTGTGGTCAGTCTTGCAATAGGTTATACTCTATTCACGCACATTTTTCATGGCCTATTTTCATTCTTCCCGTAGAGATTATGCAACAGATGTAACTTCAGAAGATAGTAATGATAGGTATGAGAGCCATCTCTATAACAGTTCCAGAAGAATTGTTGGTTATGTAAACCTGAAGGATGTTATGGGTGTTTGATAGGAAAGGGCTTGGGAATCTGGAGATGTGCAAAGATCATCTAATAGTCAGCCCATCCCTAGACATGTGAGGACATGTCTGCATTACAGGATTGGGAAGATAAAGACACTGTCTTGGACTCAGAGAGATGTGATCAGGAGAAACAGAGGAACTGAAATCTATGGGGCTTTATTGTGTTAATCCCTTTCCTGCCATTATTGAAATGAAAAGACTCCATTATTCATGGAAGGGATTTATCTGAATTCACGCTTCTTCACTGCCATGGTTTTCTATGCGATATCAGACTGGAAGAGTGAAAAGCTATAGCTACTGTCTCAACCTCTTTATCCACCCTGGCATAAAGATAAAAAACATTTTTTTTTTCTTTTCTAAGCACATATATGCATATACATGCCCAATAAATTAAGTGTCATCTGAAATTGAGGGAAATTGGGAGCAACCTTTAGCAAAACACAGTGGAGAGCCACTAGATGGTGCTTCAACTTAATTCTTTTAACATTTTGAAGCAAGCTAAAATCTAAATTCAGACAGTAATCCTTTCTTTAATTTTTCCAGACAACTGCCTGTCCATTTACGAATTCTTTACGTCTACTTGGGTAATTTGGGGACAATTACAGAAGGAAGGAAGGAAAAATTGTTAAAATTAAGGAGAAAAAGATTTTGGGGTTCTAAAACTTGAATTGCACTACTCTTGCCACTTAATTTTAGTAGAAACATTTTTTTTTAATTAAATGAGATAAGGGTGGATATTAACAATCTTATTTCAGGAAAAAGGACATGAGAGAATCTCTTGGTGGTTAAACCAAGATTAGTACTTACTTATTTCTTAAGTGGGGTCTTGAGCCTTGATCACTAAAGAGCAAACAGCTGCTTGTTAGCGTTAATAGCAGCAGATGGCTGGGACTACAAATAAAATTAGCTGGCCTTTTCTACTTCTTGTGTCCAACCCCATGTCTCATCTCCCATGACTTTTTAGAGGCCTATGTGGTATTCTAAAGCTGGAAGGAAGCTACAGATAAGTAGGCTGACTTCCTTGTTTTACAAAACAGGAAACTAAGGCACTCAGAGTTAAGTAACTGTTGGGTGTCACTAAGAAGCCAGCTGGAGTGTGAACTTGATTTGCTTGCTGATGAGAGCACCCATAATGTGGACTTTACACTTTGTTTTATTTGGAGTGAGAGTTGGGGTTCAAGAGGGAATTTATGGGAGTATTAAAAAAGATGACAAAATGAAAAAGTGAAATAACACATGAAATACTCATGAGATTAATTGCTATCTTCAAGGAAGGACTGGATGCTACTATTAAAAATTGAGTGTCACCACATGCCAAGGATATCTATCACATCTGCACTTTGAGAATACAAGCACAATGGATAAAATTTTTAAAATTGCTTGTTTAAAATTTTTTTTTTCAACGTTTATTTTATTTTTGGGACAGAGAGAGACAGAACATGAACGGGGGAGGGGCAGAGAGAGAGGGAGACACAGAATCGGAAACAGGCTCCGAGCCATCAGCCCACAGCCCGACGCGGGGCTTGAACTCACGGACCGTGAGATCATGACCTGGCTGAAGTCGGACGCTTAACCGACTGCGCCACCCAGGTGCCCCTAAAATTGCTTGTTTAAATCGCACTTCAGTCCTTTCTATAATCTGGAAGCAAGAGGCAGAAGAGGAAATTGTGGTTTTTTTGTTCAGAGAAAATCTTGTTTAGGGAAATACACCAACAGTTTGAGAAGGAAAGGTAAAGCTCAGCTTGTGGAATGCATTGGGGATACCAAAATAATGGGAACTAAAATGATCAGCATAATTTTTTTAAAAGTGTTTTGGGGCTCTAGTGATTGGAATTTGGAGAGGCCCTTGAGGAATCAGGTAAATGAAGAAGTAGACTAGGTCTTAGATACAAAAAGAGAGTTGGTTGGTCATAAATTTTCCATGATAAGGTAGATAAAGAATTTTAGAATGAAGGATGCCTCTCTGTTAACATTTAAAGTCTGTTATAAACAACAGCCTTTATGTGATTAATGGTGATTTAGAAGTGAAGGAAGAAGGAACTCTACCCACATCCTGGGGAAAATAGTATGTAGAAGGCAGCAGTTGGCAGGACTGGTGATGAGAAACCAAGGGTGACCAAGAAACTGGTCTGGGATTTAAAATTTAAAGTGAGAGATGACAAGAAGCCAGCAAGGAAAGGCAGATCATTAAAGTCCAGTACTGATGCTGTAATAGAGGTATGTACCCAGTGCCATGGCAATCAAAGGAAGGAATACTCAATTCTGACTGAATGTGTGGGCTGTAGGTCAGGAAAAGCATTGGGTGAATTAGGAGGCTTTCAGCTGCAATAAACAGAAAGCAGTATTCTGACTTAATCAAAAAAGACCTTTATTATTTTATAGAAGAAGGCATCCAGGAGTAGAACCAACTTCAAGCCTAGTTGTTTCAATAGTTGTATGAAATCTTGAAAGGCCTAGATTTTATGCTCATCTGTGCTCTGCCATCATCAGTGTTTGCTTCATCCTCAGGCTGGAAGTGAGAAGATGGCAGCCACCCCAAGACCATACATCATGTCCAGAGGAAGAGGGCTGACCTCCTCTTCCTCAAATCCCATCTTACTCATGAGGATGAACAGCCTTCCCCAGGCCCCACCCCCACTTGTTTCCTCTCTTGTCTGATTGGCCAAGACCACAGGACAATTCTTTATCCAATCTCTGGCAAAGAGACTGAGATCATGCTTATGATGATTAGGTCTTTTGTGCAACTGGGCTAAAGTCAGCACCTTTCACGTGGCACATATTTTAGTCAGAGAGGAATGAATAGAGACCTGAACAAAACCTGGAACTTTAGTAAGGAAGCAGAACTGGAGAATGCCTGGAAAGCCTTAGTGAAGAAGATGGTAACAGTCAAGCTGAGTTCTAAAAGATGCACAGGAATGCTGTAGGTGGACAAGGGCAGAGAAGAAAGTCATGGTAGGAGAGAAGACAACATGGATGAAGGCAGGGGGCTGTGACAGAGCATGTCTCAGGGCAATGGGGAGACTGTATCATCCCATACAAGTCCTACATATCAGAAAGTCATCTGGGGACACAAGAATGCTATTCTATTGAGAATGCCAGGAGCGTTTTGCAGATCAAGCAAATCTTGATGAATTTATAACATTTTCTGAACAGAATGTCCAAATCTTCTGACTGATTCACCCAACACTGATTTTAAGATCAAATAAGGAGCCAAGAACATTGGCTTATACACAGTAGAGAACCAAAGAGAGGCAGGGGAGCTCAGCCTAGAGAGGCAGTGGGTTGGCGGGATGATGTCACTCATCTCCAAAGGGCGGGACTCAGCTTCTAAGCAGGGTAAAGCCTGCAAAGTTGAGCTACTTCTCCTTATTTTGGTTTCCTCTAATTAAATAAGGAAATAATTCTTGCTCTTAACCCAGCTGAAGAGAGGGTTTTGAGGATAGTCTTTATAAATTTATGAACGTCCTTGGGGAACATGCTATAGAAACACAAAGCCTTGTTATCCATCCCTGTTTTCAAATGTCTTTTATACACACATAGAAATGTTAAAAAAAAAAAAAAAAAAGTTCACAGTGTGTTCTGCCCTAAAACATCTCTCCTACCTAAAATACAAAAACCCCACACACAGACAGCCACAGATATAGATTTCCTTTTCCAGTTATGTCCTCTACCTTGAAGTTCCCATACATTGAGGAGAGAGCTCCGTAGAGTATGGCAATCACTAGAGAGGGGGGAAGTGATCATCTCTGCACAGGTAGTGGGGAGGCCATGGGACTAATCAAGACAATTTGAAAATTTAACAAGAGGGCGAGAAAAAAATGTACACAGTCTCCAAATCAGAAGAAATTAATTTAAACAAGATACACTAAAACAAAAAGATTTGTGAAGGCCCACCAAATGTTAAGATTCTTTAGGAGCAGAGAAATGAATCGCTTTCCAAATTGCTGTTGTGATTTGCCTGTTAATAAGAATGTGATCCTCCTGGGAAAATGAGGTTATTTATGACATTAATTATTTACTCTTGTGCCTTAACATGATGAAAATGCTTGAGTACATCACATCTTGTTAGTTTCTTTTTTTATAATTTTTAATAATTTTTAAAAATGTTTTTATTTTATTTTTGAGACAGAGAGACCAGAGCACAAATGGTGGAGGGACAGAGAGAGAGGGAGACACAGAGTCCAAAGCAGGCTCCTAGCTCTAAGCTGTCAACACAGAACCCAACATGGGGCTCGAACCCATGAACCATGAGATCATGACCTGAGCTGAAGTTGGACACTTAACCAACTGAGCTTGCCCCCTTGCTAGTTTCTCTTGTATCTCATTACCTTTATGAAACACGTTATCTTTATGCAAAGAGAGAGCAACAGACCTATTGAGCAGGGTGGTTTGTAGCTAACACACAAGTTTTACTATGTTTCTGAAGGGCATGTTGTCTACTCTGCTGCTTTCTGAGGCTCCATAGGGACCTCAGACCCTGAAGACAAAGCAGTTCTCCTTTATGGTTAGTGTGAAAATAGATCATGCAATTGTGAAGATTATTTTGTGTATTGCTAGCGATCATTGAAATGGACATAAGCATCTCTGTACACCTGGCTGAAGCCCTAGAGGCCAGACCAGGTTATGTATTTCATGTCTGACGACAGCAGCTTACAGTTTATTTACAGTTTATGCACTCCCAATTTGAGGCTTTTGGCCTGAGGACACCATCTACGACATAATACCTTAAAAGCAAAACAACAACAACAACAAAAACACCCAAAATGCTCTCTCACGGACTTTCCCGTATTCCATATTATGGAAAATCCCAACACAACACCATTTACAAGACATTTGAAAATGAAGGCGTGGCTCAAGATGTCTGCTCCAAGAAACTACAGTAAATGTCTTGGGACTAGAAAGAAAGATGAAACAACTAACATTCCAGCAAGAAGCATCTGTCTTTTGTAATTCTCTCCGAAGCAACATAAAATGTGCAGAGAAAGGCAGCCATTTCAATGGGGGCAAAGGAGGTCGGCTTTTTGTAACATTTTCCACCATTCCCTTGCAACTAAAACCCAAGTCCCATTACCTTCCAACTGCCTATCAAAGGAGGGTGTTTGCTGATGCAGCCCAAGGAGTCCTAATCACTATCCATGGCAGCCCCCGTGTCCTGGAGGATGATTAAATGGCGAAGCCTAGGGAGGAGCTGGATGTGAAACCTTATCTCTAAGCCAAACTCGCCTTGGGTATTTCAAATTTTTATTTTTATTTTATTTTATTTTTTTACTTTTTTTCAGATTCCTATCCAAAACATGCTTTCTTTGGCAGCCTCCCCAGAGGACTGTGAAGTCATAGCGCATAAACTATCCAACTCCTACCTCTGCAGGATGGTGAAACAGACTCGAGACTTGCCAAGTGCAGCTGTTCTTAGGCAAGGGCTCTCTTTGGCCAGCAGAAACCAGCAGATACACAGGCAGTGCGCACGCACGCACCTGGAGGACCACAGAGCGTCCATCTTCATGCTGTTGTCAAGCTTTCGGGAGACACCATCCATGTTCTCCCAGTCACTCCAGATCTTTAGTTAACTTCTCACAGTCAGCATTGTTCTTTACAAGGAGATTGAATTTATTACTGCATTTTTTAAATGTATGGATACCAGATTAAGATAGTTCCACCGTACCTTTTGAATCTGATCTTCCACTGACTTGACTCCTCTTATTCCTATGTACATTGCCACTATCCAGCTTTTCCAGAAATTTGAAATTTCTCCTCATCCTTCATGGCTGCATTTTCTGCCTGGCTTGTGCTGTTCTTCCTGTGATGAAGACGTTTACCTCTCCCTGCCTTTAGAAAGACCGCTGTCTCTTCAATGCTACTGCATCTGTGAAACGTTACCATAGGTCATGTTCTGAACTAGACATTGCCCCACCATAGTACTTTTTTTTATAGTACTTTGTGGATTTTTAAGACCCTTGGCTTTACACATATTTGGGTACATGTGTCCCCACCACTGAAGTATGAGATCCATGAGGGCAGATGTCCAGTCTCAACTATTTTTATATTTTCCAAAGGGCCTAGCACATCGTCTTTTACAGAGTGAGTACTCAATAAATGTATGCTGAATTTGAATTTAAAAATTCAAAATAATAGGGGGAGGAGCCAAGATGGCGGAACAGCATGGAAGCTTTTTGTGTGTGTCTGGCCTCCATGAAATACAGTCAGACCAACACTAAAACATCCTACACACCTAGAAAACTGATTGGAAGATTAACACAACAATCTGCACAACCTGAGCCACAGAATTCAGCAGGTATGCGACACAAAGAGTTGAACTTGGGGAGCAAGAAGCCGTGAAAGGTAGGGAACCCCTTTTGCAGGCAGAGAGAGGACAGACACTGGGGAGGTGGGGAGCATATGGGAAAAGCACTCCTCCCCAAAAGCAGCTGGAGAGAAAGTGGAAAATTGGAAACAGCCACAGGGACTAAACTAAAAAGGGAGAAAGGAGAAAGGAGAGGTTTTAAATTCCATTAAGACTGTAAACAAGGGGAGTGCAAAGTCTGCAACTCTGCAGCTGGATACCCGGCGGTGCTCTGGTGGAAAAGGTGAATCCCCAGGAACAGAGTGGGATCCAGGAGGTTCTTTGGCCACACAGGGAAAAGTGGTTCCACTGCTGGAAGGACATTTGGTAGAGCCTGTTGAAGCCACCTGGTCCCAGCAGACCCCGGAAGGCAGCCACATTCACTGGTGCTGGAGCAAGGTCATTGAGGGTGAAGCTTGGTGCCAGATGTGTGTTGTGATTTTCCATAATCCCTGAAATGCTGATGCTACACTGTCTTGCAATCTTTTTTGGAGGTGAGCTGGCACCCGGCTGCAGTCTCAGGGCACCAGCAACAGCAGGGTCCAGCAGGCGTTGCTGGGTGCAGCTGACATTTGGCCATTGCTCATTTGGCCATTGCTCAGTGAGACTCTCCCTCAGAAGATCTGAACGGGTCAAAGCTGCAGTCCTTCGGAAGAGGCCAGGGAAAACAGCCACATCTGAGACAAAAGTTGGGAGAGAGGTATAGCCTGGGGCCTGGTCATGGAGAGTGGAAAAGCGGGGAGTGGATGAGAGCTGAAGACGGAGGACCGGTGTGCAATTGCTGATCCAGGAGAACACACTGGGTAGCTGGGTGGCGCCATTTTCACTGCTGCCGCGCATGCGTATGCGCACCTACAAGCACTGCAACAATCCACCCCAGTAGGCTAGCAGTGCCATCTAGTGGAGAGCAGAGCTGTTACACCGAGCCCCGCCCAACTGGGCCAACTTCACTCTTCAAGAGCACAAATGTCACCCCCAGCTTAATTTATAGACTGTAAAGAGGTACATGGACTGACCTCTAGGGGAAAATGAAACAATTTCAGTCCTACTTCAAACTGTTAGCAGGTTCGTCTATTCAATTTTTTTTCTCTTTTTCCTTTTTCTCTTTTACAATTCTTTCCTTTTTCTTAAATACAGAAAGAACAAAACCTCATTTTTATTTTCAGTTCTTGTTAAAAATATCTGTCTTTAATTTTTATTACTATATTTTTAAATTTTGTGTAAATTTTTTCAAATTCTACTTTACTTCCATCATATTATTTTAGTCTACTTCAGTGTACTCACCTTTTTAAATTTTCAAACAATTTCCTTTTTTTCTTTCTTTTTCTTTTTTTCTCTTTTTCATTTCTTTTCTGTTTCTTGAATGCAGAAAGAGAAAAACTTCATTTTTACTTTCAGTTTCTTTAAAAATATTTTTATTTAATTTTTATTACTATATTTTTTGCTTTTATGTCAATTTTTTCAAAGTCTATCTTACTCCCATCATTTTATTTCAGTCTACTACAGTGTATCCACGTTTTCAAATTTTCAAACGATTTCTTTTTTTCTTTTCTTTTTTTATCTTTTTTCTCTTTTTTGTTTCTTTTCTTTTTTCTTAAATACAGAAAATTAAAAAAAATCATATTTCTTTTTAATTTTTATTAAAATATTTTTCTTTAATTTTTTTCTACTATATTCTCTACTTTTGTGTATATTTTTTCAAATTCTATTTTACCCACATCATCTCATTTTAGTCTACTGTAATGTATTCATTTTTTCAATTTCTAAAATGATTTCCTTTTTTTTTCTTTTTTTTCCCTTCCACTTTTTTTTTTTTTTCATTTCTCTAATCTGACAAGCCACTTTCAACACCCAGACCAAAACACAGCTAGGATCTAGCATCATCTATTCAATTTGTGTGTGTGTGTGTGTGTGTGTGTGTGTGTGTTTAATTTTTAATTTTAATATTTTTTTAATTTGAATTTTTTTAATTTCAATTTTTCTACCTCATTAATGCCCTTTCTCCCTTCAAAATGACAAAATGAAAGAATTCACCCAAAAGAAAGAGCACGAAGAAATGACAGCCAGGGATTTAACAAACACAGATACAAACAAGACATCTGAACCAGAATTTAGAATCACAATAATAAGAATACTAGCTCGAGTCAAAAATAGATTAGAACACCCTTCTACAGAGATAAAAGAAGTAAAAAATAGCCAGAATGAAATTAAAAATGTTATAACTGAGCTGCAATCATGGATGGATGCAGCAGTGGCAAGGATGGATGAGACAAAGCAGATAATCAGTGATATAGAGGACAGACTTATGGAGAATAATGAAGCAGAAAAAAAAGAGGGAGATTAAGGCAAAAGAGCACGATTTAAGAATTAGAGAAATCAGTGACTCATTAAAAAGGAACAACATCAAAATCATAGGGGTCCCAGAGGAGGAAGAGAGAGAAATAGGGGTAGGAGGGTTATGTGATCAAATCATAGCAGAAAACTCCTAACCTGGGGAAAGACACAGACAACAAAATCCAGGAAGCACAGAGGACTCCCATTAGATTCAACAAAAACTGACCATCAACAAGGCATATCATAGTCAAATTCACAAAATACTCAGGCAAGGAGAGAATCATGAAAGCAGCAAGGGAAAAAAACTCCCTAACCTACAAAGGAAGACAGATCAGGTTTGCAGCAGACCTATCCACAGAAACTTGGCAGGCCAGAAAGGAGTGGCAGGATATATTCAGTGTGCTGAATAAGGAAAATATGCAGCCAAGAATTCTTTATCCAGCAAGGCTGTCATGCAAAATAGAAGGAGAGATAAAAAGTTTCCCAGACAAACAAAAATTAAGGAGTTTGTGACCACTAAACCAGCCCTGCAAGAAATTTTAAGGGGGACTCTGAGGGGAGAAAAGATTAAAATAAATATAAATATAAATATAAATATAAATATAAATATAAATATAAATATAAATATAAATATAAATATATTTATATTTATATTATATATATATACACACACAAATATATATATATATATATATATATATATATATATATATATATATAAAAGCAACAAAAAATTGGAAAGGACCAGAGAACACCACCAGAAACTCCATCTCTATAAACATCATAATGGCAATAAATTCATATCTTTCAGTACTTACTCTAAACATCAATGGACTCAATGCTCCAATCAAAAGACATAGGGTAACAGAATGGATAAGGAAATAAGATCCGTCTATATGCTGTTTACAAGAGACCCACTTTAGACCTAAAGACACCTACAGATTGAAAATAAAGGAATGGAGAACCATCTCTCATGCTAATGGTCAACAAAAGAAAGCCAGAGTAGCCATACTTATATCAAACAATCTAGACTTCAAAATAAAGTCTGTATCAAGAGATGCAGAATGGCATTATATCATAATCAAGGGGTTGATAGACCAAGAAGACCTAACAATTGTAAACATCTATGCACCAAATTTGAGAGCACGCAAATATATAAATCAATTAATCACAAACATAAAGAAACTCATTGATAGTAATACCATAATAGTAGGAGACTTCAACACCCCACACAGCAATGGACATATCATCTAATCAAAAAATCAACAAGGAAACAATGGCTTTGAATGACACATTGGACCAGATGGACTTAACATATATATTCAGAACATTTCATCCTAAAACAACAGAATATACATTCTTCTCCAGTGTACATGGAACGTTCTTCATAATAGACCATATACTAGGACACAAATCAGCCCTAAGTAAGTACAAAAAGATCGAGATCATACCGTGCATATTTTCAGACCACAATGCTATGGAACTCGAAATCAACCACAAGAAAAAATTTGGGAAGGTAACAAATACTTAGAGACTAAAGAACATCCTACTAAAGAATGAATGGGCTAACCAAGCAGTTAAAGGGGAAATTAAAAAGTATACGGAAGTCAATGAAAATGATAGTACCACAACCCAAAACCTCTGGGATGCAGCAAAGGCAGTCATAAGAGGAAAGTATATAGCAATCCAGGCCTTCCTAAAGAAGGAAGAAAGATCTCAGATACACAACCTAAACTTACACCTTAAGGAGCTGGAAAAAGAACAGCAAATAAAACCCAAAACCAGAAGAAGAAAGGAAATAATAAAGATTAGAACAGAAATTAATGCTATCAAAACCAAGAAAAACAGTAGAACAGATCAATGAAACCAGAAGCTGGTTCTTTGAAAGAATTAACAAAATTGATAAACCACTAGCCAGTTTGATCAAGAAGAAAAAGGAAAGGACCCAAATAAGTAAAATCAAGAATGAAAGAGGAGAGATCACAACCAACACAGCAGAAATACAAACAATAATAAGAGAATATTATGAGCAATTATATCCCAATAAAATGGGCAATCTGGAAGAAATGACAAATTCCTAGAAACATATACACTACCAAAACTGAAACAGGAAGAAATAGAACATTTGAACAGACCCATAACCAGTAAGGAAATGGAATTAGTAATCAAAAATCTGCCAAAACACAAGAGTCAAGGGCCAGATGGCTTTCCAGGGGAATTCTAACAAACATTTAAGGAAGAGTTAACACCTATTCTCTTGAAGCTGTTCCAAAAAATAGAACTGGAAGGAAAACTTCCAAACTCATCCTATGAAACCAGCATCACCTTGATTCCAAAACCAAATAGAGACTCCACTAAAAAGGAGAACTATAGACCAATTTCCCTGATGAACATGGATGCAAAATCCTCAACAAGATATTAGCCAACCGGATCCAACAATACATTAAAAAAATTATTCACCACGACCAAGTGGGATTTATACCTGGGATGAAGGGCTGGTTCAATATCTGCAAAACAATTAATGTGACTTATCACATCAATAAAAGAAAGGACAAGAACTATCTGATCCCCCCAATAGATGCAGAGAAAGCACTTGACAAAATACAGCATCCTTTCTTGGTAAAAACCCTCAAGAAAGTAGGGATAGAAGGAGCATATCTCGAGCTCATAAAAGCCATATATGAATGACCCAACGCTAATATCATCCTCAATGGGGAAAAACTGAGAGCTTCCTCCCCAAGGTCAGGAACAAGACAGGGATGTCCACTCTCACCACTGTTATTCAACATAGTATTGGAAATCAGCCTCTGCAATCACACAACACAAAGAAATAAAAGGCATCCAAATTGGCCAGGAGGAGGTCAAACTTTCACTCTTCGCAGATGACATGATTCTCTATATGGAAAACCCAAAATATTCCACCAAAAACTGCTAGAACTGATCCATGAATTCAGCAAACTTGCAGGATATAAAATCAACACACAGAAATAGGTTGCATTCCTATACACCAACAATGAAGCGACAGAAAGAGAAATCAAGGAATCGATCCCATTTACATTTGCACCAAAACCCATAAAATACCTAGGAATAAATGTAACCAAAGAGGTGAAAAATCTATACACTGAAAACTATAGAAAGCTTATGAAAGAAATTGAAGAAGACACAAAGAAATGGAAAAAGATTCCATGCTCCTGGATAAGAAGAAAAAATATTGTTAAAATGTCAATACCACCCAAAGCAATCTACATATTCAATGCAATCCCTATGAAAGTAACACCAGCATTCTTCACAGAGCTAGAACAAATAATTCTAAAATTTGTATGGAACCAGAAAAGACCTTGAATAGCCAAAGCGATCTTGAAAAAGAAAACCAAAGCAGGAGGCATCACAATCCTGGACTTCAAGCTATACTACAAAGCTGTAATCATCAAGACAGTATGGTACTGGCACAAGAACAGACACTCAGATCAATGGAACAGAATAGAGAACCCAGAAATGGACCCACAAACTTAGGGCCAACTAATCTTTGACAAAGCAGGAAAGAGTATCCAGTGGAATAAAGACAGTCTCCTCAGCACGTGGTGTTGGGAAAACAGTGACATGCAGGAGAATGAACCTGGACCACTTTCTTACACCATGCACAAAAATAAACTCAAAATGGACGAAACACCTCAATGTAAGACAGAAAGCCATCAAAATCCTCAAGGAGAAAGCAGGCAAAAACCTCTTTGATCTTGGCTGCAGCAACTTCTTACTCAACACGTCTCTGGAGGCAAGGGAAACAAAAGCAAAAAATGAACTACTGGGACCTCCTCAAAATAAAAACCTTCTGCACAACGAAGAAAACAATCAGCAAAACTCAAAGGTGACCAAAAGGATGGGAGAAGATATTTGCAAATGACACATCAGATAAAGGGTTAGTATCCAAAATCTACAAAGAACTTATCAAACTTAACACCCAAAAAAACAAATAATTCAGTGAAGAAATGGGCAAAAGACATGAATAGACACTTCTCCAAAGAAGACATCCAGATGGCCAGCCGACACATGAAAAAATGCTCAACATTACTCATCATCAGGGAAATACAAATCAAAACCACAATGAGATACTACCTTATACCTGTTAGAATGGCTAACATTAACAACTCAGGCAACAATGTATGTTGGCGAGGATGCAGAGAAAGAGGATCTCTTTTGCATTTTGGTGGCAATGCAAGCTGGTGCAGCCACTCTGGAAAACCGTATGAAGCGTCCTCAAAAAACTAAAAATAGAACTACCCTACAACCCAGCAATTGCACTACTAGGTATTTATCCAAGAGATACCGGTGTGCTGTTTTGAAGGGACACATGTACCCCCATGTTTATAGCAGCACTATCAACAATAGCCAAAGTATGGAAAGAGCCCAAATGTCCATCAATGGATGAATGGATAAAGAATATGTGGAGATATAGAATATATAATGGAGTATTACTTGGCAATCAAAAAGAATGAAATCTGCCATTTGCAGCTACGGGGATGGAACTGGAGGGTATTATGCTAAGTGAAATTAGTCAGTCAGAGAAAGACAAAAATCCTATGATTTCCCTCATATGAGGACTTTGAGACAAAACAGATGAACATAAGGGAAGGGAAACAAAAATAATACAAAAACAGGGAGGGGGACAAAACAGAAGAGACTCATAAATATGGAGAACAAACTGAGAGTTGCTGGGGGAGTTGTGGGAGGGGGGATGGGCTAAATGGGTAAGGGGAATTAAGGAATCTACTCCTGAAATCATTGCTTCACTATATGCTAACTAACTTGGATGTAAATATAAAAAAATAAAAACTAAATAAAAACTAAAAAAATAAAAAAAATTCAACATAATAAAGAAGGATAAAGGTATAATCATTAAAAGGATAAATAAGAATGAGAGGAAACATTTGCAACATATGTAAGACAAAATATTAGTTTCAGTACATTAGCTTCAACAAATCAAGAGAAAAGCAAGAAATCCCATAGAAATATGGGTAAAAGATATGAATAGCCATTTTATGAGATAGGAACTATAAATGTCTAATAAACATGTGAAACCATACTCAACGTAAGTGGTAAAGGGAAGAGCTATTTGCCAAAAAAAAAAAAAAAAGAAAAATCCAAGACTCCATTTTTTGGGGGTACATCAGATCAGTAAAACCAATAATTTTTGATAGTATTAACTAAGAGAGGTATGGGAAACAAACAGTTTCTGATGGATGTAAAGATCAGTACAGCTGTTTCAGACAGCAGTTTGCAAGGATGACCCAATATCTCTGTTTTTCAGCACCTACTCAAAGTACTATTGTTCATGTGCACAAGGAGGTAATATTACAACATGGTTTGCAACATCAAAAAATGGGAAACAAACTTCGCTATCCTTCTGAAGGGCAATTTCATGCTAGGCTACATAGGAGCTAAAAAGAATGAGGTTGCCTCTGTGGAGGAGACCTCTCTGACTGTCTAAAACAGCACCTCTGTTTCTATTCCTTTATCCCACTTTCTTTCTCCTTGTACCCATCACTCCATGTTATATTACTCACGCACATGCATATTTGACTATTGTCTTTCTTCCTTTCTAACATGTAAGCATAACAAGAATAGAGACTTAGTCTATTTCTCCATCGCTGTATATGCAGCCCCTGGCACATAATTGGGACTCAGTAAGTGGAAACTGAATGAATAATGCGGAGCTATATGTAACAACATGGAAATATTTTCAAGGCATACCGAATAAAGAAGAAAAAGCAAGTTATAGAATAATACATCTAGGATAATATAGTTTATGTACAGTAGGTAAAAAACCAACTTTTTAAAAATACCTTTCTAACAATTCCACTCTCTCCTCATCCCCTTTCATTTCAAGCTTGGCCATCTTAGGCTCATCATCTTAGCAGAAATGTATATTTGGACAGAAGGTAGGAATGTCACAAATATGTTTCTTCCTAACTCTCGCTTTCAACAGTGTAAATTCTCTTAGGGGAAGAAAGAGAATTCTGAGTCTTCTCCCTCCACCCTCTCCACAACCTAAACAAAGCAACAACCCACCTTGAGCTGAGAGGAGAAGGGAAAATGGGGCAAGTGATGAGAACATAGATTCCTTTGGGGGAACTATCTCACCCAGGCAGAGCTCAGGAGGTGAAAAGCAGAGGGGTTTGGGCAGAAGGGAACGGGGATGGCATTGCAGGGATTCTCTTATTTTAACAGGCACTACCAGGAGACTGATTCCTACTCTTCCCATGTTGACGTGGCGAAGGCAGACTCTAGTTCTAAGGAGCCAGGCTGAGGGAAACAAGGGTGTTCTCCACAGATGTCTGTGGGGCAGGTCACTTAGAGGACCAGATGCTTCTCTAACTGCCGCTAAATGTACCTTATTTTTATTTTATTTTATTTTATTTTATTTTATTTTATTTTATTTTATTTTATTTTATTTTGTTTTAATTAATTTGTAAAAATGGAGTGTAGTTGACACACAATGTTACATTAGTTCAGGTGCACAACATAGTGATTCAACAAATATAGACATTATGCTATGTTTCGTACAAGTGTAGCCACCATCTTTCACTGTACAACACTATTATAATATCATTGACTACATTCCCTATGTGGTGGCTTTTATTCCTGTGACTTCTTCATTCTATACCTGGAAGCCTGTATCTCCCACTCCTCTTCACCCATTTTTCCCGTCTCCCGCACACCTCTCTGTCTGGCAGCTGGCAGTTTGTTCTCTGTGTTTACACGTCTGATTCTACTTTTGTTTGTTTGTTTATCTTTTTTTTTTTTAGATTCTACATAAGATGAAATAATGTCTTCCTCAGTCTGACTAATTTCACTCAGGGTAATACTCTCTAATACTCTCTAGGTCCATGCATGTTTTCACAAATGGAATACTTGTGTACCCTGGGTGGGAATGTAAATTGGTACTGTGGAAAACAGGATGCTGGTTCCTCAAAACATTATGTATAGTAAGTACATACTCTCTGATGTAATAATTCTACTCCTGGGTATTTACTCAAATAAAAAACCCCACTAATTCAATATATGCACCCCTATGTTTACTGCAGCATTAGTTACAATAGTCAAGATATGGAAGCAATCTAAGAGTTGACCAATAAATGAATGGATAAGGAAGATGTAGCCTCTATATATAGTGGAATATTACACAGCCATAACCACCACCAAATTTAAATGCAGCCATGTCAAAAAAGAGGAAGGAAGGGGCTGATGGACTGGGAGCAAGGTTTTTCATGCTACCAGAATAAGTCCTCTAAATATTAATGATTTTTCTACATTCAGAGTAGAGGCTGAGCTTTACAGCTGTACCTGTGTAATGTAATAGGTGCATAGAGAAACATCTGGAAGTTTGCAAGCATGAACAGAGGACGTGAACTATGGTTAGTAGTGAAGAGAGGCTTTACCTTGATCTATAATTTTTGGACTTTATACCAAGAATGTGTTCAGGGTGTCTGGGTGTCTTAGTCGGTTAAGCATCTGACTTTGACCACATGGTTTGTGAGTTCAAGCCTGTGTTGGGCTCTGTGCTGACAGCTCAGAGCCTGGAGCCTGCTTCAGATTCTGTGTCTCCCTCTCTCTCTGCCCCTTCCCCTGCTTGCGCTCTGTGTCTCTGTCTCTCAAAAATAGCCATTAAAATTTTTTTTTTAAAAACAATGTGTTCATATACTCAGTGTAATTAAAAATAAGAATTTCCAAAAGATAAAAGAAAAAAAGACAACTCAATGGACTTCTTGCCAAAAGGTAGGGCAAGAGTTATTGGATTCAGTAAGGCTGTGCAGAAGAACTGAGTTTAGAGCTGATGGGCTTCCAAGGAGGAACCCAATAAGCCAGGGGTAGAGCTGGCTAAGTTCGACCTATAGGAAGATGTGATTCTGCACTTTTACTGATTCTTCATGTAGGTAATTCCTCTGGTCTCCCTACAGATTTGTCTACCAGCCTAAAAATACTAGAATTTATAAGAATTTGTAACTCAAGAATTAATCAAAGGTTTATGAGGAAAAAGATGAAACATTAAATCTAAGTTCTGTCATAGATATGCCTTTTTAATTGCTTGGGAAAACAATATAAAAATCTGATATTTATGACTGTCTCCTGCTTTTACAGCTGGTTTCAATTATGTTAAGTTGTGTATAGCTTAAATTTCATTTTCTACGTGCCCTTGCTTTATTTAACTAGTATGGCTTTAAAATTAATTGTGTTTTTCATTTCTTGATGCCTTCTGTTTCTTGAAGTTAATGACTTGGTTTGAAATAATTTTTAGTAAGCTAACATGTAATTATAAAACAACTGAAGTAGAAAAACGTGGACTTTGAAAAACATTTCATTTAAAAATCACTAGTGCACTGATGCCTACCCAAAATGATTTATCTTAAAGACACTGTGTCTGTTAACCCTTTTTTTTTTCCATATCATGATCCTTTTTCTTTCCATATCATGATTGTCAACTTGTTCCTGCCAATTAAATTGTTCCTTTCAAGACTGATTCAAGGATGAAGTCATCCTCTCTCTCAGGCAGTTCCTATCAACCTCGTGATATATCTGATGGTCTTGTGATTTCCACTGCATTGCCATGATGCAGCAGGCATAAAGTAAATGATGATTTAAGCACAAAAGAAATTTAGTAAGGAATATGCATAGCTCACAGAATATCTGTAAGCTGGAAAACCAGCACTGTGAAATGGGCAGTGTAATGAAGGGGAACACTGTTGCTGGACCACAATTGGTGCCATAGCTTACAATACCATTACTGTGAACAAGTGCACCTGACAAATCATGCCTGGGGCACTGGTCCAACAACTGCCAGATGGGCTGGCAAAGTAAGTATTCTGCATTTTCTGGGTCTGGAATGGAAGGAAGCCTCTACATCTCTCCTAAACTCAGAAGGTAGAAAACTCACAAACACAAGAAGGGAGTTCAAAGGCCACGGAATTGCAAAAAATCATAAATGTGTATCACAGGGATTAAGTGGAGCCTTTTTTCATTTCCTGACCCTGAGAAATTTATAAACACTGGATCTCTAAATATTGGGTATTAAATGCCTAATTAAGTGTATTAGCTTTCCTTTGCTACAAAACAAATTACACCAAAACTTAGTGGTTTAGGGGTGTCTAGGTGGCTCATTTGGTTAAGCATCTGACTTCAGTTCAGGTTATGATCTCACAGTTTTTGAGTTTGAGTTTCACGTCTAGCTCTGACAGCTCAAAGCCTGGAGCCTGCTTCGGATTCTGTGTCTCCCTCTCTCTCTGCCCCTTCCCTCCTTGTTCTCTCTCTCTCTCTCTCTCTCTCTCTCTCTCAAAAATAAATAAACATTAAAAAAAACTTAGCGGTTTAAAACAAAAAGAAGCACGTATTAATTTCACACAGTTTGTGTGGGTCAGAAACTTAGAGGCAACTGAACTGGGAAGTTCTGGCTTGGGAATCTCTCATAAGGTTGTAGTCAAGATGTCAGCTAGGACCGCAGTCTTCGGAAGGCTTGACTGGGGCTGGAGGATTCACCTCAAAAAGGGCTTACTCACAGGCTGACAGTTGATACCAGGGGTTGGCAGAAGAGCTCTGTTTCTCCCCATATAAACCTTCTACAGGGTTTGAGTGCTTTCATGACTTGGAAGCTGTTAGTAAGCCAGGAGAGAGCAAAGCCCAAGCTGTAATGTTTTCTATGATATTTCTGCAAAATATTCTACTGCTTATACAGGTTAGTGCTATTCAGTATAGGAAAAAACTACACTGGGGGCATGTAAATGAGGAGGAGAGGATCACTGGAGGCTGGACATCACACTAAACAAAATAGAAACTTGAAAACTCTTGAGTTAATTTCATAATCAAAATGGAAAATCAAATAGACTCACTATCCCTTTGACTCTGAGATATGTAGACACAAACTTGGAGTGAGGTTATCATAATTATTTGACTTGAAGGCCATAAACTTTCCTGAATCTATTAAGTTATGATTTAATGAAAGCCAGAAATTAAAAGTGTCTCACAAAATAAATTATAGAATTTTTTTCCATTGAAGCCAATTTAGAATTTCTTCATCAAAAGATACTTCCTGTTACTATTCCAAAACTGTCAGAATAAATAAGAAACTAGAAAATTAAGGGGATTTTTTCTCCTTGGTGCATTGTTTGGCTGGAATCCTACCTTATTGGAAGCTTCTTAAATTGTTTAAAAACATTAGATTCTTTTTACCTAGAATTATGAACAGTCATGTAGTTTTGGACATGGATGGTAAAAGATAAAGGTCATTATTTTCCATGCTAGGACATGTTCAAGACATTTTCTTGTTTAACTCTCACAAGCTTGACTTATTCCTTTCTTACCCTAGTGCTCCTACAAGATCAGTTGAGAAATGGAGAAAATTTTAACAAGTTTTCCTTTTTTGGCCCTAAGTGAAATTATTTGTATACATGTCCCTTTGGGTTTACATACATATCACTGTACTTAAGATGGTAAACAGAAGAAAGAAAGAAAGAAAGAAAGAAAGAAAGAAAGAAAGAAAGAAAGAAAGAAAGAAAGAAAGAAAAAGAAAAGGAAAGAAAAAAGAAAAGAGTAACTTCCCAATATTCCCAATAACCAGCTTCTCAAGGGTAGAGAGAATGTGTTACCATCCTCAGGAGGTGAGTGAATTCATATTCGAATCCTGGAAGGGCTGGGGAATTTACTCAGCTCAAGGGTATGCCAACCACTTTAGCATTGCAAATGGGCTAAAAACCGAAGGCATCCCTCAGCTGGAAGAGGACATCATAGACGGTCCTACGAAATTTGATAGTGTTTACAGAATACAGGGTGATACCCCCTCACCCCAAAAAAAGAAGCAACATTTGGCTAGAATCTGTGCCAGCCATGTGCTGGAGCCAGCACTTTCTAACTCGTAAGATCAAATACCAAATGTTCAGGAAATTTGTGAACTGATTGTTAAACTATTGGTAGCTGGTGGGAATGCTTACATCGTACAACTCCATGCTCTCTCTTCACTCCCCTGCACTTTGCCAAAGAACCAGTTGTTATGGGCTGAATTGTTTCTCCCCAAAATTTGTATCTTGAGACCTTAACCCCTAATACCTCAGAATATGATTGTATTTGGAGATAGGGCCTTTAAAGAGGCAGTTAAGTTAAAATGAGGCCATTATGGTGGGCTCTAATCCAATTGCACAGAGGAAAGACCATGTGAGGACACAGTGAAAAGTGGACATTGAAAGACAGGGAGAGAGGTCTCAGAAGTCAAATCTGCTGATCTTGATCTTAGAACTCCAGCTTCCAGAACTATGAGCAAATAAATTTCTGTTGTTTAAGCCACCTAGTCTGTGATATTTTTGTTATGGCAGGCTAGAAAACTAATTCACCAGTTTCCTGGGACCTGTAGGAGGTTTACAATGGGGTCCTTCAGAAAAGGTGGTACTATGATTTAGTTTACAACAGTAGGTGGTAGTGGTGGTGATGGTGATTAAAAAGCAGAGTTTTTTCTGGAAATAAAGCTGGTTGGTTCAAGTGAAGACAATGCTCACAGGAAAGAGAGAATTGGTCCAGGGACGTATTGAGGATCTAGAACCACGGAGGCTTTTAAAAAGTAAAGGTGACTGCAGATCAGCCAGGAGGGAGAACTTAAGGTTGTATTAGGAAAAGGAGACAGAAGCCAATACTGATAAGGACACTTGCTTTATGTGCCATAATCATTTCATCAATCTGCCCAAGAAGGCAGTTATTACTGGTTTTATGTATTTTACAGTCAAGAACATTGAGGCTCCAATTATTAAGTGGTGGAGAACCAAAGTTCTAACTCAGGGTTTCCCACGATACTATTACCTCCCAGACCTTCCTTTAGCAAATTGTGAACAGGAAAAGGAAGAGGTCTAATGGTTTAAGGGTGAGAAATCTTCCAGGAGCATGAAGGTATCTCCAAGTTCATGAAGAATGACAAGAAGTTTAAGGGATGAATATCTGAGCAGACAAAACCTTCCTCACTGAAAGGAGATAGGCCGACCTGTGAAATGGGCTTTGCATATAACCTTCTGCTGTACAGCCAGGAAACTATGTGCATGAATAGGAGAACTGCATTCTTGTAGAAGCCAAAGGAGCATTTTTATAAATCAGACCTGAGCCATCATACACAGTCGACAGGTCTATAGCCCTTACTGAACGGTCCAAAGGTAAGGATATGTCTTTGGCTTGGAACTGACCTCAAGGGGGAAAGCGCATGTCCTTCAACTTAACTTTACTCTGATGATCTTTTTTGAACCTCTAGTTCCTTAAACTGGTATTCTCTGTGCATAAAGAAGGGCACTGCGGAGTGAGACTTGTTGCTCTTCAAAAAAGATTATATGCTTCTGGAGGACAGGAAGTTTCTCTTCTTTGATATGTCTCTTGACAGCATGGCACACTGGGGGAAAATACTTTTCAATAAATGTGTTGAACAGACATCTGAAGTCTTTGCTGAAAACAAAATTGGCTTCAGGTTCTGTAGTTCTACCTCTGTGGTCTCACTGAACAAACATATGTTTTAGATCTGAAGCTATTCAAGACATGTGTTCCGACTTATTATTTATAACAAGCTGAAATGGAAAATGCAACCAGAAGGCTTAAAGAATTTGCCTGAGGACTACAAACACATGCAGGCTGTGAGATGGAAATCTGGGGACCCAGGAATAAGCAAGAATTATTCATTCAAGCTATGTGGCTCATGACCTTGTAATGGACTTTTCCCATCCTGCTGTGTAACTCACCCTGCAGAGGATCTGAAACCTTTAGCCCAAACTTTGTTAAAACCTCAAGCACTGTATTTTTGTGTGTTTTGTTGTTGTTGTTGTTTTCATTCTGGCTCAAAATCCAGAAGATATTGAGGCAAGGGCAAACTTTGTTCTCACTCCCCTCTGCCAGGAACTATTGAGGTAAAATTGGCAAATAAAATTGTGACATACTTAAAGTGTATGATGTGATGGTTAGATATACATATATAGATATACATATACATTAGATATACATATACATTTCCTCCCAAGTTAATTAACGCATACATCACCTCACATGTTAAGTTTTGTGTGTGTGTATTTGTGTGTGTGTGTGTGTGTGTGTGTGAGAGAGAGAGAGAGAGAGAGAGAGAGAGAGAGAGAGCATTTAAGTTCTACTCTCTTAGCAATTATATGATACAGTGTTATCACCTATAGTTACTATGTTGTACGTTAGATCCTAAGAGCTTATCTATCTTATAGTTGAAAATTTATATCCATTTACCTACGTCTTTGTATTTCCTCCATCACTTAGCCTCTGGAAACCACTTTTCTACTGTTTCTATGAGTTCAACTTCTCTTCTCTTCTCTTCTCTTCTCTTCTCTTCTCTTCTCTTCTCTTCTCTTCCCTTCCCTTCCCTTCCCTTCCCTTCCCTTCCCTTCCCTTCCCTTCCCTTCCCTTTCCTTCTCTGTTCTTTATTTCTTTTCCTTCCTTCCTTCCTTCCTTCCTTCCTTCCTTCCTTCCTTCCTTCCTTCCCTCTTTCTTTCTTTCTTTCTTTCTTTCTTTCTTTCTTTCTTTTTCTTTCTTTCTTCCTTTCCACATAGAAGTGATACTGCACAGTCTTTGTCTTACTCTATCTGGCTTATTTAGCAAAATGCCCTTCAGTTTCATCTATGTTGTCACAAGTGATAAGAATAGTTTTGGGGCACCTGGGTGGCTCAGTTGGTTGAGCGTCCAACTTCAGGTCAGGTCATGATCTTGTGGTCCGTGGGTTTGAGCCCCGCGTCAGGCTCTGTGCTGACAGCTCCGAGCCTGGAGCCTGCTTCTGATTCTGTGTGTGTGTGTCTCTCTCTGCCCCTCCCCTGTCATGCTCTGTCTCTCTCTGTCTCAAAACTAAATAAAAAAATAATAATAAAAAAATTTTAAAAAGAATAGTTTTTAAAGGCTGAATCATACTCCATTGCATGTATAGACCACATTTTCTTGATGCATTTATCCAGTGATGAACACTTAGCTTATCTCCATACTTTGAATAATGAATAATGGTTATTTCCATTCTTTGAGTTGTGAATAATGCTGCAATGAACATGGGAGTTCATTTTGTCTTAGATAATGATTTTGTTCCTGTTTTTATGTCCAGAAGTGGAATTGCTGGGTCATATGGTATTTCTGTTTTTAATTTCTTGAGGAATCTCTATACTTTTTTCCATGGTGACTACCAATTTATATTCCGAACAACAGTACAAGGGTTTCCTTTTCTCCACATCATTGCCAGCATTTTTTATCTATCTCTTGTCTTTTTGATAATGATCATCCTAACAGGTGTGAGGTGATATCTTATTGTTGTTTTGATTTTCATTTCCTAATGATTAGTGATGTTCAGCACTTTTCATGTATCAGTTGGCCATTTGTATGCCCTCTTTGTAAAAAAGTCTATTGAGGTCCTTTGCCCATTTTTAATTGGGTTATGTTTTTGCTATTGAGTTGTATGAGTTTCTGGTAAATTTTGGATATTAATCCCTTACTGGAAATGTGGTTTGAAATATTTTCTCCCATCTCAAAGGTTTCTTTTTTATTTTGTTTACAGTTTTCTTTGCTGAGCAGAAGGTTTTTAATTTGATTGTTTATTTTTGTTTATTTTTACTTTTTTTTTAATTTTTACTTTTTACTTTTTTACTTTTTTACTTTTGTTGCTTTTGCTTTTGGTATCAAATCCAAAAAATCATTACCAAGACCAGTGTCAAGGAGACTATCCTGTATGTTTTATTCTAATGGTTTCACAGTTTCAGGTATTATGCTTAAATCTTTAACCCATTTTGAGTAGATTTTTGTGTACAGTGTAAAATTAGAGTCCAGTTACATTCTTCTGCATGTGGCTATCCGGTTTTCTCAGTAACATTTAGTGAAAAGACTATCCTTTCTCCTTTGTATAGTCTTGGCTCCTTTGTCATAAATTAATTGGTCCTGGGCTTATTTCTGAGCTCTCTATTTTGTTTCATTGATCGGTGTGTCTGTTTTTATGTGAATATGATACTGTTTAAATTGTTGTAGATTTGTAATATAGTTTGAAATCAAGAATTGTGATGCATCCAGCTTTGCTTGTCTTTCTCAGGATTGCTTTAGCCATTGAGAGTATTTTGTGGCTCCATACGAATTTTAGGATTGTTTTTTCTATTTTTGTGAAAAATACCATTGGAATTTTGATAGGGATTGCATTGGACCCGTAGATTGCTTTGGGTAGCATGGACATTTTAATATATTAACTTTTCAAATCCATGCACATGTCATATTTTTCCATTTATTTGTCTCTTCTCAGTTTCTTTATCAATGTCTTACCATTTTCAATGTATAAATCTTTCACTTACTTGACATTATTCCTAAGTATTTTATTCTTTTGCATGCTACTGTAAATGGGATTGGTTTCTTAATTTCTCTTTCTGATAATTCATTGTTAGTGTATAGAAATGCAACTGATTTGTGTATATTGATTTTGTATACTGCAACTTTACTGAATTCATTTATTCTAACAGGTTTTTTTGTGAAATCTTTAGGGTTTTCTGTATACAATATCATGTCATCTGAAAACAGAGACCTGTCTAATTTGGAAGTCTTTCATTTTTATTTCTTTCACAGTTTCTCTGGCTGGACTTCCAGTGCTATGTTGAATAAATATGCAAGAATAAGGCATCTTTGTCTTGTTCTTGATCTTAGAGGAAAAGTATTCAGCTTTTCACCAGTGAGTATGATGGCTGTGGGCTTACGATAGATGGCTTTTATCATGTTGACTTATGTTCCCTCTATATCCATTTCATTGATAGTTTTTTATTAAGAAAGGGTGTCAAATTTTGTCAAATGCTTTTTCTGTACCAATTGAGATGATCATGTAATTTTTGTTCTTTATTTATTAACATGGTGTATTATATTGATTGATTTGCAGATGTTGAACCATCCTTGTATCCCTGAAATAAACTTAGTTGGTGATGATGTATGATTTTTTTAAATATATTGTTGAATTCTTGGTAATATTATGTTGAGAATTTTTGCATCTATGTTTATCAGGGTTATTGGACTGTAATTTTATTTTCTTGTAGTGTCTTTCTCTGGCTTTGGTATCAGAGTAATGCTGGTCTCATTAAATGAGTTTGAAAGTGTTCTCTTCTAATTATTTGGAAAATTTGGGAATAATTGGTATTAATTATTCTTTAAATGGTTAGTAGAATTCACTAGTGAAGTCATCTGGTCCTAGACTTTATTGTGGCGTTTTTGATTACTGATTCAGTCTCCTGACTAGTAATTGGTCTGTTCACTTTATCTATTTGTTCATAATTCAGTCTTGGCAGGTTGTATGTGTCTAGGAATTTATCGATTTCTTGTAGGTTGTCCAATACATTGGCATAAATTGTTCATTGTAGTTTCTTGTGATCCTTTGTATGTTGGTGGTATCGGTTGTAATGTCTCCTCATTTACTTATAATTTTATTTACTTGAGTCTTCTCTCTTTTTTTCTTGGTAAGTCTAGCTAAAGGCTTATCTATCTTGTTTACCTTTTCAAAGAACCAGCTCTTAGTTTCACTGTCCTTTTCTATTGTTTTGTTGGTCTCTATTTCATTTATTTATTTTCTGATCTTTGTAGTTTTTCATTCTTCTACTAATATTGGGCTTCATTTTTTTTTTTTCTATTTCTTTGATGTGTAAAGTCGTCCATTTGTGATTTCTCTTTTTTCTTACTATAGACATTTATCATTGTAAACCTCCCTCTTACAACCACTTTAGCTGAATCTGATGTTTTGATGTATTGTGTTTCAATTTTCATTTTTCTCAAGATATTTTTTTAAATTTTTATTTTTATCTTTGACCCATTGGTTATTCAGGAGCATGGTGTTTAATTTCCACATACTTGTGAATTTGCTAGTTTTTTTCTTTTAACTGATTTCCAGTTTCATACCAATGTGGTCAGAAAAGATAATTGATAAGATTTCAATGCTCTTAAATTTATTAAGACTTGGTTTGTAGCTTAACATATGGAGAACGTTCCATGTGGGCTTGAGAAGAATGTGTATTTTGCTGCTATTAGATGGAATGTTCTATAAATGCCTATAAGGTCCATGTAATCTAATGTGTAGTTTAGTTCCAACCTTTCTTTATTGATTTTCCATCTGGATAATCGATCCAATGTTGAAAGTGCGTTATTTTTTTTATTATTAATTTATTTATTTTGAGAGAGAGAGAGAGAGAGTGAGAGCTAGAGCAGGGGAGGGACAGAGAAAAAGGGACAGGGAGAGATTCCTGAGCAGGCTCCGCACTGTCAGCACAGAGCTCACTGAGGTGTTCGAACCCACGAACTGTGAGATTATGACCTGAGCCGAAACCAAGAGTCAGACGCTGAACCAACTCTGAGCCACCTTGGTGCCCTTAAAGTGGATTATTCAAGTCCTCTAGTATTATTGCATTTCTGTCTATTTAAGGGCAGTCTTAAATGCCTGTTTTTGCATAGTAGTTAAAAAAAATTTGAAGTTTGTGACACAGGTGAATCTGTTCTTGTCCATTGTTCAACCAAACAAAAGTGCTATCAGGTGAAAACAGAGAGCTGTTGAAATCCAGTGTTCATGCATTTCCCAGCTGAGAATATTAAAAACCAGGTTGTAAAAGATCCCGGTCAAGGGAAAAGTTTGAATCACCTGTTCCAGGGGAGTCCTTGTGATAGCCATGACTGTTCATTCCAAACATGTTTGCCTATCATTGCTTATAGATGCAACACTATTCATGAAATACTTGAGACACTCAGTAGGTGGACAGTATATAAGTATAATATATTGTTATAACTGAGAATTTTTCTACTCTTTTTGTCTTTTTCATAGAGTCAGTATATATATATATATATATATATATATATATATATATATGACTGTTGAGCTTTAACTTTCATATGTTTAGTATCAACTTTAACGATTTCAATTCCCTTTATTTTGTGAGTTAAGAGAATGGAAAAAAAATTATAAGTCTGGCAGTGGTTTCTCTATTTTTTTCCGCTTCTAGATGATAAGTAGGGATAAAACACTAGAATCTGCTTATGAAATGCTGCTATTACATAAATCTACATGGTTTAGTGCAAAGAATCCCAACTGAGAGCCTGTAGGCCTGTGTTCTAGTATCAGGTCATATGTATTTAGCTTTTCCATACTTCATTTTGCTCATGTGTAAAATAAGGAATTTAGATAGATAATTTTTTACTTAACCTAATTCCCCTCTAATATCCTAGGTTTCTGTGGCACCTAGGTATAATTGCAGGATTTTAGTTTAGAAGGAAAGGCACTGGAACCCAAAATCTGGGGTCTAGATCTGACATTGTACACTCTGTAGTTTTATTTCTTCATCTCTAAAAATAAAGAATAATAGCCATCAGTTGATCCCAGGTGTGACGCCTGATTAGATATTATCTTGCCTAAGAAATTTGCAGGTACAAAGGTCTGTATAAGAGGAGCTCCTCCCTAAAGGTTTAAAACATATTGAAAAGCTAGATTAAATACATGTGCCATCTTTGTAGGAAAGTGCAAGTAGATTAAAAGAATAAAATACGGAAAGAGCCGATGCATGCATTAGCAGGAGTTTAAGAGAAAATATAACCAATATATGTAGAAAAAATGCTCAATATTTCTACTAAATACAAATAAAGACAGCAATAAGATACCATTTTCCTGTCATTAAGTAAGATATTGAAATATTTTTATCAAATGTCGGTGAAAATATAGGGAAGTGGTTACCACAAAACAATGCTAGACAGAGTGTAAACCGTCATGGACGTCTTGAAAGATAAGTTGACAGTGTTATTATAATTTTAAATGTGTACGTCTTCTGATCGGTAATTACTTTTTTATATTTATTCATACGCCTAAGAATTGGTCGAATATATTTATTGCAGCAATATCTGTAAGAGCAACACATTTGAAATGACTCACCTGTAAGCCAATAGGTAAATGGTTAAGCAAATGATAACACATTCATACTGTGGAGTTCTACGTAACAGTTAAAAAGAATGAACCAGATATCTGCATACTGACATGGGACTACCTTTAATACACATTGTAGAGTAAAAGGTAGTTACAGGACAGTTTGCATTATTTACACACAAATACGCACTAATGAAACTGTGTTTCTATAAATACATTACATATTAAAGAAAAGGCAGGGAAAAGACTTAGAAAAAGATACACAATGAACTGATAATATAGTCACCTTTGAGAAGGGAAGTGGTGAGGAGAGGGATGTAAACTTTAAAAGGTTTAAATTTTTTTCAAGTAAGAATACATTCATGTATTATTTAGAAATTAAAGACAGGTTTGTTTGGGTTTTTTTCCCCTCCGACAATGAAAGAGGATAAATTAACTTAAGCATTTTCTGTTCAACTAAATCAAACCCAAGTTATTATCCTCTTGGCAATGTTTTACTTCCATGCATACCCCATTTTCTAGAATACCAACCAATTCACTGGGTCTGAATCCTTGACAAGCTCAGGATTTCATTAGCCTTATCCTTTGATTTATCCAACACTGCAGTCAACTGGCTGTAATATTCAGCTTGTAGAGTATTCAGAAATGAATATTCAGACACTTAGTTAAGGTAGTTCTGAAACTGAAATTATCATGAAATTATTGCATCTTACTGCATTTGAAAGCATAAGAGCACAGAAGGTGGTGGCATTTCCCCAGAGATGGATAATTATCTTAACCACTGCTCTTACTAATGTTCTATTAGTATTGCTAATTTGCCTTTGCATATGAAATGCTCCCTCAGAAAATTCCAGAAGTTAACTATGATTCTTCCACTGGATGTTTTTAAGGCTATCTGTTCCATTAGAAGTTAGTAATTTGAGAAAACTCAAATACACATTCAACAATGTTGTTACTTTTAGGAAGAGAATGAATGAAGAATCTGAAGGCTGGGGATACACAGAGACAAATTTTGCTCCCTCAGTGATCCTAGAAACTACAGAGAAGAGATATTATTATTATGCCCCATTCTGCACATTAAAAAAATAAGACTCAGAAAAGTTGAGCAATTTGCCCAAAGCAACACAGCAAGTAGTAAGTACAGTTTAGCTTTTTTTTCTTGACTCAAAGTTGAAAACTTTCCACGCCATTATCATCCCTGCCTTCTTGAAATTAGATTCTGAAATATGAAGACATCTATTCAGATTGATCTACTGGGTCAACTAATATTTCACCCAACATTTGTTGGGTGCTTGCTGTGGATCTGTTTCTGTTCCAGATTCTTCCATAATAATCACTTAAATGTTACTAGGACTCTGTGAGACACCTATTACTATCTCTGCTTTACAAATGAAGAAATGGTGGCCTAGAGATGAAACATTTGACTCTTGCCACATCACCAGGAAGTGGTAGAATAAAATTTGCAGTGCATAATTTCTGGCTCAAGAAAGTACTCTTCTCATCAACATTAGGATTTTAGTATTCCCAAGAAAGAGCTCTCATCAACAGACCACATGAACCTTGAACCAGGCTTGCCCCTAAATAGACACATGCCTTTCAGTCTAGTTAACTCCCTTTGTTGTGGGACACTTGTCAAGCAAATCAGTGTGGGGTAGAATGTTTTTATGTATGGCTTGGAACCATCTGGTGATATTAACAAAATAAGCTATTTCTAAATAATGTGTGTGAGCCAACAAGAGATCCATTCTTTCACTCCTTCTCAAGGGACCTCCCAGCCTCCTCTGTGAGAGTGAGTGTTAGGGCTCTCCTTACACTGGCCTAGAGTAATTTGTTTTAATAATGTCTGAGCTCTCTGAGGTAATGGTCTCATGATCTCAACCAGTGCTTTTAAGGAAGAAATAAATGTGAATAAATAGAACATTTCTATTTTTTTTAAGTTCAGAAATACCTAGAAAATTAACTATACCAACAATGAATTAGAATGCATGTTACCATAAACCTCAAGGAAGTGATTTGACTGAAAATATTTAATTACAGGGCGAATTTCAAAATGGCAGACATCTGGGAGAAAGTGACAGCAAGAGAACCAGAACAGATTTTCCTAGCCTGGTGATTTGTATAAATCATGACGACATTACTTATGAGTGTTTATTGCACACCAGGCACTTTGCATGTGGTAACTAATTATATCCTTATAAAAAGTCCATTGAGGTAGGTTATTAGTTCCATTTTACAGGTGAGGAAACTAAGGCTAGAAAGTGGCAAGGCTAGAATTCAAGCCCAAATCTCTGAAAGTCAATGTCCCTTCTACACCAGCTCTAGGCAGAGGACAAGAGCATGGAATCACATTCTTCCAGAATGGGGTCTTCTGAGTTATCTTCATTGTTTCATATGAGATGTAAGTTCTCAGGAACTCAGTCACAGCCATGATCGAACAAAGGCAGTGTGTTCCAAAGGTGATGAGCAGGCCCTTGCTTTGCTCATTGGGAGGGGAATGTTGATCACTGAAAAAAGTATGGAATGTTTGAAAAAAACAGAAGATGTAAATAGCATAAAAGAAACATCTCAGCCATCTCCCAGCTTATGAAATGAAACCTGACAAATAAACCCACTTAAAACTTTTTACGTAACCCACCCTGATTTCATTTCCTTCCTTCCCCTTCAGAGATAACCACTGTTCTGACTTTGGGGTGCATCATTGTCATGAAATTCTCTATAGCTTTCACATATGTTTGTATCCTTCTAAAATATATGATTTACTTTTACATATTTTAAATGTTATATAAATGGACTCATATTTATGTATTCTCATGAAATTTCTGTGTTTTACTTCTCATTACATCCACAATATTCATCCATGTTAATGCGTTTAGCTCTAGTTCATTCATTTTCACTGCTAAATAGTATTCCATCTTATGAGTATATCACAATTATTTAGACATTTTATAATTGATGTATTTCCCCTCATTTTGACTGTGACAAATAATGCAGCAATTTCTTCCATGTGTCTGTCTCATTATGTATATGTGGAGAGTTCTTCTGGGGATAATCCTCAAAAGGAAATTGTTAGGCAATAGGTTTACATTATCTAATTTTAGCAAATGCAAGCAATTGTTCTAATTGGTTGTGCCCATATACACACCAATAGTTTTATTTTTCTTTTTTTTTAATGTTTATTTATTTTTGAGACAGAGAGAGACAGAGCATGAACGGGGGAGGGTCAGAGAGAGGGAGACACAGAATCTGAAACAGGCTCCAGGCTCTGAGCCGTCAGCACAGAGCCCGACGCGGGGCTCGAACTCACAGACCGCAAGATCGTGACCTGAGCTGAAGTCGGACGCTTAACCAACTGAGCCACCCAGGCGCCCCAATAGTTTTCTTTTTCTACATTATCTTTAATACTTGCAATTGTTGCCTTTCACCTTTTGCTAATCTGAATGTTTGAAGAAATACCTCATGACTTTAAAATGCATATCTTTATTAGTGAGGTTAAAAGGCTTTTTCTCTGTTCATAAGCCATTTGTTTCTCTACTTGTTCCTTTTTTTTCCTATTGATTTATAGGTGTTTTCTGTATATTATGGATGTACATTTTTTTTTGTTTGTGTATGTATTGCAAATAACTTATCTGTGATTTATCTACTTGACCTTAGCACTGGTAATACCAAGCAGACAAAAACAATCACAATTTCACACTTTTTGGTGCTACCACTTTTACTTTCCAAGGACACTCAAATGAGCTCTATTATGCAGACTACTGTGATTTTAAGCCATCAATGTTACTGGTACTTGTAGCAAAATTTTCTATAGAGATCTTGCTTTTAGACACATTTGAACGTCCATGTAATTCTCCTTTAGGACAAAATAATCTTTATGTGATTAGCTCAGAAGTTTTTGGATGTGAATCATTTTTTATAATGCTTATTTATTTATTTTGAGGGGGTGTTTTGGGGAGGGGTGGGGGGGGGGGGAATCCCAAACAGTCTCCACACTGGCAATGCAGAGCCCTATGTGGGGCTCAATCTCATGAACAGTGAGATCATGACCTGAGCTGAAATCAAGAGTTAGACACTCAATTGACTGAGCCACCCAGGCGCCCCGTGAATCATTTTGATCTAACTTTATGTGGCTGGTTTGTTTTTTTTTTAATGTCCCAGGAGATGAAAAAAGTAGTGTTTCATGCAAGGCAATTAATTTTAGTACCTTTATTTTCCCCCCAGTGGACCGAGCTGAAAACTGGAAAAATACAGACTATGCTTATGGGTAAGAATTCCCCTCAAAGCAAAGATCAAGATTACAGGTGTCCTCTAACTTAGAGGGACAGCTGCTCATAGGTTGGTTCCTTGTTATCTAGTACCTACACCTACCTCTCCCATGTGGGTATCATTTCCTCCATATCAAATTGGGAGGCAGTGTGCTTAGTGGTTAAGACTTTGGGGTCAGAAAGACTTGAGCTGAGATCAGAAAGCTTCATCACTTTCTACAGTGCCTTTGTAAGTAAAATACTTAAAATGTCTGAACCCCAGTTCCTGTGTCTGAAAGTGTGACAAATGCTACTGTTGTTCTGAGCCTTCTTGGAGATTAAATGAGTTCATGTCTGTATGGTACTTGTGCTTAGTAAACATTCAATTAATGGTGGTTACTATTACATGGTCCTAATGAAACCCTCATTCCATTGAAAAAATGCTTTAAAAATGCTATAATTTCTCAAAGGAAACATACCTCTCCTCACCCCTCTTTAGAGGGCACTTTGAGGACTAAGAATCCTTCTGGAAAGGTACAATTCCTGTGAAGGGAACTGAACATTAGCTCGCCTTTCTCAGCTTCCCAAATGGAACTGTTCGTCTTATTGAACAACCCAAGAACAGAGTTTATTAGGCTGGACCTTCAAGGTCAATATAACCTGAAAATATAACCTGTTCATATTGAGATGATAGAAAGCTAACCATGTTGCCCCTGGCAGAACATTTTGTTTGGCCACAATGTTTTTCAGAGCTACAGAACACTCTAGTTGTTCTGTTGTATACAATGCACTCATTCTTTGGCTTTACCCAGCTCTATATTTAAGCTTATTTGTCTACCCCATGGATACTTGTAACACACACACACACACACACACACACACACACACACACACACACAATATACACACTAATGCTTAAATTGAGTGACCGTTCATAAACAGAACGCAACTTTTTGTAAAATAATTGACAGACTTGTTTAGACTTCCCTTGCCAATCTCTGCCAGAGACAGACAATTTACTTAGAATTTCAGAAGTACTTGTCTGGTTTTCCTAAGAAGGATTCAGCCTCTCTTCATGTTAGGAAGTTTCAGTCTTCTTCAAGCACCTATCTTAAAAGAACAAATAAAGCTAAAAATGTTTTGGAGAAATAGTCACCCCAAAAGGCTACAAATGGGTAAAGCTAACTGGAAATCCTAGCTTGCAGTCCTGGACTATATAATTTACTAGCTAGGGGACCTGAAATGAGTCATTTAATCCCTCTGACCCTCAGTTTACCTGATCTATAAAGTGAGGCCGCTGACAGAAATAAACTGGAGAGTAAGGGCTTGGACTGATGGTTACCCAATCAAAGTCAAAGGCAAAAAAATGTTCTCTGAAAAACATAACCTGTGATTTTCTAGAATACCTCTCTTAGTTTGTATATGAAGATCTATATCCTTTTAAACTTCTAAATTTGCCGTTCTCTCAAGAATAACAAGGGGTTTCAGGAGAACTGCTCCAAAGTCACATGCGAGGGCTTAACAGTCTCATGGGTGCCAAGGCAGGGCCTCAAGGTATCTGCTTCTGAGGATCATCTGCCATGTCACCGGGGCCCAGTAAAAGAGGGAAACAGCAACTTCACCTCATTTTCCCTACTCTGTGCTGTCTGTAAACAAGTGGCATGAGGGAAGTACAAGGTCTGCTCAGTGCCAGGGTCCTATTGCTTCTTCCTGACACAGAAAGCTATTTTCAAAGGCAGCTGCTCCTGGCAGCAGTCAGGTAGGGCAGAGCCTGCCTTTGGCTAACTAATCCAGAATTATTGCTGACGTTCTCCTGGAGGGCAGAGGCCGGGGCAGGAAAATATCTTCCTAAGGACTGTGTCCTCACAGGCACGTCTCCTCTTCCAGGGAGTGACCACAAGAACAACATCCCTGAACTCAGGATTTTCCCAAATGCATTGTGCTGTGAACTTGAGTGGACCCTGTCTGGAGAGAGACCACTACTCAGACCTGAGGAGTCCTAGAGGACCCATTTAAAAAGTTCCCTTCCTTTGAGTTAAAAATATTACTGTTTCTGCAGTGTCTTGTTAAATACATGTTGGAGTGCTTTGTTGAAACGTTAATTTGTATTTTCTTTTTGTGGTATGTTTTCCTATCCCTCTCCAAGAAAGGTAGCTTTACCCTCTGCGCTCCTGCCTTACCTCCAAGAGGTTTGTGTTATGGATGCAGGAAGCAAAAATGACTTATGGAAAGTATCAGAAGAGCTTCCTGGCTTTCACTTCTCCAGGGACTGATGTCCTTGAGAGGATGGTGCTAGGGAGGGGGAGGGAAGCGAGGGAACGGAGACTCCCCAAGAGTGGGGAGAATGAAACTCTGTGGAGAATCTTGCCTCATAAAACAGACACAGGCTGGAGGCAGGACTCAGGAATGCGGCACCAGAGGAGGCTGGACCCTAGCACAGGACTGCCTCAGCTACCATTTCCTGACACAGCAGAGGAAACTACGAGCCACAAGATTGCAGAGAGCAACACAACCTGAACAGTGTATATCAGCAGGTCAGGAGGGACTGACCATACTTTTCCCTCTATTTCGAGGAACCACATCAAGCTCCTAGATTATAACTGGAGCCTAAGAAGGAAAAGATTTCTCTCTACTAATAACAATAATGACAGAAGTAGAATTTTTCTCTAATTGCAGAAGAGAAGAGGCTCAAACTTGGATTTAATTTGAAGACAGTAAAGAAATGGCACCCACCCTTTCCTCATGCCCAAGTTTGTGGTATAAAGTTCATACAGGTTACAAATGCAAATGACCCAGGGAACTAAATTATATAAAATACACTCACTTATAACTAGTTATCAACAATTCAGTGAAGATTTGTTCGTTCATCAGAATAGAAAATTAGAACTTGTTCTCTAAAAGTGGGACAGATGAGAGGAAAATTTTGAAAAGTTGAAATGGATAGCAAGAGACAAAGCTCACTGCCAGCAGTTGATAAGAGCATTGGGCCATTTTTATGGGACTCTGGTAAATGACCCTTCCCGTACATCCACAGCTCAACTTGTCTCACGAGTTTCTTCTTCAAAACTAAGCAACTGTTAGCATTGGGGAAAACAAAACAAAAAGAAACAAATCTGATCAATGCTTAGGAATTCTTATGTGTGCTTGTCCTTTTTCTCAATCTTTAGGGAACAATAGTATGTGTAAAACTCTTCCTTTAAGATGGAGACCCCAAAGCTGGGGACCACAGGACACAACAGTAAGGGCATGAGTGATAGTTGGCAGAGGCATCCACACCTCCCCCAGGGGAGGACACCTGGGTCCATCTCCTCATCTCTAAAGCTGAGGGAACTGGACGTGATTATATCATTTAAGGGCTTATTTTATGAGCCCTCCAATTTATTGAACATGTTTCATTCAGCAAATAATGGCTATGATGGTTTCCTTCAGTCTAAGCGATCATACAAGACAGGATATTCCAAATATTTAACAGCCCATATGGATATCAATGAACCAGAACGGCCGATGGGTAAGGACGTCGCATCTGGTGCCAGATGAATATTAATCAGCTTGGTGAATATTAATCTGCTGTTTTACAGAGAAACAGACTCAGAGAGTAAACTGTGCTAAATAAACTGTATGTATTTGAACGACGAGGACAGCCTCAGTGTTGGGGAGAGATGGCATTTCTTCCACTGTCTGTGCATTGGCTCTCTGGGAGGGCGTGCTAAGCAGACCATTTCCTGCCCCCAAAGCACCCATCTTTTAGCCTGTGAAAAACCTAGGTGAAGCCTGTCTCTTAATGGGCTTTGAGAAGCAGCATCACATTTTCAAAATGTGTATGCCTTACGATCTGCAGCATTACATAAGGAAATAATATCTGCACATCCGTGTTGTCACCACTGACGGACATGACTTGCAGGCAGAATGGGTCCTGGCTGCTGCTGACGCCGAGGAGAGGAAATGAAGGCGGTGTGGACGGAGGGGGCTCATAAGTGCGTTCCCACACCACACTTGTCTCGGGGAGCATGACCCAGAGTAAATGCTGAAAATGTATTGTGCGCCTATGAATGTTTTGAGGATAAATGTTTAAACCATAGCTAGAATCATACACAATGGCACTAAAGTCATTAGCTTCGGGGAACCCCTTTCTGAAATGCGCAGCATCCATAAGCTACATTGTAATTCTAGTGATCCATATTGAACACACACCTACGTCTTTTTTTTTTTCCCTTATTTAAATGTGTAAAATGCCCTGAGCCCCTAGGCATTTGTACTGAGATACATTTCCGATCGCATGACGTGTAGTCCCTGCTGCATACGAATTAACTGCCCTCGATATTACTAGTAGGAACAGGCTGTGATATTTCTGTGTAATTTCCATTCATATCATATTAACATGTCCACAATACAAAAAATAAAAATAAGTACATAAAATAAAAAATAAAACTCAAAAAATTAAAAAAAATAGTAAAATAAAATAAAATGGGCCTTCTATGACTGGGTGATAGCTAGGGTAAATTGGTTTTTGCCAGTTTTCTTTCCCTTTTCAAAAAACTTGTTTGTTCTTGCTACATCTTTACTAATATGTGGGTACCGTAAATACCTGATGGTGCTGTATGGAATCTGTTTCTCATCCCCTTGCTAACCTGAATGTCTATATATTTCCCTAAACTACTAGCAACAAGAGAATTATTTTGCAACATTTTATTTACCAAAATTCTGGTAAGGATGAAGGACGATAAGGTTTTCCTTATACACTCAACAGCAAACTCCTTTAAAGCATTGTTAAATATCTCTGTTCCCCAAAGTTCTCATTTTGGCTACTCAGTAAGCAGGGTGTTCTCCTTTTCTTTTTTCTTTTTTTCTTTTTTTCCCCAAACATGGTCCAGTTTCTGTTTTGCAGAGCAATTCAGTTCTCCTAAATTTGAGATCTTTCCTCAACTAGGTGCTTAACAAAGCAAAAAAGTCTACAGTGAATAGGACTCCTTCCCCATAGAAGGCAGTTTAGCAACTATTTATTACTACTTAAACATCAACTTGAATGTCTCACTCTGCCCTACTCTCATCTCATTCGCACAATGCAAGGATCACAGTGTATTTTCCCAGATTTATAGAGCAATATCTCTTAGAAGAGTTGTGATATAGTTTTCTCTACCTGATTACATATTATGACTTCCTGTCAGGGCCATTAGCTGTCAGAAAATTCCAGGAACACCAGGGTCAAGTGTCTCAGAACAGATGCTCCTTTCCTGAAGGTTGCCAGAAACTTTTAATTTTCTTAGATTCTAAAACAGTCTAAATAGCAGGAAGTAAAAGTAATTCTGAAATAATTCTGTTCTGCTTACTATTGTTGCATAATGAATTACCCCAAAACTTAGTGGCTTAAAGCAGCAATTTTATTTTGCTTATTATTATTATTATTATTTTGAGTCAGGAATTTGGGAAGAGGTTGGCTAGATGATTCTGGCTTGAGGTCTCTCAAGCAGTTGGAATCAGATGTTATTGGGGCTGCTATCATCTGAAGGCTAGATGGGGCTGGATGTTCAAGATAACTAACTCATAGGGTAGGCAGATGGTATTGACTGTTTGCTGGGAGTGTCACTGGGACTATTCGATATAGCACCTTCTTGTGGCTTTTCCATATGGTTTGGCTTCCTGACAGAATGGTGTCCTCATAGTAGTTGGACATCTTACATGGCAGTTCCATGCTCTATGTTTAAGTATTCTAGTGAACAAGAGAAAGCTACTTTGCCTTTAATGACCCAGCCTTGAAAATCATACAGTATCACTTCTCCCATACTTTACTAGTAGAAGCAGCCACAAGCCCTGCCCAGATTCAGACCAAGAGGATTTAGACTCCCTTCTTGATGGGAGAGTGACTAGAAGAGCAGGAAGAATAGGGGGGGGGATATTGTTGCAGCCATTTTGGAAAGTTCAAACTCTCTCGTTACATGAGAGTCACAGTTCAACCATGCTGCTTTTACAGACACAATGTGAGTGGATAAAAATGCAATGTGGAATGGAGTTATCAATATCTTTTCAGAAGAGTCAATTCCACAACCGTCTTTCATTGCCACCATCTTATACTAAATCACTCATGCACTGTCAGCAATGCATGTCTGAAGAGACATGATTTGAGTTCTGTCAGTAGAAACTCTATAGGCATCTAAGGATATACAATAGTTTTCTTCCTTGCAATTTAAGTTGGTAATTTTACATAGAAATGAGAGTTATTTTGTTTTAGTTAAAGCGATTGATTAGATCCAGCCCTATCTGGGCATGGACCTTGTATTCCGCTAGTTTGGCCCACCCAGGACCAAGGCAGTATTAGATCATTAATACTAATACTAGGGAGTCTATGGAAATCTGCACAATACAGCCATCCACCCTACCTTTAGTATTTTTCTCAAGCTACCCTGTGACCAAGCCCACAAAAGACCACATGCTCAGATTAAGCTAAACTAATTGTCTATCAGAAGAATGGTTTAGACTTGATTTTACAAAGCTTTTCTCCCCAGTTTGTCCCATGCTACAAAAAAGTATGTATAGTTCTTACTGGTTAATCCATTGAATAACTCTTCAGGCATTATTAATCATCAAGTAGACTCCATGGTTAGAATACAGAAAATGGCAAAATTTGTGTGTGTGTGTGTGTGTGTGTGTGTGTGTGCATGTGTGTGCGATCATTGCATATGTAATGCCTTTTTTTCCAGTGGGGAAATTTTAGAATTTCCTCTTCTATCATACCCAGATTTCTGAGTTATGGAGGTCAACACTGTTTAGTATTTGAACACTATTTTTTTCCTAAATGAAAATATAACTCCAAATCACATTGAGCAGTCTGTTTATATTTCTGCATAACTGAAGAGTTCAACTTTATTTAATGGGATCTTTGAGCTTAGCCTAGTGGGAAAAACAGGATACTGTCTCTGGCAAAGTTATGTGGCAGTTTTGCAAAATAAACTCCCGATAAGGCTGTAATCCCTTTGTTGGCTTAACCATGATTAGATGTGAGACTCTGGAAAAGTCCACACAGGACTTTCATGTAACATGGGTAATAAATGTATTACTCACATATTCAGAAGGGCACCAGAGGGAGAGATGATAGGGCCTTTGCTAAATGCATGATTTCAGCAAACCTTCAAAGTCGAAGTAGATGTACCTCTAATTCTAAGAAATCTGAACACCTTGCCCTCTTCCTACTCCTCTGAGGGACAAATGCATGCGGTTGGCACATCAATAAAGGAAGAGGTAGTGTATCTTCCAGGCCAACCTGAATTACGGGGCAAAGATGCACCCTCATGATGTAGTTGAGTTTAAGTTCAGATGGACTGAAAATCATGTCCAGGGAGCAAATAGCAGATTAGAGGGATTCATTCTTGGCCCACTAATCCTACCTATTGGTTGGTAGGAAAATGGAGAGGCTTCGATCAGTCTTTGTAGTTTTGACTCAAATCTGTGAGGTTTTATGTTACTGGAAAATATAGCACATGGGTGTGGTAGGGAGGACTCCCATCCTCGAGCTGTATCAGCACTTAAAGAAGTGATTTGTAGAGCCACAGGCAGCCCCACATGGCCAAGACCACATTCACTGGTACTCTGTAGAATCTTTTCTCCCCACCCCTGGGAATCCTTTGGTGTGCAGATAGGGAGTCTGGACCTCAGATGCGGCATTCCACAGCAGAGGGCCCCAGTTCTATCTACAGCAAGAAAAACCTAGAAGGAGTTTTAAGATCCTGATGCCTAGGTTACCTAACTCAATTAAATCAGAAATGCTGGGGGCCGGGGCCCAGGCATTAGTAGTTTTTCAAGCTGTCAAGAGGTTCCAATATGTAACTCAAGCTGAGAACACTGTTCTCAAGTGCTACATTCAATGTTGGAGAATCACCACTCTTGATCTCCTAACCTATGGCATGTGGACTTTGTTGGAAGGCCCCAATAAGATCTTCCAATAAGTTGGAAGGCTAATGTACTACGGGTAGGAGTTTGGGAACTTAAGATAGGGCTGAACTTTGTTGTAAATTCAATACAGCTGGCATCAGCTGAACTCACAAACCCCATCAATAACTTTCAGTTCACAGACGTTAGAAAATAACAAAAAAGTCCCCGTAGAGCGGAGTGTTGCCATTCTCTCTCCTGCCTTCTATAATGGTGTTCTATATCCTTCCATTCACCACTCAGCCCCAGATTGCTGTCTGGCTATGCTCTTATTTTTAGCTAAGAAAAATAAACTTGTGGGCTGCTCTGACTATTCTATGCCCCTCTGATAAGGCAGTCAGCAGCTGTATTCACAAAGATGTGGAAAGTGGGTCTGTTCTAATAATCAATCAAGGGCAATCATGCTTTGAGCTGTAAAGACTCACTGTGAAGGGGCCACTGAGTGAGGGTGATAAGGTCCATTGCATTTCCTTTTTGAAACTGGATGAAGGGATATAAAGAAAGGGAACAAGGATTCTTTTTTTTTTTTTCATTTTTTAACAATTATTCATTTTTGAAAGGCAGAGAGAGACAGAGCGTGGATGGGGGAGGGGCAGAGAGAGAGGGAGACACAGAAACAGAAGTAGGCTCCAGGTTCCGAGCTGTCAGTACAGAGCCCAAGGCGGGGGCTCGAACTCACGGACCGCAAGATCACGACCTGAGCCAAAGCTGGCCGCTTAACCGACTGAGCCACCCAGGCACCCCAGGGAACAAGGATTCCATAGAAAGTGATATACATAGTTTTATTACAACTTATCTCCTAAATCAGAGATAAAAAGCTCGGAGAACAAGGGCCTTTAGATTTGGAACCTTGGGGGGTGCCTGGGTGGCTCAGTACCAACTTCGGCTCAGGTCATGATCTCGTGGTTTATGAGTTTGAGCTCCATGTCGGGCTCTGTGCTAACAGCTCTGAGCCTGGAGTCTGCTTCAGATTCTGTCTCCCTCTCTCTGCCCCTCCCCTGCTCGTTCTCTCTCTCTCTCTCTCAAAAATAAATAAATAAATAAAAAATAGAGTTGGAAGTTCTTCGGTGCCCTCTCAGACTAGCTCCTTGAGGCTGGCCTCTGATAAGCTCGATAATGGGCAGAACTTGGGTCTTCAAGTGCCTTTGCAGTAGGTCCTGGAACACATTCATTATCCTTACATCCATTTCACCCGGGAAGTCAACTTTCTCACTTACAGAGGGAGAAAGAGTAAACAACCCAAGATCCAAAAAGTTTATATGCCACACAGGCTGAAAATCCTAGGCTAAGCAGGTGAGGCAGAGTTTCAAGTGGAAGCAGTTGCTAAGATTCTTACCTCTCCTCAGAAGCCTGGAGAAGGATTCTACTCTGTTCTTCTCCCCATGATAGTGTCAAAGGCATAAAACTGTGGTCCTTGGAAAACACACACACATAAATGTTTTCATACGTGGTTGAGGCATGTGCTGTTCTGATTAAATATGGAGTATGACATCTGCCTGGGGAAATAATTTCTTGAGTTGTGTTTAGCTTTGCAACTGTTTGTTCAAATTAATATTAGTATTGTTTGTTTAGGAAAACAGTTTCTTGTGCAAAATGATTCCAATAAATTGATGAAAATGGATTGGTATATATATCACAAGTATGAATTTTATAAAAGAGGGCAATATACATTCATTAAGAAAAAAGGCACAAAGGGTTTTTGTTTGAAATTTCTTAGGGATGATTATTAAAACAAGCAGAGTTTAAGATTTTTCTCAGTCCTTTGTTACTGTAACATCCTCTAGTCAATCTGATGCACTACAGGCTAGTGAAAGTTCTAATCCTGATTCTGTCACTTACTGGCCAGGTGACCTTGAACAGGGTATTCAGCTTTTCCAAGTCCCAAACTCCACACCTGTAAATAGGATTTAAAATAGTATTTACCTCAGGGCACCTGGGTGTCTCACTCGGATAAGCATCTGACTCTTGATTTCACCTCATGTCAGATCTCATGCCTTGTGGGTTTGAGCCCTGTGTTGGGCTCTGCACTGTCCATATGGAGCCTGCTTGGAATTCTCTCTCTCTTCCTCTGCCCCTCACTGACTCATTCTCTCTCTCTCCCTCCCTCCCTCCCTCCTTCTCTCTCTCTCTCTCTCTCTCTCTCTCAGAATAAATAAACATTAAAAAAAACCCACAAAACTTAAAAAAATTAGTATTTACCTCATAGGGCAGATGTGAAGATTAAACCAGATAATAGAAGTTAATATTGTTAGAATAATTTAAAGATCTCACTTCAGTTTAATGCAGAAACTACTTTTTATTTTTAGAAGGAATTTTGATTTGATTATAAAGACCAGTGTAGTGTTGACTGAACTTGGATTTTTCTTCAGGAGTATAATACATTAAATTTTACAACTGCTTTTGAAAATTAGAATGCACTATGTGTATGTGTTTCTTTGTGAGCACTAATTACAACATAGCACATCTTCCTGAAGAAAAATTGAGTGTTATCAACTGTTATATAATCCAACTCATGAATTTGGGGCTCCCCCCCCCATTTTGCTATAGATCTTAGAATCCTGGAGTGTTAGTGCTAAAAAAGGGGGGGATTTTTTTTTTCAGGTGTAGCTGCTGAGTCTGACATACTGAAGCCTTCAAAAGGAAGGAGTCCCATGAAGACATGACCTCTCTTGCTACCCCTCATTTCTGTCTCTGTTTCTCTTTTTCTCTCTCCTCAGACAATTCCACTCTTCAAAATGAGAGATTCCATTCCAAAATGAGAGATTTTATCTTCCTCCTTCCTACCGCTTTCCTGCACATTCTAGGTGCCTCAGTCTGGACTGGTTGCTGATGGAGACTCTACAAATCAGGTGAGGAGTTGACAATGTTTGGGTGAGGGTTTGGATTCTAGCTAGTCAGTGAGAGAAAGCAAAAGTGGGGCTCCATTTGATTTTGTTCTACCTATCACCTAGAATCCTGGCTTATTTTCTTATTGATTTGCCCTGGAAGCAAGCATACCTTCCGGAATGAACATTCATTTTAGGGGAAGACAATCTAACCTAAGCTCATCGGATCAAGATATTCCTGTTGATATCAGGGGTTTGACTCTGCCTTTTGTGAAAACTTTAATAACCTTGATAACATGATCTGCCAGCTGCAAGTGGCTGTCTTTGCAATTCTGGAGAGTCAGAAACAGCTCTAGAAGGACAAAGGGCAGGAATGAAAATTAATTTTCAGTTTTCCATAAAATGCATGGTTGACTAGCGTAAATTCTCACTAATCAGACTTAAAGGCTGAGAAACGGGGAAAAGGATGGTCATAAATGGCTTCGACCAACTATGGTTCCCCTCTGAAGCCGTGTGTAATGTCCGTATAAACAAGACAAGGTTTCAGATGATAATTAGGAGTGGGAAATGGAAAGTGGGTAGGCGGCTACCAGTCTGCCAGAGTCGAAGGTCTTCTGGATTCCTACTTGTCTTGCTTCTGGCTTCACAGCTTCAGAGCAGCTTGTAATCTTGGGGCTCGCTGAATTCGAACCTTCAGCCCATCTCTGTCAGATATTTCACTATTTGCTCATAACTTAGTTTCAATCACTAACACTTACACTTAACACACTGACCTTCCCTACCTGGGATGCTGTCTTCTAGTTCTGTTTACATAGAACTCACTGAGTAACCATCCAACACATATTTATTCTACATCTACCCTGTACCAGGCACTGTTCTAAGAAGTTGAAATACCTCAGTGAACAAAACTGGCAAACATCCTTAAGCCTCATAGAGCTTACATTCTGTCGAGGAGAGGCAAACAATAAAAAGTAAACAGTTTGTTAGAAGTAGGTAAGTGCTATGGGAAAAGCAAACAAACAAACACCCAGAGTGAAGTGAAGGGATTGGAAGTTCCAAGGCAGGGGTATTTGCAATTTTAAGTAGGATGTCCTGGGTAGGACTCTCATGCCTCATCTCATGCCTCATCTGACTTTACTGGCAAGGTTCTATTTGTTCTTTAAAAAAAAAGAAAAGAAAAAGCTGACCTTTCTCATTCTTTGGGATCTTCTCACTTCCCCTGGATCTAGGTAAAAGCCACCAGAGTGTTTTTGATTCAGAGTTTCTCTAACTTTCAAAAAGTAATAATTCTCTGTTCTCTGAAGCTAGAATTTATGTGTTATTTTGTTCTAGATTGCTGAAGATAGCATGTTAAACAGCTAAATCATTCAAGATTGTAAAAATAAATCTGCTTCCACCAGCAGTTTTAGAGTTCAATTAGTTTCTATCAACATATCCCTCATCAAAACATTTATGAATTAAATAGTTTTTTAAAATAGATATGCTAGAGTGAAATAGAGATATACCTTGAGCATTTCCAATGATGGACATCATCCTAATTTTATGCTTAACCACATAATTTTTCTGATCTGGAATTTTGGTCTTCTGAGTATAATTGTTTTCCCAAGAAGGTAGTATAGAGATGATTACTCAGTTGCAAGACTGAGTTTTTATGTGGATGTCCATCCCTTACCTATTATATTCCACTTCCTTTCATCGACTCTGACTGGGCCAGCCCTCACCTGGCATCCTGTTCCTCTCCAACCCAGTAGTCACACAGCTGCATCCAGAGCTAGGTTCCTAGCTGTTCTACCCTGTTCCTGTTCCTACCTGTTCTACCCTGAATAAGTAACCAGATGCTCCTCCTGAAGCAGAGTGGCCCAGGCTTGTAGGTAATGCATTTTTTTTTTTTCTGAGAACCTCAAGGGCCATTTTCATATAAATACAAAGCCATAGTGTTACCCCAACTGGCTTCATCCTCTATTTACTAAATACCATCTCATTTCTAAAAACACTCCCTCTTGGGATGCCTGGGTGGCTCAGTCAGTTGGGTGTCTGACTTTGGCTCAGGTCATGATCTCGTGGTCCGTGAGTTTGAGCCCCATGTTGGGCTCTGTGCTGACAGCTCAGAGCCTGGAGCCTGTTTCAGATTCTGTGTCTCCCTCTCTCTCTGACCTTCCCCCATTCATGCTCTGTCTCTCTCTGTCTCAAAAATGAATAAACATTAAAAAAATAAAAATAAAAAAATAAAAACACTCCCTCTCTTTCCTAGGACTTCTTATTAGGAATATTCTTCCTTCTATAACCTTTGTGGAAAGTTAGGAATACTTGTATGTTTTGAAGAAATCTGGAATTTGTGTGTAGAGATAAGAACCAACGTAATTCAAGTTCTGGTCTATTATTCTGGTGCTGGGTAATTTAAAAAATATTGGACTGCCCTCTGAGTCTTCAATCATCTATGTGGTGATAATAGAAAAAACCGTTGCTATTTCAATAGGTCATAGAGAAGATAGTTGAGGAATTCATTGGCAAGCTTTGGGTGTTGCTTTTTACAGTATTTAATTGTGAAATATAGGTGATTCATTGCCAGATTATTGCTACAAGACCACAATACTCTCAAAGAATTTTTATATAAGATTTCAAGTGGGGTTGTTAAAAACAGACTTCTAAAGAGAGACACACATAAATCAACAGTGTTCATATGCCATGTGGGGGAATCCTGGTATACCATTAATCCTTCTTGGAATGTGCTGAATTTATGGAATGTGGAACAATTTTGTTGGAGCCTGAGTATTCATTCCACATATGCCCCACGACCTGCCTGAGACTAGAGTTTCCTTCAATATTTAGTGTGAGACTATACTATTATCATGCAATACTCCATCATATGGATTGATAGCAGAGAAAAGCAATTAGCCAGCCAATGAAAAGGTTGAACATTTGTGCAAGGTTTATTGACAGAACGATTATGTGTCAAACACCGTGCCAGGTGCTGGGGATACGGATATGAATAAGCACAGTGCCTATTTTGAGAGGCTTGCAGTCCAGGCCAGGAATTGCATACGTGATACAGGAACACGCTACTCCTTCATGTAATATCCAGGGCAGATATGAAACTTTTTTCCTTCCAAGACTAGATGCTCAGCGGACATACTGTTCCACACAGCCCTCCAGGAAGCTGTCACCAAACTACTGGTGTTTGCATGTGAGGTAATACTAATACTATGTCATTACAAATGAGAGCTTAATAATGATGGGGACTGACTGTGCAGCCGGGTGCTACGCTATGCCCATGTATTACCTCATGCCGTTTCTACGACAGTTCCAACTGGCAGCTATTATTATTATTATTCCCATTTTTACAGATAAGAAAATTGAGTCTTAGAGAAACTAACTCACTTGCCACATTGATATGCCTGGTAAACATCAAAGTCACCATCTGAACCTAGGACGTCAGAATTAAATGTTTATACCATCTAATACTGCCTCTTATATTTCATCTCTGATTAAGCCCAACCACCGTTTTAATAGTAAATTCTTCTTACGTTTTTTTCTCTTCTTGAAACAGAAGAAATGAACTCTCTTTGCTATTTTATTTATTTATTTATTTATTTTTAAATATTTTTTTAATTTTTTAAATTTATTTTGAAAGATAGTGCGTGCCAAGGTGCACGCATACATGAGTGGGGGGCGGGGTGGGCAGAGAGGGAGAGAGAGAATCCCAAGCACCATGGAGACTGACACCGGGCTCAGTCTCACGGACCCATGAGATTACGACCTGAACCAAAATCAAGAGTTGGACGCTTAACTGATTAAGCCATCCAGGCGCCCTGAGTTCTATTTAGCTTTTTAGATTTTATTTTTCAAACCTGTAAGCCTGTTAGATATTTGTTTTATTCATGCATGCAAGAATTACAGAACAAGCACTAAGTTCCAAACTCTGGGCTAGATATTGGGAAACACCAGTGAATAAGGTGGAGGAGTTTCCCGCTAGGTGGCCCTGATGTTTTGTACCTGTCTGAATTAGCATCCTGCTCCTTACCTCTAGAACTCTGTCCTGGAAACTTCATTCTGTGAATTTTAGGAACAGGTCTATCCTGGGAACACTGCTATCAGGAGATCTGCTGCAGCAGGTTTGAGCTATGTGCCCACCACTGCCACTACCTCATTGTGCCAGGTGCCATGTCCCACAGCCTCAAAGAGAAGCTGGCTTTGACCATCATGACTGTGACTTCAGGCTGATGGGATCAGAAGAATAGTGGATCAGTTTATACTTTAGGATGTCTCAAAGACTGGGTATTGGAACTTCAAGACAAGACCAAGTCTTTAGAAGTATACACCTACAAATTTTTGAGTCTGGAGACAGGAGCTTCAGGCCACAATTATTATTGTCGTGAGGTCCATGAGGTCACTCTGAGCCTCAGTGAGACAGAAAGGAAGTTTCCTAGGCAGGTAGGCAGATAGAGAGTGAGGCCTCGGATACAATGACTCAGCCATGTGAAAAGGAGTTCTTAGGTAGGCAACTCCGAAGTGGCAGGAGTTTCCTGGAGCACAAGATAAAAATCCAGTTACCTGTGGTTCAGCTCCCTGGAAGCAAGTGTATTGTGAAATTTGGAAAAGATCAACCAAAGGCATTATGCACGAAGATGTACATAGGTTCATATATTCCTAGATTCATATGTGTGAAATAGGAGGTACAAAGGACAGCTGTCTCAGATGACCAAAAGTGACCAGCAGGCTTAAGAACCAGCAAAAATAGCATCTCCTGAGGCAGGGTTTTCAGTTTCCTGACATTTTAAAGGTAAATAGCATGGAAGTAAGTCAAGTATATACTCCTGGCCCTTAAGAGATAATATTAGGACCAAATCAAAGGTCTCACATAGGTGAAAAGTCAGCCCATATTCTGTGAAGATGGAGAGAAGACCGGGTAATGTAAAGGACTGGTATGTACTCCCTGTGAGGAAGGTGTTTCGTGGTCACTGACACTTCCTTTAGTCAATGTGGTGAATTTGGTTCCCTGGGACAGGAAGGAAAGGGATGAAACACTGTATGTAGGATATAGAATTCCTTGGATGGTATAAGTGACTCATTGGAACCATTCAAACTTTATACCCACATATCAGTTTAGTTCTCTTTTTATTAACTCCCCTTCAAGATCATTCCTTCTACTGTAATCCTGGGAACCCCAAGGTAAGAACAGGACCGTCAGAAAGACTGATCAGATGTGCAGTTAATGTTCATTATAAACCACAATCCTCACCACCACAGTACCGCCCAGGAACAAAGTTGGCTCCAAAGTGTGAAGCAGCACCTTTTGGACTGAGATTTAAAGGTTATCAGGCTCTAAGGGAGAGAAAGCAAGGTCATTGTAATGTGGATTGCTTTTCTATTCTGAAGTATAGTAGAGAGGCCAAGGTTCAACGGAGGTGAACTTTCCCAAATATGGTACTTCCAAATCAACAATAAAGGCAGTGATGAACAGCCATGACAAAGACAATCTGAAGCAAAGGGAAACAGGTTTATAATCCTGGGTTCTGCACCCAGGGGGCTAGATTAGCTGAGGGGACAAGTAGAGCCCAGTGGCTCACAAAATTTGTTAAGAGGAAGAATTGAAGGTATCTGTGTCAGTGGAATAGAATATCAGCCAATAGATGGGAGGGGATCAGGCTACCAGCAATATGCTTTTCACTTCTATGTACCTGGCATCCCCAGGGAGCCAGCATTCTAGGGCTCAGCTTGGTTAAATAGGCTTTGGACACGAACCCTGTCAAACTATCAAGAAGAGATGTTCTATGTACCTACCACAGCCCCACCTAGTGGAAGCATCCTCAGTTGGTACCCGCAAGAAATACATAGATGAGGTTCCCACATGTATCTATAGGGCACAGAATCAGAGTAAGCATGGCTGAGTCTGAAAAATGTGGATAACTGCTATTGTACCTTCGAACCTAAAAAACTGCAGTTAATCTTTTAAGGCTCTTTCCTCTGTAGTACTTGTTCATGGCTGCTGCTAAGTTTAGATTCTTAAAAAAAAAAAAAAAAGTTATATTGAGTGTGAGAAATAAAAGGCCACCTACCCAATCAAAGGAGGGACGCAGAGACTCCAAGCACAGTGAAGATAGGTTTAATCAACGTTCTTGCAAGAGCGGTTGTCTGACGGACAGGAACACTTGGGGCAGTTACAGCAGACAATTTATCTCCCAGCATGCAAGTCTCTTGCCTGATTCCTCATTGGTTGAGTACTACAGAGGTTATAGTCTTACCTTGAGGTCGCCTATACCCAAGTAAGGCAAAAAGTCATCTGATTGGAACAAATGTACATTTCCTGATGTGACTCAGTGACTTTCAGTCCTTCCTTTGTTTTTTGGCGCATGCTCATTGCAAAGCCCATGAAAATAAGCTCAGGAAACCAAGAGAGGAAGAACCAGTAAGTGAAGTGTCCAAGGGTTTGGGACTCCATTATGGGAGGGGAAGAGTTCCTATAGATTTCCAATAGGAAACAGTTGTAAACATACTGTTATCTAGACAGCACAGCTTTTATTTGGTATTTCTGAAAATGAATCATCTCTCTTATTTCTCACAGGGCATTTCCCCCAAATCAGACAGTAAGTTAGGTTCTATCACCTGTGTTCCCTCATTTACCCCTAACAACTCTGGGAAGCTGGTTCTATTTTCTTTAGTTTGCAAATGGGAGAATGGGTCTCACAGAAGTCAGGTAGCTTGAGTTCACAGACCTAGTAAGTGGGCAGCCTGGATGTGAACTATAACCTCTGATACTAACTCAGTGCACATGTAGGTGTTGGTAAAAAATGAAACAATCTTAGTGATGAGGGAACGTAAGGCAAACTGAGGGCAAAACACAAGCTAACAACACCCCCCTACCCCCACCCCCCAGGTGGGATATGTGTGATATTCCTCAGGCAAGCCTGGCTGCCCAAGAACAAAGGAAAGGAAAGAAAACAAATGGTTAACTGATAGAGATCACAGTCATGCAGGACATGAGTCTTCATCAGTTTATAAATATCTTAGAAAATTACAAGAAAAAGGCAATCTTATCAATAGCCTAATCTCCAGAAACCTATAGACAGTTTCCTAGAACCCCTAATATCACCCTCCCCTCCACAGTGATGTGGGGAACAAAGGCAAGAAGGAAATGGCAGATAAAATTTCCTTATAACCTGCAGCCCATTGACAAATATTGAGAAAAATACAGAATGTAACATTTCTCTAGGAACCCCCTACCATCCTGATGTTAATGCCTTACTAGAGGATAAACTACTTAGCTTGACAATAGCAAGGTCTCAGGTCTCTTTAGCATAACAAAGTCCTTCTGGAAGTCTCCCTTTTGCCTTTATCTCCCCCAACTCCATAGTATATAACCAGTCACTTTTCACAACCCCAGTGCAATTTTTTCTGCCCACGAGTCCTGTCCTTGTGCTTTAATTAAATCTTTTTTTGCACCAAAGATGTGTTTAAGAATTCTTTCTTGGCCATCAGCTCTGAACCCCCAGCACTCCAAAACCCCATCATTAGTGAGAAATATTGACTTGTTTTATTTGGAGGTATATGATGCAAACAAGATGCTTTTTGCAGATTCTAGACAGCGTCTCTTCTAGCACCCCCTGGTTGACCACCCTGGGAGAAGATTGACTAGAGAAGCAGAGCAAGAAATTATTTCCATCCACATGTGTAGGGCATACACAGCAGACGTTCAGCAAGAGTAAGTCAGGGCCTCTGTACAGAAGGGACTTACATTTCAGGCAGGCCACTGAGGTGAAGTTTGGTATAGTAAGACAGAGAGAGGGACCCAGATTCACTTACAGTCAAATCCTTACTTGCTTTACAAGTGAAATGATGATCTGAATTGGTTTGCCAGAGCGGTCCCAGTTTACAATGGCTGAATCCTCGATTTGGACAATAAATATATGTGGTCACCCTACTTGTAAACTGGTCATAATCTGGCTCTTACTACTAGAGTCACATCTTTTGCCCTTCCTCCATGGTCCTCTGTGGCTTCAGCCATATTGAATTGTGTTCAGATCCTGAGACCTTTATCTAATCTCCAGGCCATTGAACTTACTGTTCCTTTCCCCAACGTCACTGTCCACACCCACAACCCTCTACTTTGCTGGATTCCCTTCTACTTGTCTTTGTAGGAGGGCTTGGTTATCACTTCCCCTAGGAGTTCCTGCCCCACCCTTCCTCCCCCAGCTGGGGTTAGCTGCCCTCCTACTTGCTCTTATTTCCCCATCCCAGTACTCAGTGCAGCTTACTGCAACTTCCTGTCTACTCGAGCCTGTCTCTCACTGGCCTGTAGTCACCAGGAAGCTAGGCCAGTACCTTATTTGTAACTGTATTTCCAGTAAAGACCAGAGTGCCTGCTTCATTGCAGGGGTTCAATAAATGTTTGTGAGCTAAGGCTGAGGCCCATTTTTCAGAATTGAGGGTCAAAGTTAGGGAGAGTTGAGAGGCCACAGTAACTGGGGCTAGAACTCCAATGGTTGGGCAAGGTTAGCTTAAATTTCTCTTTCTGGGCTTGTCTCTTTTGGATCAGGGCAAACCTTTGGATGGGGATTGCAGAGCCTCACTTGAAAGGCCTTGGAAGCTGGGGCCCAGCAGCACCTGAAAACAGAGACAGAACACTCACTGATACCAACTTGGCACCAAATTGGGAAGATGAACCCTCAGAAGAGGCATCCCCCGCTCTCTGCATGTGGAAGTAGGGGATGGGGTAGAGACAATATGTTATGAGGAGGAAAACACGGATAAGAAGAAACTAACAGAACCTCCCTCTCTGGCCTCTAGGTCCAGTTCTCAAGACTCAACCTCTTTTACTTTGTTATTTTACTCATTCCAACCTCTCCTAACCTTGCACACCTGATACCTGTCCTTGCCTTCTGTGCCGAAACCCCACCCCTAATATCAGCTTCTCATCTGGCTCTTCCAACAAATGCTTCCTATTTAACTCATCCTTGCCTTTGCAACATTAGTCTTTGCCTTCTTTTCTTATATAATTTTTTTAATGTTTATTTATTTTTGAGAGAGAGAGAGAGAGCGCGCCTGTGCACACGTGGGAGAGGCAGAGAAAGGGAGACAGAGGATCTGAAGTAGGCTCTAAGCTGACAGCAGAGAGCCTCATGTGGGGCTCAAACTCAGGAACTGTGAGATCATGACCTGAGCTGAAGTCGGACGCTTAACTGACTGAGCCACCCAGGTGCCCCAGACATTGCCTTCTAAGAGGTCATTGTAAACACCATCAGTCCTCAGGCCGATCCATTTTCTAACAGTGGACCTCACAGTGGTCCACAGGGCCTTGGTCTCTTTCCCTCTTAAGCCAGCTGATTATTTGTTTTTCTGGTCCCTCAGATTCCCATCCAGCCATGCCTCCTGCTAGCTCTTCAGCTGGGACTGGACCAGCCTTCAGCTGGGATTTTTGTAACATATTCCAGTACTTTTTTTTTTTTTTTTTCTTTAACCAATATATGCCTTACAGGGTCAAGAGATTATGTTGGAAGGGAGGGTCAAAGTAATAAGAAAGATATGAACAATATTTAAAAATTAGTTACCTATTACTATGCCACTTTAAATATTACTCTATCTTCCCTAGCATCCCAAAATGTGCTTCACCATCCACACACACTGGCACACACTGAAGAGACCAGTGTGCGAGCCTCCAGCCAAACAGCATCACTAACCATTACCTCATAACGCAGGAAACTGTCTGCCCATCACCTGGCACAGAGCCTTCTTCTTTCTTTCTCTCATCCCTGAGGGCTACACACAACCACATCCAAATGCCAACTTTACTTTCCAACAGATTCAGTGAAATTGGAGGCTTGTGGTTTCTTTTCAGAGGAAGAAAGGAACCACGGATAAGAAATAGCTCCCCAGTGAGCGAGGCAATGGGTGAATTACCTGGTTTCTGTTTTTGAAGTTTGATGAACTCTTGTGAGGTAGACACAGAAGGAACAAAATTTTACTGACTTGCCTCTCATAAAAAGGGATATTTTGGAAGTTACTGGGTTCCAGACCTAGATCCTGGATTACTGGCAGTTAGCTATTAATTGTTTACGGTTTAGCATCTTTATGACGGTGTAGGTGCCAGGCTGCATTTAAATGACACTCTTAAGTGAGCCTCAGAATCTCCTCTGGAGCTGTACTCACTACCCCTGTGGGCCGGAGACACATCTCCTAAATTTATCAAACATTTATCATACTTTGCCTACTGAACATCCAAGTGCCTCAGGGACTCCTGCTTAGATGCTTATACCTTCTACTGACAGGTATTGGGCCACAGGCAAGAGAGCCCAGGTAATGGAGAACCCAGGTAACATGTTGATAGTGCATGATCTTCCAGAGAAATTACAGGCTGAATTTAAAAGATTGAATTAAGTAGTGACATTTCCCGTTTTATCCAGGCTATACAAAGATCTTTGACAATAGGAGAGTTTTCTGGATAAGGGGATCTTCCCACTCCATCGGGTTGTATCGCAGGCTCCATCCTGGAGCCACTGCAGGCTTAGTCTCCCCGCTGTGATTCTCCACCTTTTGTTTCGCGCTGAAAACACCTGTCCCTCAGCAACGGTGGCTCCTGGAGGCAGGGACTCTTACTTGGGATTAAGGAGAGAGCGGTGCATGTTCTCCTAGGATGTGTGGGTCAGAATCCCAAAGGAAAGCATTTGAACCTCCTCCCAGGGTTATTCTTATGCCCCCCAAGGTGTGAGCCCATTTGATAATCACTACAGGACTTAGGGCTCTGGAGTGTGGAAGAACACAGACTCCTAAATCAGCCACGTGTCCACCCAATTCGGACAGAAGTCTCCCAGACAGATGATGTCAGTGCAACTGGAGAGAAGACTTGTTAAAATCTGTGCTCTCACTGGCTGAGAAAACTTTTCCCGGAACCCTCAGGAACCGATGGTGGGAATGTAGACTGGAGCCGTCATTCTGGACAGCAATTTGGCAGTACTTGGTGAAATTAAGTGCGCCTACGCCCTATGACCCAGCCATCCCTCTCTGGAGTCTACACCCCAGAGAAACTCAGGCCCGGGTCCAATAAGGAATGTGTACAAGGGTGCTCCATGCAGCACTGGGTGCAGGAATAATAATCATGACGGTGATGATAATGACAGCTAACACTTGTAATACTTGTTGGGAGCTTATGTGGGCCCAGTGCTTTGTTTGTTCTCAGCCCTCTTCATGGTAGATACTACTACTATCTCTGTTTTAGAATTGAGAAGCTGAAGTCTGGGAGGTTGAGTGAATGGGCTCAGTTCCCACTGTTGGTAAATGGGAATGATACCAGTCAGTCTGGCTCCAGAGCATCCTTAACCTTTGAGTTTTATAGTCTATCTCTGTGTCCATCGTTGAGGAATAAATGAGTGAATGTAAGATACTGTTAACCAGGGACACGGAACTCCTAAAAACATAGAGCTGAATGAAAAAAAGAAGTAAAAAAAATAATGAGTTCCCTATCCACTGCTTGCTCCCTCTCTCTCTCTCCCTTTCTCTCTCCATATATTTATATACACATATATGTACATACATATTTAAAATGTGTACAAAGGCAATATAACAGGGGTGCCTGGGTGGCTCAGTTGGTTAAGTGTCTGATTTCAGCTCAGGTCATAATCTCGTGGTTTGTAAGTCCAAGCCCCGTGTCAGGCTCTGTGCTGACAGCTCAGAGCCTGGAGCCTGCTTTGGATTCTGTGTCTCTCTCTGTCTCTGCCCCTCCCTCTCTTGCACTGTCTCTCTCTCTCAAAAGTAAATAAACATTAAAAATTAAAAAAAAAATACAATATAACATCACAGAATTTCAAGTGTATCAATACACACACACATCCAAGTACATGTTAGTGAGTATCTGGGATGAGGGCAAGTGGGAGCCAGGGATGAAGCCAGGGATGAAGAGGAAACATACAAGCAAAACTAAATAAAACAAGAAAAGGCCTTGCCTAGATGGTAATGATTGGGTGCCATGAGGTGAGAAGGTGCTCAACTCTGTTGAGAACTCTGTTCTCTTCTCCTGGGGTTCCTATTTCCTCCCCATTAACTCCCTTCATGAAAATAGATGCACCTTTAGGGAGGGTCAGAGAAGACGCTCTTCCTCATTTTCTTCCTCAGGGCTTCCTCTGGCAATATGTGTGCTTTCTACCGGGTTTTTATTTCACCTAAAAACGCAAGTCTACTTCCTTCCATTTTGCAGTTGAAAAGAAAAGCTGTTCAGAGAGGTAGTGACCCTGCAAATTATCAGTGGACTGGCACTTGACCCAGGTCCCTAAGTGTGGAGGTGCGGTCCTGTGGTTTATAACACACCCACTGTAGTGGTCCTAGCACCTACCAGTTTCCTCTGTAGAACAGTCATCGATTCCATGAATCAGAAGAATTTCAGAGGAATTTCCCTAGCATTGTTTGGTGAAGACCTCAAAGCAAAGACAAATACATTCAGGGATGAAAATAAAATTATTTTAATTAAATTTGCCTAGGGTGACATGGGAATAGAGCATTATTGCAAATCTTTTGAGAAAATTATTCATTGACCTCTCTCACGTATCTCTGAAAGTGACTGACCCTAACACTTGGCATCATGTAGGACATGCCCACCGCCAGGGCATGCGTCTCTGTGAATGAACGTCTCAGTCTGTTCTGGCCGGAGCATCTAGAAATGTGAATTCCAGTGTTTCTGAGCAAGTTAAATCTATGCTTAGCTCACATTACCGCATATCATTATTTCCTATCCGGATGGAGAATTAATTCATAGTTAATGTTGTAATTGGACAGACTTCAGGGAATGATTCAACAGGCCAATATTTGGCAAATGTACAATGACCATAGAGTACAGTTACTCAGCCGTCCTGTTTTGAGAGTCACGTTGGCATGGGAATACCACTTCTTTCAACCCTTGAATGTTTTATTCCCACAACACTTATTTATAAGTTGCCTGCTGTCCATCTGACAGTGACGGAAGACACAGCTCTGATTGGGGGACAAATTGGCCGTGAAACTGACAAGACAAAGGTATGTGGACACACACCGACAGGACTGTGCAGCCCGAACAGTGGTTGCTGGTTAGAGCAGAGCTCTTCATAAATTACATGAAAAGCCTGCATCATGTCCTAAGGAAAAGGTGAGTGCAGATCAGAGGGGCAGAGAGGAAGAGGGTCAAGAAGGCAGAGTAGAAGCCCCTGAGTTGTAAAGTCAGAAGGGAGGAAGAGAGTGAGGTGGGTGGGAGAGGTGAGGACGGTGGAGAATGAACTTTGAAGGGGAGGGAGGGATAAGTCAGGAGGTGAGGGGCCAGGCTTCTGCTGCACATGCACGGGACTGATGCTGCACGTGTGGCTCATGCTGGCTTATGCTCCCTGTGGGTCTGAAAGCCTGAGTTCCTGGATGTGTGCTTTTAGCTCTCTTTAATTACTGGAGGCAGAGAGGGGTGCCAGGTAGCAGAGGAAATTTTCCAGGGGGGCAGCCGTCAGGATGCACAGACTCAGGCAGTTCATGGGAAGATGCTTAGGAAGCTAAGCATAGATTTAACTTGCTAGGAAACACTGGAATTCACATTTCTAGAATGCGCAGAACACTCCCATCAGTGAGCCTTTGCACAAACCATCCCACTCACCTGGGTGGTCCTCCTCTTTCGTCTCCAACGCTCTAGACCTGTGCTGTCCCAAACAGGGTCACTAGCCATGTGTGCACTCGAAGTGCAGCTGTACTGTTGGTATGAAATACACACAGGGTTTCAAAGACTTAGTGTTGGAAAAATGATCTCATCAAGACTTATTTTTGTATTTACTACAGGTGGAAAGAATAATTTTTTGGATATATCAATTTAAATAATTAGTTCACCACGTTCTTCTTTCTTTTTCCAGTGTGGCTACTAGAAAACTTAAAACCACCTACGTGGCTCCCATTGCCTGGGCTCAGATCTTGCCACTTCACAGCAGGTGCCTGGACCTGGGTACTTAATCCCTCCATGCCTTAGTTCTCTTCTCTTTCACATGTGTACCTGCCTCTTGGGAAAGTGCAAGGCTCAGATGCAGTCTCTGCTGCCTCCTTGAGGCTGTCCCCTCCATCCTGCTTCATGAAACTTCCTTCTGGCAGGTCACAGGGCCCTGGCTAACTGCAGGCACTGAGCATACTTGGTTTTAAGATGTGTAAGTCTTTTCCTGAATTCACAAAATTTCTCATGGAGTTGTGCCTAATTACCTCCTAATTGCCTCCCTGACCTTTCTGCCAATGCCCAGGCATCACGGAGGTGATGATGTCTCCCCTCCCACAAAGGCTGCAGAGTGCTATGGTGATCTAGCAAAGAAATGCACAGCGCCATATCTCACAGCTCACTGTGATACAATGCTCTTCTGGGGGTTACATGGGAGAGAAGAAGGTTCTCCTTGGTGTATAAGTAAACTTATCTTTCATTGAGCTATATATAATAAATTTGGAAAAATACAAAATTCATATGTGGACAAATCAAGGAGTTTATAAAATTTTTGCAACTTTCATAAAATCAAGAAAGGATCATGAAAATCTTTCCAGCAGTCCCCTTATTGTCCCTCTCAGTCACCTCCCCTTCCCTAAAGATGACCATGGTCTTGCTGTTGATCATCATAGAATATTTTTGACATTTCAACTTTATGTACACGAAATGGTACTCTTGTGTTGTACTTCCTTTACTCAACATTATGTTTGTGAGACTCATCCACGTTTTTACTGGAGTGGTTATCCATTTGCATTGCTGAATAATATTTCATTTGTATAAATGTATCACAGTTTGCTCCTTCATTCTATTGTCAATGGACATTTAGACTATTTTCAGTTTGGGACTATTGTGAACAACACCGCTTTGACTATTCCATGCACTAAGGATTGGAATTTGGGATTATAGGAAATGCATGTGTATGGCTGCAATAGATACTCCTAAATCCATTTCCAAAGTTTTTATACCAATTTCCACTCCCAACAGCAATGTACAAGAGTTCCAACTACTCCATATTTTCACCAACATTCCCGCCCCCCTCCCATTTAGAGTACAAGGAGTGGTTTTAATTTGCATATCCCTGATATCTGTACTCCTTTTCATATGCTTATTGGCCATTTGGATATCTTCTTTGTGTAGTTCAAGTCTTTGGCCACCTGCCTCTCCCCCTTGACATTCTATTTGGGTTACACCTGGGTTGCAAATATCTTTTCCCGGTCTGTAGCTTGTCTTTTCATGCTCTTAATGGTCTTTTTATGAGCAGTTCTTAAATTTAATGAGTCTAATCAATCTTTTCCTGTAAGAGTTAGTTATTTTTGTAATCAGTTTAAGATACCTTTGCCTAATTGATATAGCCAGTTTAAAGTTAGGAAATGCCACCAAACCATACCACAGTGCTGGTGACTAAAAGTTAACAAGAATTTGCCATGGTAACAATTCTGGAAACCATCTGACAAAACCAGACCACTTGTGTTATCATTCTAAATGGCGTAAGTTCTGTGCCTTGATTCAATTCCCTCTTTCTCCACTTCCCCAAACCCCATACCCAGATTCAAATGCTTGCTCTGTGGTCTTTCTTTCCCTATTTGTCCTTCCCATCTCCACCCACACACCCCGCTCCAGGGTTACCTTTGTGTTCTATTTTAAACTCTAAGGCAGGTCTCCTTTGTATTTAACAGTAACAAGAATTTCTATTAGTTACTGAGAGTTTACTATGTGCTAAGTGCTTTCCATGTATTTCCTCATTTAATCTCTTGAAAAACTCCTCATCAGATACCTACTAGCACATTTTCAGATGAAAAAAAAAAAAAAGGTTTAGGAAGATCAAGGTTTCTAACTAGAAAGCTAAGAAGCCAAGATTCAAACTGAGGTTCACCTGACCTTAAAGTTGGTGCCCAGAGCCTTCACATCACGCTGCCCCCCCAGCCCTTAGATTAGCTGTTTAGCCTTTAGCCCCACATCTTCTATCCAGGATAGAAAGGCCATTTACAACTGCTTTTGACTGACAAGTCAACTTCTGAGCAGAAGTTCATAGCCTTCAGTCCAAGGGGGAATCCTTCCTTTTCACTTCAGCCCAAGATGGAGGTGAGCCAGCCCCTCTCTTTGCATGCTCCTCCTCCCTCTAATGCACCCCATTTTCCTCTCTCCTGCCCCATCACCTTCTACTTGTTAGGTCCACCGCAGCTGCCTCCTGCCCAGCTAGAGCTTTCTACACCCTGCAGGACAGGGCAGGCAGCCAGCCAGCCAGTCTAGTGTGTGGCACCAGGTGGAAAGACAGAAGGGGTCCTCATGAGTCAAAACTTTCGGAAAATTGTGAACGGGAACTCAGCAAGAACAAGGGGAAGCTCTTTGAGGTGACTTAGACAGCCAGGTTGGAGGAGGCAGGGACATTCTTTTGAAATAATTCTTTATAAGAGAGAGAAACAAACCACAAGAGACTCTTAATCTTAACGATAAAGAACAAACTGAGGGTTGATGCAGGGAGGGAAGTGGGGGATGGGCTAGATGGGTGATAAGGTATTGAGGGCACTTGTCGGGATGATCACTGGGTGTTGTACGTAAGTGATGAATCACTAAGTTCTACTTCTGAAACCAATATTGCACTGGATGTTAGCTAATTAAAATATAAATAATAAAAAATAAATAAATAAAACAGCTAAAAATAGAAAAAAAATTCTAATTTAATTCTTCAGAATATAAAAGCATTGCTATTGCTACGGTGTGAAGACAGATGCAAAGTCCCCTCCCTGGCTTCCTGCAATCCAATCCAGACTAAGAAACATGAATATAAGCAGGAGGCTCCTGAGAAAACTGAGCTCACATTTGTCCTGCATTTCTTACTCTTAGGTACCTTTGTGCCATCACCTCATCCAAATCCTAGAGGGATCCTTGTGTGGTCAAGAAGGTAGGTGCAGGTGGTCCATTTTACGGTTGTACAAGCTGACCTCTAGGGAGGCTGATAACTTGCCTATATTAGTTCAAGTCAATGACATCAGGCCAAGAACTGGAATTCAAGACTCCATATTTCTAGTCCAGTGTTTTTCCACTGGATCTTGCTACTTCTATAGCAAGGGTGACTAACATTTAAATGCAGGAAGGTGTCATCGGGGTGGGAGTGATGGCAGGAGAGAAGCTCAGAGAACAGGGAGGAGGCTGCCTCTCAGCCCCATAGGAGGAGGAAGGGGGCTGGAAGGGCTGAGAATTCCACACCCCACTCGCACTGGGGCTGGGGAGCCCCAGCAGCTGAGGAGACCCAGGGAGCTTCTGAGTGCTTCTCGTTTCCTTTTGCCCCAACAGTCTCAACCTCCTTCTCAAACTTTCTTTGTGAGGTTTACATGTTTGCAAGAAAGGTGAGAAAATGTTAAGTGTCCCCACATGAAGGGAGTTAAAGAGACCCATGGCTTCAGCTCAGCAGCTTGGACTGTATTCTTCTGAAGATACTGCCAGAGATCAAAAAGGCAAATGAACCACACATGCTCTCCTTGCACAATTCAGCATGTGGTTTAACTGGACACTTCCTCAGGAAAGAAGCTTGCAGCATCTGTAGATCAAGTGATTACAGGTGACTAAGAACATAAAACGTAAGATTTTTTCATGTTTGAATTATAGCTGCTTGTCATCTAACCTAACACTGGGGGCTCTATGTATTTATGCTAGTATTAATTGAAATATTCAAAAGCGGGGCACCTGGCTGGTTCAGTGGGTGGAGCATGTGGCTCTTGGTCTTGGGGTTGCAGGTTCAAGCACCATGCTGGGTGTAGAGATTAATCTTAAAAAAGTATGTACTCAAAAACAGAAACTCTAAAATAGGCAGCTATGTAAAAACAGCAACAACAACAAAAAAACCAAATGAATTGCTCACCCCTTCATTACACTCAATCCAGGAAAGAAACGGGTCTCCAGTTGTTTGTTTTTTTTTTTTTAACAGAGAAAAAAATATTATTTTTTTAAATTTTTATCACAATTTTTGCTATCCCTAGAATTTATTCCTTCTCTGCCATCTCTTATTTATTTTTTAAATAATTTATTGTCAAGTGGCCGTCGCTGGCTAACGCCAGTACGACCTCTAGCTCACTGAGCTCCAGCCGAAGGAGAAAGGGGGTCAGCAAGGAGGTCTCAGTACCATGACTTGTACAAAGCAGACTGCCCACACATCGACCGGTGGTAAAGTACTGAGGAAGCAACTGGCTACAAAAGCCAGGCTCACAAGACTGCGCCCTCTACTGGAGGGGTGAAGAAACCTCATCGTTACAGGCCTGGTACCTTGGCTCTCAGTGACGTCATCAGAAGTCCACTGAACTTCTGATCCGCAAACTTCCTTTCCAGTGTCTGGTGCGAGAAATTGCTCTGGACTTCAAAGCAGATCTGTGCTTCCAGAGCGCGGCTATCGGTGCTTTTCAGGGGGCAAGCGAGGCCTATCTGGCGGGCCGCTTTGAAGACACCAATCTGTGTGCTATCCATGCCAAACGTGTAACAATTATGCCAAAAGACATCCAGCTAGCAGGCTGCATACGTGGAGAACGTGCTTAAGAATCCACTCTGATGGAAAAACATTTCATTCTTGAAAAAAAAAAACAAAAAAAAAAACGCTTTTTTTTTTTTCTTTTCTTCCTGTTATTGGTAGGTCTGAACTTTAGATATTTTTTTTTCCATGGGGACAAAAGGTACCTAAGTATAAGATTGCAAATGGAAAAATAGGGGACAGAAATCAGGTATTGGCAGTTTTTCCACTTTCATTTGTGTGTGAATTTTTTTTTAACGTTTATTTACTTTTGAGACAATGTGAGAGACAGAGTGCAAACAGCGGAGGGGCAGACAGAGGGAGACACAGAATCCGAAGCCGGCTCCAGGCTGTGAGCTGTCAGCACAGAGGCCGATGTGGGACTTGAAATCAGCAGCCATGAGATCATGACCTGAGTCGAAGGTGGAGGCTTAACCAACTGAGCCAGCCAGGTGCCCATCAGCCATTTCTGTTTTAGCTTTCATTTACTTCAAGAATGAAAAAGGACTTGCAGGCTCAAGTTCAAGGGTTGCCCATCCTCTTTCTAGTTAGAAAGTGAGACATCACTGGTGCGGTTGAGCCTGGTAGGTCAAGACTGAAGTTGTTTCAAAGAGGTAAAGGAGGCACTGCGGGAGAAAGACAAGAGCTACAGTGAGAAAAGTTGTGGGATAAAATAGGGGCATCTGATTGAATCAGTCAGTAGAGCACCCAACTTTTCATCTTGGGGTTGTGAGTTCAAGCCCTGCATTGGGTGTAGAGATTACTTAAAAAACAAAAAACAAACAAAAAAAACCCATAAAACAGCTACAATAAGGCTGTTATGGGATTGCCAATTGAGAAAGCCAGGAATGCAGAGTTCAGCTCACAACAATAAAGAACAAAGAAGCCCAAACAAGAACATTAAAGATTGTTAAACACGGATCCTAAACCAGTGCCACATATGAAAAAGAAAAGAGAGTATTCCTCTCTAATGACTCTGGTATGTAAAAATTATCAGGCTTTTTTTCCTTTCTTTCTTTTCTTTTTTTTTTTTTTTTTTTTTTTTTTTTGGCTCATCTTGCATTTATCAAGCATCTGCTCAAATTGAAGGAATTTGCCTAAGGTCATGCAACTTAGAACTGGAATTAAATCCAGATCTTTCTGATCCCAAAGGCTGTGTCTTTCTTTTTTTTTTTTTTTTTTTTTTACAAAATCCCATCTATGCCCTAAATGATTTCCAATCTAGTGGGGACTGTAAGTAGTTTTTTTTTTCCTCCCTTCTTTTTTATATTTTTCAATTTTTTCTAGTGATCATGAACTGGTTTTATCATGAAAAGCAAACTCAGTATGCTCTATTTTTAAATAAAAGTACCCACCAGGGAATTATTTCCAGTCTCAGAAGGAAACAACATTTCAACTATCTCAAACTTTTGCTCATGCTGGTTTATTTTACGTCTAAATATTTCTTCAGATTAGAATGTATCGTATATTTGAGGAGTGCCTTACTCTAACACATACCTTCATTTGGAACCATCTTTTTTTTTTTAAGCTTGTTTATTTATTTTGAGAGAGAGAGAGACATGGGAGAGGCAGAGAGAGAGAGAGAGGGAGAGAGAGAATCCCAAGCAGGCTCCTCACTGTCAGCATAGAGCCTGATGCAGGGCTCGATCTCATGAACTGTCACATCATGACCTGAGCTGAAACCAAGAGTCAGATGTTTAGCCAACTGAGCCACCCAGGTGCCCTGGAGCCATCTTTTTAGGCTCAATTCCATTTTCCTTTTTCTCCCCATTAGATGAAACACAGATGAAATTTCTAGCTCTTTTGTTTTTCTTGGATTGACATAAATTCCCTAGTGAAAGAAAGTGACCAGAGTAAAAGGCTTAATTATTGAGGTTACAGAGTAGTTAATAGCAGTGACTGAAGAGTTCTGATCTTTGAAAGTCTGTGCCCATAGAGAAACTTTCTCTTTGTCATAAAAAAGCACTACAAAAGAGCAGACCTAAAGTAAATTCAAGAAGAGGGCTACAGAAACAGAGAAGCCAGGCTTGACCTCAAAACTTGCCGTCTTCACAACTTTTCTTTTTTAACTAGCCTCGGCTCTGGGAGATTCTTCTCATTACATTCATCTTCGCATGTGAATTGAGCAATCATGACTTCATGCTGTTGGGATCCACAGGTCCTCCAAGAAGACACTGTGTGCCTGGACCGTTTAAATCTTGCACTCTGAGACAAACTCACTAAAAAGAACGCACAGAAGAAACAAAAAGCAAATATGCCTGAACCACATATATGAGCGTGATCATTCGGTCAAAGGAAACCACTATCTCTGCCCCTCTCTAGTCTTCCACCAATAGTGTCTGTACATTATACTTGCTTAAAAACAAACAAACAAACAAGCAAACAAACAAACAAAATCAGTTCTATTCTGTATGTGCTAGCTCAGCCCTCAAGGCACAATGGAGAGAGAAGTATTATGGCCTTCCAGTCTTTCACTGGATGATATTTGGAATCATGAAGCGATGGGCAAATGAGAATAGTCCTTGTGACCCAGGGCTTTGCTGATTTCCCCACAGATGATAGAGACTGGTAGCAGTGGCCCAGAGAGGTCTAAGGAGCACAACTTTTTGCAGACTGAATAAACTAAATCTGAGGGCACAAAGCACTTTGAAAGTGTCCCAAGAAAGCTAAGCATCTGGGAACATGTATGGCCATTTCATTAAACAAATATCAAAGATTCAAGGCCACATACAGAAGAAATGCTGCTGTAGCTGCAGCTATAATGAAGGTGCCTAGAGAGCACCCTAGAAGAGAAAAGTGGTCAGGGTCTGGGTAAACGTCCCATGCTCTTGTGATCTTGGGGATAAACAATTCTGAGTAAAGAAATCTCCAGATGACAACTTAGAAGTTTTCTGCAATATGACAGAAGGCCAAAGAAGAAGGACATATGGAGACTTACTTCGGCTTTGGCAAGTGAGGCCTTTGATTAGGACATTTACCCAATTCAAAAAGTATTCTTTGTCCCTTTCCCCCTTCTCTCTCTCCCCCTTCCTGCCCCCCCCCCCAATTCTCTCTCTCTCTCCTTTTGGGAAGCCCAATCTAAGATGTCTTGGGCTTTGATCTCAGTTGTAGCCCATGCCAATAGAATGGTGGTAGAACACACTACTTTGCTCAGGTCTTGCTCTTAAGCTTTATTCTGCGAGAATTATAGAGGGTTAAACCTTTTCTAATGTTTCTTGTGAAGTTGAGAAATATGCATACATAAAGGTGTAAACTGTTATTTCTCCTTTGCTGGTCGCACAAACACTATCTTTTAGAAGTTATTATGTTAAGAAAAAAATGAACAGACTCTGCTTATAAAATGGCGCACTCTTTGCTGAGCTGAGAGTTCAGAATAATAGAAGGAATACACCAAATGCTATATCTTGGGTAATAGAATGGAATATGGAGTTGGATTAAAAGCATTCGATACTTCTTCATTTTTACATGCAATTCATTGAGTGACCGTGATTCCTATAAATTCTGGTAGTTTAGGGTCTTGTTTGGGTGGAATTACTCTTGAAATTCATATTGACAGAAAATGTTGGTGAGATGAGACAGTCTCTTAAAAACAGAAAATGTAGGGGCGCCTGGGTGGCGCAGTCGGTTAAGCGTCCGACTTCAGCCAGGTCACGATCTCGCGGTCCGTGAGTTCGAGCCCCGCGTCAGGCTCTGGGCTGATGGCTCGGAGCCTGGAGCCTGTTTCCGATTCTGTGTCTCCCTCTCTCTCTGCCCCTCCCCCGTTCATGCTCTGTCTCTCTCTGTCTCAAAAATAAATAAAAAAAAAAAAAAAAAAAAAAAAAAAGTTGAAAAAAAAAAAAAAAAAACAGAAAATGTGGAGCCCTGGGGACACTGGCACTTGTTTCTAGGGGCTTCTTTGTCAGCTTCATAGGAAAAAAAACGAGGAGTGGCAATTTTTTTATAGGGCTAATTTATTGCATCCCATCTTTGGATTCTTTATTGCCCTTGGGAATTATTTAGGATGTTGATTACTTGATATAGTGGGAGATTTTTTTTTGAACCCCACATTTACTTTAAGAGTGTCTGGCTGCAGGAATCAAAGAGAGATGAAATTGGCTGAAGTTCTAATCTATACAACAAAAAGTGTTTTCAAAGAGTCAAGTTTGACACGTCTTAAGTTTGCTAACTTCCTGTAATCTCCCGTATTGTGAGTTCACACCAAAGGCGAAGGAAATGATGGCATTTCCTTTAACTGTGAGTGGGATTTTAGGAGAGATTTTTGTGGTGGTTGCTGTTAAAAATGCTCATATATGATAAGTACATCTCCCAAATGTGATGGCATAATGTCTGCTGCTGTACTTGAATTTCACCAGTGTCCTGGGTCAGTTATTTGTGCACCTGTTAGTAGATTACAGTTAGGTGGGCAGCGGGATACCATTTATTTTTATGTCCCCAACTCCTAGGTCAATTCTTTTCACCTAGTGGAAACTCCTTAAACAATCTCTTACTTAAATTAATGATGGCCTCTGATATTTAACTCAGCTCCAGCATATACCAAGCTCAAGACGATGCAAATGAACCTAAGGAATAGGACACAGAGGGTCTATAGTGGGGTGAATGGTGGCCCCTCAAAAACATATGTCCATGTCTTAGTCCTTGGAACCTGTGAATGTGACTTTACTTGGAAGAAAGGTCTTTGCAGATGTAATTAAGTTAAAGATCTTGAGATGATATCATCCTAGATTATCCAGATGGGGCCCAAACCAAATAGTAGTTGTCCTATAAGAGACACACAGAGGACAGACACACACAGAGGGGAGGGAGAGGTGAAGATGGAGGCAGAAGCTGGAATGAAGTCAAGGAGCACTAGTAATTGCTGGAAGGCCCCCAGAAGCTAACAGGGAGCCATGGAATGTTTCTCCCTCAGAACCTCCAGAAAGAACCAAGGCTGCTAACACTTTGACGATGGGCTTCTGGCCTCCAAAATTGTGAGAGAATACATTTTCGTTACTTTAAGCCACGCTGTTCGTGATAAATTTTTTATGGCCGCCACAGGACACTGTTACAGGATCTATGGAAAGTCCAGAGAAAGCAGAACTTTTTTCAAAGTGATGTCAGACCATCGCTGTGGAACTGACAATTCTCATTCCATTGTATGGATAGGTAGACAGGCCAAACATGGGCAGGCCACAGTGTTCACCCCAGGCACTGTACTCTACTGTGAAGTTCACTCAATAAGGACTTCCTGCTTCAGAGTTCTGATCCAGCTTTACCTTGGACAAGATACTCTTTCTTCCTGGACTTCAATTTTTTTGTTACAAAACGGAGATGCTCTTGCCGCATGCTACATATTTCACAGAAATTTCTGAGGCAAAGTGGAGGGGTATGAGTTGGTAGAAGGAGACAGAAAATAACTTGGGTGGCACAATTTGAAGCTTGGCTAGTAAAGCAGTGAACAGTATGTGATGTTTAGATTATATGGTGGCCTCCTACCAGTGGGTTGGTGACTCCTACATAATTTTGGAGAGGGGGAACTTGCTCACTTATTTTCCAGTCAGACCCAGACCAAAGCTGATGCATTACATTTATAGGAGGAATTAACAGTCTTCAGCTGATAACACATCTGTGTCAGCTAGAGTGCCTATAGCTGAGTCAGTATAAATTGTAACCAAGAATATTGTAAGCCAGAAAATTGGTCTATCCGAAGGAACAGCAGTCCCAAGAGAGACCACCTGGGGCCTTAAGCTTTCACATGGAAGCTTAGAGCTTCCACTTCGGCCCCATGAACTGACCCATCCTAGATGTTGTACAGCTAGCTTGGACCCAAGCAGCCACTGTTGAAATGATAGGGATTCTGCAGAGGTTCCCCCCTGCTCATGTTAAAGGACGGGGCACAGAAGCACCCAGGACAGGTGCGGGGCCTTCCCTTGAGGGCCCACAGCAGAAGACAACTCTGAGTTCTCTTGAGATCCCCATTCTGGCTCTTGTCTGGGTGCCGGGGAGTTGTAACATGAATTGAGCAACCCTTTCTTGATCACCCAGGTTATCCAGAGTCTATTAACAGAATTCAGGTTTCTGAAGGCTACGAATTCCACAGAGCACCCATGGCAGATACACAGACGTCTGTGAAACAGGCAAAGCTTATCCCACATGGTCCCTCCTAGCACAGAATCTGGCATCTCATAGCCCAGTTGGAATATTGGCTCTGTCCTTACTCACTGTGGGATGTTACTTTTCTAAGTCTCAAGTTTCCTCACTTGTAAACTAATAGCACCTAACACATAGGATTGTTGTAAATATTAAATTCAATAATATAGATGAGTGGTTTCGCACTGGAAGTAAAGGCATAAAACATGGTAGATAGTTGGCTCAGTCGGTTAAGCCTCCGACTTCAGCTCAGGTCACGATATCACGATCGGTGAGTTCGAGCCCCGCGTCGGGCTCTGGGCTGATGGCTCAGAGCCTGGAGCCTGCTTCCGATTCTGTGTCTCCCTCTCTCTCTGCCCCTCCCCCGTTCATGCTCTGTCTCTCTCTGTCTCAAAAATAAATAAACGTTAAAAAAAAAAAATAAAAAAAAAACATGGTAGATAGTTGAAGAAGTTAGCTCTTTTAAAAAAAGAAGACTGATTTCGGTGTCCCTTTCTTCTTCTTCTTCCTTTTTTTTTTTTTTTTTTTTTTTTTTTTAAATTTTTTTTTTTCAACGTTTATTTATTTTTGGGACAGAGAGAGACAGAGCATGAACGGGGGAGGGGCAGAGAGAGAGGGAGACACAGAATCGGAAACAGGCTCCAGGCTCTGAGCCATCAGCCCAGAGCCTGACGCGGGGCTCAAACTCACGGACCGTGAGATCGTGACCTGGCTGAAGTCGGACGCTTAACCGACTGCGCCACCCAGGCGCCCCTTTTTTTTTTTTTTTTTTTTTTGGTGTCTTCCTAAAGGCTCATTGTCCTCAGCCTTTCAACACACACATTTCTGACATCTCGAGACTTATTTCCCATAACTGACACGACTGCATGCTTCAGACAAAGAAATAAAATACACTTCCTTTTTTTTTAAATTCATTTCCTCTGAAGGAGACATTGTCAAAGCCCTTCCTACATCTCTTTGGCCCTCATCCTTCCTCTACACACTGACAGCTTCTTACTGAAAGCTAAAAATGCTCAGCCTGGCAGGAGGGACAGACCAAGAATGTCAGGGCGTTAATGACCCTGGGAACAATCCTGGGGCACTAATAGGAGACAGTGGATAATGCTGATGTCTAAATGTTCCAGTTAAAAGGCAGAGCTGAGCAGAATAGATTTAAAAAAAACAAAACCATACTACACATATTTTCAAGTACACATGGTATGTCACTAAGAAAAATCTGAGAAGGCCTAAGTCATTGGAAGAGTATGCCATGATTATGGGGTAGATGACTTGATATCATTAAGATTTCATATCCCCAAGTTTGTCAATAAAATATCAATAAAAATTCCAGCAAAGTGTTTTTATAGAAACGAGAAAACTGATTCAAAATTATATGTGGAAGTGCAAAAGAAGTAAAATAATTTAAGCAATTTATAAAAAAATAATAAAGTTGTGGGACTTATCTAACTTGAATCAAGATGTACTAAATAGATAGATAGATAGATAGATAGATGATAGATAGATAGATGACAGGTAAAGAGAGATCAGAATAGAGTCTAGAAATAGGCCCACACATATATGGTCAATTGTTTTTTAACAGTTTTTTTTTAATGTTTCTTTTTGAAAGAGAGAGAGAGACAGACAGACAGACAGAATTTGAAACAGGCTCCAGGCTCCGAGCTGTCAGCACAGAGCCTGACACGGGGCTCAAGTTCACGAACCCTGAGATCATGACCTGAGCCTAAGTCGGACGCTGAACCGACTGAGCCACCCAGGCTCCCCTGTAGAGTCAATTGCTTTATTACAAAGATGCTGAGTTGACTTAATAAGAAAAAAAAAAAGTCTGTCCAAAACGTTGATGTTAGATACTTATATGAGAAAAGCTAATAAACAATTCTGACTTCACAACATACACAAAAATAAATCTGAAATAGACCAAAGGTCTAAATATAAAATCTAAAATTACAAAACATCAGGAAGAAATGTAGGAGAAAAGGTTTGGTGGTACTGTGGCATGGGCAAAGAGTTCTCAGATAGACTGCAGACAGCATAAACCATTTTTAAAAAGTTTATAAAATTGGACATCATCAAAATTGAAAACATTTGTTCTTCAAAAGGAAGCAAAAAGGCAAGCTACCAAATAGAATAGAATGTTTGCAACACACAGCTCTAATAAAGGACTTCTTTCCAAAATATATAATCTGAGCTATTTTTACTCGTAAATACCTCTGACACCAAATGTGTGGGTTTTTTCCACACTAACAACCAGTTCTCCAACTCTTTGAATACCAACTGTGTGTGCTACAATTTGTATCTGACACTAACCCAGGGTTAAACCACAGGTTTAAGGGCTCAGTCCCACAAGATGACCCTAGCTTCAGACTCCTGTCCCAAGTTCCTGGTTGCCACCTATATCTGAGAACTGGCTATAAACCTCCTCACATTTAATAATTTGCTACAATGCCTCACAGAACTCAGGAAAGCACTTTACTTACTATTACTGGTTTGTTATAAAAGACACAACACAGGAACAGCAAGTTGGAGGTATTGGGGCTGGGGTGGAGGGGAGAAAGGGAGTTTCCGTGCCCTCTCCATGGATGCTACCCTCCCACCACATTAATGTATGTACCAACCCGGAAGTTCTTCCAGTCCCTTTGCTTAGATGGTTTTTTTTGTTAGTTTATTTTGTTTCTTTGTTTGTTTTATTAAAAGCATTTTTTAATATTCATTTTTGAGAGAGAGAGAGAGAGCACAAACATGTGTGAGTGGGGGAAAGGCAGAGACAGAAGGAGACAGAGAATCCCAAGCAGCTACATGCTCAGCACCACAGAGCCCGAAGCAGGACTCAATCTCTCAACCGTGAGATCATGACTTAAGCAGAAAGCCGGGCGCTTAACCAACTGAGCCACCCAGGGGCCCCTGTTGATTTGGTTATTTTGTTTGTTTATTTGTTTTGATTTCATAATGAAGATGTGAATAAGAAAATACCTGGAACCCAGGAAATTCACTGGGGCACTTTTATTGACTTCATACGTGGTGATAACCATGAGCAGGCAATTTAAGCAGTCTCAGTTTGACAAGAGCATGGCAATTAGGGATCAGATCCCTCAAGGCTGAAGGTCTAGGCTAGGACACCAAGCAAGCAGCTAAGACCAGATGGACTGATCAACAAGTGGTAGAGGATGGAGGTAATAATTACCAACCATGACTTTGGAACCAATTGTACCAATGGAGACTGTGTCCCGCCCCATCAACCTTCCTGTTGTCTTTTTTTCTTTTCTCTTTTGAAGTTCTAACGAATCACTTCCTTGAAGGATTCATGACAGGACTGAGTCAATCCAACATAAATCCCAAGGGAATCCTAGTGATGCTGCAGCAGGTACTGCTGGAACCAGTCTATGTCCCCTCAGCACTCATCAATCTCTTATGTGCTGAAAGCTTTCTTCTTCAAACCCCTGAGACTCAGGTCATTCAGCTCCATACAAGTGGGACACTAGAAGTGCTTGGGCGAGACCATGCCCTGGAGCATCCTTCAAGCAATGATGAACAGCAGCTGGTGAATAAATACCCCAGCTCCTTATACCTTGGTTGAGAAAAGTCTGAGATGTGCTGTGTAATCCTGGAGGTCCCCCATGGGGTAAGCCCCAGTTGCTACAGTCATTAATTGCTCATTATTACACCCTCTATTGCTTTTCTCTTTTCCCTGTTTCACTTCCCCATTCCCCTACCCGTGATTCCTTTGATCTGATATCATATAAATTACTATAACGTAAATCTTTGTCTCAGCATATGCTTCTGGGGGAATCTAATTTAAGACAAGCTACTACCCACTGGAACTTATCTGACCTGGATGTTATTACATCAGTTATTTTACGTAATTGTTACATACACTCTAGTAAAAATGTTTACAAATGGTTAATATACTATTCCTTCCACATAATGGTTTAAAGTTACAGCCCTAAACATAACAAATTAAAGAAATGTGAAAACGGAAGGCCGTGGGTAGCTTAATGGGTGGGGAAAACACTTTGGAATAGGAGGGACTTTCTTGTTCTGTTATGGGTAGGAGTGACCTTACCATGCCGATGGTCACTTCTTGAAATACTTCTCCTTTTTATTTTTAGTCATCTTTGTGTGTTAGCATCCTGTTTCTGAATGTGTCTGGTAATTTTTAGAATTTATTGAAAACACAGAATTTTCACTGAAAGTCTGTGTTCAGGCTCAGATATATCTTTCCATTGTTTCTTCTCGTGACATTCTCTTTTTATAAGGAAATGTTTATTTGGACTCGAACTAGAATTCTTTGAAGCGAGAGTAAAACATTCTGTAACATGGTAACTATTCTCCTGGGTAAAAGAAAAGTGTATGTTTGGATTGGTTGGTCTCTGGAGCAGCTTCAGCGCAGGAGCAGAGCTAACCGTGGAAGTGGGTCACATTGAACGGCTCGAATATCTTCACGGTGCGGAAATGCCAAATAAATATGAAAAAGCAGGTGTACTTTTACTAGAAAAATCCTCGTTTACCACATGTGCAAGTCAGAGGATTATGAGGATCAGTGACAGAAAAAGATAGTTTTGCCGTCTGTTGAGCAGACATCTGAGTCTTTAAGGGCTGAAATCGCACTTCTGTGTAAGGTCAAAGACTCAAACTTTCAGGTTTGTGTGTCTCTTATTAAGGGGAAAAAAAGGACGAACTCTCTCCCTTGCACATTCGACCAAGTCATTTTAGACCACAGTGTTTATTAATATTCAGTAATATGTGTAGGCTTGAATGGATAAAATTAGCCATGTCGATTCATTTAGAAATAGGCTTCTGTAAGCTTCTGTAAGCACAAGCTTCTTTTTCCCAAGACCGTAAGTGTAGAATTGTCTTTGCAGAGAGAGATCTTTTTCCTACCAGTGATTGGCATGTGAGATGGCAGTCACCATCTTACTCAATTATTTTGTCTTGTGAAAGGCTGCATCCTTTTGGGTTTCGCCTATCAGCGTCTTTACCTGTCTGTTTCTTTTTCTACTGCACTTTACCTCACCCCACAAAATAATAAAACAAGTTAAATATCTGTTAAATATCCCTTTTATCTGTCAAAGGAAATAGTCTCGTGTGAAAGATACAAAATTCTCTGGCTATCCTTAGTGTTGCCATAATTTGCACACTATCGAGCCTCATGTGGCTATTTAAGTTTAAATTCGTTACAACATAATACAGTGTAATAACTCAGTTCTTCAGTTGCAACTAGCTGGATTTCAAGGGCTCAACGGTTGCCCGTGGCTAATGACCACCTTAGCAGACAACACAGAATATTGCCATGTTTTTGGAAAGTTGTACTGGATAGCACTGGGTCCAAGGCTCAGTGGAATAAAGATACCATACAGAAAACCACCTCAAATCAGTTGGCTGTAACTATTATTTTTATGCCAGTTTAGGAATTCTAATTAAGTATAACTGAAAGGATTTTGTTGTTTTTGTTTTTTAATAGCGCCTGTTTTTCAATCTGTGAAAAACACACTCTTGGATAGACACCTGGAGAGTAATGATCCAAAAGTTATATGGTCCTGGGACTAGTTCAGATGTTACCACTGCTACCAGCAAAATTTCCTTCTTAATCTCTGCGTGTAGATTCTTTCCTATAAAATGAGACAATTAAATTGTCTGCTGTGCTATTTTCATCATCGATAGGCAGGGGTTGTGTACTCACAAAGTTTAGAACAGTGACTGGTATACAGCAGGTGCTCACTACATGTTCACTGAGCTAAACAGTGAGATAATTTACATGAATTCCCTTTGTAAGTTTAACCTGCTCTTCAATACCTCAGTATATAAGTAGATGGGCGATTTTGTTTGCCAAAATTTGAGAGAAGGTGCCCTTGTCCCTGTGAAACTTGGAAAGAAGAAAAGATGTCTACAGAGGATTTTTAGAATTTTAAGGAAATTTCAACAAAGGTCTGGTGAATTTTTGAAAACTTTTTGACTCAGAGTGATGTGATTTAAATGCCTTGGCTGCAACTGGCTTCAGAACAAGAGTAAACAGGTCTCATTTTACATGGGTGACAATCATATAAGAGATTAAAAGTAGATAACGCAAATGAGTTTCTCAGGGTCCTTTAAATCATAATCTTCTCCTCGTAGCCCCTTTGCTCCCCACAGTCCTCACTACCTCAAAGTCTGTATTGCAGCTGTAGTTTTAGGAGAGCTTGGAGAGCCCTAATGCTGTGGAAGCTTCTTCTTTTATCATATATAAAGCCGTATCTTTTTATGGACACTCACGGAGCGAAGTGCAGCAGACCAGTGACCAATATACACATCAGGAGTCAGATCTCTGTCAAGCAGCTTCCAAATTAACGGGGAAACAGACCAGCCAGCCAGATGTATGTGCAGTAGAATTCCAACTGAAGGAACCCAGAAGTCAGGCCACGCTGGCAGTTTGGTGGAAGGTTTGGGCTACTCTGGGAAGACTTTCTGGAAAGAAAGACTGTTCAAAACAGATTAGCACCCTGACAGATTAGGAATGGGTTTGAGGATCTTTGGGGCCAAAAGACTATGAGGACTATATTGTTCCTTGCTTTTCTCTGTGAAGCCAGAGCCCAGAGGTGCCGAGCTCCAGGGGCGAGCTAGCCAGGCACATGGCCCAGTCCCAGCTCTATTTTGACTTCACAAAAGGATGAAAGTTGGCTCTCTGAATTCACTCAGCATAGAAGAGCTGGCTTAGTTCTTTGCCGTTCATCGCATGCTATCTCCCCCTAGGTGGTTTCACATATACTCATCTTCGTAGGTCATATATGCTGGGCCTATATTCATTTGCATGCTTCACAAGTTCTATTATGTGACTCAACATCCCAGAGGACAGACTAGAGGTGGTGCAATGACCCAGCTGTTTCTTTTTCCAAGTCTGACTTCAGTATCTTATCTTTTTCTTTTTTAATGGGAGTTGTGCCTGTGTGGGGAGATTTAGGGAGGTCTTCCTTTTTTGGTCTGATGTTAACTTTTTCTGGTATTACTGATATTCTCAAAATGCACTCTAAAGAAGGTAGAAAATATATGGTTCCAAATGCTGATCTGATGCAGATCCAGTTCTGTAAATTCAATTTAAAGTAGGAATTTGGGGCGCCTGGGTGGCGCAGTCGGTTAAGCGTCCGACTTCAGCCAGGTCACGATCTCGCGGTCCGTGAGTTCGAGCCCCGCGTCGGGCTCTGGGCTGATGGCTCAGAGCCTGGAGCCTGTTTCCGATTCTGTGTCTCCCTCTCTCTCTGCCCCTCCCCCGTTCATGCTCTGTCTCTCTCTGTCCCAAAAATAAATAAACGTTGAAAAATAAATAAATAAATAAAGTAGGAATTAATATCATTCTAAACCCTTCCCCTGTCACTTTTCTTTCTTCCTTTTTAGGATAATCACTTAGGATCGTGATTCCAGATTTTGAGTTCCTTCAAGCTGTCACAAGCTCTTTTGCAGATAGCGGGCAACATTTCAAGCCCCCTCACCACAGTGCTAGAATGTTGTACTCCCTTTGACTGTTTAAGACGCACAGCCTGATGGTGGCCATGGCCACATAAGTGATAGGTCCGTCTGGAGTCCTGAGCATTGCCTCACCCTCCTTTCCTGAAACACATACAAACACGGTTCATTCTAGACTGTATGGTCTAGGCTAAAGACCCTGAAGGGCAGGGCGTCCAGAGGCCTAGGCTGGAGTTGCCTGCAACTGGCGTGTGTACTTAGGAAGGCTCTTCGCCCCGTTGTTTCCCTCAACTGCATACTGATGGAGCCGGATTAGGTCATTGCTAATGCCCTGCCAGCCCTGCCGCTGCTTAAATCCACAAAGCCTGGGGAATACTAAAGCAAATAACAGTAGAAAGGACAGAACTCATAAAACAACTGCATCTGTATGAATGCAAGAAAATTCCAAGCAGCAGACTTTAGACTTCTCAATTGATACTTCTCATCTGGTTTGGAAAGAAGCCAGGAAGTAAATGATATCATAAGAAAACACTTGCCTAAGAGTGCTCCTTTTAATGAATTCCTTAAAAAAAAAAAAAAAAAAAAAAAAAAAAAAAGTCTTAAGTGTTTCTCCAGAAATAAGAGATTTATTCTTTCCCACATTTCCTGATTCCAGGAAGTTTCTCGGTTCTCTCTGTTGCTGAACATTTGATAATGTATTTGACCTATTGTATGAGATTATGACTATTATAGAGTTATTTTCAGATATTCTTTTATTTTAAAGCCTTTGGGCCCTCTTAAATATGATTTTTTTAATGCTAATTGTAGATTTGTGTCTGTGTATCCACGACTTGGAATTTATGGTGTATGCCAACAGGAAAATGAATCCATTTCCCAAAAAAGTGACATTTCAGAAGTTTCTCTATTGTGTAAATTAAGTCCACCAGTACACTCTTTAGCCTCTTCCCCAAGTTCCACACTGAATTTCTGGGTCACCTTGCTCCTCATCGTGGCCTGCCCTTCTCTCCCTCCTCTGCCCCATCAACACATGCACCAACAGCTCCTGGACTACTTTCATGGCCTCTGGTCCTGACAGAATTCCCATAGAATCTTGGGTCTTTATGCATAACTTTCCTTTCATTCAGTTAATCCAAAGAACATTTTCTATGCCTGATACTTTGGTAAGTAGTGAAGATGTAACAATAAATAAGAGAAGGGCACTGCTCGATCTTCCCTGCAATACTGTGGGAGAAAGGGACATGAGGACAGTAGGAGCTAATATTTTGTTACAATTAGAATAGAGCAACAAAGTGCCCCAGAGGCAAAGACTAGGGGACCTAACTAGGGGGTGAATGTGTGGCAGGAATGTCACAGGAGAGTTGCCAGAGGGAATATTTCCTCAGGCTTAAATGAAGATGAGGAGTTTTAAAGTATGGCTGAAGGGCAGAGGGTGGGCATGGGAGTGGGGAGAACAAATCTCTCAAAAATTTCCTATCAACAGCAAAGTTAGCTCGAAGCCTCCAGTTTCTAATCACTAATATCTCTGCAAAGACCACTTCTCCTCATTACAGTCTTTCAGGCACAGAATGGTCTTAACACACATACGGAAAAGACCCCCCAAGTTAATAGTACTTATCTCCAGGGGCAGCTATTAGGAATGCTCTTAATTTTCTCCTTTTTACCTTTCCATATTTTCCATATTCTCTATAATGATCACATAATACTTTAACTTTTAAAATCGTGGATTTTTATTTTTAAAGGAAATATGGAGACAATGATGTGTACATTGCAGGGTTGATTTAGAATAAAAAGACCCCTTGCCTGGAAGTTGGTTGGCACAATACGTGGAGCAGCTGAGGCTCTCAAATGTTTGTTCCCTTTTCTCGTATTTGTCTCCTAATTCCCAGGACTGGGCCTGGTGCCTAGCATATTGCTCAATAAATATTTGTTGAATGAATCCATAAGCAAAACCTCCATGAAGTGTGGGTATTGATTATGGGAATGCTGACCGTAGCAGTTAGCAGCCATAAAAGACTGGAAAAACTACAAACATTTTAGGTGCAGCAGCTCTCATTCATCCTGACTGTGACATTGAGTTAAGAAAGGCCAGCTGGGGGTGCCTGGGTGGCTCAGTGAGTTAAGCTTCCAACTTCGGCTCAGGTCATGATCTCACGGTTCCTGGGTTCGAGCCCCGTGTCAGGCTCTGTGCTGACAGCTCAGAGCCTGAAGCCTGCTTCAGATTCTGTGTCTCCCTCTCTCTCTGCCCCTCTCCCACTCGCACTCAGTCTCTCTCTCAAAAATAAATAAACACTGAAAAAAAAAAGAAGAAGAAAAAGGCCAGCTGACCTTCTGATCAAACTTTTGACTTTTCCCTAAGTATTCTGGACCCTGTGCCAGGGCAGTAACTAGACAGACAGTGGTGATATTTGAATAACATATAGGAAGAATATTGTATTTAATGACAAGACTCCTGATCAAATTTATTTGTATTACAAATTGAAATTTAACAGAATAAACCCTAGCTGCTTGGCTTACATCGTGTAACTATCATATTTTTCATAATGGCTATGGAAAGCTGTTAGAAAAATCATAATTTTGGGGTTTCATGCCCAAGATGAGTTAGTTTCGGCAAAATTTATCTCCTTGGCTTTAGAGACTCCAGTCCATCTTTGCGGCATGAAGGAAGGATTCAAACTGTGCTAAGGTTGCCAGGGCATAAGGGGCATCTGTCTGCCACATAGAGAAGAGAATTAGACAAGAAAGGTCAGAACAAAAGGCCGTCATCCTTTCAATCTTTTGGCACTTTTACGAATGAATTGCATCCCCCATCTTCTCCACAAACTCAAGGCTAATGCTGAACTTCTTATCTTGACAGCTGGCCCAAGGGAAATATGAACCCATTTTCAACTGTGGATGGGCCCTTGGGACTCTGCCTGAAGGTCTTCATTTGTCTAAGCTTCCCACACAGTACCAAGCACCCTAACCAAGGCAAATTTCCTGGAGGCTCCAATGTCTTGCCCCGTGCAGGTATTATCCTCCAGTTTCCAAACATTTGCATTATGCCGCTTTGCTTTCACAAAAGACCTACACTATTACCTGTTTTCCTAACCGAATGAAATCCAAAGAGGTTTATCGTTTTTACAAAAGAAGATGAAAAGCAAAAATCGCGTTCAGTGTTTGTGTTACAGTGAACCACTATAGTGGCAGGGCACACCCTGAGCATGCCAGTGACCCCACCACACTCCTATCCTGGGAACTAAACTCAACATGTCAACATCAAGACACCAGAGCTTTGAACTGTATCTGTGAGCATCTGCACTTTATCCTGATTTATTTTGTGCCTCTGTTGGCAACTTTTGTCTTAAGGTATCAGAAAAGCCTAAGAAAGGTTACTTGTTGTATCTGGGAGTGCTCAAAAAAAATTCCATATAAAGGAATGAGAATCGCTTCTTTCCCTGATGCCAAGTTTTCCCAGGAACACTCTACTTCCAGATGTGGGGGGAGAGAATGGACACCTATACCTGACCTGAGGTTACAGCATTTCCTTCAAGTATTTTTGCTGAAGAGGTCTCATTCTACCTCTCCAGAAGCACACTACTTACGACTAGTCAGATTAGCGTTTCCAACTACTGGATCCTTTTAAGGGTCAAAAGATTATCAAGAAATGTATGACTTCTTCATTGGTCTCTTGTGTTTTGCTGTCTTGAACTTGAGGAAAGCTGACCTTGGATTATCATAAAACCAACCAACCAACTAAAACCACAGTACCTAACAGGAAATTCTGCATTTTTTTCAAAGCATGCAAAAAGCTTAATTGGGTAAAAGACAAAAAAAAAAAAAAAAAAAGGAAGGTTATGGATAACTCACTACAGGTTGGACTTTCAAAGGTAAATGTAACAATTAACCTTCGGCCATCATTACTTAGAGATTTTCTGGAGAGGTAGTTATCCTTCTAAAAGTCTGTATGCTTGCCTTTTATTTTTTTCCAACTTACTAAATTTTTGTCAGTTCTGGTCATTTTGGTTGAACCTGTTGTTAGTGCCAAGTGTTCACATTGCCCACTATTAGGAAGACAGGGCTTTTCACACTGAGCCCTACGGAACCCCAGGAGACAGAAAATGTTTCAGGGGCTACTAAGGGGCTTGGGGGTGTCAGGAACCAGATCACATTGTTCCTGTCACCTGGATATTTGTTTGTTCATTTGTTTTGAACAATGAATATCTGTGTAAAACTTTGGAGAGAAGAGTTCTTTGAAATGAGTTGGAAGGTCTCTTAGCTGAGTATCCAAAGATCTGTGTATAGTTGGACACAAGCTCATGAAATCCTAAGAGATACAGTAATAGGGAACAAAATCGGTGAGATTCTTAATGGATGAACACATTTCTAAGTGCTATTCTCAATGTCTGTATGTTCTGTCCCGGACTGATAAGAAAAACTCAACAGTGCTATGTGAACACACTTTGAATAGCGCTGGGTCAGGAGATTTGGAATTGATGGGAGCTGGATTTTTCAAATTTCTGTACAAAGCTGTCCTTGACCTTACAAGTATGGGCCAGAAATGAGTGCCTGAAAGAGAAAGAGAGTAGGAAAGGAAAAAGGTTCTTCATACTCTATACTCTTTCTAGTCTAGAGAAAAATAAAGGGGAAATGTTGTCCAATAGCAATCATCCTATGCTTTATACAACAGATATATCCCAATAAAAAAGGCCATACAACCAAATTTTATAAAGTAGGTTTTAGGCATATTCATCAGAAAACTCTAAAGGATTTAACTGAGGTTGGGATAAAGTTGAAAGATTTTGTTTTCTCCTCTGTAGAATGGGAGGTTGTATTAATGTTTGTCCCAAGGTAGATGCTTTGTGCTTTTTACTTGGAACCTACTCCATGCCTGGATATTTTCATGCACCAGAGAAATCTCTCTGGTAAAAGCACTTGGCTGTTACTTCCTGGCCAGGGGTCTCTCTTCAAACATTGTTCCATGCTATTACTCAGTTCTTTGCAACAACTCCCATACCTTAATTCTATTCTTTTATTCTGCTGGTTAGAACATCTAGTAGAGCCATGAGTGTTGAGTGTCATACTTTGTCAGGATGTGCGATTGACTAATGTGTGTGGAAAATACCCCATGAGTTAGACCCTTCAGGTCATGCACAATGGGCAGTTTGGTAGTTAATGCTTCAGAAGCTCAAAGCTGTATATCTTTGTACAAAATACAAAGATATTTTTATCTTTGTGTCTTTATACAAAAACGTATATCTTTGGCTTCTGGTAGCATTGCTTGCTTAACAAAAGGTTATGACCAGCAGGTTTAGGAAATATATTTTTGGAGCTTTCTAGAGTGAATAATCTGAACGGCTCCAGCCACAATTGTTTGTGAGCTGAAGCTCGTCTCTTAAGACCTGTCCTTTCAGTAGTAAAAGCAGATTTGTAGAGGCCACATCCTGCCTTCCACATAGAGATATCAGCTTCTATCAGAAAAATAAAAAAAGCTCCTTTCATACTACATGTAAGTGTTAAGAATAATTAAAACTACCATTGTTTTTTTTTGTTTGTTTGTTTACTTGTTTCTTCTCACGGAAGCATGTATTATAATGGCTTTACTGAAGTAGAAAATTTCTGACTGTCCTTCCTCAATGTTACATGAAGACACGCTTCCTAAGTGAGCCAAAGAAGGAGTAAGAATGAGAATAGAATCGTAGGCTAGTTTCTTACATGGATATACACCAGCCAGAAGAAGACTCCACCCGTCTGGATCAGCACAGCCCTTTTTGTTGGTTGTAGCTAGCATTTGTTCTAATTGGCTGCTGCTTATGTCATTCTAATTGTTCAGGGATCTGAATACCAACTCTGGGTGCACAGTTACCCTCTGAGAGCTAAACTGGTAGAACATAATTCACAAATGAATGCAATACTCGCAGCTATCTTCAGAAATACCCAAGAGAGTTCCATAAACACGGGCATAAAAGACACCCAAATGAGGGGTGCAAGGTACTACAGAAGGAAGCAGGCCTGGCGTGCAACTGAAACTAAGAAAGCCTCCACCTAGACAATTATATTTATACATGTGTCTAAATGGGAATGAGACAGTATTTGTCCAGGGACCTAGCTAACAGTCTTACTATGGCTATGTCCCTCTGAAGTTCGTGTGGGACACAGGCATCAGGGGCAAAACCAGAACACGTATGGTTGCTTCTGTGAACTTTTATCCCAAATTCTAATGGGATGGCCTGGTGAACCAAGCTGAGAATGTGGAGTCTTTCCTCTGGTACATTTAAGGAAGGCCTACTTTTTTTCATTTTCTTTTGGGCTCAGACCAGAGCCTCTGTCTTCTCAATTGTACCGTGCTGATGGTAAGGAAAAGCAATACAGAAGCCTGCCAAGTAAAAGAGAAGCACGGTCTGTATCTTCCTAAAGTCTGTAGGTCACCGGTGTATCTGCACTGCCCACCCTATGCTCTCTCAGGGCAGGGCAAGGCAGGGCAGGGTAGGCCATGGCCAGGAGCCACTCCTGGTCATCTATTGTACCTGGTATGTAGAGGGAAGACAGACTCCCAAGAAAGAAAATAATGAGAAAAAGAGACACGCTCTTAGTCTGTTGGCTCAATAAAAGTCTTTCTTGACATGTCCAGAGGTGGGTGCACTGGGGTGTGGCCAAGTGATGAGAAAAAGGGGGATGAAACTGGAGGCCTGGAACTCCCCTTTGAGGCTAATTGTATTTTGCCCTGATAAAGGAAGGTGTTAGAAAGCTGGTGGCTGTTAAAACCTAAACTAAGAATCAGCATTCATGTGTCAGCACTATCCAGGAAAGAGAGAGATAGTGAATTTAGTGAACAGAGCTGGGTATGTAAAAGGAGGTAAGCGCTGGTCCAGAATCCTTTATGAACAGTTCCAAAATCCCAAATACTGAAAATGGAAACTGTTTTCTGATTCATTTAACAACAAAATGTGATCTGAATTGAGATGAGGCAATTTATAGTCTTTACCTCAGTGTGACTATTTTTTTGTTACAGACTTAAGCATGTGTTTGATCACGAGATGCTACCCCATTCCCACTAAGGTATTGCACATTATATGAACTGTTTGCTTCTTGAAATCTTTGCAATGATGAAATCTGAAATACATCTGGCCTCACCAGCTAAGGTACTGTGGGCCTGTGTATCACAACTCTTGATATTGTGTGGGTCTCAGTCCCAGCTCAGCCATTCACACACCATGTGACTTTGAACAAGTGACTCACTGGCTCTATGCTTGGGTTTCTTTTTTAGTAAAATGAGGATATTACTAGTTTAGGTATTAAATGAAGTCATGCACAGTGTTCGCACAGTGCCTGGAAATGATAGACATCTAATAATATTAGTGTTTGCTATCTTACTTGATCTGAAAGACTGCACACCTCACCCTTCTTTGATTCATAATCACCAAAGAGATATCCGCCTACCAGCTACCGGGTCCTCTGTTACCAAGAAGGTGGAAACCTAGGTAACGAACATGAGTTTTGGAATCACTGATGATCTGTTATAAAGCAATAATTTGGCACCCTAAATCCAACCTCAACCTCTTTAATATCTAAACAACATCAAATGAAATGCAAATTAGAGATAGCCTCAGTTCTGAGATATACCCATATACCTACAACCCCCTTGGCTGCAAGCAGGTTTTAGTTAAAGACACCCAAGAGCATTTTGAAGTTGGGTAGACCAGTATTTCTAAACTTTCTTTTTTTGTTGTTTCAAGTTTTTATTTAAATTCTAGTTAGTTAACATACAGTATGATATTAGTTTCAGGAGTAGAATTTAATGATTCATCACTTACATACAACACCCAGTGTTTATCACAAGTGCCCTCTTAATACCCATCCCCCATTTAGACCATCCCCCCACCCAACACCCCTCTACATACCCCCCCCTCAGCAACCCTCAGTTTGTTCTCTATAGTTAAGATTTTGTCTGTTCTATGGTTTGCCACTCTCCCTCTCTTTTTCCCCCCATGTTCATCTGTCTTGTTTCTCAAATTCCACATAAGAGTAAAATCATATGGTATTTTTTCTTTCTCAGCTGACTTATTTTGCTTAGCATAATACACTCTAGTTCCATCCACATCATTGTAAATGGCAAGGTTTCATTCTTTTTTATGGTTGAGTAATATTCCATCACATATATATATACACATATATATGTATATATACATGCATATATTTACATACATACACATATACATATGTGTATGTATATACATGTGTGTGTGCATGTGTGTGTGTGTGTATGTATATATATATATATATATATATATATATATATATATATCACATCTCCTTTATCCATTCATCAGTTGATGGACATTTGGGTTCTTTCCATAATTTGGCTATTTGTTGATACTGCTGCTATGAACATTCAGATTCCAAAGTAATCTACACATTGAATGCAATTCTTATCAAAATATCACCAGCATTTTTCACAGAGCTAGAACAAACAATCCTAAAATTTGTATGGAACCACAAAAGATCCCAAATAGCCAAAGCAATCTTGAAAAGAAAAAAAAAAAAGCAAAGCAGAGGCATCAATCACAATCCCAGACTTTAAGCTATATTACAAAGCTGTAATCATCAAGACAGTATGGTGCTGGCACAAAAACAAACACATGGATCAATGGAACAGAACAGAAAACACAGAAATGGACCCACAACTATATGGAGAACAATTTGTTTTTTTGACATGGACATTATAATTGTATGAGAGTTTTGGCTACTGGTTTGTTATTTGTTCACAATGTGGAAACAATCCAATAATCTAGAATAGAATTTTCTAAAATGTTTACATGGAATATTAACCCTGTGAGAGTTTCTGTGAATAAAAAGTTTTCCTCAAATTTTATTTAAAAATAAAACCCTTCTTGGGGATCCTGGGTGGCTCAGTGGGATAAGTGTGTAACTCTTGATTTTGGCTCAGGTCATGATCTCACTGTCTTTTGATGGAGACTTGTGTTGGCTGTGTACTGAGTGTGAAGTCTGCTTGGGATTCTCTCTCTCTCTCCCTCTGTCTCTCTCCCCTGTTTGTTCTCTCTCTCTCTCTCTCTCTCTCTCTCTCAAAATAAACAAACTTTAAAATAAAATAAAATAAAATAAACCCCTTCTTTCAGGGAACATTTATTAACAACCTCAGAATTAGTATTAGAGCAATAAAATGTAATTTGGAATAATATTTTCTAGAGGGCAAAAGTATATATTGATTAGACAGAATTTATTTGTATTTCTATAGAATATTGTTGTCATTGCTCTCATTCTCCAACTTTGCAGAGTTGTAAAATAACCTTGTCAAAGACAAGGAGGACATCTATGTAGAATCAGATACTCCCAGAGTGTCCACTAAATAGATAACAATGAGTTATCTACTGCCAGGGTAGGCAGAATAATGTCTCCCCCCCCTCCCCACACACACACACCATGTCCAAGCCCTAATTCCAGAACATGTGACTATGTCATGTCACGTGGAAAAGGAGTATTAAGATTGCGGATGGAATTGTTTGCTAATCAGATGGTTTTAGGATAAGGAAATTGTCCTGAGTTATTCAGGTGAGACTGATATAACTACAAGGTCCTTTACAGTGGGGAAAAAAGGAAGCAAAGGAGTGGGTCAAATGCCAGAGATTTGAAGATACTGCCCTGCTGACTTTGAAGTTGGAGGAACGGTCCACTAGCCAAGAAATGCAGGTGGCCACCAAAAGCTGGGAAAGGCAAGGAAATAGATTCTCCCCTAGGTCCTCCAGAGGCAATGTAGTCCTGCAGACCCTCGGATTTTGGCTCAGTAAAACCCATTTCAGACTTCAGGTTTCCCTAAGTATAAGATGATAAATTTGTGCTGTTTTCATACACTAGGTTTGTGGTAATTTGTTACAACGGTAAGAGAAAATCAAGGGGGACATCTAGTAATCTCTGTACATTTCTAAGCCTTTTACAAAGTTTCCTAATAAGAGGAGTTTCCATACTTTATAATAAAAATCTTATAAAAAATAAACCCCCTAAATTCTTCCTTCAATGCTTACCCTCTATTATATATACATAATGGTGCATGATGATATACACAAGGTGCTTAAAATACATATCAAATAGGAAAATGACGAGCACAGTAAAAAGAAGATATTCAAATTATTTGAATTATATTATGAAGAAAATGGAAGTTCCTTTGGCTCTTAATAGAAGTGGAAGTTTATTACTTTTGTTTAGAATCAGTAAAGACCAGTCATACTTACTACAAAAACCTATCTAACAGCATCCTGGAAGGGGCTGAGCCAGGCCTGGTGTTTCATGCTTTATGCCTACACCAGGTACCCCCGTAGTCCTACTCTGAATTCAGTATCCTCTGCCTACTATCTGATGAGGTTTCTGCAGTAGTGTAAATCACTACATTTCAGGAGCATATTTTTGGAGTTTTTCACGGAAGGGGATTTAACTGGGTGTGAAATTTCAAGAGCTTTTCAAGAGTTTTTTGCAAATAGAGAAGTCATTTGCATAAGGTCTTTCTTCCAGCTGGCTTTGCAGAGAGGACGTGTAGCAAGGTGATCCATACATTTGTAGTGGAATGTGCCCCTACCAATTCCATTCTCCACCACTGGGGAGTTTACTGGGAAATAAATGGTTGTTCCGGATACAAACAACCTCAAAGATAATGACCCAGAATCCAAATGACTAAATTCAAAGGAAATCCTCTCAGTGTCTGCTCCATTTCCATTCCCTGCCCTCGGAGGAGGCACTGATCAGCTGCAGAAGAAGGCCAAAGAAAAAATGCTTTAAAATGTAAAACAGAGAGGGCTGGTAGTGGTGGTGGGGATTTTGGTACTTGCGTGCTAGTGGGAGTGGGGTGGGGTGAGGGAGTTACTGGACAGGTCTCCCTGCAAAGAGCAGCGGCTAAAGCAATACCATGCCGAAAATGAATTTTGTGAGCACAGCCTTAGACTTGCAGGGATATGTGGAAACAGGCAGCTAGGCTCAAAAGGGAGCAAAGATCCCCTAATTTGCCACCCCCAGTTTATCTCCGAGGTTGCCAATTTGTGGGATTTCATAATATCTTTATGGCTCCAGAGAGCCTTTGATGTTAGCTGCTAGTAGTATTCATTTATTCACCAACTCTGAGAGCCCATCTGGCCAATCAGGTAGATAGATAGACACCAGGGGATGCTTATTTTTTTTATTAAAAAAACATTTTTTAATGTTTTATTTATTTTTGAGATAGAGACAGAGTGCAAGCAGAGAAGAGGCAGAGAGATAGAGGGAGACACAGAATCTGAAGCAAGCTCCAGGCTCTGAGCTGTCAGCACAGAGCCCAACACAGGGCTTGAGAACCCTGAGATCATGACCTGAGCGCTTAACCAACTGAACCACCCAGGCGCCCCCAGGGGATGCTTATTTACCTGAGGTGAGAGGCAGAAGTGGATGTGCTTCCTGCAATCAACTGAACCACAGATCTTCTTAGGGAGAGAATGGTCGTCAGAGACCCGCCAATTTTTACCTGCCAGTCAATGTCAGGTGCTGATCTGGGACCGGGCTGCGTGAGACTGGAGAACCCGTGGACAGACAGTACAGGACAGATATTGAGAAGGTGAGAGACACCCCCCCCCCCTTGCCGCTTTGTTCTCTCCAGGGCAGTTGGTCCCAGACCAGTTTGGAGAAGAAGAGAAAGATGCATTAGTGTGAACTGCACTGTTGGTGGGGTAATAATTTTGAATTTGACTGGATAAGAGTAAGTTTGTGAAAGTGGCTGGCTTAGTTTTCTGCCATTGTGACAAATGGGGACTTGGAATCACAAGACTCATGTGACGTTATAAAACAAACTATGTTTTTAAACTTCTGAGTTAGGTGGACAGTTATAATGGGGAAACACCATCCTGGTTTCAACAGGATAGAGAAAGTAATCCAAGAGAGAAGTCAGGAGGAAAAATTATCCCAAGCAAATGAATGGAATTGAAGCCAACATAAAGACGTTAATGTGTAGAAAAAGTGACTCAGAGGAAGGGGTGAGTGAGTCTTCTGAAAAAAGTAGCAGCAGCAATTGACTCTATCCTCAAACCCACCGACTACTGACTGTTTTGCTGATCTCTTTGGGAATTAATAATAAAGGAGCCAAAGAAATCTGGAACACATCACTGGTGATTTTGAAGTCCGGGCTACAAATTGAAGCATTTGGAGAATTTGGATGAGAAAAAAGGCATTGGGGGAAGTGAACCATTGGCCACAGAAATGGTTTTAAAGTGTTTTAGACCACAGCTTTTCATGCCAGAACATCTGAGCCTTGGCAAGGGATGAAGTGCAGCCCACGAAAAAAAGGAAAACTGTGTTTGACAGGAGAATTCCTAACCTGTTGCAATGGGATTTAATCCGAAATGTGAACGAACAAGAGTGAGAAAAAGAGAAAGCATAGACAAAGCTCTAAAGGTTTGGTGATTAACTGACAGGACATTGGAGGAACCATAGCAAAGTGGTTATTCCGACAAGTGAATACCACGGAAGAGAATCAATGAGTGAATTTATGGTCCTGCCTTACAATCCTAGAGATAGGGTGCAAACTAATAGAACTTGACATTTAGCACAAGGTGGTCAATGCCATTTCATGAACATCATTGTGAAGAGATAACAGGATGGGGCTTCTGACTGTAACACATGCCATGGAGTGTGATAACTCTACTGCTTTGGATGGTGCAGTCATGCTGGAGAGCAACGTGGCAGCTTTCCATGAGCAGAATCTTACACAGGTCCATACAGATTTATTGTAGCTGTTTTGGTAATGATAGGGAATTGGAGGTGATCAGGGTGTGGAGGAAAGCAAATGACTAAAGTGTGGTAAAAGAATACCAAGGAGCATTCTGCAGCAGTTAGATAGATCAGAGGGGAAATAGACATAGCAACCTGTAGAGAACTAAAAAAGATAGTATTGAATGAAAAACAGCAAGAAACAGGATGAGATACATAACAATGTCAACTATATATTAAAAAACACATGTGCATGGAAAAATAGTACACATTTTGAACTTAATTTACGAACATCATATTTCAAAATTTAATTGGAACACTTGTACATTTACAAACACATGCACCCAAATTCATTTCATATATGAATTAAAAATTTGTAGGGTAATTGCCTATGTGGTATGGTTGGGAGATGGTGATTTAAAAAAAAACAAAACTTGAACAGGGGTACCTGGGGATTCTCTCTCTCCTTCTTTCCACCCTTCGCCCACTCATGCTCTCTCTCTCTCTCTCTCTCTCTCTATCTCTCTCTCTCTCAAAATAAATAGACTAACATGATAATATGTCATGAACTAATGACAAGGAGAGAAGGGAATAGCAGGGAAATGGAGAGAAAGACACAGAGAGAAATCTAATAAAGCAAAGCAATCGCATGTCTGCAGAGCAAGGACTGAACGACACTTGCAGAGAATCCATGTATATGTTTTCGTTCGTGACCAAATCCTGTCTGATGTTTTATCAATAACCTGAATAAAGATACTGTGAAGGGAAGAATACTCATCAACTTTCCAGGACACAAATCTGGGATAGGTTGCTATTCGAGCTGGTTAATGGAAATCAGGGATAACATCTTGGGAGTAGCCAGAGAAACAGTGGCACCCAAGCTTAGTGCTACTGTCTTCCTCTGATGGCCATATGTACGATACTCTTGTTGGAGAGAAAGAATCTGGTGGCAGGATACCACACTCCTAGGGCAAACAGAGCTGCATCTGGTCTTTGGGCCATTATTGATTCAGTGTTTGCCTACTGAGAGATGCTCAGAAAGAGGCCCCCGTGGGATCTGTGATACCCTGACACCCCTAATTTTTGCTTCTTCTGGGAAATACAAAGAATTAGCATGATGTTATTATTAGCTCTTTTTCTAAAGCAATATTATTAATAAGCAGCATTTATTAAACTCTTACTGTAGGTCTGGTGTTACGAATTCCTTGCATCCATTATTTTTAGTCCTCTATGACCCTATGAAGTAGGTACTATTATTAGCCATATAGGTGAAGAAACTGACGATAAGTAAAGAAACTTGTCCAAGGTCACACAATAGACCAAAATTCATACCCAAACTGTCTAACTCCAAAGTCTATTCTTTTAACCATTACACTGTAAGTGTTCGAGAGACAGGCTGCATTTCGCACCAAGGAGAGAGAAATCCTTTTGGCTTAAAAACTCCGTTTGCTTGCTTTTTGTATCTTGAAAGGAGAAAGAGAAACCTGCTCCCAGTGTTCCAAATTAGACAGGAGAGTAGTCATTGGATGGCACCATGCTACACAAGGCACACTTTCTTTTGCAGTCTGCCTCAGGTCACTGAGGAAGCAGTGTTGGGCCATTGGAGGAATGAAGAACTCTGCTTTCAGGCAAAAGGCAGGAAGCCACGTGAGCAATTGCTGGGGATGGGTTTGGCGCTACATGTGACGGGTAATAAAGTCCATGTAAAACCTTATGGTTTTCCTCTTAGTACCCTAAAATTTCCATTTCATTATAATCCAGAGTCAAGTATGATCTTTCCCAGAGAGGGGACACTCTTAATTTTGCCATAAAGCACTGCTTCTTCAGCAGCCTAATTTTTAAAAGCTATGCCACATTTCTTCACTGCGTCAGGCAATTTCAAACCTTCAGTATCTTTTTCTCTGCCTGGTCTCTCTCTTCCCTATTCTTCTCTTCTTTACTGTATTTGGTTTAGTTGTGTATTTATCTTACATCCCCACTACATTTCGAGTTTATTGAGAAATTTTTTTTTTGTTTTTCTCACCTTCTCCACCCATTATTTGCCAATCTAGGAGAATATTTTGCATATAGCATTTCACAATGAATATTTGGTGAGTTGGTGTATGTAGGCATGTAGCTATTAATTAGCTGTGGTTACGGATTTGTTTTTTACTAAAAATACCTAGGGAAAAGTCATTGCCTCTGGTTATCAGCTGGTATAATTTTGTAACTCTTTGTGACCTTATTTTCCACTCTTTGGAAAATGTAACTGAAGAGGTCTGTTGTGTAACCCTGGAAAAGAGTCTTCCTCTCCCTGTGACTTAGCCACTGCTCAGAATATCTTACTTGCCCTTTTCCTTCTCTTTTCCCATCCTTTCCCTCTTTTCTTCATTTACCATATGCTCCCTGTGCTTATCTTTTCAAAGAAATAGAGGTTTTTCATAAAATGAATAAGATGTAATCATTAACTTCAGAAGATGTAGGCTATCAATAACTTTAGTAAGATACAGGCTTTTATATGAATTTATTGGATACATTTTTTTTTTTTCAACCCAATGACTTAGTTTGGGTTTGATTGATTTTTACTGGCACAGAGATGTAATGTGGCCGTCTTTTACTTAGGGCAGGGGTTGGGTAGGGTGGAGCTAAGTGCAGTTGGGGAGCCAACCTTGGCTTCTGAGTTTGGTTTGGTGCCAGTTGGTGGAAACTTGAGAGTTTCTAGTTCTTTTCAATATGATTACATAGTGAGGAGAAAAATGTCCAAACTAGGCAGCTGAAAAATAATTTCCCTCAAACCGTGTAATAAAAACTCAAGAAGCATTTTGACTTTATTTGGCTGTGATAAAGCAGGAAAAATAAGGGATATTTAAAGATTTGTAATGCACCAACAGGAGCCAACTGTAATTTAGATGGTGCTTATAAAAGGTATGTATTTTTTTCTGTACAGAGTGGTATGAACTAACCTACTTTGCCTTACAACAATGTTAGTGCTTCACGTGGTATGGTAGACAATGACACCTATTAATCAACTTCTCAACACTTCTTTAGACTAAGCCAGGATATTCTTTAAACTGTTAGCAATAAATGAATGGCAACCTCTCCCTATTTACAAAGCTCCACTATCTGTGACATTTATCCAAAGATTCTTTAGTTCTCCATCTCCATCTTCCAGAAATGTATTTCTGTCTTCCTTGCACTCCTGGTCATACATATTACAGATAGTCATATTTCTGGAAGGTAATTAAGTCTGGACGGCCTCATGGAACATTCTCATTATCGCAGCCTCATTCCTACCCTGCATATGCTCAATTTTCTCACGGGTCATTGCAAAATGTTGATTGCTTTTCGGTGTGATCTGATGAATATGTCCACATAGGAAACATGACACCTAGTGTTTTATTGCATTAACTTTTTATTCTGGGAGTCTTACCTAGGGTGACGAGATTAGCCACGAAAAAAATTGCATTAATGGTATGTTTTTGTCTCCAATATATCTAGAATGCTGTGCAAATCTCTGCAAATTTCTCTGAAGCTTTTGGTATGTTTTCTGAGGTGTATGCTCCTCAAGCAGATTCCACACGGTTCAATTCTGATCTCCTCTTCTCCTGGGTGCATCACTGGATTACATTTTCTAGCCCACTCCCAGTTAAGTGTGGCCATATGCTGAGGTCTGGTCAACAGAATCTGGGTGAAAGGAACATGACCGCTTCTAGCCTGGCCTCTAAAACCTCTGGAGTGATCCTTTAAGCCAGTGTTCTCAACTGGAGAGGGTGTGATTTTTGCCTCCCCTCTCCACCTCCAGAATTTTTGGTATCGTCTGAAAAAATTTCGGTTGTCACAATTGGGGGAGAATTCTATTGGCATGTAGTGGGTGGGGCCAGAAATACTGCTAAATATCTTACAATGCACAAGACAGCAAAGAATCATCCAGCCCAATATGTCAAAAATGCTGAGGTTAGCAAGCCCTGTTTTAACCTTTTTCTTACTCTGCCTCCTGCCTAAATGCAGAAGATCCACAAGAGGATTCAGAGAACCTAAAAGTTGTTCAAGCTTCTAGATAGGACACTAGCCTTCACTGAACAATTGGGTGCCTTGTGACTTGAGAAAGGAATAAAGCTTTTACGATGTGGTCACAGAGATTTGAAGTCTGTAAAACCATTAGAAATTTTTTGACCAAGATAAGCTAAAATTTTGGGCAAGTTATTTAATCTCTCCTTGACTTAATTTCCCTGACTCTTAAATAAAAATAATAATCATACCTACCTCATTAGGCTTTTGTGTGGACTGAATGAGTTTGTATTTGAAAATACTTAGAGGAATGTCTATCTAATTGGTTAGCCATTATATCCATGAAAACCTATCTGTCTTTTAACCCATTCCTACAAAGGACTCCTCAAAGCCGAAGTGGGAGACTAAAGGTGGAGACTTCTCTGGGTTGCAAGCCCTCTGTATGTAGCACTGCTCAGTAGAACTTCCTGCAATGATGGAAATGTTCTATGTGTGGTCTAGTATGGTAGTCGTTAGCCACCCATTGCTACTGGAGACTTAAAGTATGGCTAGTATGAGAGACTGAAGTTTAGATTTTATTTTATTTTAATTAATTCAAATTTAAATAAGTTTTGTGCCAGTTGCGACTGTATTGGACAATGCAGTTCTAGAATACAAGTTCCATGAGACCAGGGAATTGTTCTGACTTGTCCTTTGTATCCTCAGTGCTCAGATTGGTCCTGGGACATAGTAACTGCTCAATTAATATACAGTGAATGAATTTTAGCCCATGAAGAAGAATGTTTTTTAGGGGATACCTGTTTCCACAAAATGTAATAAAAGCAAATTATTACCTGGATAAACCATTCATTTATTCCTCCTCATCCTCACTGAAGAGCTCTTTGTCTCAGGTATGTGTTACATCACTGCTATTCTGGATCCCTAGAGTCCCTCACAAGAGTATCTGTATAGAGAAATAAACTATTTTAACCTTGACTTTATTGCTGCCCCAGGTGCAAGATACATCTTCCAATGGGCCAGTCCTGAGGTAGGTGCCACTGACCTACTTTCTTCCCCTCCTGTACCTTCCGAGAGAATAGAGGAAGCACCTCTTAACATTAACACAAGAGAAACAGAGAAGATGGCAACTGCTTCCCAGTGTGAGCCTTCCTGATCTAGGCTAAGCAGGATCTCTGAAGCTAGCTAGCCTTATTCAACACCAGTCGAAATCAAGATGATGGTCATTTGTCTACAATTGTCTGTAGGGAGGGCAGGAATGAAAACGATGGCAATGTGGCATCCCTGAAGACTGGGGTCCACAGGCCTAATGTGCTGCCAAGGTCGAGACCTGCTGATGCAGACTCTCGTTTATAAATATTAATAGATAGCATGGAATCATGCAGCATTTGAAGAAAACAACAACATGGGCGACATCAAAGATAGGAGAGCCAAACATTGAGAAAACATAAAATTTTAGAAAAATGTAAGATCTTAAAAAATATATTCAGTTCCATTTAAGAATTTTGAGAGGCCATAACATCTATGAAATATGAAAGAAGAGAAAAACATTTGCATATAGCATCTAGGAGTGTTTTACATATTTCTCCCCACACTTTTTCTACCTCAGAATTTTTCAACCTTATTACTGACATTTTAGGTCATGTAATTTTTGTACATTGTAAGATTTTAGAAGTATCCCTGACCTCTACTCACTAGATTCCAGTAGGAAGGCCCTGTCCCAGTTGACAACTAGAAGTGTCTCCAGATATCCTCAAACGGCGCTCACCCTGCCTCTGCTTCACAAGAATCAATTCTAAGAAAAAGGAAATAGCATTTAAAAAAAGAGAATCCCAAAGAGAAGGGCCAATCATCCATTTCACCTGGAAATCTCGCTTTGGATGAGCTTGCCAGCCCAAATTTTGGAGATGCTGGTTTTGTTTTAAGTTGTGTTCCTAGGTTATGTGGTTTTAATATAGACCTAAAGACTCTTCCTAATAGTGATAATAAGAATAAATGTTTAGTGGTTGTCAAGGACTGAATTTTCTCATTTTGCCTGGATTATCTCATTTAATGCTTAAAACAGCAACCAGTCGGGGCACCTGGGTGGCGCAGTCGGTTAAGCGTCCGACTTCGAGCCCCGCGTCGGGCTCTGGGCGGATGGCTCAGAGCCTGGAGCCTGTTTCCGATTCTGTGTCTCCCTCTCTCTCTGCCCCTCCCCCGTTCATGCTCTGTCTCTCTCTGTCCCCAAAATAAATAAAAAACGTTGAAAAAAAAATTTTTTAAAAAAAAACGCAACCAGCAAATAAATTGGATATTATTATTGGCATCTCACATAGGGGGAAACAGGCAAAGAGCTGTTAAGAAACATGGCTAAGATCAAGCAACTAGTAAGTGATAGAACTCCAATGAAAGACCAGGAGATCTGACTGAAGTTTGTGCATCGTTCACTGCATTCCCTTTCCAAAAGATTAATTTTAACATAAAGACTGTCTAACCCTGGAACCTGAGGGTTGAAGTGAGATTGAGATAGTTGGTTCTCTCTTTACCCCTCCAACCACATCAGTACCCCATTGCCTAACCTACTCATGCCTTGGGCAGTCCTTTATATGAATGTATAGAAATGTGTGTAGGGAGTCTAGAGCAGCACCCATCTTTACACAACCATTGGACCATTTTTCCTTTGATAAGAGTATCCAGATCCAGATCATCAGAAGCCTATCCAGTAAAGGAAACCAACGGGAAGAGGATGGCTTATAGTCACTACACATTACCAAAGTGCCATGCGGCCAAGGAGCTTCCATTTCTGAGCTTTGGCGTCTTCATCTACACTTTAGAGATCAATAGGCTAAACCCTGCAGAGTTATGATGTGTATAAAGTCTCAAGCAGAGTGTCTGGTACATGGTAGGTGTTCAATTCAATGGTAGTTACTCTAGTAGCTGAAAGGACATTCCTTGTGAATTTACCTCTGAAATTGGGCTCATGGTTCTCTGTACTCCTACTTTGAACCCTGTCTTTAGCTTGTATTTTTTTTTTTTTTTTTTTTTATTATTTGCTGTTTGTTCCTGGCTTTCTCATCTGGCCTATATTCTACGAATCTAGCTTAGTCACTTGCCTCATGCTCAACCCACCTCTGGGGCCTTTGTGTTTCGGGTCTTCCTGTTCCCGTGTGACCTCTGGACTCAGCTTGCCCTACATTTTTAGTTTTTGTTTGGTCCCAGGCTCCCCAAACCCGTCTAAGGCTGCCCCAAAGCTGGAGCAATTCAAAGGAGCAGGAAAGAGAAGGTACGAAGGTGAAGAAAACTAGCTACAGAATTAGAGAGTCACAAAACGGAAGCAGAAAAACCACTAATGCAGAAACAACAAAAATGGAACAATTTTGGTGTGAAAGGAAGCCAAAGGTCTTTTCCTTCTGCCATCTATGTGGTTTCTGCTCTTAGGGATGATGCCTTACCGAGACCTCCATGGGTCGGAGAACTTGCACTGAATGAGGAATCAGAAGGAATCCTTTGAAGCATGTTGAGTTGCTGCTACCCAAGAGCAAACTGCTTGCCTCCTGAGGGCAGGAGCCTACAAAGCTTCGGGGACATGTGTTTGTAACGCAAATGCCGGCTTTTTGTTGGTTTGAAAGCTGCCAGGAACAAATTCTTCTCTCCTTTTGTACGAGGCTTCTTGCCAATACTTGCCAAGCAATTTCAGTTCTTAAAAACAAAAACAAAAAACCGCCTGTTTCAGGTTGGCCTTGCAATCTTCAGCCACCACCTGCAGGACCAGCTTCCTCCTTGAAGCTGACGGTTTTGAAACCCAAGGTGAGGAATGTCCCCTGTGATGGAGCATTTGGTACAAAGAAGTCAGGACGCAGTGCATTAAAACGGTTGACTAGAATAAAGGAAACTTTAGACCCAGGATTAACAGATGAGAAGTGATCAACATACTGCCGGCCCACAAGACTGGGTGCAGACCATTTATTTTATTTATCTGAAACAAAACCTAATCTGTTTAATTTGTGATACATTTTCACTGGAATGAGAAGAAAACACTTTAGGTTTTATTGGTGCTTATAAAGCAGATTGCCCCCTCAGGTCCAAAAGCACAAGGAAATAGGGCTCCTCAGCCCTCTCTGTTCCCATCATGCCTGTGAGAGAAGGAAATCCTGAGGAGAGAGGGAGAAGGGAATCAGGGGAAAAGAGTGAGGGCAATAAACACATAAGCATAAGTGTCTGCTTGTTGAGCATGATCTTTCACATCCTACCTGGAGTGAGTCACAAGAGAGTTCCTGGCAACACTTGAGAGAAACCTTTATGTTTCAACTTTGGTGGGTTCAGTGTGCTAGAACTCCTGGTACAGCTGACTCTCAGAGGAAGAAGCACACAGAATTCACTTGCCCTGGACTTGACCCTTCACCTGTCTAATGCCCATCCTGTTCACAGTTGTGACCTCCCCAGACGTCTGGCTACCTTTGACTCCTATTTTCCAGCTGAGCTCTTATTTTTAGCATTAGTCTTGACCAGCCCTGTTACCACATCCAACTTCACCTACTCATAAATGCTCTTTCCTCTGGCTCTGGAAGTCTCCTTGTGTTAAGAGAAGCAGCAGTTGAGGATTAGGGATTGGTGAGTAGACGAAGCAAGGAAACACTCCTAACTTTATTCATGCAACAAATATTTATGATCTACCCTGTGCCAAGAGCTAGGACTTCTGTGATACATTGGGTAGTCACCAGCTAAACTTTAAGGATCTTGTTCTTATATGTGCTTGGGTTCCATGTGTTACCACATGCAGGTAACATCTACTGATGTTACGTGATCTATGCCAAGCACTGTGCAGAGACCTTTGTCCTGCAAAATACCCACAGAAGCACGATAAGGAGTAAACTTGTCAGTTCTGTTTTGTAAGCTGAACCTCCAGATGCCGAGTATATTGTCTAGGCTCATAAAGCCAGTAATGGGTGAAGCTAGGATTTTACCCAAGCTCTAACTCCTATTCCACTGCCCTTCATTTCTGTGCTGCACTCTGCTGGCTTGGAATCATAGATCCTTGCACACTGTCACAATTAAATGTTTGTAGAATTAGACTATTTGTTCAAGGAAGTCCTGCAGGGTTAACCCTGTGAGTGAGGAGAAGGTGGTGACATAGGTGATGATATGTGATCGATTGTACATAACTTTAACTGGTTTGGGGATTTACTGTGGGAGATGACTAATTACCTTCTTTTTAGTTCCCTTCCAAAGACTGCATAACTCTGGGGTATGATGAAGGTTCACGTTCAGTGCTGAACATCGTAATGAGAATTATTTTATGTCTTCCCCCCACCCCCCAACCCCCAACCTGGAGATAATAAGCATCCTAAGAGAAGGGGAATTTGAAGAGTGTTTAGGATGCTTTGATGGCAGCACCATTCGAATCCCAGGGATGTCCCTAATACTGTTAAATGGGTGTTCCACTTGAAGCCAACCAGACTCCTCTGAGACCTTGTTTGGTGAGGCATCTATCTCAGATCATAGCATATCCCCTGGCAATTACTCAGCATTTCTGAGAAACTCTCCACCCATCTGAGTTTGCTTGTTTGGTGGAATTGCCAACAAAACAACATCACCATCCCTGGTCTGGCATGTTTTTCCTAGCAAGGTGGAGTCAGTTCCCACTGATGTCACACAGGGGTTTTAGAGGACTGTGATTATAGTTATCCACATTGTACTAGGCACTATGACAGGGAACCTACCTTCCCCATGTGGGGGAATTCTCTACTGTCAAGGGAAAGACACATCACAGTAAAGCAAAGACCTGAATGATTGGTTTCAAAGACACAGCCATTATATTGTCCAGGTCTGCAAAAATGAGCATGATCTCTTCTGGGACAGTGCCCTTGTAATTCAGCTATTGTCTACACTCCAAAGCCCTAGAAGTTTTGTTTGGGTTTGTGGCTCAGCAGTGACACAGTTGCGATCAATCCCTAGGCAGACACAACTCTGTCTGGTTGGCAGGGTAAAGCCCATCTTCACTGGGAAATATGGGCTAGTTCTAACACTGTTGGAACCAGTAAACCTCTGTAAGAGAAGGAAAATGTTAATTTCAGACCTCTCAGTTGCTTTCTTTCTTAAGCAAACCCAAGGGTAGAAAAAGAGAGGCACCTAGTGATTAGTAACCATTTGTGTTGAGTCTACTTTTTTTTCATCTCTTTTTTTTTTTTTTTTTTCCATCCATAAAGAAGTAGGTAGCTACATCAGCTACCTACTTCTTTATGGATGGAAAAAAAAAAAAAAAGTCCAGGGGGTAAAAGGATTAAAAATTCTCCAAGGAAATACATTCTAAGTCTGACAATCTTTTAAATAATCTATCCAAGGAATTTTATATCTTACCAGTGAATTTGCTCTTTCAAAGTTTGGTATAATAACAACTGATATTTACATAGTGCTTATTTGGGGCCAGGGACTAGTCTAAGTGCTTTTAAAAAATTATATATTAAATCCTCGAATTCTCATAACAACTCTATTAAGTAGGTCCTATATTTACTCCTATTTTAAAAATGAGGCAACTAAGGCACAGAGAGAATCAGTAACTCACCTAAGTTTTCACAGTGAGTAAAGGCATGATCAGGAGTTGAATTCAAACAGTCTAGCTTCGAGGCTTAAGATACTTCACTTTCATCAGAAAAAAGAGAGAATTTAAAGGCAGATAAAGAAGGATCAGTCATTTTTGCCCAATGGTTTAGGTGACCACACTTCATGTCTCAGTGACAAAAATGAATCCAGTGTTCCAACCAGCACTAATACTCTGTGGCTCTGGAATCCACTTCTCCATCCCTTTATTCTTACCATGGTCTCCTCACCTGACAGTCTGCTCCATATGCCTGCTGGTGTCTATGGGCTGATTATATTTGAAATGATGCTGAGGAGTGTGGCATAGGTCCAGTCATAAGAAAGCCACTCCATCAGAGTGGAGCCCTCAGCTGGGGTTTCTAGATGGGTTGGAGCAAGTCACTTTCTTTTTAGATCTGTAAGGGGAACCCACACATGGACTCTGGTTAAGCAGTATGTCATTTTCCACAACTCAGCTCGTGATTGCCAAATTTCTATGCAAAGGCGACATTGTATGAAAAATCAGATGCTCTTTTGTCTGATTAAAGTTAAGCGTAAAAATATTATGGATCCATAAGAATGGAATAACAGTGGTACCTGGGCGGCTGAGTTGGATAAGCGTCTGACTCTTGGTTTCAGCTCAGGTCATGATCTCACAGTTTGTGAGATTGAGCCTCGAGTCAGACTCTGCACTGACAGGTTGGAGCCTGCTTGGGATTCTCTTTCTCCCTCTTTCTCTGCCCCTCCCCCACTCAAGTTCTCTCTCTCTCTCTCTCTCTCTCTCTTTCCAAATAAATAAGTGAACTTTATTTTTTTTTAATTTTTTTTTAACGTTTATTTTTGAGACAGAGAGAGACAGAGCGTGAACAGGGGAGGGGCAGAGAGAGAGGGAGACACAGAATCTGAAACAGGCTCCAGGCTCTGAGCAGTCAGCACAGAGCCCGACGCGGGGCTCGAACTCACGGATCATGAGATCATGACCTGAGCCGAAGTCAGACGCTTAACCGACCGAGCCACCCAGGCGCCCCTAAATAAGTAAACTTTAAAAAAAGAATAGAATAACAAACTTCAGGAAAATTTTCGATCTGAGATTACGGACTAATAACGGAGTTGAGCAACTCAACTAGATGATAGTGCTGCAGAGTGAAGAGAATAGACTATAACAGGAAGAGATACTAGCTAGCTGAGCTCATCCAGGTTGCAAAACAAATCTTTGTCATTAACTTGTTTATTTTCTGTTTCACTTTATGACTCTTTTTCTTACTATTTTAATAGTTTTTGTTTTGTATTCATTATTTAACATTTTGCATCATTGATTCATGGTGATTGTCTCTAGTTCTAAGATCTTTGGGTCTAAGACCTTGAACCAACATTAGGACCCCCTGGGCCAATCATCTTGTTTTGTGAGTGAAAGGGCTGAGACCAAATCAGTTAAGGGACTTTTCAAGTGTAGTGAGTGAGATGATGGGAGATGCCTGAGAGCTCTCGTGGTGGTTGGAGCTCAGCTTCCTCCAACCAAAATTGGTGTTGGGGCAGAGACAGAGGAGAGCAGCAGCTATTTGATCCTGGCTTTATCCCTTCTCCAGACCCTGTGGTAAGTTTCCCTGTTATGAATACCAGGAGCCATACTGATGACTTTAGAAGTACAAGGGTGAGACAGGGTGGTATATGGTCTATTCATTGCAGAGTGACTACCTCCAGATGTTTTCTGCCTCCTCATGGTTTTCAGTTCTTCACTTCAGGTCATTTTTTACCTAATGCTTTTTGCCGTTGAGATACCTACACTATATCTTCCTCAAGGGCAAGAGATGGGGTAGAGGCTTACAATAAAACCTTCACAGGCTTGTTCACAGGCACAACAGATTTTTACTCTTTTCCTTATCATTTTGGTTAAGGGCAGATAGTTTTTACTCAGAAACAGTTAAAGGATCTAAATGGCATCTATAATTGCATATATTCTGTAATTTTCTTGTTCTTACCATAGGACACAGCCACCATGTGTGCATGTGCGTGCACATTTGTTTACTTGTATTTATATGACTGAATCTAGGATATCAGTTTCTGAATCTAGGAAGGAAATAGGGTGAGATTGATTTTTAGGCCTCAGAGTTTGAACTAGAGTTGGATTCAGTTAAATGCTTATTGCAACAGTTGAATTTACTGGTAAGCAACAGTCTACATGTAGTTGTAGTCATTTGTGTTTCTACTTTATACAAACCTTTCTGATGCAGTGTGTAACTAGGTATTAATTCCTTAACTTTATATTTAATAGAAAGTTAACTTTTCAGGAAACATTTAATTTATGTTCTTGGTTCATGAATTCAGGGAAGTACTATGGGTCAAACATAATCATAACTATGGTATTCCCATTTGCTGGGTGACAGCTGCTAAGGAAACACAGTGAAAAAAGAATAGGGTCTTTTTATCTGTGGCAAATGTTATACGACCCTTAGAAGCTGGGTTGGATTTTCCTGTTTCCAAGTAGTGAAAACAGAGCCTCTAAGAGTTCCTTTAACCTGACTATGATCATGTGGCATGCCAAAGGAGGAACCTGCAGACTATTCTAGGTACCAATGTGTTCTCCTTACCTAGTTTACTTCCCTTCTATTTGCCAAACTCAATTTGATCTCAACTTCATTGGCTTAGATTATTTCCCCAGATAAATAACCCCAAAGTAGACTCTAAATTGTACTTGCCTCAGCATATTTGAGTGCACTATTCTATGAACTCCTACATCTAAGGTCATCAAAGAATAAGGAAAAAAAACACCCCCAAACATGCCAATGAGTTGGCAAAGTCCAGGAAATACAGCCTTGTTATGAAGGGAAATCTCATTGATACTTCTAAGGGAAAGGAATGTTTTATTGTTCTAATTTCAACACAGTCAGTGAAGAGGATGTTGGCTGGCTGCCAGGTATAGAAACAAAACCTGTAATGAAAAAAAAATTCAACATCAGAAATACAACCACATCTATCTTGACACACATTTAAATTTTGGAAAACACTCTTACAAAGTAACCTGGTAAGTTTAAATATGCCATTCATATCCACCTAGTGCTCAATATGTCTGGAATTGGGATGCCTTTTAGCTCCACCAACCAGAGAAAAAAGGACATTCCTAACTTTATCCCAGCCAAATGATTTGTGGTCTAAGCCAAGAGGAAACCCAGATAGGAAAGCTGAGCCCAGCCCTCATAGGCTACATGCTGCCTGCAAAAGCTGACTTTGCTTCGAAAGAAATTCCAAACAGCCAAGAGCAAAACTTGACAAAGTCCATAGGGTTATTGCGGGAACTTTAATTTAGACCTGCCTTAGTGGGTACACCCACTAATACACCCAGATCAAAAAAATTTTTAATAATTTATGTCATGCAAAATATAGTCTCTGACTACAGTGGAATAAAATTAGAAATCAATAAATTCTAGAAATTCTGGAAATTCATAAATACGTGAAAATTAAAAAACATACTCCTAATTAACCAAAGGATCAAAAACTAGCAAATCTGACTCAAGAGGAAATCTGAATAAAACAAAATCTGAATAAATCTATAACAAGTAAAGAGATTGAGTCAGTAATTAAAAGCTTTCCAGTGAAGAAAAGCTCAGGATCAGATGGCTTCACAGGTGAGCCTACCAAATATTCAAAGAAAAATTAACACCAATCCTTCTCAAACTCTTTCAAAAAATAGAAGAGGAAGGACTTCTATTATCCTGATTCAAAAACCAGACAAAGACATTACATAAAAAAGAAAACCACAGAACAATATCCCTCATGAATACAGATGCAAAAATTCTAAGCAAAATTTTAGTAATACGAATCCAACAATAATAGAAATAATAAAAGAAATAATAGAAAAAGAAATAATATAATATATTATAACCAGGTTGTGTTTATCCCATGAATGTAATATTAGAATTAATATTAATTAATTAATCTATATTAATATTTAGAAATCAATTTATTAACCATATTAACAAATTAAAAAAAGAAAAACAAACCATGCTGTAACAATTGGATACCTTTATGCAAAACAAACAGAAAATGAAGTTTGATTCATATCTCATACCATATAAAAAATTAACTGAAGATGGATCATAGACCCAAATGCAAAACCAAGGCTATAGAACTTCTCAATAAAACATGGAAGAAAATCTTTGCTACCTTAGATTAGGTAAAATTTTCTTTTATCCAACACCAAAACCATAACCCATGGAGGATTGTAAAAACATAAATTGGCATTAATAAAAATTAAGCGTTTTGTTCTTTGTAAAACACTGCTCAGAGAATGAAAGTTCAAGCCACACATTTGGATAAAATATTTGCAAAGCACGTATCTGAAAAAAACAACAACAACAAAAAACTTGCATTTGGAATACAGAAAGAATTCTCAAGCTAAGAATATGAAAGCCGACTACCCAATTGTTGGGTAGGGTGCCTGGGTGGCTCAGTCGGTTGAGCCTCTGACTCTTGATTTCAGCTCAGGTCATGATCCCAGTGTCTTGGGATTGAGCCCCACGTCAGGCTCTGCACTGAGCATGGAGCCTGCTTTAGATTTTTTTTTCCCTCTGCCTCTGTGCCCCATTTGTGATCCCTCTCTCTCTAAAATAAACATGAAAAATTTAAATAAAATAAAATAAAATAACATAAAAATAAAAAGCGGGACAAATACTTGAATAAACCCTTCACTTCACCAAAGAATATAGGTGACAAGTAAGTAACTGGCAAGATTAAGTTGACATTTTTACTCATTAGGAGAATGTAAATAAAATCCTAATGAGATAATACTACATACCTAATAGAGTGGCTAAAGTTAAAAAGACTGACTATATCAAGTATTGATGAAGGTATAGAATGTAAAAGTGACACAGCTCTTTGGAAGAGTTTGGCAGTTTCTTAAAAAGTTAAACATATCTGTACTTTATGATCTAGCCATTTGTCTCTTAGGTATTTACATTAGAGAAACAATGTCCGCACATAGATTTGTACCCACATACTCGAGTAGGTATACTTGTAGTAGCCCAAACGTAGAAACAATCCAAATGTCTATCCACAGGGGAATAGAGAAATCATGGTACCTCCATACAATGGAATGCTACTTACTCCGTAATACAAAGGAATGAACTACTGATACAAGCAGCAACATGGATAGACATCAAAATAATCATTCTGAGTGAAAGAAGACACAAAAAAGAGCTCCTAGTGTATGATTCTATTTATATAAAATTCTAGAAAATGCAAACTAAACTGTAGTGCAGAAAGCAAATCAGTAGTTTGCTGGTAACAGGAAGTGGAAGGGAGTGTGAAGGACTGGGAAGGAGAGACTACCAAGGACCACAAGGAAACTTTTTGGGGTGATGTATATGTTCACTTTCTTGATTTGGATGGTTGTCTTAGGGGTGTATATTATATATATATTCTCAAAATTTATCAAATTGCTTATTTTAAATATGTGTAGTTTATTATATGTCCATTATACCTCAGAAACAGATTTTTTTAAATAAAAGAGAATTATGACTGTAGATTGAAATATTAAAAAGGAATTCAGTGATCAAAAACATGAAAGTTTTTGTATTATGGCTAAACGTCCTTATTCCTCCCAGTATTAAGTAGTAATAAACAAGTATACTTAGTGAAAGCTTCCCACGAAGTAGGTATAATTTTAAGTACTTCACATATATTCACTTGTTTAATACTCACAACATTCCTGTAAGCTATAGAACACATTATAACATTCTATAGTTGGGAAAACTGAGGCAGTGTTAGCCTTAATCAAAGGCTCACTGCCAAAACTAGCCAAGCCAGGATTTAAATCCAGACTATCTGGTCCTAGTATGTTTACTCTTGACCACTGCACTGTGTGACCTCTCAAACAAAATTCTCAAATGGTTGTGAACTGAGCTAACTAGCTAGAAGTAGAACTGTTAGGACAAGAGGGGAGACCTCCAGGGACCCAAGGGGAAGGTCTGCATGACGTCCGGAAAGAAGGGCCCAAGACATCCAGATCTGGCTGTGTGCCTGTCCTGAGAGGGTCCACCTGGCTCTGTGCATGATATACCACCAAAGAGTTTAGCCAAGACCTTGACTCCTCCCTCATTTGTGCAGGTTGACTCTTTCTGTCCCAGGCCAACCTTGATAATCAAAGTCCCTCACCAGCTTTCACAAGAAATTCAATCACACTGAGAAAATCCAGAATTTTTTTTGTTTTGTTTTCAGGAAGATCTGGGGATTCGTGGGAAAGAGTGACACCTCCCGACACATAGCATTTCTTCAGTTCCTCACATCACACAACTACCCAACTTCTAAGCCTCTCCTTCCTTCCCTAGCCAGTCTCCTGTCCTTCCTCATCTCTGTTCTGCAACGCTTGGTCCCAGCTTTCCGTTTATTTTACTTCTCCACTTAAAACTTAATCCATGGCTCTTACCCTCCTCCCAAGCCTACCAAAGTCATTCTCATGTTAGTTGCTAAGAAGATAGCATCGTACCTGTATCCTGATAAGAAATCTTTGCCAACTTCCTGAGGCTGACGTGACTATGTGCTGCTGCTGTGACCATATCTAAAAGAAATGCATGGAGCACAGGCAAGGACCTTCTCCCAGATAAAACCTCAGCTCTTAGGTACTGCAGCAAAGGCCCAAGCTCAATGCAGCCCTCAGGAATCTCACTGAGATTTTCTCAGACTGATACTGAATATCTCCTGGTGGCTAGTGGGCTTCAGTTTGTATGGTTCTGTTAAAGAGGAGATAAAAAGGCTTGGATAGTCCTCCCCTCTCCATAAGCTTTGGATGGCTGCCCTACTTGGGCTTACAAAACAGTCTGCAATGTGAAGGCAGCATTGAAAGAGGAGGCATTTATAACTCCCAATCTCAGGTCTCCAAGGGTGGGAAAAACAGAATGAGGAGGATCTCAGCCACTCCACCAATTTGGACTGCCCTGCCACCCCCCCTCTCCGTGATTGCATGTGGGAGAGTAAGGGGTGGAGAGGGAGGAAGAGAAAGCAGATGGGGCCTCTCTCCAACAGTATGTGCAGAGTGAGGTGTGGGAGCAGAATAAACACTGTGAAAGGAAGTGAAATCCCCGATGGGACAGTCATGCTATGCCTCTTCTTTGCTGTGTCGCCCCCTCACTCCAGCGATGACTAAGCTGATTCATTCAGGGCACATCCATTTTCAAATGGAGAGGAACAGTTAGGGCTTGGGAAAGAAGGAGAGAGGCACAGGCTGCAAGGTCCTGTCCTGTAAGAGCAGAGATGTGTGTGCAGGGCAGACGGACCTGTAGACATGTCTTTTGATTAGCGATCACAATGTTTTACAAAGGCCTGAACTAGTTGCCAATGTGCTATAACGGGGTGGCTATTTTATATGAAAAGTCAGAATTTGGAGCACCCGGGTGGCTCAGATAGTTGAGCAACTGACTCCTGATTTCAGCTCAGGTTATGATTTCATGGGTCGTGAGTTCAAGTCCCATGTCAGGCTCCACGCTGACAGTGCAGAGCCTGCTTGGGATTCTCACTCTCTCCCTCTCTCTCTATGCCCCTCCCCTGCTCGCACACGCACTCTCTGTCTCAAAATAAATAAACAAACATTAAAAAAAAAATCTGAATTCATGAACATCAGCTCATCTGGGCAACCTCACCATATCACTTTAACAGCTTCCTAGCAGGTCTCCCTGCTTACAGTCTGTTTTAAACCCAGCAGCCAGAGGGATCCTTTCACAGTGTGAATCAAATCATGTCACTCCATTGATCAAATCTGCCCATGATGTCCCATCTCACTCAGAGTAAAAACCAGAACCCCCGAAATGCTCTGCAAGACCCTGCAGGGTGTGGCACCCCATTTCCTTTGTTCTCTCCTCTTCCTCTTTCTCCTCCTCCTCCTCCTCTCCCCACAGAGTACACAGATTCAAGTCTTGACTCTATTTTCTGTGTGTCTTTGGGCAAATAATGTAACTGGTCTGTGTCTCAGTTCCTCATCTGTAAATGAAGCTAATGATCATAGCTTGCTCACAGGAGTGTTGTGAGGACAAAATAAGTTAATATTTAAAAAGCCCTCACAGCAGCCTGACACATAGTAAGAGCTGTGGCTCCTCTGCTCTAGCCGTGCTGGCTTCCTCGATTTTCCTCAAATGAGCCCCGTTTGTTCCTGCCTGAGTGCCTTCGCAAATGCTGCTTTCTCTGCATGGCCCTGCTTCCACAGGTACCCATGGGATTTGCCCCTTCACCAGCTTCAAGCCTTACTTACCAGTATTTGAGAGGAATCAAATTTTAACAAAAAATGGACCAAAAATAGAAGGGGAAGGGGGGACCCAGTTCAGAGGAAATGAAATGAGTATTGATTGAATTTAGGAAAGAAATGGAAGAAAAAGACAATTATCTCAAAATGAGGATTCAATTGCAAGATGGCTAAAGGAGAAGAGATTCAAATAAAAATTTAACAAGGAGCATTGGAGAAAGACTGAGGACTCAAAAAGGCAATTAAAACATGTGATAATTTTTTTCTAGAAAATCATGAGGACACCTAAAGTTATAAACTAGATATGGATCAGCACTGTCTGGTTTAGGATTTACTAAACTATCATTCTAGATATTCTGTCTGAGCATCCAAGGCCAGCTTGTCACAACCCCTGGCGATCGAAAACTTTTTGCCGTAACTTCCACTCTGCTTCTTCTGCTAATCCAGGCTGAACTGTCTTGTCCGACCCTGTAGCCACCCAGGAAGCAGAGGGCCCTCACTCCATGTGCCCATGTCTGGGCCTTGCATCACAAAGCTCCCCAGAATCTCCAAGTGGCAAATTATGCCACATGCCCAGCTACCCTATCCCCCCTCCATTCTTCTCCTTCCTCTCTAGTCTCTGGGATCAGGGTTAGGGTTAAGGTTAGTTCCTGTTGACCCTTTCTCTTCTCTGGAGAATCAGTTTCCATTTCTATGTGGCATGCCAGCAGCAAAGACTTTCATTCATTCGTCAACAATATTTATGTTGAGCAATAAGGACTTAGTATTGCCTTTATTTCCAGAGAAATCTGAACAATTGTTTGGTTTTCTTTTCTTATTTCCAAAGAACTCTGAACCATTTTAAATGGAGACCTCAGTGTGAGTGCCTTAAATAAACATGACCTCTTCAGAGACAGTAGAGGATGGGAGAGGGGCACTGTCCATATTCCTGCTTTTGTCCCAGGCAAGGGAGGGGAGGCTACAGAAAAGGGTCTCTTCTATGCAGTTTGAAGATTGCTTGTAGCAATCCTGCCCTTGACGATGCCTCTTCTGGGCTCTCTGGCAGTGCGGGGCTCTGGAAGGAAGCCTTATCTGAACTATAAGAGAAAAAGAGAAGTTTTCTCCCACTCCTGGCATGAGTCCCTCTGCACATTATCTGAAAGAAGCGAGGTTGACCTCTGGGAGAGCCAAGTGCACTAAAGAGCACTCGGACACATATGAGCTGTCAGAAGGGTGCCAATGAGTGCCATAGGATTGAAAACTTTTCAAAATACTAACAGCTCAGGGTGGGAAAGGGGAACAAAAATAGAAGGAAAAAAAATCTCAATACATGTGTGAAGATTTTGTCTGATGTCCTTTGAAAGAGAGCTGGAGTTGGAGTGGAGACCCTAGTCCCTGGCCTTTCCCCCAAGAGACTTCTTTTAGGGGAAGAAGGCAGATTTCGGGATCTCAGATGTTGACTAATTGTTTTTTTTTCTTTTCAGGAAGCTTGTCTGCTGGAGTCCTCATCTAACTGCTCTCTGCCCCTTGGAGTGAGATCATTGTTTTGCTAACAAGTTTTGGGGTGGAAAAGAGTCCTGTGGATTTGTTCCAGAATATTGTCCGTTTAACTGAGGCTCACTCATTGGTTAGTGTTTATCTTCCACCTGAAACAAAACCAACTTCCCCATTCTGCTCACCCCTCTTTTCTCTATTCCTTTTTAGGAGAAACAGGGTGCTGTGGCCACACTGGGGAGGAAGTAACTGGCCCAGTGTTCTCACCTCAGCAGGACAGCACGGAATGACCCAGAATGACCCCATTCGGGATGGCCCTTGGCATCGTCCTCTGTTTCTGACCTGTGGCAGAGGAAAGAAGGAGCAAGAAACACGGTGTCAGAGAGAGGGATAAATTAAGAGGCCAAACATAAAGAACATGAAAAACACTCATGATTGTTTTGTTATTAGAATTTGGGTTTACATATGTGTATGTATCTCGGAAGGATATTGTAAGGAATAAAATCGATTTATATGTATAAAGTGCTGAGAATGGGATCTGGCAATCTGTGAATGTTAGCTATAGTTACTCTTTAATCCTAGACTTCACATTTTCTTTCGGTGAGCCCCTCCTGGCCCATTCCTCTCTGTGATAATCTGAACTCTTCCTGTTCCTTTTAATCTCAGATAAATCTCCTCTGTTTTATGAAACCAATGAAACCATTATGTGTACCATGCACTTAATCCATAGCAAGCCCTACTTTATTGTGTATTAGTTTTTCCTTATGTACCTTTTGTCTGCCTCAATTAGACTGAAGTCCTTAAGGACAGCAATGCTCTTGTATGAATTCTTGTGTCTTCTGTGTCTTATTCAGTGTTTTGTGCACATAGTTCCTCAAGTAATTTTTGTTACTGGGGCTATGAAAACAGTCACCAAGAAGAATTTGGAAAGAGCATGATGTAAAAGTAGAGAAATCATATTTGGGCTATGTTGGCTCCTACTCTGACCCTGAGGAAGGCAGAGCTTTCTTGGTTGGAAAGCTGGGATGATCACAGTGCTTTTTGTTGCTACCATGTGGCTTTTCTTTGAAATGTTATCTCTGGAAACCACATAGAAATTTTCACTTCTCTTCCAATTTATCTGATAAGGAAAAGATGCTGACATGTATTTGCCAATGCAATTCCAAGGAAGTTTTTCTCCCACAATCATCTGCAAACCCCTCTGCAGAAAGTTCTGCAGGGTTTTGGCATGAGGGTTGCCCAGCGCCTCATCACCTCATCGCCACACATGGCTTATCTGGAAGGCGGGCACTCTACGTGGGTCAGCGTTCCTGTGGTTGGCATTCCTGCTTGGATCCTGGTGGTGAGATGGTTGCAGGAAGGTAAGTGCAGAGGGAGGGCAGAGAGAGAGAGATGCATGAATGCAGCCCCAGCTTCTCTCAGCCCCAGGTGGAAGAGTCTGTCTAGTCTGGCTTAGCTTAAAGGATGTGGGTTTGTCCTGAGGTGAACTTGATGGGAAAAGTTTGCTCTAGTTCTGAACTCAGTTCTTGGAAACTCATGCCAAATGAATATCTGTTGAATGAAGAAATGAGTCAGTGAGGGAGGGAATGGCCTTAAGAAAACCGAGGTTGGTTCAAGCCCTCAAATTGAAAATGTGAAAAATGGTCTGCGTGTCTATCATAGTGGCTCAGGCCACATCTTTAATGTCTCCCCGAGTTTTAGAATAAAATGGCATCATAAACTTACACAATCTTTCCATCCGGAGCTCTAAGCCTTATGCCATCCTCTAATCTATTTCTAGAGCTGTCTAAGATGCAAACGTGATCACGTTACGCTCACTCCTTCAATAGCTTTTTGCCACACTCAGAAAACATCCAAAGTCCTTGGGCATATCATGCAAAGCACTCCATGTTTTCCCCTCTACCTTTTTTCTTTTCTTTTCTCATCTTACCTATTGTTCTTCAATTCAGTAAAGTTCCATTTCTCGTCCTTTGACTGTGGAAAGCTATTTGTTGTCCTCCAATATGCAAGACACTCTCAAGCCTCCTCACCTTTGCATAAATGGCTCCTCTGCCAGGCATGCCCATCAGCTTTTATTCCTCGACTAATATCTATTCATCCCCCAAGGATTAACTCAAGACTTTCCTCCTGGATGAATCTTTCTCTGATCTCTTTCTAGGTAGAGTTAGGGGCTCTCTTCTCATATTATCCCAGCAACTTTTGCCAATTTCCATTATAACATACTTTCTTTTCTCCCAACACACCTAATCAATGAAAAGTATTCCATCATACACATGAGCATAATTTAGGTAGAGAGTGATTGTTGTCCATAAGTATAATTATGAAATTGTAATTTAGTATAATGATGATATTATGGACATTGAAGTTAATATTGCCTGAGTTTCCATTACAGAGCCCCCATTTTTTGAATTGGGCTAGTTTGTAACCTCTTTAAGCCTCAATTTCTCCATCTATGAAACCAAGATAATAATCATATTCACCCCTTAGCTTCATGTGAGTATTAAATGAAATGTTGACGGCCAATGTCCCAGCACAATGCCTTGAACACAGTGTGTATTCAATATTGTCGTGCAGACACAGATGAAGATAAAATTTATTTTTGTGTTCCCTGCTTCCAGCAAGAAAGGAGCTAGAAAAGCAGTTTGAACTCACCGAGGCTAACCTTTCCTAGAAGGAGGTTGAGATGAGGGATATTCTTTAGAATCACTCTAGATGGCTATCCTTAGAAGGTTATTGCTTCATTATCTGGGGGAAACGGATGGCATAAGACTGTTTTGAGACCCAAACCCTGGGCTAGAAGGGAGAAGAGGAGGGTGGGGTTCTGGGTGCCTGCACTGGCAGACTTCTGAGCCAAACCTAACTCTGTGCTCTAGGTCTGACATGCAGGTAGAGTGGGGTGTGTCCGTACAAGGAAGAAACACTGATGTAAAAATGCTGGAATTGAGAATTGGCCCTGCCACAGAGTGCTGGGCTCAGGTCTCACAGCAAGCTTCTCCTTAGCTCTCAGTGGCTTACCACCCAGAGGTAGCACCCGAAGTGGAATGCCCCTGGGCTGGAATCCACCTCCCAGCCCAAGATACTCTTAAACTGGAACAAAATAGAGTCCACGATCTTAGATTGGTTCCCATTACTGGTAGGTAGAAGAATGGGCTTGTTCATCAGGTATCTGGATTGAAACTGGATTATATTAGTTGCATAAGGAAACTTAGAAAGGGCTTGGGGACCCTCACATTATGATATCACCATTAGTTATTAAATGAATGGACTCTGTAAGGTGGAGTTGATTTTGAGTTCCCTCGCTGTGTCCAAAATGGGTTGGATACACCACAGGCTGTGCAAGACAGTTCACTGAAGTGTGGGAGGAAAATATTAAATCTTCTATTTGTAATTTTTAATATATGTATAAAAATGTATAAGTGTACTTACAATGTATAGTGTTTGGTTTCACGCAGACAAACCCCAATAAAATAGATTAGTAGCACAAAAAATATTTTTGCAAAAAAAAAACACAACCCCCAAATCTCTGCAATGCTCCACATCCTGAAGATAACACTAACAGAAATAAATACAAGAAAATCCTAAAACAGGACAAAATTGACTCTTTTCTTAGTTTTAGTTGTTAAAAGATAAACTGAGGCATATTAAAAATGTTGAGTTTATTTGAACAAAACTTGATTTGCATTAGGCAGCACCCAATCTAACAGATTGAAAGGAGCTCTGAGGAGCAGTACAAAATGAAAGACTTTGGTAGGAAGAAGTGAACAGGAATGAGGAAGTTGTACTAGACAAAAAGCTGGGCTGGTTATTGCTGTTATTTTCCCTTAGGCAACGGCAGGAATCTATCAGGCAGATGACCCAACTAGTGTTGATCAAGTGGTTCCTGATCCACTGGTTTAGATTCCTTTCTGGGAAAGCTGAAACTGTAATTAGGTCTCGGTGTGATGATGGGGGGGGGGGGGGATAAGCATCAGCAACCCCTTTTGGGGCCTGTTGTCTTGTTTTTAACATAGTATAAACTTGTCAACCATGAAATTGTATTAAAACAATGATGATCTAAGCAGATCTGACAGTATGCTACATTAAAGGTAGTTTCTTGTGAAAGTAAATTCAGCATCTTCTTTCAAGGTCAAGAAAGTATTTGATCAGTGAGTGAGACAATAATTGCTTTTCAAACGAAACCCATACTGTGAAAAATGCTTTATGAAAATGATGCTTCCATTAAATGTTGCTGTAAATGATTTTATGTTATCAAGTATTAATTATTCTTTCTCAGTACACCAACAAAATTAGAAAGTAGGGTTTTCTGAACTATTTTTCAAATCTTCCAAAAAGATTTAGTGTAGTTTTGACCCATTTGCTTAAAATACATAAAAGTGCAACACCTTGCAATTCACTTACAAGAATAATTGATATCAGGACAGATGTTAATTTGCTAGTTAATTTCATTAAAAGTTTTAGCCTAATTTGTAATGACCTAACTACTCAAATTCTAGCAGCAAAGAAGAGTGAACAGAAGTGTTATTCCACTCCACTATCTTTACATTAGTAGGTATCTTTCAATGAGGCAAAACAGAGTCCATCTCCCAGGTGGAAGATAATTTTGTGTCTACATCAAATAATTTTTTCCCGACAGATATTAAGTCACATAGAAAGTATGACCACAACCGGTCATCCTGTTTTTTCCCAAATCGGAAGTTTGAGCCACAACTATATAAGTACTTTTTTTTCTGGGACTCCATGTTTCTGGGGAATTTGCCTTCAAAAATAAATAAATGGCCATTATTCAGTTAAAATTGAACACAGACCCAGGGACTCAGGTTTTAGGATTTACTGTGGGTAAGTCATTTAAATGAAAAATACTAAAACTGACACTTTATTTAATCTTCATGAGAAGATCAGAACTGTGATATGCTCAAAATCATACACACACACACACGTTTGGAATTAAGAGAAAAAAGGAAAAATTACACTGATATTATTTAACTATGTTTTTATTTATTTATTTATTTATTTTTATTTATTTTTGAGAGAGAGAGAGAGAGACAGAGCATGAGTGGGAGGGTCAGAGAGAGAGGGAGACACAGAATTTGAAGCAGGTTCCAGGTTCTGAGCCGTCAGCACAGAGCCTAGTGCAGGGCTCAAACTCACAAACCATGATATTATGACTTGAGCCAAAGTTGGATGCTTAACTGACTGAGCCAACCAGGTGCCCCTATGTCTTTTATTTAATAGGGTAACAGGGGCTATCTCAGCGGGTAATCCAGAAACTGCTTCAGTTTCTAGGTAACTTGCTTCTTGTTCAGTTTTTCTCCAGAGAATTGTGCCTATAGGTTGTAGCTCAAAAGAATGCCAAACCTTCCAACTATGGGCTTTCCTGATTACTGCCCCACTTACCTCCAGCTGTCCCCCAAATCCAACACACATTCCAGCAGAGTACTGGGGAGGGGAAAATAAAACCTATCAGTTAGGATTAGGTTCATCTGAGAATAAAATGGACCACTTTTCTTCCCATCCAACCTCCACAAACACAAAAAGTGCCTTAAAAAGATAGAGGTATCATTCTCTCATGTAAAACAATTTCAGAGATAATAAGTCCCGGAATGATGACAACCTCACAGTCTTCAAAGAACCAGTCTTTCCCCAAGATTCTGCTTCAACATGCTTAAGAGTTGGTCCTTGTTTTTATGGTTCAACATGGCTGCTGGAGTTCGAACCATCACATCAGCAGGATGGAGGGAATGTAGGGGAGGGCTTTTTAATCTAAGGATTTGAAGTGTCCTGAAGTGTCACACAATGCTTCCACTTATGTCATATGGCTCCAAATTAATCACATGGCTAGTCCTAGCTGAAAGGGAGATTGAAACATATTTTTTACTACATTCCAAGCTAAAAGGTATATTTCTTAATACTAAAAAAGGAGGGGGGAGGATAATGAATATCAAAAAACAAATGTCAGTCTCTGTTATAATTCTTTTCCTTTCTTTACTTATTTCATGTTTTATAAAAACCACAAAGCCCTTCTCAATTGTGTAAATGGAACCCTTTTGTACTATGGAGTAGAATTCCTTTTATTCCATTTCCCAAAGAATTTTAAGTTATTGGCCCAGCAACCAAACTCCAGAAGGCTATACTTCCATATGGCTGTGGTCTTTCAATGCAACTCACACTTTTGCTCCAATCCAAAGCTCAGAGATTCTCCCAACCATTTTGTTTACTGATCCCACTCTCCCATCTTGTTATTAATAGCTAGAGAAACTAGAGCATCTCAAATATATTCAGATTCACAAGATGTACTCAGAAGTCTTGGAATTCTAAGTGGTCCTACTCAAATTATTTATTATTTTTTTTAAAAAAAGAGTGAAATTATAGGGCCAAGTATCCCAATATTACCAAATTTCTAGATATTAAGGCATTGTAAGATCCCAGCAACTGAGAAATCAATCACTTATCTCTTTATATGGATGTTTTGGCCTCTTTTTTAAAAATAGTATTTTCTTTTTGTCCAATTACAAATTTCGAAAAATAATCTTTTTGGTATTTTAGGTTCTTCTGTAAGGATTTTGTGACCTATTTAAGATATCTACTATCTCTCATTTGATACTTATTAAATCTACTCCTTTATCATCACTAACTTCCTAATTTATCTCCTTAATATTTTTAGTATTTTCTTAAAATCGTAAGCCTTCTTCTCAAAACTTCTCAAAATTTCTAGAAGAATTCCTGATAATGGAGAACACATTTGTATGAATAAACATACTTCTCCTGTTTCAATTCCCACAAGAAGATTTTTTTTTTTGTACCAGTGAGAGATGGAAAGAGCATGGGGATTCCTAGGAAATCCCAATCCTACACTGTACTCAAATGTTTTCCTCACTTGTAATTTGTACACAACATTTTTGATGTCGCCAAATGATCAAAGAAAAGTACAACGTTCTGTGCGTGGTCTTTGCAAGATGTTTTATAAAACCCACATATTTTCCAGGCTCTGTGCTGACAGCTGAGAGCCCAGAGCCTGTTTTGGATTCTGTGTCTCCCTCTCTCTGCTCCTCCCCTGCTCATGCTCTGTTTATTAAAAAATAAAATATTTTTAAAAAAATTAAAAAAATAAAACCCACATATTTTCTGTTAAAATAGTTAGAGGAGTTAAATTAATTTACATGTTTGTATACAATTTGTTTATTATTCTCAACTGGTCCTCGTGGATTTTCTGGCTTCTTTCTTATCAGTTGAAGGTATCGGTATGTGCTTGTACTCTTGTCCTTGTGGTTTTGTATTATCTCTCCTCTTTCTTAATTTTTTTAACGTTTATTTATTTTTGAGAGAGAGAGAGAGAGAGAGAGAGAGAGACAAAGTGCAAGCAGGGGAGGGCAGAGAGAGAGAGGGAGATACAAAATCCAAAGCAGGCTCCAGGCTCTGAGCTGTCACCACAGAGCCCAATGCAGGGCTTGAACCAACGAACTGCAAGATCATGACCTGAGCCGAAGCTGGCTGCTTAACCGACTGAACCACCCATGTGCTCCTATCTCCTCTTTAACTCATTCTGATTATATTCCCATGAAGAAGAAAAGTACAGCATAAAAGAGAGCTTGAGGCATATAAAGAATGAGAGAGAATGACAGAGGTTACAGGGAGTATAGGCTGTCATATCATATTGGTTAGGCAGCTAATTCCTTTAAAACCATCACCTCCATTCATTATGCATTATGTATTCATTACGCACTGGGTATGTCTTGCCAAAACCTGAAGGGTGAACTTCCCCTGAGAAAACCAGCTGGGAATATACCTGCTTGGAGCTGGAGGAGGCATTAAATAGCTATTCTGTGGGAGAACGGGACTAGAGGAATTTACAGGTGAGCAGTAGGGACTGAAGGAGCTCTACTGAAGGGGACATGGAGCTCTACCATGATCAGAGTCAGACCCCTGCGATGAAATAATGTTAAACTTCATGACAAAGAAAGAAATAACAGTTAACACCAAGGTGTATGATAGTTGTAAATCCCAAAGGGGTCAGGACTAAGGACTATGGTAAATAAAGGGAACTGTGTACAAGTGGCAGGTGAAATGGAAAGAGCTTTTGAGGCATTTGCAAGAATGCCTTCTCTTCTCTTACCTTGTTGTTCTTGAAGACTTCTGATCTCTCTGGATCTGGGAACTCTACAGAACTGACCTGGAACCCTGGAGTATATATGTGGATACAGGGGCTTATCAAAGAAAAGACTACTTACTTCCCTATCTTCAGAAGACAAACTTCTATTTCTATTTAAATTGATGCAATTATTTAGAAAACCCTATTTGGGAGGTGCATTTAATTTTTTTTTTAAAGTTTGTATTTCAATGTCCCTAAGTCCCTCTGCAGATATCTCTTTCAAGGAGGCCATGGCTGTAAAGGGGCCTGGCAACAAATTTGAAGTGAGACTATGAAGACAGTAGTAAGAAGAAATAGATATCTTTCCAATTGTTGTTTTCTTTTGAAAAGTTTGGGTTCACATAAATATGTTGCACCACAAGAGTAGCCACGAGAACAGAAATTTTTACAAAAGATTCTGTGTGATGTCAGTTTTGGATCACGTTGAGAGTAATGGTTCCATCCAAGGAATTTTAGATGTTACTAATCTGCTGTTTTTAAAAGCTTTCTTTAAATCCATATCACAATGATAGGAACATGCTGTGGGTAACAAGAAGGGCTCATGGGAATGGTATTGGAGCACAAAACTTTGGCCTTAAGGTGTTTTGTTTTGATCCAATACACTTTGTAAATGACTAACTGCATACCAGTAGTTTAGTATTGAGGTCTTCCCAGAAACAACACCAAAAAAACACATTGTTCTTAAAGGCACAGTAAGTATTAAAGATGCAAATTAGATGATGAGTAGTAAAAACAGATTTACACAGATATATAAAATATTAATAAAACTGGACTCCCTCTTAGAAATCATGTTGAAACATGCTACATTTCAAATGAGGTAAGTAGTTTCATATTTGGCTTTCCAAAAGCATTTGAGAAAGAGAAGTCAAAAAATATATTGATCTTATTATAAAAAAAAAATAGTTAATAATAATAGAGCTGGTCAACTTGGTGGAGAAGTAGGGGGACCTGAAGTTCTCTCGTCTCTCAAACACAGCAATGTTGAGGCCGGAGGACTTGGAATTTTAAGAGTCCAAGCTGCAGAGTGATGGAGACATCTCCAGGGGACCACTGGGACAACTTGGTTGGCCATAGGTGTGTGATTGAGAACTGGAAGAGATAAAACATGCAGCATAGGAATGGAGGGGAGGGATCCCCTTCTGTGGAGAGACAAACCGAAGAGAAAGAGAGGCTGTGGAAGTGTAGGATTACATATGAAGAAGAGAAAACCCACAGACCAGGGATTGGAAAAAATGGAGAAAGATCCAATTTCTAACTGTGGGGCTTTCTCTGGACTGGGGCCAGCTGCCCTGTTCGTGCACCTGGGAAGGTGGGGAGCCAGTCCTGGGCTGGGTAACTAGCTCAGAGGCACAGTCTGCAGTGGGAGAAAGCAATCCCCTCTCTTGAGTGCTGCGGGAAGAAGGCAAAGAACCGTTCCAAGGACAAAAGACCCTGCTTGCAACCACCAGCCAGAGGCCTTTTGTCGGCAGGGTGGAGTGGCTCTAACCCAGAAGCGGGGTGCTCAGAGCAGAATCCTTTAAGACATCAGGGTTTGAATCCCAGTCGAGTGCCTGGGAGGCACAGGAGACTGTGGAGCGGGAAAAAACGGCCAGTTCACACCGGTGCAGCATTGTGAAGATGGACTGAATGCAGTGCTTTGGGACACCCAGTCTGGGGAGGAGATACTGGGGTGTCACAACTTTTCTCCCCATCATCAACAAGGTGGGGCTTCAGGGAATGGACAAGGGGCCCACAGTGGAGGCAGGATCCACCTATACCAAAGCATGCCCCTCTGTGCCTGGTAACTGTGTATCTACTAGAGCAAGACTGACACTGATCACCAGTGTTATATATATATGTGATGTATATATGTACATCATATATATATATATATATATATGATATATTTTATATATACATATTTTTTTCCTGTCTTCTTTCTCTTTCTCTTATTTCTTCCCTCGTTATTCTGGTTGTTGGTTCATTTAAGTGGACATATTTAATCTATTCCTTTTACACCTCTTCTGTATCTCTTTCTTCTTTATTTTCCTCTCTCTTTCAATGGATTAAGTCATATAGTTTCTCTGCCTGGTCAATTTTCTTTGATTTTTCCCCACCCCTGTCATTTCTCTCTTTGTATGGGATAAGGCTTCTTTAACCACCACCCCCCTTTTTAAAATTTTTTCCAGAGTTATTTCAATGAACAAATCAAAGCACACCTGGTGGAAGGTCCAAACCACCACTACGAAGAGGGAGGTAAAACAACCAGAGTCACAACAACAGACAGAACATAACACACTCCAAAAACACCTCCTGTAGGGCCAGGCCCTGTACAGTGTATGACCCCTTTTTAATATAGTAGTGCTCGCAGGTGCAGAACACATAACAAGCTATTAAAACACATAAGGGACAGAAAACTAGCAAAATGATGAAATGGAAGAATTCTCCTCAGAAGAAATTCCAGGAAGAAATGACAGCTAGAAAATTGCTGAAAACATGTATAAACAATATATCTGATCAAGAATTTAGAATAATAGTCATAAGATCAATTGCTGGGCTTGAAAAAAGCATAGAAGACAGCAGAAAATCTATTGCTGCAGAGATCAAGGAACTAAAAAATAGTCATTATGAATTAAGAAATGCTGTAAATGAGGTGCAAAATAAACTAATGCAGTGACAGCAAGGATGGAAGAAGCAGAGGGGAGAATAAGTGAAATAGAAGATAAAATTATGGAAAATGATGAAGCCAAGAAAAAGAGAGATAAGAAAATAGTAGACCACGAGGGGAGAATTAGAGAACTAAGTGATTCATTAAAAAATAATATTCGTTGGGGCGCCTGGGTGGCTCAGTCGGTTAAGTGTCCGACTTCTGCTCAGGTCATGATCTCACAGGCCATGAGTTCGAGCCCTGCATCGGGCTCTGTGCTGACTGCTCAGAGCCTGGAGCCTGTTTCAGATTCTGTGTCTCCCTCTCTCTGTCCCTCCCCTATTCATGCTCTGTCTCTCTCTGTCTCAAAAATAAATAAACGTTAAAAAAAATTTTTTTTAAATAATAATAATATTCGTATCATAGGAGTTCCAGAAGAAGAAGAGAGAGAGAAAGAGGCAGAAGGTTTACTTAAATTATAGCTGAGAACTTCCCTAATTTGAGGAAGGAAGCAGACATCCAAATCCAGGAGGCACAGAGAATTCCCTTCAGATGTAACAGGAATATGTCTTCTCCATGGCATATCATAGTAAAACTGGCAAAATACAAAGATAAAGAGAGAATTCTGAAAGCAGCCAGGGACAAACAGGCCTTAACCTACAAGGGTAGACACATGAGGGTAGTAGCAGACCTGTCCACTGAAACTTGGCAAGTGAGAAGGGAGTGGTAGGAAAATATGCAGCCAAGAATCCTTTATCCAGCAAGGCTATCATTCAGAATAGAAGGAGAGATAAAGTCTTTCCCAGACAAACAAAAAATAAAGGAGTTTTTGACCACTAAACCAGCTCTGCAAGAGATCCTAAGGGGGACCCTGTGAGTTGAATGCTGCAAAGACTACAAAGAACCAGAGACATCACCACAAGCATGAAACCTACAGATAACAATGACACTAAATCTATATCTTTCAATAATCACTCTGAATGTAAATGGACTAAATGTCCCAATCAAAAGACATAGGGTATCAGGATGGATTAAAAAACAAGATCCATCTATATTCTGTCTACAAGAGACCATTTTAGACCTGAGGCCACCTTCAGATTGAAAATGAGGGGATGGAGAACCATCTATCATGCTACTGGAAGTCAAAAGAAAGCTGTAGTAGCCATACTTATATCAGACAAACTAGACTTTAAAGGCTGTAACAAGAGATGAAGAAGGGCATTATATAATAATTACAGGGTCTATCCATCAGGAAGAGCTAACAATTATAAATGTTTATGCCCCCAATTTGAAAGAATCCAAATATATAAATCAATTAATTGCAAACATAAGCAATCTTATTGATAAGAATATAGTAATTGCAGATGACTTTAATATTCTACTTACAACAATGGACAGATTATCAAGGCAGAAAATCAATAAAAAACAATGGCTCTGAATGATATACAGGATCAGATGGCCTCAACAGATAGATTCAGAACTTTTTATCTCAAAACAACAGAATACACATTCTTCTCAAGTGCACATAGAACATTCTCCAAGATAGATCACATATTGGGTCACAAAACAGCCCTCAATAAATATAAAATAATTTAGATCACACCATGCATATTTTCAGATCACAATGCTATGAAACTTGAATCAACCACAAGAAAAAAATTGGAAAACCTCCAAATGCATGGAAGTTAAAGAACATCCTACTAGATAATGAATGGGTCAACCAGGGAATTAAAGAAGTAATTAAAAAATATATGGAAGCAAATGAAAAGGAAAACATGACAGTCCAAACCCTTTGAAATGCAATAAAGACAGTCCTAAGAGGAAAATACATTGCAATCCAGGCCTAACTCAAGAAACAAGAAAAATCCCAAACACAAAATCTCACAGCATACCTAAAGGAACTAGAAGCAGAGCAGCAAAGAAACCCTAAAGCCAGCAGAAGAAGAAAAATATCAAAAATTAGAGCAGAAATAAACAATATAGAATCCAAAACAAACAAAAACAGTAGAACAGATCAATGAATCTAAGAGCTGGTTTTTTGAAAGAATAAACAAAACTGATAAACCCCTAGCCAGACTTCTCAAAAAGAAAAGAGAGAGGACCCAAATAGATAAAATCACCAATGAAAATGGACAGATCATAACCAACACCACAGAAATACAAGCAATTATTAGAGAATACTATTAAAAATTATATACAAACAAACTGGACAACCTGGAAGAAACGGACAAATTCCTAGACACTTACACACTACCAAATCTCAAATGGGAAGAAATAGAAAATTTGAACAGACCCATAACCAGCGAAGAAATTGAATTGGTTATCAAAAATCTCCCAACAAATGAGAGTCCTGGGCCAGATGGATTTCCAGGGAAATTCTAGCAGACATTTAAAGCAGAGTTAATACCTATTCTTCTCAAGCTGTTCAAAAAAAAAAAAAAAAAAATAGAAATAGAAGGAAAGCTTCCAGACTCATTCTATGAAGACAGCATTACCTTGATTCCCAAACCAGACAAAGACCCCACTAAAAAGGAGAATTACACACCAATATCCCTGATGAACATGGATGCAAAAATTCTCAAGAAGATACTAGCAAATCAGATTCAATAGTATATTAAAAGAATTATTCACTATGACCAAGTGGGATTCATTCCTGGGCTGCAGGGCTGTTTCAATATTCACAAATCAAACAATGGGTTACATCACATTAACAGAAGAAAGGATAAAAACTTTATGATCCTGTCAATAGATACAGAAATAGCATTTGACAAAATACAGCATCCTTTTTTAATAAAAACCCTCAGCAGAGTTGAGATAGAAGGAACATACCTTAACATCATAAAAGCCATATATGAAAAGTCCACAGATAATATTATCCTCAATGGGGAAAAATTGAAATCAGGAACACAGCAGGAATGTCCACTCTCACCACTGTTGTTTAACATAGTGTTAGAAGTCCTAGCCTCAGCAATCAGACAACAAAATGAAATAAAAGGCATCCAAATTGGCAAAGAAGAAGTCAAACTTTCACTTTTTACAGATGACAGGATACTCTACATGTAAAACCCGAAAGACTCCAAGAAGAAAACTGCTAGAACTAATACATGAATTCAGCAAAGTTGCAGGATACAAAAACCAATGTACAGAAATTGGTTGCATTTCTATACACCAATAATGAAGCAACAGAAAGATAAATCAAGAAATTGATCTCATTTACAACTGCACTAAGAACTATAAAATACCTCAGAATAAACCCAACCAAAGATGTAAAATATCTGTATGCTGAAAACCATAGAAAGCTTATGAAGGAAATTGAAGAAGACACAAAGAAATGGAAAAACATTCCATGCTCATGGATTAGTAGAACAAATATTGTTAAAATGTCAATACTACCCAAAACAATCTACACGTTCAATGCAATCCCAATCAAAATTGCACTGGCATTCTTCTCAAAGCTAGAACAAACAATCCTAAAATGTGTATGGAACCACGACAGACCCCAAATAACCAAACTAATGCTGAAAAAGAAAACTAAAGCGGGAGGCATCACAATCCCAGACACTAGCCTCTACTACAAAGTTGTAATCATCAAGACAGTATGGTACTGGCACAAAAACATAGGCCAATAGAATAGAATAGAGACCCCAGAAGTAGACCCACAAATGTATGGCCAACTAATCTTCAACAAAGCAGGAAAGAGTACCCAATGGAAAAAAGACAGTCTCTTTAGCCAGTGGTCCTGGGAGAACTGGACAGCAACAGGCAGAAGAATGAAACTGGACCACTTCTGTACACCATACACAAAAATAAACTCAAAATGGATGAATGACCTAATGTGAGATAGGAAACCATCAAAACCCTAGAGGAGGAAACAGGCAACAACCTCTTCGACCTCGGCTACAGCAGTTTCTTGCTCAACACATCTCCAAACGCAAGGGAAATAAAAACAAAAATGAACTATCGGGACCTCATCAAGATAAAAAGCTTCTACACTGCAAAGGAAACAATCAACAGAACTAAATGGCAACGGATGGAACTGGAGAAGATATTTGCAAATGACATATCGAATAAAGGGTTAGTATCCAAAATCTATAAAGAACTTACCAAACTCAACACCCAAAAAACAAATAATCTAGTGAAGAAATGGGCAGAAGATATGAATACACACTTTTCCAAAGAAGACATCCAGATGGCCAACAGACACATGAAAAGATGCTCAACATCACTCATCATCAAGGAAATACATATCAAAACCACATTGAGATACCACCTCACACCGGTCAGAGCAGCTAAAATTAACAACTTAGGAAACAGCAGATGTTGGAGAGGATGTGAAGAAACAGAAACCCTCTTGCACTTTGGTGGGAATGCAAACTGGTGCAGTCGCTCTGGAAAAAAAGTGAGCAGGTTCCTCAAAAAAATAAAAATAGAACTACCCTATGACCCAGAAATAACACTATTAGGAATTTATCCAAAGGATAAAGGAGTGCTGATTCATAGAGGCACACACACCCCAATGTTTATGGCAGTGCTTTCAACAATAACCAAATTATGGGAAGAGCCCAAATGTTCATCAACTGATGAATGGATAAAGAAGATGTAGTTTATATATACAATGGACTACTACTTGGCAATGAGAAAGAATGGAATCCTGCCATTTGCAACAACGTGGATGGAAATGGAGGGTATTATGCCTAGTGAAATAAGTCAGAGAAAGATACCATACGTTTTCACTCATATGTGGAACTTGAGAAACTTAACAGAAGACCATGGTGGAACGGAAGGGAAAAAATAGTTTCAAACAGAGAGGGAGGCAAACCATAAGAGACTCTTAAATACAAAGAACAAACTGAGGGTTGATGGGGAGGGAGTGGGGAGAGAGGAAAATGAGTGACGGGCATTGAGGAGGGCACTTGTTGGGATGAGCACTGGGTGTTGTATATAAGCAATGAATCATGGGAATCCACCCCCAAAACCAAGAGCACACTGTATACACTGTATGTTAGCTAACTTGACAATAAGTCATATTTAAAAATATAATAATAATAATAATTGGGCATTATTTAACTTTCATCGTGGCATGCTTGTGTTAACCAAACACGACATATCAAGCCCAATGACTTGACCACCAACCACAGTAAGAAAACACTATGAATGAGGACTCAGAAAATTACAAAGTTAAAGGTTCCCCTTTTGACTTTAGATATGAAGAATTTGGTTAAATCAGAAGAAAATCTTTCCCCAAATTTCACATGAAGAAAAAGGAGAAGATTTGGACAATTCAAAGATACATTTTTCATTTCAAATTAAGTAGATGTAAAAAGAAGACATTCTTAAAAATAATGCCTTCCTCTGTAAAAAAATGATAATAATAATACCTACTCGTCAGATTATTCATCTACATAAGTCCTGACATGAGGAGATTGCTCTGTGTATGTTCATTTTCTCTCTTCAGAGACAGTGATCAAAATGTAACTATAAATATAATTATGATCATCTGGATCATTTAGGACAAAGTAAATTGTGATGGGAACTTAATTATTTTTTACTCTTAGATCAAAACAGCTCTTTCATTTCAAAGAAAGCAGGAAACTACAGTAGAGGTAGAGAAGTCCTTAGAAAATCATTTCCTCCCTTCCAAGAGTGCACCCCCATCTACCCTCACACAATGATACTATTGGACTCTGTAACTATGACTATTAACTTATTCACTATTTTGTAACTATGTTATCTATAATTAACAGAGATAAATATTTAAAAGTTAAGGTAATTCTTGAAAATTTCTTCTTATAGAATTATAAAGCAATTAAAAGTGAAAAACAAAGGAAAGACAAAGGCCCTTCATAGAAGGTTGATGGTGTGATGGAAAAGACATGATATCTGTAATCATGAAAACTGGGTTTCAATTTCAGCTACACACACAAGCACTTTGTGGCCTAGAGATTATATTTCCTTGCTTGTAAAAAAGAGATGACCCCAACTGTGAGAATAAAATAGTATACACAAAACATTCAGTCTACGGCTTATCTTGTAGTATTCACTCCATTCAGCAATGTTTAATGCTTTCTTACACTATGTTTGGCAATGTGCAAGCACTGGAAATACATCAGTGAAAAAACAGACATGGTTCCTGCTCTCATGGGGTTTCTAATATGGCAGAAAAGGCAGACATAAGAACGACACAAATAATGGTTTGATAAATAAGTAAAAGTTAATTCTGACTAAAAATTAGTTCCCTTTCCTTTCTCCTCATTTGTAATAAAAAGAACACCTGTTCTTTGTACTTTCATTTATGAGAATCAAGTGAATTAATGAATGTGAATCCACTTTGGACATTATAAAGCTCTCTACAAATGTCCATTGCTGTATTTATAACAAAAGTTGACCATGCACCTGATATTTGCAAGGCCCTACGGCAAGTACAAACATTAACTGGACACAGGTTTTGCCTGCCTGTGCTGGGGGAAGGTAGGACAACTGGGCACTGTGGGCTCTTATTCTGGGCAGAAAGTCCTAAAAAGTGCTTTGAGAGAGGGAGGAGAAAGTAATTGGGTATTTGGAGAGGGCAGAGGTGGGCTTGATTGAGAAGGCTCAGGGAAGACTTTATGGAGCAGGTGTATTTGAACTGGCCTTGACTGGGAGTATCTGGACTTGAGGAGATCAGGAAACAGAATAAATAAAAGCACAGAAGTGGGTGGACAAGGGGCAATAGAGAAACATCATGTGCTATATTTTGGCTAGATTGAAGGAAGTGTTAATGGCGGTAGTTGGCAATTAAGAGTTTTGACAAGTAGTTTGAAATCAGATCATAAAGGACCTTGAACGCCGAGCTATAGAGTAATGACCTGTATTTTTGACAGCTGCAAGCCATGAAAGCACTTTGAGTGAGATCATAACATGACTGGAGCTGTGAGTAAGGAAGAGTAATCATCTTGTAACAGCATGTCAGAAGGAGTGTTATGACTATTGATATAATTTTGCTGAATGGCTTGGAGAGAGAGCTTTGAAGTCTTTTATTTTGTCTTGAAATCCAGGGTCCTGAAGCCATCAGAGTCAGAGTGGTCTAGGGAACTTGATGTATTCTTGTAGTTCATGGTACTGAGACAGGTAAAAAAATAAACTTCCTTCTCCAAGTAATATAGAACTCATAGATCCAAAGAACATTTTTCTTTGCTGAAAACAAAGCACTCTTTGCAACCACATTTCTCATTTGCCTTAGCATGGGTCACATTATCTATGATCTCATGTCATTGAAATAGATGAGAGAGACACCAGGAGGTAAAAACAATTGCTCCAAAAAGTAAGCTGCTATGACTCACCATTCTAAAAGGTACACACCGGACCCTGTTTCACACCCACTCAGGGTTGTGAATTTAGCATTCAGTAATGGCTGATCAGAGCAACTTAATGAAATATCCCTGCTTCTGGAACTCCCATGGGGCTACGAGCACAGAACAAGCTGACCCTGATCCCCTCCCTCCACACCCAAGAGCCTTTCAGAGCCAAAACAGCTGTGGGAGATGAGTGGCAGCTGGTCAGCCAATCAACAAGCAGCTGACAGATGACAGGCTCCATGTGTGGCTCTGCAGAGGTGGTGGAGGGAGCCAAGCTGCCCTGCCCAGCTGGGTTCAGAACCTCTGGACTGAAAGAGAATAACAGATGTTCATTTAAAAAGTCCAACTGCAAACCCCAAACATAATTTTACTGCACAAATACATGCCAGCGAATATTTGGAGAATAAGAACATTTTTTGCCAGCCCTCACAGGGTGTTTGGAAGGCGGACACAGAGAAAGGTCTGCATATTTCTAATCTTTATCACATTTCCATGATGAACTCCAGAGAGTGTGAGACACTGTCTTGGTATGTCCCACAGAGCGCTCAGAGCTTGCACTGGTTTGTTCAGAGCCAGGGGCAAACATGGGGCTGAGCTTCCTATTCCCAAGGCAAGGAGAATTAATTGAGTAGGAGCAAGATAGGTAGCAAGAGGGTAATACTATTACTTCATACAAAAACTTTCACATTAAATTGACATGATGGCATGAATTTACCAACATAGAAGAAAATGACACTAAGCCATCTATATAAGCTTTTAAAGAATTTAAAAAGATTTAAAATTCTCTTCACCCAAATAAGCAACCAGCAGCTAGGGTTGGGCCTTGTGATGAACAGATTATGTAAGAAAGGGAGGCAGCCAGAGGTTAAGCCTTTCTCCCAATGGTGAGCAAGGAAGTGGAAATCTCCTACCATGGAGAAGACCACCTGAATACCAGTTCTTCAAAAGCTTCACCTTGCTGCCTTGGTCCAAAGGCCAGTGTGTTTAGAGCCAAGGTGTGAAATTATGAGCTCTGTAAAGGTCAAGGAAGATGCCAGAAAAGTCTTAACAGGTTGTTTGGACTGGTCTTGAGGCTCTAGTCTATATTTGTGTCTCTTATCTTGTCTCAAACTGCTTCCAAAGTCTTTCTAGCTCAACTATGAGAAGACTTGAACCTCCATCTCAGTATCAGGATTACTTGACCTCTTGGATCTCTCCTGGGGCAATACTCTGTAGTGAGGGAAGGAGCAAGTTGGCTTTGAGTAAACGAGAGGTTGTGCATGTCCAGGACAACTTTTCCTGGCATTTCACTTGGGGTAGAGTTAATTTTACTTTAAAAACCAGATAATACCTGTGAGGACTTTTAGAGTGGAAATGGATTCCAATAGGCACTCAGACTTATGTGCTAGACCCCAAAACACTAGAAGTAGTTCAAGAGACCGAGGTATGATTCATGGAGCGGACATCACAGGCAGAGCTGGCATAGACCTCGTTTAGAAGCAAACACCTGAGTCTTGGTATGCTGAATCACCTAAAAATGTCACCCATAATTGCATTCAGTGACAGAGATCCCAGGGTATGCTTCCTGCCTTGTATAAACTGGTTTTTTTTTTTTTTTTTTTTTTTTGGTATAATTGATTAGTCGAATTATCTTAGACATCTACAGAAGCTTATGACACAACAGGCTTAGACTTTTTCCTTTTAAGTTGATATACCTCTGCTATTTCTACTATGGATTTGTGTAGGGTGGAAAAGTTTAAATAATTTCTTAAATTTTATTAATACAGCGCCTCTCATTGTATATGTTTGTTTTCAGATTCTTTTAAGGAGCTCCCTTTGAAAATACAAGAAGTCCTTATGGCTCAACAAAAATTTAATCCTGAAAGAAAATTAATCCACCCAAATTAATCTACCTCAACAAGTACTAAATGTCATAGCAAATAGTTCAAAGTTTGTTTGCAACCTTATCTTGAAATCTAAGAGAAAAAACATATAGTTTATTTCATTTTAGTTTTCAATTGAGTTATAATTGCAAATGTGCACTACATTCTTTGGATGATGAATGAATGACTCAGCCCTTGATTTGGGGGAGAGTAAAATTTCCCAACCAAACTGCATAACGTGACCTAGTACCCATCACTTCACAGTGGACTTTTATAGCACAGTCCCAATGAGGATCACACTTTTAAGTCTATTCAATGACTTTTAAATGGCTTAATTGATTTTCTGAAAGACCTATTTCCAAATAATTTTCATATGAAGTACCAATCATTTTTTCATGTTTGTTGATTTTGTCTTCTGCCAGATTCATTTATTAATATGTCTGCATGGAGCTTGAGTAGTTCTTCAGTCTTTCTTGTTAGATAAAGATGGTAATTGATGGGCAAAGTTGTTATGTGGAGACGAACGTTTGGAAACTAACTTTGTAAGTGGACAGTCCACTACTTTTGTGTTATTATGACACTTGCTTCTCTACCTCGTGTCTTTAGATAACAATTCTGATCATAAGTATTTCACATAATTTTTTTCCCCAAAAAACAAGCCAGGGAAATTACTGCTTCAATTTATACATGGTCATTATAGTAACCATAGACTCCCAGAGTCTTCAAGGCTAAATATCCACCTGGGTTAGCCACTTACCTAATGTTTAAATGCTCGGCTAAGGAGCCCTTATTTTAACACTTTGTGCGGTAGGGAGCGTGCTGCCTCCCCAGGCATCTCTCTTCATGATTGAACAGCTCTTGTGTTTAGAACATTTTCCTTATAGTAAGCTGAAATCTTATCTACTATTTGGGCATGTGAAAGTTCAGCTGTCAGGATGCTGGAAAAACACAGTGGGGAAAGGGAAGAAAAAACATCAACTGGGTTATTTTTTCCATGGACGTAAATTGAATAGTTGGGTGAACATTTAGCTGGCTATACTACAGTTGAAAACACAGAAAAGAAATTGTTCTTTTAAGCATCTGTTAGACTGTCATGCTCTGAATATCTACAAAACAAATAGTTTCAAATCTCTAAGTAATCGTTTCATTTCAATAAACTGGGTGAATATTAAACACTTAAATATAATAAAATATTTGTTTTTCAAAAAAACTCTTAAAAATAACCTCCGGATTTAGGGGTGCCTGGGTGGTTCAGTTGGATGAGCATCCACTTTGGCTCAGGTCATGATCTCACAATTCATGAGTTCGAGTCTCTCATTGGGCTCTCTGCTGTCAGCACAGAGCCCACTTTGGATCCTCTGTCTTCCTCTCTCACTGCCCCTTCCCCACTTGTGCATGCTATCTCTCAAAAATAAATAAACATTAAAAAAAATAACCTCTGGATTTGAAACATTTTTTTTCTGTATTTTCACTATAACCACTCACTGATACAGAAATCCTGGTAACTTAGACATATTACCATGGACAGGTGTACATGTGTCATGTTTTAATGCCCATCTATTTTGACACAATGTTTAAATTAAAGATAAATTGAAGCTACAATATTTTAAAAATCAAATAAATTATTTCCAAAAATAAAATTAAAGGCATAATTTTCTTTACTGCCTTTTTCCTCTTGTTAAGTTTTAAGTATAGCCAGGTTAATTTAGGTCCAACATAGTATAAAATTATTTCCATCTTATTCCAAGTTTACACTCAGGAATACTTTTTTATAATTATAACCCTTAAGTAATGGAATCACTGCTCAATTTCCAGTGCAACTGCACTGGTCTTTAATTGGAAGCAGAGGCTCTGGGGCTCTTCTGTCCCTTCGTACATGGGGATATTGACTATTTACTGTCCTCTGTAAGATGTGTCTGGAGAGTTTCATAAATACTTGCATTTTGTGCAGCTCATATTCAAACCATCAAGTGGTTTTCTTCTGAAGACCATGGCCATGAGGTCATGCATTCCTCTTGCCCATGTAGGGCACCTTCATACTCATCTGTTGGTTAAAATTCAAAACCTTATTTGCAAAAGGAAATCTCAGGGTCCCAAGCTCCACTCAGATATCATACTGCAATCCATACAGTCTCACGACTGCCTCCAGCTTGATCCAATTTCACACCATTGGCAGATTTCCATTGATACTGCTAGAATCAGTGCCCATCAGCAGGTTTCTGTGGTTACTGCTAGAATAAGTGCCTATTTTTCAGCTCACTTGTAGGCCAGGGGAGGCTTGAGTTTTCTCACTAAAGTTCTCTGCTCACTGTGGAGAAATTTGCAGCAGAAATGAAATATTGATGCTTGAGGAAAATTATAGTTACAACCACTTATGGGATAGATTGGAAGGATGAACCTGGTGGCCAGAAAACCAACCAGAAGACTTTTGCTGCTGTAGAGGTGGAAGCCAACAGGAGACACAAAGTGTACAGGCTACTCTGGCTTCTGATTTCACAACAGATTGGCACAAAATAATGTGAGTCCTCTTCCAGTGTTTAACCATTTCTCTTTGTGTTTGGTCCTTAGCATTTCTGTCTGACCCTTTAATTCCTTTCCACATCGTTCTAGTAGCCCTTTGCCTTAGGCTAGAAGCCTGAGTTTATGGCTGTTCTTGTGTGGGCACCATTCCCTGCTCCCCCCGATTAGCTGAGTGTTAGTATTGTGGTAGGCACATCTCATACATTAAAAGCCATCCACAGTTCAATTCATAGAGTCAGAAAGTAAAATAGTGGTTTCCAAGGACTGAGGAAAGAGGGGCAACGGAAAGCTATTGTTTAATGGGTAGAGTTGCAGTTTGGGAAGATGAAAAAGTACTGAAGATGGACGGTGGTGATGGTTGCCCAACACCGTGAGTGCATTTAATGCCACTGAACTGTGCACTTAAAAATCGTAGCAATGGTAAATGTTATGTTGTCTATATGTTACCATAATGAACAAACAAACAAACAAAAAATTGAGAACTCCTGGGGCAAATCAACCCAGAAGATTGCCCTACTTTGAGATACTTTATTTGTGTGAGCTAACAAATTCTCTGTGGTTTACGGCAGTTAACTATGGATTTTCTGTTATTTGAGCCACAAAGCATTCTAATAAAATCATTATTAGAAAAAAAATTAACCCCATTATTTATATAAAAAATAGCCTTTCACATTTTTATAGGTGAAGACACTGGGGTTCAGGGAGGTTGACAGCTTGTCCACATCACATGGTTAGTTAGCAGTGAACCAGGGATTCGAATCTAAGTTTTGTTTGGCTTCAAATTTTGCACTACATTTTCATAGGCAAAACAAATCTTATCCAATGAATGTATCAAATCTCCTTATACTCATACATTCATACATCTCCACCTAAGAACTGTTCTCCAACCAGGAATTTGGGGGTGAAAGGGGAATCTAAGTCATTTCTCTTGTTTTTGATGCAGTTGCTTACCAACATTTATTTGCACTGATTGAATTTTCCCCATAGTTATGCCAAGACTTCTGTCAAAATCCACCATTACAAATTACTTGTAAAGGGACCACACGCTTTTATTTTCCATACTTAACTTTTAAATAAAAATAACATGTAAAGCTTTGGAATGTTACCTGTTAACATATTCAGAATGAATTTTGCTTTGAACTTTTTAACTCACTTTGAAGACCACATTGTATTTGATCTTTATCCTGAAATTTTTTGCAACAGACTTTGGTTAAAAATATTTAAGCCATAACAACATAAATTTTAAACAGAGATGTGACTAGAAACTAATGTGACTTTTTAGAAAACAGTGGAGTCCAAATTCATATTATTGACTTCAAAGCAAACATCTTGGGAGACTATAGATAGTGATATTTCAATTATTTATTCATTGAAACACATAAGAAATACTTATTCTATGTCAGACACTCAGAGAATTTTTAAAATTCCTTTTTTATATTTCTTCCAAATCCAGTTAATGAAGCACGAAGAAAACATTTCTTTTTTTTTTTAATGTTTCTTTATTTGTTTTGAGAGAGAGACAAAGAGACAGAGAGCAGGGGAGGGGCAGAGAGAGAGGGAGAGAGAATCCCAAACAGGCTCCACACTTTCAGTGCAGAGCCCAACACAGGGCTCCATTTCACAGACTGTGAGATCATGACCTGAGTCAAAGTCAAGAGTCAAACACTTAACTGAATGAGCTTCCCAGGTGCTCCAAAACTTACTTCTTTATAGTCATCTATTATTTTGACCCCAACCAGAAATAGACAATTTGGTCATCTACCAAATAGACTATTCAATAGACTTGGCTTCTAGAATCTTCAGGCTATAACTAAAAGTCAATTCCAACTTCAGAGGCTGAAGAATTGATCAAGTTGAAGATATGCTAAAGATTCCTTTATGTGTAGCATACAACCACTTCAATAAGGCTAGCAGTTGGTAATATCCGATCACCCCACCTTAAATAGTACCTTTCTTCCTTTATATGCTACTACTTTTCCCTACATTATTTTTCTCTACTTGAGAAAACTGAATAGAATCTCTCACTTAATAGAATGTGAGTTTCATGAGAGCAGAGACTTTTGCATGTTGCTGTATTCCTAACATTGGAATAATGTTTGACACATAAAAGGTGCTCCATAAACAGTTTTTGAATGAATAAATGAATGAATGAATGAACAAATAAAATGAAGATTTATATTACTTCACATAAAATTTTGCTTTAATTTCACAATTCCATAAGTCAATGCAAGTATAAGGTTTCAATTAATGACTTATATAGTTCAATGTTTTCTGTTTCTTCTATTCTTATTCAATAAATAGAGATAAAGTGGTCCTCTGGTTCATTAGCAGTATAGATTATCTTCTTCTGTTCTTTCCTACTTCAAGGGGATAAGTTACCATTGGATTGCCTTCTGGAGTCTTGCTGTCTCTCCCTTTCACTGTATTATATTGGTACAATTTTTGTGCCATAACTACATGCAGGGTGCTAAGAAGGATGCAAAATAAGTGTAGGACTACTCCAGGTTTTCAGGAGTTTAAAGATGTGCTTGCAAGAACAAGAGCCCATATTTAAAGTAAAAAACAATGAGAAGAGTGACGTTCTATGGAATACCTTCTCAGAGAGAGGAGAGTGGTTTGTGTTGGAGCTTCTCAGAGGATGGTATAGAAGACAGAGTACAGCACCTTGACACTGAGAAATGAGCTGAATGTGGACACGTGAGGTGAGGACCTGTAGAGAAAGGGTCAGAGGCAACATGTGATTCAAGCTGTGGGGCAGCGGAAAACAGCACCGATCTATCAAATACAATGCCTTCCTCCTACAGCTGCCCCTCCTCTATGACCTTGACCCCTCATCTTTTAAACATTGTGCTCTGCCTGTTTCAGATTCTGTGTCTCCCTCTCTCTCTGCCCCTCCCCCGTTCATGCTCTGTCTCTCTCTGTCTCAAAAATAAATAAACATTAAAAAAAAATTTTTTTTTAAATATATGCCAGAGAGGGTGATTTTTCTGCACCTGTACTCCTACTAGCAGCCTAATTTAAGTTACCACACCATCTACTTGCTCTAGCGCAGTATCTTCCTAACTGGTCTCCCTGCTGCCATTGTCTATTCGCCATGTAGCCCCCTAGTAATCACTTCATATTATATGTTCAGTTCTTGTGACATCCTTGCTTAAAAGCCTTCAAACATTGCTCTTCTGGGATACACTTGTGTAAGAGTCTGCTTCAGCGCCTGTGTACCTGCTGTTCCCTCCGCTTAGAATGTTCTTCCCCTCCCCCAACACTTGAGTGACTAGCTCCCCTAGCTTCCCTTAGGACCATTATCCTCCAGCCCTATTTAAAAATGGCCACGCTCCATTCATCACCTTTTACTCCCTTCTCTTTAAAAAAAAAAAAAAAATCTCTTCCAAGCACTTATCTGGGTACAGGTTTGTTTATTTATTTATTTATTCATATCCTTATTGCCTGTTTCCTACCACTAGCATATAGGTTCCATGAGGTCAGGGAGTGCTCATTGCTATACCTCTTGTGACCAGAGCAATGCCTGGCATTGAATAAATATCTGTTGAATGAGTGCATTGCCATCCTCTTGGTTAGCCCCTCCTTATGTAAGGTGGTATCCTGAGTGATGTGATCAAAACCCAGAGTGCAGGCACAGTATAGAGAAATTACAAGTGAAAGATGGGGCAATCTTAGCAGAGCCAGTGCAGAAGACAGAACTAAGATGGGGACTGGAAAACGAGGATGAAAGGGCGGTCAGGCAATCCAGCACCTCCTGCCACACAGAGTATCTAGTATCTTGTAGACTCTAGGGGACTCTAGAGCCAATGGAACATACCAAGCAAGATTTTCCAGTGGCTGCCATGGGAAGCCTCTTTCTGGGGGAACTGAAGGAGCAAAGTTTCCAACAGGAATGGACTGTGCATATTGGCTGTAGCCATAGTCAGCACTGAATCTTTACACGAAGAGGAAGTTGGTGGTATTGCTGTGCAAGTATAATTGAAAATTGTTTATCTTTTCCAACGGGCTGTGAGTTTCTAAGGGGAAGAGACTGCCTGGTCCTGTATCACTCCTGATACAAAGTCTACACTCTTGGCAAATATTTGAGAGAATAGCTGAAAGAAGGGAGAAAAAAAAAAATGGATCACTGATCTCTTCTTCGCTATATACAAAGGTGTGAAGAGCAGCATAACTAGAATTTGCCTCTTTAAACCTGATTGCTAGAAATCTTTTACATGCATTACATGGCCAATGGTTAAGACTTTTAACAAGGTACTGTCTATCCCTTCCCAAGCAGCAAATTGATATGCCCACAAATTTACACCTCTTGCACAGACAGAATGACAATCAATATGGACCTAAATTTCAAATCATTGACCTCAAAGATTTAAAATGAGCCATTAGGTGATTCACATATTTCCTTAATCTTCCTTAATCTTCCTTAATAGCAAGATCTTTCTACTTGTTCTTATTAGGAGTTCAACATTCTCTTAATTAAATAACCTTCCGCTTGGGGAAAAAAGTGCCTTTAAGTCTCCCCCAACAAACTCTAAAGCAATTTAAAAAAATGAATAAAAAGAATATTAATAACCGTTTCCCAATAGTTTGGGACATTATCTTATCAAATAATTATTTTTATTTTACTTTTTTAAATACACATATTCATCAATTTTGGATCAAACATGTGACCCTGTTGACATTCCAGGGACAATTTTAGCGTGTTTCTTTGTTGGGAATTACCCTGTCTCAGAGCCTCTCTGGACTGGCAGCATCCTGAATTAACACATCCCTGGCTTTCCCCTGGACCCTGTTGTTTATTTCTTTCATTGTCCTACCCTTTGAATACTGAGAAAGAGGAGAATTCCTTTGCATTCTGAAAGACACAAATGTGGTCTTCATTCTTAAGACTGAACATTTGATTAAGGTCTGCAAATAAAAACGAAAAACACCCAGCAGTAACCTCAACGTGCCATTCCATGCCTCTGACACAAAGATGTGATAAAACAGCTCTGCTATTTTCCCAAGTCTTGGTCCCAGGTTGCTGAAGCTTTAGGTCAGTGTGGGTCTGACCAGTTAGCACACCTTCTTCTGGATGCCTCCTTACATTCACTCCCACATTCATCAAAACACTACTCCCAACCCTGTGTCTCCAAAGCCATTCTGTTTTGCTCATTCATTTCCTTTCCTCCCTCCAAATTACTGTGCAACGGGTGTCAGGCAGTTTCAACACAGTGAATTCCCAAACTAGCATTTCTAAAGTCCACTTTAAACTTGTATTCCTTTTACCCCCGTCTGCCTCAGCATCCATCTCTTTCAAATCTCTCTTCTCAGTTAATGGGTCACTGTTTCTTTTTTAGGTTATAGAAAAATGGAAATATCTCTGTGGAAGACTTTTTAACACAGAGCTCTTAAATCTTGGACTAGAAATTGAGAATCTTTGCAAACCATGTATCAGTACACGATTCTCCAGAAAGCTGTGGATTCTCACTTGTTTCCTAATTGCTTTTATTAAGTATGTGTTCCCCGGACTCTTAAGGTCTCAGGGAAGGCTTTAGGTATTGAGTTTGAAAACTTCCTAACAGGCAGGAGAAGCCCCACTCTGGCAGTGCGTCTGTGCGGGAATGTGGGGGGCAGATAGCTCTGGGGAGGCACGGAGTCGGTCCTCCTCCACCTACGTGGTTCGCGCGCCATCTAGTGGAGCTCACAGAAGGGAAGAAAGCCCCACGAAGACACACACACAGCTCAGGGTTGGGCTGGCTTCCCCTCTGGGTCAATTCCCCATGGCAAAACTGACTGTATTTCAACTTTACCAGTGCACAGGGGGCAAATATGGTACACATCGTTAGGAGGTTGCTGAAAGGCATGGGATGTTTAAGGAAGAGGATAAAAGATTTTGAGAACCTATTAAGAAAGTCAAGAAGCACTGTTAGTTATTCCAGAAAGTAGCACTCTAAAATTATAAGTACTCTGGCTGAGAAAACAAATAATACTTCTCTCTGAATATGACAAACACAAAAAGGAAGGAAGAGGAAAAAAGAGAAAGCATGGGGAGAAAATGAAAGAGGGAGACAGGATAGCATAATGCTGGGTAGATACTTCTAAATCTGGGTTCAAATTTCAGAGCTACCACCTACCATTCGTGCGATGTTGAGAAATTTATTTAAACTTACTAAGCTTCAATTTGTTCATCTGTAAAATGGCGGTCATCCCGCCTACCTTGTAGGGATGCTATGAGGGTTAGATAAAGGAAGATACAAAAGCACCAGGCCCAGGGATGCATGTGAAAATGCACAATAAATGGTAGTGTTATGAGTAGGGAAAAGACAAAAGTAAAAGAGAAGGAAAGAAGAAAGCTCAGTAAGGGATAGACGTGGAACACATTATGATGTAAGAAAGAAAATAACATCTAGGACTTCCAACTTAGCAGAGGCATTTATTTGATCAACTTAACAGGTGAATCCCATGAAAGGGGGAGTCTTCCCCGACCCCAGTAGATACAGAGTCTCTGTCTGAAGTTCACCTTTGTTACTGTACTCACAAGTGTCAGAAAGGGCTTCACAGGAGAGCCTTCCCTCTTGGCACACCTTGGTCTTGAAGCTGTGGGCTGAGAACCCTACATTCAACCCCCTACAGGTCTTTAATTCAGTGCTGGGAGTTTGTGTGAAGGAAAGGTAAATGTGACCAGTCGAAGACGGGACTGATCAAGGGGGTGGCAATTAGGAACCAGTGAGGGTAACCATTAACACGACCTAGCTTGAAGGAGGCTTCTGAGAATCCTGGTTCACCACTGTCTATGGCCGTTAATCCCGATTGAATGGTGCTCTTTCAGAGACTGGGCTAAATATCTGTATACCCCGAGGCGCCTTCTCTCACCACCAAGAGCTAAATCCCCCTGGCAGGTCCAGGAGGTGGATGCACAGAGCTGTCTCAGTCTCTCCTTTGGAACCTGACATGACAACTTCTAGGGATTGCCTAAAACCCTCCAGACAGCAGAAGCCTCTGGGAGCACAATACTGCACTACATCCCCCCCCATACCCCCAGACACACGATCATGTTCTCTGAGGAAGCTCTCTCTTAGCCTAGCGTCTCTAGCCAGAGCCCAGAACTAGAGATCATAATGCCCTTCTCCTGATGTAATGACCAATCACAATCTCAGGAGAACAGCAGCCCTTGCTTACATTTCTAACCTTTTACCAGCTTCCTTCCATGCCAAAGAGAAAACTAGGAACAAGAACTCAGTAATATGATCCCCAATTAGCATAAAATAAAAACAACCCAGTCATGTTTTCCACGGGCTTTTCCAACCTCAAACTAAACACATGAAACAGGGAGAAAGAGATAAAAATATACACATGGAACTATAAATATATATACTGTCTGTGGATGTGTAGCCAAGCACCCTGAGCCAAACGAGTATCTGTCTCTAGGAAAGCCAAGCAGCCAGATGCAGAAATCTGAGAATTTTCCCTTTCCAAAGTACAATGTGAGTACAGACAGGAAGGGAAACTATCCTTCCTGGCAAGGAAGGGGTTAAGTCCTCAGCCATCCTATTCTAAAGTGATTTATGATGATGGGTAGTGTTTCAAAACTCTCCCCCACCCCAAAGAGCAGCCCTCCCCTTCCCCACCGAGAGTCCACTCTCAACGTGCTGAAGTGAGAAGGAGGTGGTGTTTTGCTGATCTGTTAAATTCTTAGTGAAGTTTCCTTGATTTCCAGCGGCTGCTGTTGTTTGAGTTTGGTTTGGATCAAAACTGAGGTTGTCCTGGCATTTCTGGGACCGAGTCCAGGCAAGAGGAAGAAGAAAAGGAGAAGGAAAAGAGGAGGAAAAAAAAAAAAGGTGGGGAGAAATAAAGGGAGGAGAGAAGCGCAGGAAAAGAAAAAAAAAGTCTTTTTCAACATCACATTCCTGTGTTTTCCCTCAGCCTGGAAAACATATTAATCCCAGTGCTTTTACGCTTGGAAACAAAGGGACTAAGCCAGACTGTGGGGGAAAGGGTGATAAGAAGGATCCTGGAACTCTAAAGAGAGAGCAAGATTCAGGACTAGCTGGGACTCCACTTCCAGGGGCGCCCTGTGTTGTCGGCACAGGGGACTGGCACACACAGACACACAAGACCGAGCAGAAACTACAGACAAATGGAGAAGCAAAGACTTACAAGGACAGCTCCTTTCACCTCATCCTACTTGTCAAGAAGGTGAAAAGACAGCCAGAGGAAAGAAGAAAGCAGCTCAGCCCTCAGGTCAGGACAGGCTGTGGGTCGGTGGCGCCTTTGGGAGCTGGAGTTGCAGCACACCCCCCTTTGTACCGCTCAGCCTGCAAAGGAGAAAGAGGCTTGGGAGGAAAAGTATTTCATCTAGAAAACTGTCCTGGGACCACACTTCAGATTGCCTTTTAAACCCTCTGCATTCCATCTCCATGAGCCACCATGTAAGTGTGTAATCTTTTCTGTCTTTGGTGTGTTTGTTTGTTTCTTTGTTGCTTATTTGAAGAAATGAAATAGGAATGTTGTCATCATTAACGTGCTCAGTGTGCCTTTTCTCTGGAGCATCAGAGAGCCCGTGGAAACGGTGCACGCAGGCTGAATGGGGGAACTGAGCTGGGTTTCCTGCTTAATGGAACTGTCTCTGTTAAGCACTAACAAATTGCAGGGGTTTAAAAGCAACAGGATCTCATCCTATTTTCCATTCCCTGACCTCCTTCCTTCTTCTCTCACCATCCCTTCCCCCACCCCTTGGCCAAGATAGAGAAAGAGAAAAAATGCCCAGTTCTGTTTGCAATTAAATGATTTTCTTTTCTTTCTTTCTTTCTTTCTTTTTTTTCACTCCCCCTCCCCCCTCTCTGTCTTTTGACCCCGCTGCCTTTCAAAGTGGATTGCACAATGACATGGAGAATGGGACTCAGTGTTACCATGCTGCTGGCAATGTGGCTGGTGTGCGGATCAGAACCCCACCTCCATGCCATGCATAGAGGGAGCCACGGAGGGCGGAAGGTGCCCCTGGTCTCCCCCGTCCACAGAAGGCCAGCTCGGCTTCTGAGGCACACAGGGAAGGCTCAGGGACTTGAGAGAACCACTGTGGAAGAACCAAAGCTTCCGCCTCTCCAAAGAAGGAGGAGTGTGCCCGTGTTGAGGGTGGCCCCCGCAACAGCCCCGCCAGCCAGGCCGCGCGGCAGTGGAGCCCCGGCGAGACCGAAGCAGAGACCAGGAGCCCCGAGCTCTCCGCGTGACATGATCCGAGATGAGGGGTCCTCAGCCCGTTCCAGAGTGTTGCGCTTCCCCTCTGGGTCCAGCTCTCCCAACATCCTCGCCAGCTTCGCAGGGAAGAACAGGGTGTGGGTCATCTCGGCGCCGCACGCCTCGGAAGGCTACTACCGCCTGATGATGAGCCTCCTGAAGGACGATGTGTACTGCGAGCTGGCCGAGAGGCACATCCAGCAGATCGTGCTGTTCCACCAGGCCGGCGAGGAAGGAGGCAAGGTGCGCAGGATCACCAGCGAGGGCCGCGTCCTGGAGCAGCCCCTGGACCCCAACCTCGTCCCAAAGCTCATGAGCTTCTTGAAGCTGGAGAAGGGCAAGTTCGGCATGGTGCTGTTGAAGAAGACGCTGCAGGTGGAGGAGCGCTACCCGTATCCGGTCAGGCTGGAGGCCCTGTATGAGATCATCGACCAGGGCCCCATCCGCCGGATAGAGAAAATCAGGCAGAAGGGTTTTGTCCAAAAATGTAAGGCGTCTGGGGTAGAGGGCCAGGTGGTGGAGGAGGGGAACCATGGTGGAGGAGCCGGAAGGCCAGGCCTGAGCGGTGAGAAGAGAAAAGAAGACCAGAGGCGAGCACAAGTCCCGCCGACCAGAGAGACTCGGGGGAAGGTGCTCAGGAAGCCGGCCACCGCCACGGCCGCTGCTCCCCCCGCTCCTCCAACCCGAAGGGCCGCCACCACCCTGTCTCCTGCTGCAGTGCCAACAGTGACCCGGGCCACCTCTCGGGTGGTCACCGCGGCTGCAAGACCGACAACCACCACGGCCTTTCCCACCACCCAGAGGCCCTGGACCCCCAGGGCGCACCCCTCCTCGGACGCCCACCGGCCCCCAGCAACTGCTGAGGTGGCCACGGCCAGGGAGCCCGGGGCCTCGGAGAATCTCTACCCCCAGCCCAGGAAGGAGCAGCACAGGGAGAGGCTGCAGGCCACCAGGAGGCCCAGCAAGGCCACCAGCTTGGAGAGCTTCACGGCTGCCCCTCCCACCACCGCCTCGGAGCACAGCACGCGGGCGGGCGCGGGCCGTCTCCGGGACAACCGCACCGACCGGCGGGAGCACGGCCACCGGGACGCAAACGTGGTGCCAGGTCCTCACAAGCCAGCGAAGGGGAAGCCTCCCAAAAAGAAAGTCCAGGACAAAATCCTTAGCAATGAGTACGAGAGTAAATACGACCTCAGCAGGCCAACTGCCTCTCAGCTGGAGGACGAGTTGCGGGTGGGGAATATTCCCCCCCAGAAAGCAAAGGAATCCAAAAAGCACGAAAAGCTGGAGAAACCTGAGAAGGAGAAGAAAAAAAAGGTGAAAAACGAGAAAACAGACAAGTTCCTCAAGAGTGAAAAGCAAGTGAAGAAGGATAAGGCTGAGAAAAAGAGCCGGCAAGAGAAAGAGAAGAACAAGAAGAAAAAAGCAGGGAAAACAGAGCAGGATGGCTACCTGAAACCCACCACAAAACACTTCGCTCAGAGTCCCAGGAAGTCCGTGACCGATCTGCTGGGGTCCTTTGAAGGCAAACGACGACTTCTTGTAAGTAATCTCCCCAGCAGTGTTCTGTGGGCGAAAGCAGGGCACGTTAATGTTTGCTTTGTTATTTTCCTAAAATCATGTTGCTAGACGGCGGGCTGTGGCTGAACCCAGGCCGTGTGGAGAAGATCAGAAGGTGTGCCAAGAGAGGGTGGCCAGGCCGGTGCTCTGTGAACCTCTGTCCACACAGATTCCTGGCCCTAACGTCCAGACTCAATGGCCAGAGGACCTCAGACCTTGTGCCTGGGGAGGCACCTATGCTCAGCTTCTTCCAAACCTGTCAGTGCCCACCCCCCACCCTTAGCTCTCTCTCAAGGGATAGTTCTGGGTATAGTTCCTAAAATGGCATGCTTTGACTCTGGTGACAACTTAGGAAAAGGACTTATCTCTTCATGAGCTTAGGAACTAGACGCATGTGTGTGGGGAATTGGTAAAGTTTTTCCTTTTCCCCCTAATTAGGTCTGTATCAACACATGGAAGCCTCAAAAAGGAAAGTAAGGCAGCCTGGGTGGGGAGTGAGTGTGACTGGGAGTGGGGGAGGGTCCTTGTTGGTGTGACCCTCACAAATACTTTAAAACCAGCTGAAGTCTTCTCCCCTTAAAGATTGCCTCCCTCGTCACTGCCCAGCTTCCAGTAAGAGGCCAAAAAGGTAGAGTGTGAGGAACTGGGTTGATTGTTCAAATTTCCAATACCCTAGAGACAGATGTCAGTTTCTCCTGAGCCCCTGTCAAATGAATGTGTGTGTGAGTGTGTGTGTGTGTGTGTGTGTGTGTGTGTGTGTGTAAGGAGACAAGCAACTCTTTCTCCTACTTTGTGGGTGTTTCTGAAGCCACTGATGTTGAGCAAGCTGTAGGTCCATCTCAGGAGCTCTCTCTTTTGGCCATTACTTGCCTCCATCCAAAGAATGATAAAAGAATCTAGTCAAACCCAAGGAAGCCTTTGGACAGAAATGAATCCCATCCTAAATGTAAGGGCAGTTGTCATCAGCCGTGTGAGAATGGCTCCTTCCCCTCTCCATGTCTCCTTGCCCCTTCTTTCAGGGCCCTTCCAAGATTTCTACCCCTTCTTAATACTGTCATTTTACTCCAAGCTGTCAAGGAGGAGAAGGTACCATACAATCACTTCAGAGAAAAGGATCAGAAATTAATGTTGGGCAATGTGGGTCAGGGATGAGTTTTTTCAGATACCCAGGTGGGAAGGAGACCTCTCATGCCACCGAGGACAGCATCTTTCCTACCGAAGGCACAAGGTGACTCTGCACCTTGCATTATCCCCACCAAAGGAGACAGGCACTCTTCTCTCAAGGCATCTCTCAAAGGGGCTTTTAGTTTTTCCAGACTAATGATGGATTAATTGGTCATTAATGGATTAAGAATCTGAGCAGCGGGACTCTGGTGTCCATTCATCTTTAGTGGTTTCAAAAAAGCTGAAAGACGCATTTGAGCAGAGTCCCTGGTGGTGTTTATCATGGGCGAGACATGTCCCAAAATTCTCTTAGCTGTTCCACAATAGTGTACCTATGTATTAGAACAAAACGTAAGTTTTCATTGATTGTACAGGTTTGTGTGGTGAGTGTATGTGTGTTGTTATGTGTTTTGTTTTGTTTTTTTTTTTTTGGTATATTTTACTCATTTTTAACTGAGCCTTAAAGTATATAAATTAGCTAGTAGAGGATATGCTGTCTGCTAGAGTACTTTAACAGCTACTTGGTTATTTTCAGAGGACATAAATTTAAATGAGAATATTTTAGTCAGAACCAAAGAATCACTATTTCAGAGAAGAATTACCTGGGACTTAAATGTTTATTAGAGAACCCAAGGGAGTCAACTGCTGTCTTTGGGGCGTGGGCAAGCATTGGTCGTGTGCTCCTCCTGAGTACACAGCACTTAGTCCAGCCTGTGAAAGCACATCACCCAACCCTGGCCATTTAGCCAACAGGGCAGGCGAAGTGTTCCTCGTGGGCAGGGTTCAAGCAGGGGAGAAATAATCCTGGGTAAAATGTCAGGATTGTAATTGTGCACCCGGCTGGCAAATACTGCCATTGCCCCTGGTTTCTGAGTCAAAAGAAAGAGGTTTTCATACTCTATCCCTGATATTAGTCATGCCTTTCATTTCTCCCCCTTTCTCTCTACTCCCTTAGTCAGGGATTTGAAAGTCCAGCTGGCTATTTTCTGCTTTAAACAGTATCCCTGATCATAAATTTCTAGCAAATGAAAATCAAGCGACAGTTTGTGCTGATGTCATGTGAGGCAAAACAGAAACCAGCTGGGATTGCTCACGGCAGTGTTGCTCTTTGGGGCTGGTGAACGAACCAGGTTTGTTATTAGAAAGAAAGTAGCAAGAGGGGGCAGTTCAATCTTGCCATCCCACATGTGCCCAGCTGATGATCCTATCAGAAGTGTGTGTTCTGAAGAGCTAATATCTAAAATAGGAATGGGCGAGAAAAGACAAGATGAAATAAACGTGACAAAATAGCAAAAGATGGAGAGAAAAGAAATTCCATTTCACCAGGCAGAGAGGAGACTTGTGTTTCTGGGCGAAAGGGCTTGTTGGTGCCATTTGTCTTTTTCTACTCATTTTTCCCATTCGACACGCCGATGTTACTCGGGAGGTTCAGTGATTCGATTAATATTCGCTAAGGCTCAGCACGCTCTGAGTTATTAAAGACGGCTGACAACATATACCTCCAACTGGCCTCAACCTAACCCAGTGTGCTCGGACCGAAATAAGGTGTCACTCCCAGAAATCACGCAGGACTTTGAGCTCATCTTTCCAGTTTTTCCGTAACCTGGTGCCCAAGTACAATTTATCATAAAGCCCTAGTGCTTTTACACTTATTTATATCATTCTTTAGATGTGAAAACATCATGTAATCACTCCTTATCCAATTTTTTAGAGAAACGGTGGCTGCAGTGGTATGAGTGAACATCATAGTAGGGACCTTCAAAGGAGCTGCAAGTAAAAACAGGTTTCCTACTCTGAGGCCAGAGGTCAGTCCTTCCAAGCCCCTGCCTGTCAGCCTGTGAACAGAAAAGGGCACATCCTTTGGCAACGTAAGGTGCTTCACCAAAACTGTGTGGTTTAATTTTCACAACAACCCCATGAGAAAGGACTGATTAACTCTACCATACAGCCAAGAAAAGAAGCTCAGAGAGGTTGAGAAGTTTCCCAAGGTGTGCAGCTAATATGTGGCAGAGTCAGAGTTAGAACTCGGGTCTGTTTGATTTTTCTTAAGTTTATTTATTTATTTTGAGAGAGAGAGAAAAAACATGAGTCAGGGAGGGGCAGAGAGAGAGAGGGAGAAAAAAAATCAAGCAGGCTCCGCACTGTCAGCACAGAGCTGGTTGCGGGGCTCAAACCCACCAACTGTGAGATCTTGACCTGAGCCAAAGTTGAATGCTTAACTGACTGAGCCACCCAGGCACCCGGGCCTGTTTGATTTTAAAGCTCACATTCCAGCCTCTCCCTCTGTTCTGCCTTCCTATGGGTGTGAGCTTCTAGTGGGCATAAGCAGTAAAGTGAGGGGGAAACTAAGGATTCATCCTGTTAATCAATACAGATGTTTTAAAATTCACTTTCAACCTTAAATTACTCAGGTAAACAGCCAGGTATATCAATTGTCAACATTTTTTTGCTAAGCAACAATGTAGAGTTTCCGCCTTTAATACCCAGGTAATTCTCTGCACCTTAGCTCTCTGGCTTTCCTGGCCCTCAGTCAGTGGAGAACAATAGACTGAATCCCTGTTAACCTAATCCCTCAGACCGGTTGGTGTCAGTTTGGGATTGACAACGTAAGAACACAGTTAAGCCTTTTATCACGAAAACATTGGAACTATGTGGAGCCAAGCTCTAAAGCCACCACTTTGTGCCCCGAGATGTCCCTACTTGTCAATTAGCAAGAGGCCTCATAATGTGGGACTGCATAGACTCGAGATCAAGTTTAAGTACTCTTTGGAGACTGAATCTCTTCTAATGCAGCTGGGTTCACACTTTTTAGCCTTACCTCAGAAATCTGGGTATTGGGACAACAAGCCACTTATTTGGTTTAATTTTAGAAAGGGATACAAAGCTCTGCTTTACTGAGACGACTAGCTTGAATGTCATTTTTCAGAATCCTGTAAAAATCTCGTGTTTTGATCCTAGCGCAGCACTTAGAAGAAGCTGAGACTTAAAATATCTTCCCTCTGGCATCCTCCCATTCCTGTTTGCTCCCTTTACTTATGCAAACTGGCTTCATGACATTCTGAGGCTCCTCGTGCCAACACACCAGTTGGAAACAGAAATGTAAAAAAGAACACAACACAATTCTCTATTCATGACACATGCCCTGATTTATCACCACCAAACTGGAACGAGGGCAAGTGTCAGACAATAATGTTTACCAAAAAGTTCTAGGATGCTCTTTTTAGGAAGAGGGGACTGGACACGGTTACCATTTTAAATACCGTTGGAAATACTGCCGAACTGAACGGTGAATGGGCTGGAGGTGTCAGTATACAGAGAAAGAGTCGCCAAAATATGTTCACATGATCAGCCTCCTCTGATACAAACTCGAGGAGCAGATTAAATGGGGGTGGGGGGGGGGAGGAGTGTCTTTATCAGCTGGTTTGCAGGCTGCATCTAGACATTCCTCAGCAGGGGACCACTTCCTCTCCTCTGGCTGGAGTAATCTGTGGGACCTGAGAAATGTGGGCCTGCATCTGAAGAGCAATTAAAAGAAGAAAGTGGCCATTGTGGGCCAGTAAAGGCATTAAGAAGGATCTTGCATTTGAAGACTACATGAGATGTGGATAAGGGGGAGGGGAGGGGAGAGCTTTCTGGGTGGAAAGAGTGATAGGGGCCAAGGCAGAGGAAGGAATGAGAGCGAACTCTTCAGAGGCAACATACACGTATGGTGATTGTGTGCACACAGCCTATAAATAGATAGATAGATAGATAGATAGATAGATAGAATTTTTTTCTTGATTTTCACTACTTGATGAGTGGCAGAGTTGTTCTGTTATAAAGATGCAAAAGGTAAGGTTCATAAGGTTTAAGTGGTCTTGTTGAGGCTGCAAGGTAGCCAACGGTTGAACTAGGAGAAAATTCAGGCCCTCCTGCTTTGGCTGCAGACACCCTTTCTCTGTGCCACTCTGCCCAGATTCCTTTCATTTCACCATTGAGAGCAGTCTGGCTGAAGAGTGAAGAGGTCATGTAAGGGAGGAATAAGAGGAAAGGTTAGCAAGAGAGAGCCTGGGGCCAGGTTGCCGAAGGAGGGAGGAAATGAGTCATGCAAAATAAATGTCACCTCACTGGTGGGTCAAGGCATCCCTGGGCATAGGTCCTGAGATGCAAATAAACATCAGGGCTCTTTATCTACCTCTGTTGGATTCCCACTGGGTATCCAATGGCCTCAGGCTGTGGTGTTCAGAGGTACCGAGAAAAACTGCCAGGCAGGGGAGGATGAGGTTCTGTACCAGATTCTATATTGTCTGCAAACCCCAGTTATGCACAAGAAGGACAAAGGGACCAGAAGTAGTTTTGAGGAATCTGGAAATCCTGTCATGGCATGTCATATCATAGACTGTAATGGTTCATGGCAAAATATGTCAAGAATGAAATGTATGGATTTGAAGTTACAGTGGCAGGTAACTATCAGTCATCTAGCACATGGGCACTCCTCTAAATATATTCTAAATATAGAAAAAGGAATCCAAGATCATTACCAGTAGAACTTACCCTTGTTTTTGACGGTTTTGTGTTTTCACGTAAACATTCATTTATTTTAAAATAGTGTGTTTGTGAGCGAAGAATGGCCAGAAAGAAAAACCTAAAACATACCAACTGAAAATAAAACTCCAAGATTTGGGCCACCACCAAAGCTGAAGAAATGCTTTCAAATATCATAAAGCTAATTAAAAACTAACAAACAAAGCAAAAATATCATCACCGTGTATTTTTTATAGCCACTTTAAATCTTTTTTTAAGGCTGAGTATGAATCAAGGAATACATTTGGGGAAATACTATTTTTCCTTTGGGAAATTACATTTCTAAAATAAGCATTTTCTACCCAACCCTGTCTGTCTGAACAGGCATATAAACATGAAATCAAAAATAAACAAAATCATGACTACTTAAAGTAAGTAACAACCTGAGGGGAAAAAAATTTAATCCCAGAAAAATCTTTGTTAATGTTCCACTCAAAAGTGTTATTGAACACATTTTGATATCCACGAGTGATAGAATTTGGCAGACACAGGAAATCTTTAAAAGGGAAAGCCTACAGGCAACAATTAACACATCTGTGACAGAGAAAGATAAATACCAATATCAAGCTGGGAGCAGATTTAGTAACCATTTTCATAAAGTGTGAGGACGAGGTTTAGCAACATGGTGACTTCCTTTCTGAAAAATGCCAAGCTAATTAATAGTCACAAACTTCAGAAATATTTTGTAAGTTTAGATGGGCAAGTAGCAAAGTGGCTGATAAAAGCATAAGAGACTTAAAAACTGAGAACAAACTGAGGGTTGATGGGGGGTGGGAGGGAGGAGAGGGTGGGTGATGGGTATTGAGGAGGGCACCTTTTGGGATGAGCACTGGGTGTTGTATGGAAACCAATTTGACAATAAATTTCATATATCGAAAAAATAAAAGAAAAAGAAAGGAAAGGAAATACCAAAAAAAAAAAAAAAAAAAAAAAAAAGAAAAGTGGCTGATAAATTTGAATGTGGTCAAGTTCGAGAAATGTGTATAGAGGCTGGTCTCTAAGCTAAGTGACCAGTTAGCAAAAGATCAATAGACAGCCTTCACTGCAGACACCAGCCTAGTGAGGTATGGGGGGTCAAAGAGCTCAACAAAGACCTGGTCATCCTCAGAATGAAATTTCACATCAGTGGGCAGGGTGAACACCACCACCCCACTCACTTGTGGAGTGAGGTATACAGTTCTGGTTTCTGCTCATGAAAAATGTGGTAGAATTGGAGAAGGCTCAGGAAAAGGCCACAAAAATAATCAAGGAAGGAGAAAAGCTTTTATATCCACTTAGATAGGAGCATTGAGACATTCTTAGAGCATTCAACAGGAGCCCTAAAAATAAGGATATTCTCTTTTTCTACAAAATTACAACATATGTTGTCCCAGATGGCTCCACTGACTACAGCATCTCTTTCTTTTGCTCTATTTTTCCTCTTTTTTCCCCAGAACTCAGGGGTTCAAAGTGAGCTTGAAAGACACAAGGAGTTAGGTGAAAAATACCAGGTCTGAATTAGAAAGAAGGCTGAAATGAAACAGTAAAAATCCATCCTGTTGGGGGATTCGAATGTCAAAGAAGTCTGCCACAAGCTCTGTATGGGCCCAGTGTGACAAAACATAGGCGAAAAGGCCATCCTAAAAACTTTCTGCAAGTTGCCTACTAAAGATACTGAGTCATTGAATGTTCCGTAGTGCCCCAGGCCTGGTTATGAAGCTCTCTCAACCCTATGGGACATGACACAAAAGAGTAAAAACCACTGAACTTACTAATGTGTGAGCTGCCAATTAGGATTATGAAGACCAAAAGGAAGGAAAGGAGATAGCATTTATTGAACAATCATGACATGTCAAGCATTCATGTAATGCTCGTAACAGCCTTGCAAAATAAGTATTCCTGTGCAGAGTTCACAGATGAGAAAACTAAGGCACATGGAGACTGGTGATAAAGATAACTGGTGGGAATAGAAAACTCTAAGGTGTCTGGAACCATTGAAATAAAGAGGGCCTTTCCGAATGGCCTGTTTTGGCCCTAACTATGCCAAGTGTCCAGGGGAGCGCTTTAGTTGACTTTAGTGCCAGTCACTGCCAGCCCTCTATTCCAAATGTTCCCTTTGGATTTTGCCTCTGTGTACAACCATCACTGTGAATTAATATTTGCTTGCCTCCGCCTGCCTTTAGCTGATCACCGCTCCTAAGGTTGAGAACAACATGTATGTGCAACAGCGAGATGAGTATCTGGAAAGCTTCTGCAAGATGGCCACCAGGAAAATCTCCGTGATCACCATCTTTGGCCCTGTCAACAACAGCACCATGAAAATCGACCACTTCCAGCTAGGTTCTCTTAAACATTTTAATTACATTATTGTTTTTCTCATACGTAAGGTGGGACAAACTTTATGGGAGAGGTCAGTGGGAAATTAAGAGGAAAATTCAGATATTCAGAGGGCTCTTTCCTTGTCGTAACAAAGGTCAGCTTACCTACCTACTTATGTTAACTGTTCCACATGGTTCTGGTGTAGGTTTTTGGCACTTTAAAATGAAAAAATAAATATGCAAGAATTCTATGGTTTGCAGATCAATAAGGTAGAGAAAAATGTGAGAGGTAATACAGTGGTGGGGCAGCCAGAAAAGTATGTAGACAGTTTCTTCTGGATCTGGAGTCTTCTTGCCTGTGACTAATACCATCTGATCTTCCTGCTGCCTTCATGCTGCAGGTGACTCACTCACAGATGGGGACCTGCCAGGCCCTTGGAAGCACTTGACTCTGGCAAGACTGGGGAGGGCTGAGAGACGCTGTTCAGCTAAATGAAAAGTCACTGAAAGTGTGGACTGAACTGCACCCAAGTCCTTTTGGAGAGCAGACGAATTTGGCTGAATGTAGAGTTTTCACAATTTTTCATATTAATGGTGCATGTGAGGCTCGGGAGGTGCACAGCTCAGTGCTGGGCAGCTGTCTAACTTCTTGCAATTCTCATGGGAATGTTGCAAGACTTACTGTGAGTAGTTCAGCCGCAAAGTCAGAAGCCCCAGATCTGACCCACCCAGTTTCTTTTATAATTATTACATCTCTGGGGCTTTATCTTTAAAAAAAAAAAAAAACTTTTACCCTTCATGTATTCTCGACTTCTCAAAGTTTTTATTTTAACTATAATGAAAGTCCTTCATATTTTACCATGTGCATATCCTGCCTATTTTTCATAAAATATATTTCCTCTGAAAGAATATAAAACATATTTTCCCCATTAGTTAACAGTTAGCTTCAATATATATAACACATTAGCTCACAGATTTTTCTGTCATGTGATCTTGATGTAACAGAACACATAGTAGTCATAATTATGTCATGAGAATGTCATTTGGTTTGAATATTGTCTGGCTTCTAAATCATATTTTTAAAATTTTTTTTTCAACGTTTACTTATTTTTGGGACAGAGAGAGACAGAGCATGAACGGGGGAGGGGCAGAGAGAGAGGGAGACACAGAATCGGAAACAGGCTCCAGGCTCTGAGCCATCAGCCCAGAGCCCGACGCGGGGCTCGAACTCACGGAGTGCGAGATCGTGACCTGGCTGAAGTCAGACGCTTAACCGACTGCGCCACCCAGGCGCCCCAAAATCATATTTTTTAAATTGTGGTTAAAACACAACAGAAGACTGAACTTCTTAACTAATTTCTAAGTGCACGGTATAGTGTTTTTAACTAGAGGCACAATATTGTATAGCAGATCTCTAGAATTTATTCAGATATGGAATTTCAGTTATGCCTTCTCTCTTTTTATTAACTCACCTTCCACTGAGATAGCTCCAAAGGAAAATAAATTCCATCCTTTCCAATGTCCCATCATAAATCATTGTGGATTGGTGATTGGTTTGTGGACATTAATCCCTGTGCGGTGTGTGTTTGGGAGAGAAAACAACAACAAGGTCCTTTACCAAAACAACAATACTCATACATACAAACAGAAGATACGACAGAAGGTCTAGAGTCAAACAGACCAGTTCAAACCAACAGTCCCAACTTATTTCTTGTGTGACTTTGGGCAAGTTACTTCCTAAGCCTCAGCCTTGAAAATAATTATATCTCTTTCACAGGCTATGGTGAGGATTTAGTAAGATAATGTGTATAAATATGTGCCATATAATAAGTACTATGGTGTGGTCATCATTACCACCATTTTTTCCGGCAGGCATCTGGAGATCAACGAACTGTCACAGGGACTAGAGCACCTATAATGAAAAGGGACTTGTAATTGCTTTCTGCTAATTACAGAATGTTAACAGTGAACCCTCATGACTGCCCTTCGAGGTCACAAGGTGCATTACTACTCCTGGTAATAAAACCAAAGCCCAAAAGACTAATACTACAAAGCCACATATTTAGTGTTTAACTGAGATTCAACCATTAGCTTCCTGGATTTTTAAATAGTAGCAAGAGCCAGTGAGCTTAATTATAGCCCAGATGTCTAGAAAGGAAGTAGGTATTCAATCTAGTGCAGAAGCTGGTGCTGGCTGGTGATAAAAGGCCTCCTCCACCAGGTGTTTCCAGTGTCAAATGTGTTGCCCACCAACCCTTACACAAAGAAACCTCATTCCTTATTTCAGAGAAGTTTGGAAAAATCATTATATGTTCTACTTCAGTCTCTATGTGGTCCCAACTGTTATAAGCATCTGGTGTTGCCTTGGCAAATTTTTAGCATTAATCCTGCTGTTTTTTAGACATCTGGATTAAATATGAGCTGTAGAGGCACTGAGGGTTTTTTTTCCCCTGCCCTATTGGAAATCAGGTATTGTGCATTGGTGTTTGCCTCTCACTGAATGGCAGTTTGGACTTGATCTGGAGGGGGGGGGGGGGGCTTTTATTTTGTTCCTCATTTAATTCCTGGAAGGCCTTTCTCTCCTCGTGTTATGTCCCAGCTTACCCTTATGGGAAAGGCCGTAGAACTTTCAGCCAAGACTGGGAGCCAGCCATGGGAAAACAGGAATTGGCATGCATCATGGGCTCAGTGAACCAAACTCTAGCCTTGACCAATTTTCAGCTGGAAATCTATCAGATGGCCTTACTTTCCTTAAAAATAAATCAAGTAGTCTCTCCTCTTCCAGACTTTTACTGGGCCTCAAAAACAGAGACCCACATCCAACTACACTGTGGGCTGTACTCACCAGCTGGTCCATCTTGCTAAGTGTATTTGAACTATAAATGATGGACCCACAAATTCCAGGAAATTTACCTTAAGATTTCAGTCGTTAGCCTAATGAAAGTTACTCATGCCTGAGCAAATTGCAATGCAGGATAAGCCCATCTGGTTTTCTCATCCAAGATAATATTATACGTGAGAGTTTAGAAAGACATGGTACATTAAAGCATTCCCAATTGTTAGTGGTATTTAAAATATCAATTGGGTAGAAAAATTTGTATCTATGTCAAGAGGAGGAATTACAGACTAAGTGTGCAGATGGGAAGAAGTTGCTGGCCTAAGACACTTTGTTGCAGAACTGAAAAGAGAAACTGAGGGGAAAGCACAGCAAACATGTTTCTTTCTTAGCAGAATAGAGGGCTGAAAAATATTTGACACTGATAGTCAATCACCGGATTTTAAGGGCGAGAACATACGGACATTTTTATGGGGCAAAGGAAGTTCTTTGATGGCCTCCTTTGAAGGAAGAAGACTCTAAGGGTAATTGATGAGAAAGGAGGTGGGGAAGTTGATGGGCTCATGGATGGAACATGACAACAGGAAAGAAAGTGATTCCATAGTCCCATGAATAAAGAATTCATGGGTGCATTTCTAAAATACCTTTGATAGGTGAAAATGGTAGACTCCATTTCAGCCTAATATTCTCTTTCTGTCTTTGATCCTGTTGAAGAGAATTGTTCTTTATGGACAAGCCCCATAGGCTCCATAACAATGTAGAGTGTCACTTTTCCTCAGGAGCACCTGAAAATTTGACCCTTTGCCCCAACTCCTCCTTTCTTCCGTCAGTAGTGACAGTGCCTGGCAGCTGCCTTCTTCAGACCCTGCCACTTTGTGCAGCGAGGCAAGGCTGGGGGAGTGATCACACTTCCAGACACTGGCTTGGCGTCCCTCTCTGTTTATTCCGTCTTTGATTATCAATCCCGCTGTGTCCTCGAGGCGGGGGAGCCTGCCCCCAGCTTGTCCATCATCCCGTTTCACTGCCCTCTTGCCTTTCAAGTGTGTCAGTGTCAAGATCAACCCCTGATGATCAAAGAGTGAAAAGCACCTGATAAGCCAACCATACAAAACAAGTGCTTGGAGAATGTGGTGGAGGAATTAGCTCTTCCAGTTGCAGTCATTAGAGAAGGTGTAAATGTCAGAAAATTTCGAAAAGTGGGTTGATTCATTGGAGGGGCCTTGAAAATGGAGTAGATTTGTTGACAGATGATGATTCTATCAAAGTACTTTTTGTTTTTATTTATTTTTTTAAAGAGAATTGGATTTTTGGATTCCAAAGTCAAAGCTACACAAAAAGGTATCCACAGACAAATGTTACACCCATTCCTGACCCCTTTACCCTGTTGATCTCTGCCTCATAGGTATTTTTATGATTCCTTATTTATGAATTTAGTGCTTCTTTATGCAAATACAAATAAATATAAACATCTGTATTCCCTCCACACTTTTAGTACAAAATATAGTATATATAATACTCTGGACTTTGCTTTTTTCACCTAAAAAATATTTCCTGGAAATCTTCCCTTATGAGTATACAAAAATCATCCTAATTCTTTATTAAGCCATTGTGAGATCCTATCATAGTTTGTTTAACTAGTACCCTTGTTAATAGACATTTAGATTGCTTTCAGTATTTTGCTATTACAAATAGTTTCACAGTAAATCACCTTATACATATGTTACTCTATCTATGTGGGTATATCTTTACAATAGACTCTGAGAATCAGGATTATTGGGCCAAATGGAAAATGTATTTAATTTCATTAGATATCAGCAGATTTCTCTCCATACAAGTTGCATCATACTGCAATCCCACCAGCAATGTGTAAGTGTCTGTTTCCCTAAAGCTCTCCAAAAGACTGTACAACCAAGCTTGTGAATGTTTTCAGCCAATGCGGTAAAGAAAAATGAGATCTTAGCGTAGTGTGTTGGTGGGTTGCATTTTTCTTTCTATGAGTATGATTGGACATGTTTTCATGTGTTTGAGGAGCATTCATACTTTGTTTTTAGTGTCCTTTGCCTTTTTTTTCTTCTTAATATCAATTTCTTCTTAAGATTGTTCTTCTTAATATCAATTCCTTCTTAAGATTGTTCTTCTTAACATCAATTCCTTCTTAAGATTGTTCTTCTTAACATCAATTTCTTCTTAAGATTGTTCTTCTTAATATCAATTTCTTCTTAAGATTGTTCTTCTTAACATCAATTTCTTCTTAAGATTGTTCTTCTTAACATCAATTTCTTCTTAAGATTGTTCTTCTTAACATCAATTCCTTCTTAAGATTGTTCTTCTTAACATCAATTCCTTCTTAAGATTGTTCTTCTTAACATCAATTCCTTCTTAAGATTGTTCTTCTTAACATCAATTCCTTCTTAAGATTGTTCTTCTTAACATCAATTTCTTCTTAAGATTGTTCTTCTTAACATCAATTCCTTCTTAAGATTGTTCTTCTTAATATCAATTCCTTCTTAAGATTGTTCTTCTTAACATCAATTCCTTCTTAAGATTGTTCTTCTTAACATCAATTTCTTCTTAAGATTGTTCTTCTTAATATCAATTTCTTCTTAAGATTGTTCTTCTTAACATCAATTTATAGGTACTCTTTCTAAATTAGAATGAAAATTGAGACTCCAGTTCTCTTCCCAATTCCAAGATACTGACCCAGTTTGGGGATAAGGTCCAGGAATTTATATTTTTAAACTGTTGCTCAAGTGGTTCTGATTTGCAGCTAGGTTTGGTGGAGAGCAGACGGTTAAGTGTAGGACAGAGTGAAAGAGAGGTTGGCACCAGATTTTAAAGGATTTCAAATACCAGCACAGAGAAATCAAATTTTATTTGGTAAACCATGTGAAGTCACTAAAGATTTCTAAATATATTTTCAAATAAATTTTAAATAACTTCCCAGGTTTGCGGGAGTCAATCTGTAGGAGAGAAAAGAATCTGGCAGGATGCTTTCTTCATAGATAGGACAAGTTGCTCTTTCTAGAGACCAAGAAAGCAGCAACTTTGTGATCAGGAATGGCCAGGTTAGTCCCCCCTATCAATTTGATCCAGACACTCATTTCACAATGGGTTGGTAGGCAGGCAACTGACCCATTCATATAGTAAAATAGGAGCAAGAGAATCAACTACAGAGTCCTTTATTTTATTTTATTTTATTTTATTTTTAATTTTTTTTTCAACATTTATTTATTTTTTGGGACAGAGAGAGACAGAGCATGAACGGGTGAGGGGCAGAGAGAGAGGGAGACACAGAATCGGAAACAGGCTCCAGGCTCTGAGCCATCAGCCCAGAGCCCGACGCGGGGCTCGAACTCACGGACCGCGAGATCGTGACCTGGCTGAAGTCGGACGCTTAACCGACTGCGCCGCCCAGGCGCCCCCAGAGTCCTTTAAATTAATCTGTTTCCAATCAAAAGAAAGTAAATCCCATAGCTGGAGGCCAGGGTTATCATCAGCAATCCCAGAAATATCGTTAAAATAAAAGATTCAACTTTTTATGGAGTCTTTGCCTTCAGATTTATCCATAACTTTGGCCTGTGCTGACTTCTTGAATAGGATAGTTATATTTTATTATTAAAAAAAAAATGTTTTTAACATGTATTTATTTTTGAGAGACAAAGTGAGACAGAGCATAAGTGGGGGAGGAGCAGAGAGAGAAGGGAGACACAGAATCCAAAGCAGGCTCCAGGCTCTGAGCTGTCAGCACAGAGCGCGATGCGGGACTCGAACTCACAGAGCGCGAGATCATGACCTGAGCTGAAGTCAGGTGCTTAACCTACTGAACCACCCAGGCACCCCAGGATAGTTATATTTTAAATGCCATATAAATAGATTTTATCTGTGTTGTGTGTTACCCCTGGAAAGGGTTTATTAAGGTAGGTGACGAATGGTGCAGAGCAGTGGATGACACTCAAGAGATCAGAATGCCAAAGGAAAATAGAGTTTATTGCTCATGGGTCCCAGAGAGGAAATTGCAGCACGCCCCCTAGGCCCACAAGTGGAGCCAGGGTTGGGTCAGAAAGCAGCAGTAAGAGCAAGGAGGGGAGAGCCTAGGTCACTGTCTTTATTGGGGTTCCCAAGAGAAAGGTGAGGCAGGACAAAGTACATAGTTTCTGATTGGCTAGTTTGAATAATTTCACCAGGCTTTGGGTTATAGGACTGGTCCCTAGTTGCCTGGTACCTGACCCTGGATGATTAAGGAAGAGGAATATTGTTTCCTGGCGTGCACGTGTCAGAGAGAGGAGGTAGGGCATTGGGTTGGTTGGTTTGCATTTCAGGGAGCTATTGCAGGCTGCAGATTTGCTGTCTCTAAGAATTGGCTAGCTTTGGGAGAGGCAGTCTCTCCCTAGTCAGAAAGGGTTTTTAACATGTCAAAATATCATAATATATAGAAATTTTTAAATGTGGTTAATACAATTATAAGACCTCATATGTGAAAACCCAAATTTAGAAAATAAATCTATATGATGAGCTTTCTCAAATTATACTTAGACTGGCTGTGTCATAGACTCACAAGATACAGGAAGTGTAAGGGTTTGGTGATGCAAACTCCAGACTCGAGGACATAGTTTTTTCTCACGTGACATCTTTCTTAGGGGAGAGATGTCATGGTTGCCAAATCTGTACCTAGTGTCTATGTGTGCCAGGCTACAGGGATTTAGAAGACCATCAAAGGTTAGTCCCTGTTGATGAACTACTCGTATCTAGTGGAAAGATAGATGTGTAAACAACCTGTTGCAATGCAGGGTGATAAGCATTATTGAAGAAGCGGCTAAAAGTATTGTGAGTGCATAGGTGAGGTAAAGATAGGTTGCAGAAGTAATTAGGAATTCCCATGTAGACAGGGGTAGGGATAGCATTCCAGGAAGAGAAGGCATATTTCTAGAAACTGAAAATAGAAGCTGGAGCATACTGTATGGAAGAGTTAAGTGATCAGCTTGCTAAGATAGACTGAGTCCAGGGCAGAAATGGCCTTGGCCGCTATGCCTAGGATTTGGATTTTATCCTGTCCTTGTTCCCTGTCCTTAGATGGCAACATAGCGACCCAGAAAACTTGTTAGCATGCAGATTCCTGAGCCTCACCTCTAGAAATTCTGATCAAATTGGTCTGGACCCAAGGATTGTAATTTTAACAAGTGCCCCAGGTGATTGTGCCCCACCTGTCTACCCAGTGGATCATGCTTTGAAAAACTGTTAGAGGAGATAAAGAACTTCTGAAGCAATGGGAGAGACTGAAATGGTCCAGGAACATCGGCAGAATGCCTGAACTCAGGTGAGACAGAGTGGGAGTAGGAGATACCACAGATACCGTAGAGAAGGAGCCGTCACAGATGGAAACTTCGAATGTAATGCCTGGCACACAGTTGGTGATTAGTAAGTTGTTGCTGGAGCTGAATTTTTCTGCAACGTCATTGCTGTCTGTGGGCAGACATGGAAGAACAAATACATGAAGAAATCTATTACCACCTCAACTTGGGAATTGAGATCCTTAAAGGATGGAAACCCAGGCCAATGCCCCACTTACAGGACCAGTCCCCACCAGGGTGTGACAGAGTTCAAGCTCCCTCCTGTCCCTCCTAAGTCATCTTAGGTCAAGGACAGGCTGTGTGGAATAACCAAATCCCACCACATGGGTTTGGATCTGTGAATCCATTTAGCTGGATCAAGACCATGCGGACTGTTTATAGGATTGCATCCTCAAGAATGTTTGCTTCTAAGCCCTGCAAAGGACTAGAGAGCTTTGGCAAAACTGTTACAAAAATGTAACAAGAAGCTGCCAAATTGATGCTGCATTTTCAGACGGTGGAGAGCCTCGTGTTCACCCAGCCCTGACTGAGACGGAACGTGGAACGTAATGGAGATCTGGGGCAGGGGCAGGCAGCTGGAGCTGGGAGCTGGCCTCACACATCCCTTCCTCCGAATTGGGCCAGAGGGGGACACTGTCTTATGGTAGAGCTGCTGTCATCCTTTGTAGGAGCCACCGTTGATCAGTGCTTTCACTGTGATTTTCCACCTCAGCACAAACATTCATTTGGGATGTAGATACTCTGCAGTCTGGAAGTGTAAAATGTTTTATTTTTAATGTCAGGTCAAAATGTTTCAGAAGATCTTTTAGTTGAAAGGAGAAAACAGGCCATGAGATCGGTTTCTTGCTATATCCCAGTTAGAACGAAGGTTGGCTTAAATCTTTGTCCTAGGTCTTCTCTGTCCTTGGGTGGGATATGTTTTGGTCAAGTAGAGAGAATACTCAATAAGAATGAGGTCGTATTAACTGAGCCTTAACCCTCACTCTGTTATTAACTAGTAGGGTAAACTTGAGCCAGTTGCTTGTTTGTGGGCTCTGTGATGGGTTTGTTCTCTGGGAAGCAGGCTCTGAAACTGAGATTTGCATACATGCGGTTAATGGCGGAGTCATCTTCGGAATAATGCTTATGAGAGGGGAGGGATACGAGAGAACAGAGAGGGAGTTTTAGTTGTAATGCAATGAACCCTTCGGAGTAGTAGTTCACTTGGAGGCAACGGGGACGTTTTTTACATCTACCCTACTGCATCAGCCGCTGAATGTGGGCTGTCCCCTAGGAAGAGTGTGACTTGGCAGAAAGGCACCTCCTTTCTAAGGTCAGTGATTTGCAGAGAGGGAGTCAGCGGCTAACCTTCACAGCAGCCTTGCTTCTGAAGGCAGGATCTGGACAGTGCACCACAGTGTCTGCTTCAGTCCCTGTTTCATCTAATGCGCCATATATTATTGTTTCTCAGTAACGTGACTGGGTTCTGCTGGGTAATGTCCGTATCACTTCTCTGTTGCCACAATAAGGCTGTGTCATGACGACCCACACACTCCAGTGGCGTGTAATTATTAAACATTCAGTCATAAGCCTGTAGGGTTCAGCTCACCTGGGCTGGGCTGGGCTGGGCAAGCCTTGGTGAGGCTGGCTTATGCATGTCCAGTCAGCTGCTGGTTGGCTGGGTGGTCCTGCTGATCTTGGCTGGGCTTGAACACTTTAGGGATCAACTGGTGTCAGCTGATCTGGAATCGCCCCGTCTGGGCTGAGGCCAGGGTAACTTGGTTTAGCTTATTCTTCAGAAGTCTAGCGTGCATGTTGTTCTCATGGCGATGGTGGAGGCAAGAGCAATCCCAAATGTATAGGCTCATTTCTAGCCTCTATGTCACTTTTGCTAACATCACCTAGCACTGGCCGGAGCATGTGGTATAGATGAGCTCAGAATCGGGAGGCACGACAGTTTAACTCATCACTGTAAAGAGGAGCCACAGTCACTGGACAAAGAGTGTAGGTATGGGGAAAGGTGAAGAACTGGAGCCATTTTTTGAAATCTACTACATTCTCCAACTTCCTTCCATCTCAGCCATTTAGTGCTTTTTGTAACTTTCTCTGTGAGGTAGAGATAATGGTCTCATTTTGATTCTAATTAGGAATTTGAACTCTATCCAAATTACTCATTTCTGAATCCAGCACCCAGCATAGACTTAGCTCAGGACACTGGCTGCATTCCCAGTGTATTAACAGTGTGTAACAAATACTTTGTTATTTGTATTAACAGTGTATTAACAAATACTTTGTTATTACACTCCAGTGTATTAACAAATACTTTGTTATTACACTCCAGTGTATTAACAAATACTTTGTTATTACACTCCAGTGTATTAACAAATACTTTGTGGAATGAACAAAAGTATGCTGAGAATTAAAACTAGGAATCCTTAGATTCAAGAGAAAATCTTGCTTGTAAAGTTTCAGAATCATTAGTTATTAAAAACATTTTTAAATCAGTTTTTAACTATTTATTTTATTATTATTACTAATTGTAAAATATGCTCCTTGTTAAATTTTACATAATATAGACATGTGTAGAGTAAATAGTGGAAGTGTCCACTCACCTTTTCCATTCCCTAGAGGCGACCATTGTTACCAACTAGATGTCCTTCTGGACATTTTCCAGTGTCTATTCCTGTACAGATGTATTTTCTTTTATTTCCTTTTAGGCAAGAATATTGTCTACTATGCATTCTCTTCAGCAACTTGCTTTTTTAGCTCAATGAGACATAGTAAACAAAAACCAACAACATGAATCTGGCAATTTTTTTTAATTACTTTGTAATTAATTCATGACAGCAAAAAATGTACATTTAAAAAACAGTTTAGGGGCGCCTGGGTGGCGCAGTCGGTTAAGCGTCCGACTTCAGCCAGGTCACGATCTCGCGGTCCGTGAGTTCGAGTCCCGCATCAGGCTCTGGGCTGATGGCTCAGAGCCTGGAGCCTGTTTCCGATTCTGTGTCTCCCTTTCTCTCTGCTCCTCCCCCGTTCATGCTCTGTCTCTCTCTGTCCCAAAAATAAATAAAATAAACGTTGAAAAAAAAAATTTTTAAAAAACAGTTTAGGGACGCCTGGGTGCCTCGGTCAGTTAAGCTTCTGCCTCTGGATTTCGGCTCAGGTCATGATCTCATGGTTTGTGGCATTCACCCCCACGCTTAGGATTCTCTCTCTCCCTCTCTCTGTCTGCCCCTCCCCTGCTGTCTCTGTCTCTCTCTCTCTCAAAATAAATAAGTAAACATAACAAATAGTTTATATGGGGGCGCCTGGGTGGGTCAGTGGGTTAAGCATCCGACTTTGGCTCAGGTCACGATCTCGCGGTTTGTGAGTTCGAGCCCCGCATCGGGCTCTGTGCTGACAGCTCGGAGCCTGGAGCCTGCTTCAGATTCTGTGTCTCTCCATCTCTCGGCCCCTCCCCTGTTCATGCTCTGTGTCTCTCTGTCTTTCAATAATAAATAAACATTTAAAAATTTTTTAAAAAGTAGTTTATATGTACGAAGCATATAATTTTTCACTTTGCAGAGCGCTTGGTCCTCATATAAGCTATGGGCTCCCATGCCTTTGAACTGCCTCTGTGAAGAACTGTCACAATTTGGGGGAATAAAACAGATTCTTTGTCTTTGCATTTTGATCTGCTTTACAGGAAATCAAGTTCCTTGTTTGTGTACTTTCAGTGATCCTAATCAAATAAACCAAAGTAATAGTTAAATTGTAATCATCCCCTTTTTATGAGTAAAAGAGCAATGGTCTGTGGTACTCAAGCCCTATAACCTCTGTATCTGTAAAACCATGGCTGTTTCTACTGTAGTACTATTCAGTGGGTAGCAATGTGGACAGTAAGTGATAGAGTCTTAGTGAGATCATAGATATATCTATGATCACATCTTTGCTGACTTTATTTTTTTCACATTTTTTTTAAATACAGGGAGTCATTTGGCAGATAAAATTTTTTGTAGGGTTGAGGGAAACACTGTGACCTGGGAGGAATGTAGCATTTTCATCTCAGAGATGTTAAACTGATTTCCAGACTTAAGAGTTGCCATATTCGAACTTCCCATCCACCTAGTGACATGTTCAAGAACCATTTCGAAGTATAATAATTTATTTTTAGGGCTTGATGTTTTAAAAAAATATATAATGGTTAAAACCTTCTGTACATTTGGTAACACTTTGCTTGAAATTGTATTCACTTACAAAATTTGTATAATGAGGGCAGCTGGGTGGCTCAGTGGGTTAAGGTGTCCGACTCCTGATTTCAGTTCAGGTCACGATCTCATGGTTTGTGAGATCAAGCCCATCATCGGGCTTGGCACTGACAGCGCGGAGCCTGCTTCGGATTCCCTCTCTCTGCCCCTCCCCTGCTCATAGTGTCTCTCTCTCTCTCTCTCTCAAAATAAATAAATGAACTTAAAAAAATGTATTATGGAGAACTCTACATTTTTGGAGTTAAAATGAACCTGTTGGGCAGGTCTGAACATAGGCTTGTTTCTCTCTATAGCAATGACATGGTTCACTGAGTCTCAAAGTGATTCTGTAATAAAAGTGAGGAAAAGACAGAGATTTTAGACTCAATAAATAATGAAAACTAAAAAAAAAAATTTTTTTTTAAAAACAGAAACAAAAACTAAAATAAATTTAAAAGCTCCTTGGTGAGATGGGGTGATGACTCATTCCCAGGATAGAGTTGGCAATCTTCTTCCAGGGGTGAGTCAGCAGCCTTCACTCTCACTTTGCTCCTTCTGATTCACTACCTACCATCAGGGTAGGCACAGATGGGGCTTGATTATCTGTAGAGAATTGACTTTCAAAATGAGTTTATTCATTTATTTCTACATTTACTTATTCACTTGGGGAACTTGTGTTCAAACAAAATGTTAGCTGAATGTGTGCAACTAATGAAAGCTGTTCTAATTAACTCAGGATGGAGACTCAGAGCTTCCCACTTATTTCGGTCTTGTCACACCCATATTCATTCACATTTCATTTCCTTGAAGATAATGAAAAACCCATGCGAGTGGTGGATGATGAGGACCTGGTAGACCAGCATCTCATTGGTGAGCTGAGGAAAGAGTATGGAATGACCTATAATGACTTCTTCATGGTGCTCACAGACGTGGACCTGAGAGTCAAGGTACAGGTTTCTGTTTTAGACAGTACAGTTCCATTCCTTAGAATAGCAACTTTGAATTTTTTGTCAATGAATCTATTAGACGTATGAATAAGCACAAATTATTTTATTAAGTGGGAAGGTTTTGAAAAGGTCCAGATATTCCACGTTATCTTACAGAATTTGTGCCTACAAATGTAGTCTATGGAAAGAACTGGGTTGGATGACCTCGTATGGCCCAGCTGTTTGACTCAGACTAAACTCTTCTGTAACATCAATGTCATGCATTCATCAGACACTGGTTGAGTAGCTATGATGTCCCAGGCCCTGGGGATAAAAGGTGAAAAGTAGTTGGCTTCTTCCTTCAGGAAGGTCAGATTTAACATGGACCCACTCTGGAAGGGCCTGGAAGTTTTACCTCTCAATCCCACATGGACAAGACAGTAGGGTTTTATACCTACTTTCTTCTTATGCTTAGGGACAGAAGTTCTGAACCATGAAAAATTGTGCCATGTAGTAATACTAATAATACTAATACTAATACTAATACTAACAAAAATAGCTAACTTTATTAAGTATCTTCCTTACACCAGGCACTTACCTCAACCCTTTACAATCCCTATCTCAAATCTCTGAGATAAATAATGAGTATTATCTTCATGTCACAGAAGAACAAAGATAGGCCCAGCGTGGTTAAGTAACATGCCCAAGTTTACCCACTTAGCATTGGGCTTGGTACCCACACAGGCTGACTCCAGATTGCACTGTCTTTACTATTCTAGTGCACCAATAGCATACCATGCTTACATGAAGATCATCAGGAGAAAGGTTACCTGGGCCATCAGAATAGGTCATTCAACCTGTAGTCTTCTTCCGGATCTGGAGAGAGTTCCCTTCTTTAATGCATTCCTCACTTGCGTTGCCCCACCTATAACGTGAGGGGCTGAACTGGATGGGCCCAAAGGTCTCTGCCAGCTTTTACATTCTAGCTTACTGAATTCCCACTGGGGGCATATCTCCAAGCCATGTCCAGACTTCCCTGTAGTTTATGCTGACAATGCTCAGCCAGCCATCAAATCCATCTTAGGTTGCTGTTATAAGTGCAGGAAGCTCTGATCCAGGAAACTGAATTGCATTATCTTTAAGGTGGATTCCAACTTTTTTTCTAAGGATACCCCTAGAAACATGGTCTAATTTTAAGGTATGCTTGCTCAATAAAACAGCCTCTGGGAATCACAGAGTTTATCTAGATTCCTGATGGCCAGAGAACGGTGCTCCTTCTGGTGGAAAATTACCGTGATTATTCAAGTCAGATATTCCAACAGGTTATTCCGTTTCCGTGTCAATTACAGCACTTCTCACCTTCTCCTCACTTGTGTAGCGAACAGGAACCAGCGTAGTCCAGAGGTAGGGAAGTGAGCCTAGGATATGTGTGATAAGGAAGTCATGGACCCTTTCCCATAAAAGGCACACAGTTAAGAAATTCTCATTAAACATAAGGGGCAGTTGCTTCATGGATTCTGAACCCCAAAACATCAGCAGAGGTATTTTTGCAGAGGAGGATGTATAAATCAATGAACCCTCGAGACTCTGATTTCTCCAGCGCTCCCCTGAATTTTCCCAGGCCCTCTATCCTCTGAGCAGAGGGAAGAAACACCCTTAAACATTATATGCTTTCTATTCTTTCTTAAACAGCAATACTACGAGGTACCCATAGCAATGAAGTCTGTGTTCGATTTGATCGATACATTCCAGTCCCGAATCAAAGATATGGAAAAGCAGAAGAAGGAGGGCATTGTTTGCAAGGAAGACAAGAAGCAGTCATTGGAGAACTTCCTGTCCAGGTACCTCACCTTTGGAGTCCCTGAGGAGGCAGGTGGGGATGTGTTCTGAGTGAGTTAATGAAAAGGCTAAAGAAACACAAAGTAGGTGTGTGTGCAGACCTGCCCAGCTAAAAGGTCCGTCTGCCTCATGGTCCTCTGGCCACTGGACTTAGTCTTTTCCTGTCAAAAGGGCTCCGGTCACAAGGTTGACTGGGGTCAGCTCCAAGCTTGAATGTTGATTTGGTGGCTTTGGATAGGCCTTTTCTCTCTTTTCTGCTTCTTTCTTGGCACAGAATAAATAATTCTGACCTGTGAGGGTTAACTTATTCCATCAGTGAATTTGGAGGGCTTTATATACTGCATTTTTATTTTACATATTTATTTATTAGGCCCTTCTGGTTTCAAACAGGATTTGGAACACTCTGCTTGATTCTCTGCTTCCTTCCAGCTCTGCAGAAAACAATAAAAGCCCCTCTAGGACCTCAGAAGGAGAAATGCTCTTTACCCAGCTCCCTGATTCCCTGGGGAGGAGGGTTTATTGAAAACCATTGTAGGGAAACTTCAGTAAATACACAGAGAAGACTGTTAAAAAAAATTGCTCCACTTCCTCCCTTCTCCATCCCTTCCTCCATGCTGGATGGAAATTCTACAGGGCCTTTGGGGCCCTAGGAGATGCACAACTACAGAAGTTCCACCTACAGCAAATAAATGCACAGAGATCTCCGTGTAACATCTCCCCTCCCCAACACCTCCCCCCCTCCCCCCCGCCCAGCTGTACTGTGTGGCCAAGAGGCTCCAGAAATGGAGCAAGCATTTACTTGGAGGCTCATTAACTTGGAGGCTGTGAACTTCCTTACTTGTGTCTATAAAGCATGTTCTCTAGGTGTGAGTCAGAGAATCAAGGATTCTCTGTTTAGTAAGTAGGTAGATAATCTGAACTCCTCTAGATTCAGGAGGCTTGGGTCTCTTAAAACACAACCTCATGATGTGTAAAGAGCACAGGACTTACTGTTCATCCAAGTTTGGGGTCTGCAGTTTACCAGCTATGTTGCCTCTATGGCCCTGACTCCATCCCAGGGTTTCTGGGATCACCTTTTGTATGCTCACCTCTGTGCCAAGCACTTCACCCTCCCAAGTTTAATCTTTACAACAATCCTATGAGCTGAATACTGTAACTATTGTTGAGTTGTAGAGGGGACAACTGTGGCTGACAGAGATCAAGTAACTAACTTTCGGTCATCACCCAGCTAGTGTCAGCTCTGGGACTCACGGCGCCACCAAAGGCCCGTATTCTTTTCAAATACTCCTTTTGAAAATATAACGTGAATTATTTTTAGTCTTGGACCCAGGAGCCCAGAGTCTGAAGTGAAAAGAGATATCCCTAAAACCACAGGATTTCAGAGCTGAAAGTAACCTGAGGTTCTTCCTTCATCCCAATTTTCAGTGCAATGCAAGCATCTGGAATGGAGATGGAAGGTGCCTCACTTTATGAGGACTTGAGGCTCAACCCAGTCTTCAGTCCGCTCTCTTAGCTGAGAAAGGGCTCTAACTCTCCACCTGACACGTGGCTCCTTGTCTAGTCTTGGGGGCACTGAAACATCAACTTCTGATCCAAGGTCATCCCTCTCTATGGCAGTGACTTAGAAGATGGATGGTCAAAGCTTATTGTTGCCCTTGAGGTGTTTTTCTTCCTTTACCTTCCTTCCCCCGTTCTCCCCTACCCCTTCCTTCCCTTGCTTTCTTCCTTAGCTCTCTCTTAAACTTTTGAGTTAGGCTTTTTAATCTTATTATTCTATTTACAATCTAGCAAATTTTAGCCATCACTTTTACAGGGCTTTGAATAATGTTTGATCTGGCTTACAAACTCAATAATTAAACAATTTTATTATTTCAAACGGTCATTTTATATTTAATATATATTTTTGAGTTGTTGAAATAAACAAACAAAATCTTTCTGAGTACTTTAATGATCCATAAGTTTAATTAGTTAATCTTGTAAATACAGTGAATCTAGAGTTTCTCAGGTGTTCCAATCACTTAAAACCACACATCTAAACCAATTACTCAATTATAAATTCTAATTTAAAGTTTCAAGGTTGTCATTTTATTGAGCCAAATTCTCTTAAGTTTCACAAGTACATATATTGTGTATATAAAGAAGACCAGGATCGTTCTTAGAAGTATAAATTATCACTATGATTGATTCTTTGAAAACTTGCTCTTCTTAATTCTAAATCTTCCAGGACTATAAGATGCATACCTGCTGAACCAACCTCATAAACTCAGGTTGCCCAACCTCTACAGCAGGCAGTTACCACCCAGTCCATTGATGTTATTTATAACCAAGGATTTGGGCCAGCTCTGAGAGCTGCAGCTACAGACATCCTGATTTTTCTTACCATCCCCAGGCAGGCTGCCTTTTTTATAATCACCATGTCATGGGTTTCAAAACATGACAGGGAAAGCTTGACATTAGCTCAGTTTTGCTCACACCCGAAGCTTGCAGTGCTCACTCCAGTTGATAACTGACTTGAATTTGGCATATCTTTGATTTTTAAGACTTGTACCCACATTTTGCCTCTAAAGTCTTTTGTACTGGTTAGGGCACTGTGATGTGTAAATGTATCTCCTTTCTAATGTCAGAACCTTACGGGCTTTCATATTCCATACTATTTTAGGAACATGCATCTGTTGTGGATACTCAGGATGGATATGATTATAATTTAGATGTCCTGTAGCTATGCATGATTTGTGGTCACAACTCATGAAATCACTGTGCTGATGATTATCATTGATCTTAAAAATTAATGTGGAGTTGTGTATAACCTAAAGGTTTGAGTCAGACAGCCCTGAGTTTGATTCCTGGTTTCTTCATTTATTGACTGTGTGACCTTGGGCTGATTACTTAACTTCTCCAGGCTTTAGTTTTCTCGTTTGCGAAAGGCAGATAAGAAACGTATTTATTCTTAAGAGTTGTGAAAAGCAAATTCACAACAATGGCCCATGACCTAGTACAAAGTAAGTAATCAATAAATGCTGGCCATTAGTATTGGGACCAGTTAATCAGCTGCTAGTTAGAGAATTTTGTCATGAAGGAAGAGGTAGGAGGAAATTTAGTAAACACCTCAGGATTGAAACCCAGGCAAAGAGAACTGAAGGAAAAAAAAAAAAATTTAAATAGCAGTTCTATAAATAAATGAGTATCCAAATGGGAATTTTCCTTCAAATTTGCTGAGTTGTTGGTGAGTCTATACAGCCTGGTTTCAGCTGACCAGACTCTAAAGCCAGTCTGGTCTTTAGTGACACTCATCTGGTTCAGGCTATAATTACGTTCCTCTGAGACAGAAGCCCCAAAGACTGGCAAATGCACACTAATCTGGGAATGCCAGTTAAGGGGAGTAAACACACACACAGCTCATAGAATTTTTATTTACTGATAAGTTAAAGTGACAGAAAAACTATTTGCCCGAAATAGGGATCTGGGCCACACTGACATCTCTTGTTACATCCTTTGGAAGTTATTTCCTTCAGTGTTGTGAGCTGGAGTCTTTGTGTCTCAATGTGAAGATCCGTGGGAGAAAGAATCATTACTTAGGGGGAATGACCTTTGCCTGGTTCTGTCTGCGACAGGGAGTCTCAGATCCTGTCCCCATCCAATCAGGACAGCATTCAGTGGTGCACACAGGTAAACAAGCCAAAATATACCTCACCCAAAATAGCTCCTTCCAGGATACCCTACAGCTCTGTGTGAGGCCAGGAAGGCTGGCCTGGTTTGGATGCTGGCTGGGGGGCCAGAGCTGGGCTGGCATGCCTCCTAAGGAAGCCGGGAGAGTACAGGAGACCACGTTTGTGATCACTGTTCCCTTTCCCGGGAGACCTCGGACAATCTCAGACACTCCTCTCCCCTCCTCCGTGCCAGATACACTCATCTCCCTATCCTCAGTGGAGATTTTAGTTTTTCTTTCCCTTTGAAGAGAAACAAGCAGAGGAAGCAAATGTAATGTCACAGTAAGCAGTTCTTGGCGAGCCTTCCTACAGGCGTCCATTCAGAGGTTGTATTTCATCAGACTATCATTTTCTCTCATTCACCCAAACCACTCTTCCCCCAAGAGGCCATTTTCTTCGGGGTTGAAAACTCTCATGTTCACTGTGAGGCTAGAATGAGCGTAGGGAGAGAAGTCACGAATAAAATCGAGTGGCTTCCTGCTCAGTGAGTGTACTAACACCCCACAGGGGTCTGCACAGTAGGCGGAAAGCAAAACCCCTCCTCCAGTGAAGGTGGAGTTTGAGATAACTCCATACAGTTGCCCCTGGGATGCATTCCCTCTCTCCTTCGTATCTCCTTTGGGACCCTGACTGTATGAGCCAAGCCTCAGGATCCCTTAGGGGGATAAACTAGGGAAACCATTGGCCTGGGAGTCAGAGAAATCTTATTTTGGCACCACCTCTTAGATGTACTAGTTAGGCAGGTCACTTCTCTAAGCCCCATTTTGTCATCTGTACAATGAAGACAATAAGCTGTGCCTTCACTGACCTCTAATGTTGTCAGTATAGAAGAACGTGAGCTGTGAAATGATACACAAACATGAGGATTGACTAAGTTATCATATGGCATGAGAGACAAACGTCCAAGGTCTATCAACGGACAAACGTCTACATCTAAGAAGCCCACAGATTAAGCCACCATCTAGGCCCATGTCATCACATGAATAACTTACACTGACAGATTTTAGCTTAAGTCTTATAATACCTCTTTGAAGCTGACGCTATTTTTCATTCTAGAGATAAGGAAAAACTGAGACTCAGATGAACTCAGCGATGTGCTCAAGGAACCCAAAAAGTAGCAGTGACAAAACATGAACTTGGGTTTCTAGGTTACAAGACAAAAGCTCTTTCTACTACCCTACTGTGTTGGAGCAGCAAGTTTGTTATATATGCTACGGTCCTAGGCTGGAGATGTAGCCCCATCCCACTTCACAGAGGACTCTATAATGTTGGGTCTTACTAATGAGAGTAGGCTGTGTTTTAGGACTTGCATTTGCCTCTGGAAGAACAACTGGCTACTGAGAAGGGCACACAGGGCTTTGTTTTCCCAGGAATTCTCCTTGGCCCTTGGAACCGCTTTGCCACTTTCCTTCTTCCTGTCACTGTCACTGTCACCGCCTTAAAACTTAGTTCTCTTTTTTCTACTCTGTTTCCAATCCATACGTTTGATTCTTAACCCCCTCCAAGCCTGAGCAAACTCTATTAGATTGTGAGTTTTCTTCAGTTTTCTTTGGATTCCCTATTTCTGTGGCTACAACATAACATAACGATTTGGGCCAGTCCTCACTGCGTCTAAAACTCCGAGTCTCCGGAAGTGACTTCTTTGGGCACGGTGGCCAGACTCACGCCTGATGTTTCGTGCAAATGCCACAGTCAGCAGACCGTGAAGTTACAACGGAAAGAGAGCAAGAAATGTGGAAATGCAGTTTAATGACTTTGATGAGCTAGGAGATACTTCTAAGGGCCTGTGTTTTATATTCTGGGCACAGGAAAACCCGACAGCCGAAGCGAGTCTGCTTTCTTACACTAGCCTCTATTGTTTGAAGCAGTAATCACGGCCTCCTGTCTGTTCCAGGTTCCGATGGAGGAGGCGGTTGCTGGTGATCTCTGCCCCTAATGATGAAGACTGGGCCTATTCACAGCAGCTCTCGGCCCTCAGTGGCCAGGCCTGCAATTTTGGTGAGTGGGAAGCTTCGTCATCACCGTTTTCCCATACCACTCTCTTCCTGGTCAATTCTAAAATGGAACATAGAAGCTTAGATCATCCAAATATTCCTCAGTCCAGACTGGAGATTCCCAGACACTTACTCAATTGTGTTGAGTATAAAGTTGCTTTCAGACTCAAGCTTTAGTCCACTGGAGTTTTTTTTTTTTTTTTTGCTTTCTTTCTTTTTTTTTCTCAATATTTTCCCCCCTTGGATTCTTCACTGAAGTGTTTGAAAATAACTACTGTTTTACTTTCAGTGATCTGTGTTATGTGCCTTCTTGTTTGATTTGTTAAAACTTGTCTCAACATTATAAACCTCAGGTATCATCATTTACTTAGATAATACTTAGGTAAAAACATGGGGGGGGGGTACTTCTCCATAGATGAAATGCCTTTTGTGAAAACACGAATGGCTTTGAGAATTAATATATTAATGGAAGTAAACTGTACTATATTGCCATTCCCTCAGAAAGGATTTTGATCTATAATTGGGCATCAAAGACAGCAAGATCTCTTAAACAGAATCTTATTTTTAAGACAAGTAGGTCAAAGAGAAACATAGTTTATTATTTATTTATTTGTTTATTTTTTGTAGTGAACTGCTTAGTGTTTCGAAAAGTAACATTTGCTTTCTTTACCAAAATGACTATCTTGGTGACCTAAAGTATCATTTTGAATATGGACATACAGAAAGGAAAATGAATGGTTATTATGCATAGACCTTATTACTAAGTTCAATGGTGAACCAAGGAGCTAAGGGCAATTTCGAAAGTGGAACTCACAACTGAAGTCTCATTTAAAATACACTTCTGCAGAGGAAGAATTTGAACAGTTGTTAGAGGGGTGGAAAAGTACCTAGGAGCCACAGATTTTAAAAATTCCTAATTGGAACACAGGTGAATCGGCATTATTTTGATACTTCTGTTAGGAAGAAGAATCATTTATTAGTTACAAAACTGTGCCTGATTTATAAAAAGATGGGGGTGTAGGTTTTGTAAAGCATTAACAGAGCCTGGGTCCCTGCTATGACACAGTACCTAGAAATTATAAATACATTTCAATTTTAAGATGTGAAATAATAACACACACAAGCAAGCAGAAAACAAGTTCATAATAGTAAGAACAACTAGAAAAGTGGTGAATTTTTATGTATACTCCTATTATCAAATAATTTAAAATTTTATAACAATATATAAGATTTTTTTTGTATTGTTAAGCATATTTTAAATTATTTAGAACCACCAATGTTGCTAGGTAAGACAGAAGTTCTTAGAGCAGTTAATGACTCTTCACAATAAGAATATAAATAAAATCGTGGATTATTAATTTTCTAAAGACATCTTTGGAGCAGTTATTAGGTGGTGTTTCATTTTTAATCTATGCACACAGAACCTAAATCACATTAGTGTAAGGAAACCCTTTTGTAATATACAGGAAATGTAAACAAGTCATATTTTCCGGGAATAATGAAATTCGTGATCTTCCCTTTAGAAAACATGACTCAACAACATGCAGAACAGAATGCTTCACTTCTCTGGGAGAAGAGCAAAGACCACAAACTCTTTTTTTTTTTTTTTTCTTTCTTTTTTTTTCTTTCTTTTTTTTTTTCTTTCTTTTTTTTTTCTTTCTTTTTTTTTTTTTTAGGAATAGCCTTTTGCTTGAATTTTAGCTCCTCCTTAAAACAGCCCTACCCCGACAGCTTTCAGTTTTCTCCCCTGAACAATAAGCACCATCAAAATTCATATTCATAGTCCCCAGTTATGACCCTGACAAGGTTGGCATTTTGTCTAACACCATGAAATCTTGATATGATGAACTGACAGCCCCCTTGTCCTCCTAGGTTTTCTCTCCTGAACCCCTTCACATGTACTTCATCTTCAAAAGAATTCCAACAAGCTACCAAGGCATGACCTTCTCTCCTTTCCTGAAACTTTAGCTGAGGGTGGGAAGCCAAGCTGTGCTCGCTTAAGCGCTTCTTTGAATCCTCTAAATAAGTGATAAGAAACTGCCCTTTAAGCTGACAAACTTCTGTGCGAGGAAGCCAGAACTCTTCCTCTGACACTCCCAATACATGGGTTCTGCAGTCTTTTCTCTAAGACAGTTGAATTATCCGTGTGAGTATTGAAACTTCAGGAATGACTCTTTTTCCAGAATGCTAATCGGCTCAGATTATCCCAGACGTTTTAATGTTCTGATGGCTTCATTTTTGTTTTGTTATTTAATAGAAGCACAGTTTAAGAGCAGATTCTTTTGTTTCAATCTACAAACCAAAGCAAACCAACCCACACCTGACCCTGTTGATAATCCTAAATCTGCAATTGGTCTTTTTCAAGGTTTTCAAAGTATCTGATTACTTTTTTATGGGGAAAGATGAATTGTTTTACCTAATCAGGTTATGTTCTATATTGTTTTTAAGGTAGAAATTTCTAATTGTCAGATGTTGGCCTTTGGAAGTAAAAGATGATTTACCAATTCTATGGCTTTCTTTTTTCTTTCAGGTCTGCGTCACATAACCATTCTGAAACTTTTAGGGGTTGGAGAGGAAATTGGGGGAGTTTTAGAACTGTTCCCAATTAACGGTAAAGTGCTGTTATTTTAAAACAGTATGAACTCCTTTTAAGTTCTGTTAGGGATGCCTGGGTGGCTCAGTCAGTTCAGCGTCCGACTTCAGTTCAGGTCCTGATCTCGCAGTCCATGAGTTCGAGCCCTGCATTAGGCTCTGTGCTGACAGCTCAGAGCCTGGAGCCTGCTTCAGATTCTGTGTCTCCCTCTCTCTCTGCCCCTCCTCTGCTTGTGTTCTCTCTCTCTCTCTTTCTGTCTCTCTCTCTCTCTCTCTTTCTCTCTCTCTCTCCAGTAAATAAACAAATATTTAACAAATTTTAGGGGCACCTGGGTGGCTCAGTTGGTTAGGGGTCCGACTTCAGCTCAGGTCATGATCTCACAATCCGTGAGCTTGAGCCCCGCGTCAAGCTCTGTGCTGACAGCTCAGAGCCTGGAGCCCGCTTCAGATTCTGTGTCTCCCCCTCTCTTTCTGCCCCTCCCCTGCTCATGCTCTGTCTCTGTCTCAGAAATAAATAAAACCATTAAAAAAAAAAACTTTAAAAAAAATAAAAAATTTTAAGTTCTATTAAATTATATTAAACTATATGCAAGCAGTGGGTGTGCCTCTAAGGTGAACACAGTTCACAAATCCACCTACCTCGTGTGTGTATGCACCTGTGTGTGCACGTGTGCACACAGCAAGTAGAGTGCACTCACTAATATTGTTCTTAATATAAAATAATTCAAAAATGACAGTAAAAATATCCATTTTCTTGACTAGAATAATGCTTTCTGTCTGTATAGGACTTTATGATTTACAAAGCATTTTTATCTATGTAATCTCATTTAATTCCCACAATAATTTTATGAGGCACATGGGTCATATCTTACTGATTCCCTCTCAGCACATGAGGACAAATGCTTGAAAGGCTCAGAAATGCTGTAAAAAAAATGACTAGCGATTAAAGTTTTCAGAAAGCAAATCAGTTCTTCTTTCCAAGATCAAGCTATTCACATGAGATAATGCGCATAAAGTCCTTGGCCCAGAAAGCCTCAGCACCCTCCCCATTTCCCCTCTTCTTTTCACTGACCATAATAGTTTAAATACATTTATTCACATCTTATATAATTGGTATTTTCCCCCTCTGACAAGAAAATAAGCTTTTTGTTATAAAAACCACAGTATCAAAAGGAAATCCATACTTGCAAAGAAGTATGGTTGCAAAGAAGCTAAGCTAATTGGTAATAAACTTAGTAATACAAACAATATAATCTTTGTTCATGACAAACTTGAAAGAAGTTGATCCTGCCAGAATTAAATTAGAGGACTGGTTTTATATTTTGTAACATTCCTATAAAAGAGACATCATGTGTCCTAAAGTTTGATGCTAATAATGTTGCAGAACATTAGGGACATTTAATTTCTCGTGGAAAACCCCGGCAACCTTCTTTAATTGGATTTTGAACCAAAGGGAATAGACTCATGTGTCCTCTGTCTATTCTCATAGTGATTTCTTCTCATTTAGATGTTTGCTTGAGTGGTGACTCTTCAATCCACTAACAACTTTTTTAACCCTCTTCTAGGGAGTTCTGTTGTGGAGCGAGAAGACATATCAGCCCATTTGGTGAAAGACATCCGTAACTATTTTCAAGTGAGCCCAGAGTACTTCTCCATGCTTCTAGTTGGAAAAGATGGAAATGTCAAATCCTGGTATCCTTCCCCAATGTGGTCCATGGTGATTGTGTATGATTTAATTGATTCGATGCAACTCCGGAGACAGGAAATGGCCATTCAGCAGTCACTGGGGATGCGCTGCCCAGAAGATGAGTACGCAGGCTACGGTTACCATAGCTACCACCAAGGATACCAGGATGGTTACCAGGATGACCACCGTCATCATGAGAGTTACCACCATGGCTATCCTTACTGAACAGAAACACGTAACCATAGCCCCAGCCAGTTTCCCCTGCAGCTGTTAAAGCCACAAGTGGCCAGCTATGCAAAGGAGTTCTTCCACACTGCCTACATTCCCTGCCTTTTTCTTTCTGTGTTCTTCCAAGATTAAATAAATAGCAAACTTTTGCCTACTTGTGAGTTGTTATTGAAACCTTAAATCATAAAGATGTTTAAAAGAATTGTTTGTTTCTCTAACTGGAGGGGACCTGGTGCTGAACGGACACTGCCCTTTTCTTACATGATAGACATTATTTGGAACACATAATTCTATATAAAAGTATTAATACCTCTTATTTACTTTTTAAAAGTATTAATTGGCAAGTAAAACTGATTGTTAAAGAAAATTGAGGACCACAGCACAGATGTTTTCAGGAAACATCTGATCACATGTAACAGAGGAAATAGCTTCTTAACACTTTTGGAAATGTCAGTCTAAAAGTGATTGAGATGGCCCTGCTTCCTATTGTTAGTTTCTTTCATAAAGCTTGATACCACAGGAGTCCAATGATATTGGCCACCAAAGCCAGGAAATGCACCAAACCCAGCTTTGCTATCAGAGCCATTTCCTGCCCTGTTTCTCTTATTGTCTTTTCAGAAATAGATGAGAGGGCCAGGAAAAGCAATCCCTGAATCACCACCAGAATCTGGCACGGCAGCCAGACATGATACTTCCAGAGTTTTAGCAGATGCCATGAATTCCTGGCATGGAAAACCTTGACCCCCTCACACCTGACACCCCTGTACTTACTTGTTAAGGGGTCTATTACCATAGTGGCATCTCATATAAGAAAATTACAAAGAAGATTACACCCAAGGGTTCTTTCTGTTTTCAGAGAAAAATGTTACTAAGTTACAACAGATACACGCGTAGCTGGGGTGAAAAATAGATTCTCTATCTTTGAAAAAGAGCATTTGTTTTTTAGATATGGCAATTCAAACTAAATATCCTCTCTTCCTCCTACCCTCTTTCCCCTCCTTCTTTTCTACTTTTTCTTTTTCAACAAATACAATAGTACCAACTAAGATCTATGAACTTGCCTTGAGGCAGTCAGTCCAATTCCCAGGCATTTAGCATCCTAACAGCCCCAGCCTCTATCAGTAGTGGGGATGCTTTTTTTTTTTTTTTTTTTGCCACTGTTATTAATGACTAATCCTGCAAATCATCTTAGTATTGGTTGTTAACTCTAATGAGCATAGATATTAATAACTGCATTCAAGCCTCATGTGAATATTTGCTATTCATTTATCTGTGCCTATTTGCACAAATCTGTCTTTACATCATCTGGACTCGGTTATTAATAATTATATTGTAAAAGTAGAATTTGTACCTCAATGAACTTGAGAAATTACTTGTTTTGCCCTTCCTTCTCCATGAAGATCCCATTCATTCTTACTTGTTTTATAGGCAACTGAGGCCCAAGCAGCTCAAGTGACTTTAGAACACAGTTCTCTTACTGTGTAAATTATGTTTCCACCTCCACCCCTCTCCCATGGTGAAGAGCTTTCTTCCTCTCTCCATTTATTTATTTATTTATTTATTTATTATTGTGTATTCCTTGTTTGAGAGAGAGACACACACAGAGCATGAGCAGGGGAGGGGCAGAGAGAGAGAGAGAGAGACAGAATCTGAAGCAGGCTTCAGGCTCTGAGCTGTCAGCACAGAGCCCAACACGGGGCTCAAACTCATGAACCGTGAGATCATGACCTGAGCTGAAGTCGGATGCTCAACCTACTGAGCCACCCGGGTGCCCCACTTCCTCTCTCCCTTTAGAACAGTATATACCAGCTGCTTGAAGTGGGCAGGTGGGAGAAGCAGGATTATGTAATTGCTCTTAAATTTTTGCCAAGGTGATGGACAGTTTAAAATCCCCAATAAAAATGGGTGTCTTTGCCATTGCTTCTGAAATTACATAGGGACAAATTCTAAGTAAGCGGTCCACATAGTGTCAATTTCAGGAACTATAGCAACGAGGGAGATTCAGCTCCCGAGGAAACTAAGTAGATAAGAATAATAGACAATTTACTTATATAATAATATTAATAAAGTTCTAGCTTCCACAACCAAAGAAAGACAACACTTTTTTAATTACCTGAGATTATTTTTCACTGGCACTGAAATAACAATTAGCAATGTATCTAAACTTTTTCCTTTTGTGCACAGGCCAAGAAGCCATGAATCATCATTTGGAGTGTAGTAGAATAAGCCATAGCTCAGCAAAGGGACTGAGCCACGTGTAGAGGAAGATGCTGTCGGTAAATGTCCTCAAATCCCATAATCTGGAAAAACACAAAGTATATTTCAGTAAATGCGAGGATTAGAGAATTTGGTATCCTGAATCTCTGTCTTCAGGGCATATAGATCAGGTTGTTTGAAATCTGGGTGTTGTTTTTTGTTTGGTTTTGTTTTCATAAAAGCACTTCATTCCAAATAACAGCAACAAAGACAATATAGTTTTTGAGAATTATTATAGAATTATGGTATTTAGAAAGAAAAGCACCCAGTAGAGTTAGGGAAATCCGGAAGACTGTGAGGAAGACAAAGCTACTGGTTGTTACAATTCTTCCCTAAACTTCCAGGAATTGTTTTTCACTGGAGAAATCCCAAGGCTCTGAGGTGAATATTAATTCAGCAGAGAAATCCTTCCCCTGCTACAGGCAGTCCAGACACAGTAGAATCTGTAGAACCCAGCTGGTCTCATTTTCTGGAGTATGGTTAATATTGAAGTTCACACCTTCTCGACTTCTAGAGCCTTGGTGATAAAAACAACTCAAGACTAGGGTGAATAATGGCTCAATGGGCCGTGACTGATGATCTCAGTATTCAATAATGTGTGGAAATTCCAGAAAAAGAGAAGTGTCTTGAAAAGAACCTCTGTTTTTCAGCCATTAACTCCCATTTTCCTGCAGGATTGCTTTCCTTTCCCCCTTTCTTCTTCTTGGCTGCTCTGTACTTAATGGTTTGAGGTGTGCAGATAGTGGAGGTGGTTGATGAGTACTCTTAACTTCATGACAAAGTGAAGGACAGCTAAATGCTAACTACTTCTCTTTAGTTCTCTCAAAGCTGGTGCAAAAACCCAATGCCAGACTTTCTCTTAGTTTCAGATATGTTATTAGGAACTCAGGAACGAAGTTTAGGGCAGTGAGAGGCAAAGGGCCAGTTGTTATAGAATTCAGTAGTGTCATAAAATGGCCACTGGACTTAGGAAAATAGCTGGTCCATGCTCTCCCATAGTCCGTGTGTGACCTGAGGCAAGTCACTTTACCTTTGTGACTCAGTGCCACATCTACAAAATGAGAGAGTAGGAATAGATTATATAAGTTCTTGTCTAACTCCATGGTATTTTGAATCTTCCTTTCGCCTTTAGGAAGCAGGATGCTAAACTCAAGAGATTTAAACTCTTAGAGAATCCAGACTTCATAGTTCAGATTCCAGTTCCAGATTTTTATGGGAACAGGAAAACGTATTAACTTCTTTCCAGCATGGTGCACTTTTCCAGCTGAGACCCGAGGGGCTTATCACCTCTAACTGAGAAACCTTCATCATCTCTACACAGCCAGACTGGAGCTTCCAAGGACACTCAGGCTGGCAAAGACTGAGCATCCTGAACATTGAAGGAATCCCTCCAACAAAGCACACACTTGTTCTCCAACACAATTACCTAATGTGGTCACTGCATGCATCACCTCTCCGATATCCTGAAGCTTCTACAAACTGGGCAATCCCTGGACAAACTTCAGAGACCTTCAATATTACCACTTTCCTTCTAGAAAGCAAAAGAATGACCTTCCATCCTCCAATCCATGGGTTGATACATGTGGCAGAGATGCTGGGTGAAGGGGTGGGGTGATTTTAAAGAGCTAAAAGTGACTCTGGGCAACATTTTCTTTGATTTTCCACCTCCAACATAAGAATTTTTTTCATCTCTCCCAGCCCTTTTCCCTTTCCCAGGCCACTTTCCCATGATCCATTCTGGCTCAGAGATGGCTACAATTGATTAGGCATAACCTATAGGCTAAAGGTGCCATCCATTCTAGGAATATCTACAGTGCAAAGGAAAACCCTTGAAGGAGAGAGGTAGGAAACAAACCACTTCTGGAAGATTGCCAATCCCTGGAAGCAAGCCTCACTTTTCTTCCCAAAAATGTAGAGAAAGAATTAAATTCTGCCTGCAGACTTCACCATCATTCCATTTGTCTCCTCCAGTCCTTTTTTCTATCTTTAGCTTACTTCTTTGTGATGAGCACTCTTTAGAGATCCAGAGTAGGCTAGGGTAAGCAGAGGCTGGAATACTCCCAAATTTGGCAACACCTGATCCACAATTGCTGAAATTCTTGATGTGTGCAAAGAACCATCTGGTCATTCTGGTTCTTAATCCAAGATACTAGCTTGTAAATTAGACTCAAGTTATATGATGATTCAAACATTTATTGTATTTTATACTATTTTCAGTGTAGTCTGCTAGAAATCAGGAACACAAAACTGAAAAAAAATTTTTTTCCCTGCACAGACGAGTAGAGAACAGTCATATACATTTAATTATATAACACTGTGTATGGATAATCGATGATAGGTCCTCATTTTGGGTGAGGGGGGGTGGGTGAGGGGTGAATAAGAGACCAGGGAAAGATGAGTGATGATAGTTCTTCAGTCTTTTGGAGTCTAGAATTACAAATTGCTCTGTCAGTCAGGCTCCAAATGATATGAGCAAGTGCCTCATATTGACTCTATTGTCACCAAGGTCAAGGGCTTTGGGTACTCACAGTGCTTCTCCTAGAAACTTCTTCCCTCTTCCAGATTTAAGAAGTTGTCTGGATATCCATGGGAAGATGGTGGCATTAATTCATTTGTCAACACCACCCTTTCCCTGAAATAAACCAAAATGAACAAGCATCAGTGAATTTATAGAAGAAAACTTCCTCAAGATTGAAACTAGGTCAGGGAGGGAGGGAGGCAAACCATAAGAGACTCTTCAAAACTGAGAACAAACTGAGGATTGATGGGGGGTGGGAAGGAGGGGAAAGTGGGTGATGGGCATTGAGGAGGGCACCTGTTGGGATGAGCACTGGGTGTTGTATGGAAACCAATTTGACAATAAATTTCGTATTAAAAAAAAAAAGATTGAAACTAGGGAAGGGCCTTAATCTTATGCATGAACTTTGGTAATGTGTGCCTATTCACCATCCCCAACTTGGAGAAACAGGGCAGTAGGAAAGATAAGTAATACACTTGTAGTCCATTGCTCATGCAAAGGTCAGCTGTCTGAGAACCCAAAGATAGGTGATATGGCTGTGTCCTTTTTGTCCCCCTTCTGATTCACCTAGCTTCCGTGGGAGGAAGGTGGTTTGGAGGTGAGGGTGTATATAGATATGGAAGACAGAGTTGGTTTACAGCTAGGCTGGAAATGCTTTCTCTTTATCTCTGAGAACACGAGGATGTCTGTTTTTTGACTCTTAGCCAAGATTAGGGCAGTGGGATTTATGATGTGCTGTTTAAAGTCTGGAACACTCTGGTGATCCCTAGGGTCAGCTTCTTTAATGATGGTTTCCAACTGGCCTAAAGATTAAGAAAACCCAGCTGATTACATGGCCAGCAAGGCATAAAAGTGTTGGGAAATTCTGCTTTGAGCTCTCCCAAAGTCAAGATTCCTCACACAGATCTTGGTAGTTCAGGCAGGAGACAGGGGAGACAGTGTGGTCTGCATGAACAGATGAAAACCCTACAGAGCTTAGTCAAGAGCCCTCTTTTGGACTTCCAATATCTCTGCTCCCCTTTTCTTGCTACACCATAGCCTTTGCCTTTAAATAAGTGTGTTCTGTGGAGTCTGATGAGTCCTTTGAAATATATGAATTCGGGAAATCTCTGCAGGGTGGTGTGCATATGTATATATGTGTATGTCTGTGTGTATATATATATATACACACACACAGAGAGACATACACATATATACATGTCTGTGTGTATATATATACACAGACATACACATATATACATATATATTTAAGTATATATATATTATATTATATATAAGTATTATAAGTATGCGTAATATTTGTATACATATGTGCCTATATATAAAACTTTACAAAATATAACATTTTATATAGCATAGAACATGTATATAAGATATAAAATAATATTAAATATTTTGTGATATAGAAGTCTGTAATATAAAAATTCTAGCAGTAAATTTCACAGCTGTAGAGAAAGTTTGTGTGCTACTTTCAAGGCACTTTGCTTAATCTGACTTTTTACCAAAGCAGGGCCTCCGTCTAAAGCAGAGGAACAAACTAAAACTCCCCTCCTCACAGACAGGACACTTTTTGAAACTGGCCCTCAAAGCAGACATTTCAACCAATACAGAAGAAAAGTACTCATCACAAAGGTCCCTTGTCGCAATTTTCTATGGTCCCTGCTTCCCAGTATTCAGGTAAAGAGCAAATAAGTAAAGGAGATTCTACCTACACCATTTTGTGGCAAGTACTTGGCTTTCTTGGAGTGTTAAATTTGTTTAAAGATGGGTACACAGAAACCTTGAAAAAGGGACTCATACAAAGGGCATTCAAGCACTTAGTCTAAGAAAACAACTCACCTACAAAAGGAGAAAAAATCCATGCATAATAAAAATAGCAGGGAAACATTTAACTTCTTGGCAACACTGAACAATAAAAAAGAGATTTCTGATAGAAAAAAACGGGTGACTCAAGAAATGTTTTCCAGGGGCACCTGGGTGGCTCAGGCAGTCAAGCATCCAACTCTTGATTTCGGCTCAGGTTATTATCTCACAGTTCATGAGTTCGAGCCTCGCATAAGGCTCTGCTCTGACAGAGCGAAGCCTGCTTGGGATTCTCCGTCTCCCTCTTGTTCTCTGCCCCTCCCCCACTCACTCTCTATCTCTCTAAAAAATTTTAAAAAATAGAAATATTTTCCAAGCAAGCTTTTCTTTATGTTAAATGACTATGTTTGAGCAATATGACAAGAAAAAGTGTGCAGTTAGTAAATAATTGCTAGATGCTAAAAACAAAACAAAACAAAACCAAACAAACAAAAAAAACCAAGACCTCAAGAAGTGAATCAGCCAAAAACTCTTTCAGAAGAGAAAAACCTCTTTTGTGTCAGCTTTCAGCTGAGAGAAAAATTAGCATTAAAAAGTTATAAATGAGGAAATTATGTCATGAACAAATTAAGTTTAATTAGCTGTGATAATTTGGATTACAAACTAAAAGACAAACTATGAATTCTTGAAAGAAGAGTTTTAGCACAACAACAAAAAATTTAATAAACTTCCAAATTGCAACATGCCTCTGACAGCTTCCAAAAGGAATCACTATTTTATGCTCCACTAAGAAAGCACACTGTCAAACATTCTTTTTCATGACTCAGGAGTTTTACTTTCTTATTTCCTTAAAGAGCTTTTAAAGACAACATTTTATATTCTGGTTACATAACAAGGAAAGCTGTATGTTAAATAAATTAATTAAGCTATTTCTAAAGAATCTTCCCATCTTGAGCCAACGATCTTTGAATCACTTTCTGGCGCAGAGCTGCAGATGTCTGAAGTTTTCCAGAGTTCTCTGCGCCCTTGAGAGAACTGATGATGATGTAGCATTCCTTAAGTTGCTCGACTGTCTCCAGGGTTTCCAAAAACTTTCAAGCTGTTGATAACCATTTTGCAAAATTCAGTGCTGACGTGTTCCTGATCTTACCAGGAGGGATCGTTGGAAGATTTTCAGACAACAAGCAGAGCTCTCACCCTCTCCTCAAATGGTTTTTAAGTGGTTTGCCGACTGAAATGTCATCTGGTCACACTAAATGCCCGCATACACAAGCAAAGACAACTTCATCACCACTGCCGCAAGGTGGCAGCTAGTTTAACCTGCCATTGTTTAAGGCATTCCAATTTCAGAGATGGTAACGGGAAAACATGAATCTTAGAGTAGATGAAATACAGTTTAGCAGACCTAAAGAAAATTCCCGAGCTTATTAACGAAAACCGGGAATCGGGAGGACACAATATTCTATGTTCCTCAACTCTCAGTGAAAGGAGTCAATGACTGTATTTTAACTTTTGAAATTGATAAATGTGTAAATAAGGTTCTAAGTTGGCTTTTTTTTTTTAAGTTTATTTATTTTGAGACAGAGACAGTGTGAGCAAGGGAGGGGAAGAGAGAGGGAGAGAGAGAATCCCAAGCAGCCTCCACGCTGCCAGCACAAAGCCCGACTCAGGGCTCAAACTCATCAAACTGTGAGATCATGACCTGAGATGAAACCAAGAGGGGGACATTTAACCGAACGAGCCACCCAGGCACCCCTAAGTTTGTTTTTTTTTAACTGTAAAAGTAATTACTAGTGATGAAATAGATTAGAAAGGTGAGTGGAATAAATTTCAAATATTACAAGAAACTTTTGAACTGGTTCAAAATATCAAACCAATACCAACTTTCTCAAAAAAATTATTGCATACTAAAGGAGCAGCCAAAATATACTTAATAATACAATAAAAATATACATTTAACAATGGAAAGAATACTATTCTCACTTTCTAACCAAGTGTATGAAAACTAGACAGTAACAAAAATACAAAAAAAAAAAAAATCCCTCAATCCCACAGCCCTTGGCTCAAAACAGATTAGTTAGAAAATAATCATAGTACCAAATTTTAAAGTCTTTGGGGATTGGCCTAATATGTACTCATTCCAAGAAATGTTTCTACTAGTTATAAAAGTGTTCATTAATGAACAAGAAAGAATGAATGTATTTCAAATACATAAGATGGAAAAAGAACATAAAACAAATCTTAGAAAAATGGAACATAAAATAAACTTCAATAAAATGAAAATTAGAAACTGCTGGTTGACTTATTTAAAAAGACTCTAGAGAAACCATTCACACACACAATTAAGGAAGAAAACAACTACAGTCACAGAGGAAACTGAAAGCATTCTGAGAATAATTCATAGATTCCTATGCAAGTAAATTTGAAAATCTGGATGAATGACTTTTTAGCAAAACATAAGTGACAGAGAGTAGACCCAGAAGGAGGACAAGGAATAAGTAGAGAATGTTGTGGGGGGAAAAAAGTGTTCCTCAAAAAGTGCCAAGCCTGGGCAATTCTGTGGGTGAGTTCTTTCAAAACTTTAGGGAACACATAAAGCTGACGTTTTAAATATCTTTCCAGGGCACCGAGGCCAATGGGAGTTGGCAGCTTGACCCACACCACATCCGTATGGGATTGTCAGGGACGTGGGCTGATAAATCCCGGCAGGATTAAGTGCATTACTAGCAATGTCAGCAGGCTTCAGTTATCTTGGCAAAGACGGGATGGAGCTTGAAGCAAATAAAATAGCAAGGGAGGGCAAAAGTTCTGCAGGTCTGGTGGGGGGGGTTATTGTGATTTTATTTGAGCAGAGCAACACCTTCTCACTAAATTCATATTTGCATTGAAAGTTGGTTGGTTTTATAGCTACATTTCTATTTTAATTTATAAATTTGTTTTGGTTTTCATATAAAAACCATAAGCAAGTAAGTTTATACTTCATATTATGTTTGTATGAATTTAAATAACAGCAAAGGAGAAAAAAGCCAATGCTGATCTCTGTGAGAATTTTTTTTTTTTCTTTTAAAAGAGGAGGATGTATTACTCAATTTCAGAAAGTCAGCTCTAGGGTGTTAGAATGAGGAAAGCCAGTGTCTTTCCTTTGAGTCTGGCTTTCTCTGCCTCTTCTCCACGCTGGAGAAGTAAGAGTTGGTGGGAAAAATCAGCACAAACATAAAAAAGAACTGAGGAGGACCTGGGCTGTGTTTGGTCGAGCCTGTTGGGCCCGTTCAGAAAAGTGAAGGGATTCCCTGTAGCTCCACATAGTCTAGTCCAGCTCATGCAACAGGGCTTCCACATGGGGATTTAGAGGCAAGCCTTGGAGTTATAAACAAAGTCGTTTAGTCCTGAGTCCCCTCCGCATGTGGACCATGAAAACCTACAGCAGCAGGACACAGCTGGCCACAGATCTGGGATCCTGGCTTTAGGCCATCTTTCCCTCTACTACCAGCATCCACATCCTGCTTCCCCTCAGGACTCGGGTCCTAGGGCCAGTGACAGAGCTGGAACTAGGTCACTGCAAGCCACACTTGTGGTCCAACCAAAGGCTATTCAGAAACTATGAAGAAAGCAGATTCAGCATATTAGCTGTAGGTCATAACTGCTTAGCAGAGAATCTAAAAATAAGAAGGGACTTCAGAAATCACTTAGGCCAACTTCTCTACCAATGACCGAACCTCTTCTAAAGCATCCTGATAGTACGATCTCTCCTGAAAACTTCAGAGATGGAGAATTTGCTAGTACTCTCTACCACTCTTCAGGAGGGACTTTTGTACTGTCGAAGAGAGTCATTTGTTAGGAAAGTCTTCATATAAGGAAAGAATAGCTGTCAACCTATAATTTTCACTATAGTTTGGTTCTTTAGAGTAGGAAAGACTACTTTTTCCACGTGACAAGTGTTCTTCTCCCCAGGTCATACACTTGACTCCAATAGCACCTGAGATGAAAGGATGTGGTTTCTGGACCTCTCACCTTCCAGTTATTCTCCTTTTAAAGCAGTAGTGCCCACAAAGTAGTACAGTGCATCCACACCAGAACCTCACATTTTAGTTCCAGCTCTTTCTCTCTCATTAACTGGTCAGTTAACACAAGTAAACCTATAATTACAGATAAAGTACTTGTAAATAAGAAAATCAAGCTCTGTGAACCAGTGACACCTACTTAATGTATTTAATGTAGGCAATAACTTTGCGAATAATGTTATAATTTTATCTGTTCCATAATATGATTCATATATTTCCCAAAAGTGAGGTCTTCCTATACTTGATTTCCTTACCTTTAAAATGAATTGCCACGAGGTGCCTGGGTGGCTCAGTCAGTTAAGCATCTGATTTCAGCTCAGGTCATGATCTCACAGGTCATGAGTTCGAGCCCCGCGTCGGGCTCTGTGCTGACAGCTCAGAGCCTGGAGCCTGGTTTGGATTCTGTGTCTCCCTCTCTCTCTGCCCCTCCACTGCTCATGCTCTCTCTCGTGCGTGCTCAAATATAAACATTAAAAAAATAAACAAATAAAATAAATTGCCATAATAGTGCAATCTCCTTCTTTGACACCATGGAGGGGTGTACTTATGATTATTCTCAGAGGTCAAGATCGACTGAAAAAGAAAGTCTTAAAAGTTGTTTGAATTTCTTGCCTCAGTACATTTTTTGTAATGAAAAGTATTCTATGTCCCATGTCCCATGACAGAGTGATGACTCAAGATATAGGTTTAATAATTATTTTATTTATAAATTTCCACCAACTCTTGCCTGTCATATTATTCCAGGTATCACAGATGGATTATATAACAGTATTTTCACATGTTCATCTGCATGAAAATTAGGGGAAAGAAGAGATGTACAGACTGCATGAAAATGACACCTTAAAGTTCACATCTATAGTGTAGTGTTCTGTAAACATAGGCCTGTGAGCTAGCTCTGTCCAATTGCCATCCAGCTGCATGATCGTGGGCAAGTCACTTCTGTTTTCTCACTTTTAAATGATCTATCATCTGGATTCTCTATCTCATACTCAATTGACTGCATGCAAAAATACCATGAAAATACCATGCACTTGAAGTATGAATATTACCATAAAGTACTTTACGTATTACTAGGCTTCCTCATTTTAGAGTAATACTATTCATAATCGGTGAAAGTCATTTGTTTGCAAGGTGATCTTTTTAAAAGGAATTCTTAGGCATTAGTCTTACTGACAATCTGTTATGATTCTGAACCAATGGCTTGATTCTTAGGGATAGGATATGATAGTAAGATATATAACAAACATGAGTTCTAATTGACAACTGATACAATGAAATGGCTCATTAGTTCTCTGAAATCTAATAATCTACGAGAAATGAGGTCAAATTGAGGGGAAAAAGTCCACCATGGCTTAAGTGACTTAAAATCCAAGTGAGAATCGTGGTAATTGGGAACAAACATTCACCTAAATTGAAGCTTATTTGTATAGAAAAATATATCAAAAAATAATCACTGAAAATCAAATTCCCTGTGAATTTTTAAAAATTAAAATTCTAACCTTTCAGTTCTGAAAAACTGCTTCTTCAGCAAAACATTCAGCATAGACTATATTGCCCTCAAATCAATGTTGTAGCCAGATAGATGGTAAGGTCCTTCCACCAAATTTTTTTAGAAAGAGTCACATTACTTTTTAATAGCAAAATGAGCTTCTCTCGGGCTTCAAAATTCAAGGGACAACCTAGGAGATATTTATAATGATAAATAAGGGAAGACTTTGGCATGCAGAGTAGAACTACATCATTATGAATATCTGGCAAGCTGATCTATATTTGTACATGTCTATGGTACAGCTAATGTGATTATTACAGGTTTTTTTGGAACCCTGGAGGACAAGGAAAATAACCTGGGAGATAACTTGTAACTTATCAAGTACCATTAATGCAGTCTCCATACTATTTATTACTCTCGTGTCAGTTCCTTAGAACTTTTTAGCCTTTGGGTCCTCTAAGCCATGGATGGAACTGTTTAGGGAGTGGTTACACATATGCAAAGCATTTTCTACTTCAGAAATATTCGTGTTTATCAAAGTGAAAAGATAAATATGACACATGCTGAAAGTGTGCAAAAAAGTTTCTGTGAGCAGCCAATTATTTGGGTACTAATTAGAAAGTATCTTCATCTGAGTCAATATCACTTTTTGGTTTCGTAAGCCTTTCCAGTTCTTCTCCATCCTAAAAAGAAATATGAAATCAGTAATTAATTAAAACAAAACTAGAAATGTAGCATTTGTAATGATTACTAAGGAGAAACCTTACTGGTAAATGTATTTCATTGAACTACAAATATAATCTAGTCAAATGAAATTCAATAAATACTTATGTTCTTAGAAAGTTCATTTTTGACACATAAGGAGATTCACAAAACATGGACAAGCAAGCATCTCAGGACTTGAATTTCAAAGTTGACCACAGGAACACAGTAAAGAGCGCCCTCTGCTGGTCTTCAAGGGAAATAACTAGTGGTTAAAGAAATAGGTACAGTATAAATAAGCTAGGCTACTATCTAAATTGTTACTTTTTTTTTTACCTATAAAGTAGGGCAAGCAGTGTTATCAGACCACTGGAAAAGAATGCATGACTTTTGAAACTATACTCTGGCTGAGATAAGGGCATTTGGGACCCACGCTTCTAATTTATTTTTTAAAGCACATTTATTTATTTTGAGAGAGTCAGCATGAAATGGGGAGGGACAGAGAAAGAGGGAGAGAGAATCTCAAGCAAGGCTCCACGCTGTCAGCACAGACCCTGAAGTGGGGCTCGAACCCATGAATCGTGAGATCATGACCTGAGCTGAAACCAGGAGTGGGACGCAAAACTGACTGAGCCACCCACGCGCTGCTGATTTTTTCACCTTAGGGATCTGTTGTGCCACCACCTCAGTGACATTGCTGATGGAAGCTCTGCCATGAACTCTAATGGGCAAGAGACTGTTTTCCCAAAGAGTGAAATGTTCATTTTGTGAAGTGCTTGGTATTTTGGGTGTACAGGAAAATTGTAAATTTAAAGCTAGAGGAGTTGGTTTCATCTTTTAAATATATATCTAACTCCTTACTTCAGTCTCCAAAAGATCACTGTTCATCTGTCAACACCATGCCTGACAGACCTTCCTAAAACAATTATAAGCAACTGGAAGAATAATGCTTATTCAGAATAACGACATAAGTAGGTTTCTAGAAAATATTTTTTTCTTACTTATGAAGATAGTTTTGAAAATCACCTTCATAGTGAGTTGAGGCCTACCCGTCTGGCACCGTGTGGTTTACAAGCAACTACAGATGGAAAATCAAGGAGCTTACATCTAACAAGACCTACTAATGTCGAAGATGGTCAACTTTTGTTGCCAATGAGGCATATTTCTCTGACTATGGCAGAGTAGAAAGAGTAATGGACTAGGAGTGAGACCTCATGGGTTGATCATAGTTTTTTACGTACTATCTATAACCCATTTAGCCTGTCCAAATCTGTTTATTCACTCCGCAAACCAGAAAGACTGGACAAGATAACCTGTGTGCTGTCTCCCAGCTCTGTGGCTCTATAATATTCTAAGATACAACTAACGGATAAGGTCCTCGAGGCTCTGATTCACACTCTTTCTCGACCACTGATGGCATTATCACGAGCCCTTGCACACGTAAGTCCAGTGAATGTTTGTTGAATAATTTTTAAAAGTCACAGAAATCCAATACACCCTTTGATAAATAAGCACTGATCGACTTCTTTTCTATGAGCATGAACTGAATCTGGGAAGAACAGGAGAAAGGCAGCATCTCCATAGACTTACCCCACTGGAGCGCTCCCAAAGGCTGCCACTTAGATCTCGGATCCTTTCTTGCCTAGGTGCATATTCCAGACCTTGAGGCTTGCTGGCTTTGTAAATAAATATGGAGAGAAGAACCGATGGTGCTTCTAAGAAAAACTCCAGGGAGGGCCTGAAGTCAAAGACCAGGACAGACACCGCTGTGATGATGACAGTGGTGACCTGGGCCATCAAGACGTGGAACATGTTATCTAGGAACTTCAGAATAAAAGCCACTGAGAGGCCCTGGAATGCAGTCACAAAAATAAGGGTGACTGAAAACACATTGTGGCCATAGAAAACCCCACAGTTCTTAATCTGTTCACTGTTACTGCTCTGAAGGACCAGTGTCAGTCCATTAAAAAGAATGCCAAAGAAATAGAGTTTGCTATTCTGTATGAAGATGCTTTCAGTGAGCTGGTTCCCTTCCTTCAATATCTTTTCATTATAGATATTGGCCATTGAGGAAATAAAACACTGGACTATAATAAGCACATGGCCCAAGCCGAGACGGAGGTGACTGAAAATCATAGCTGTGGTGTTCCACTTAGTTTCAGGAAAAGTCCATGCCTTTGCTGTGCAATTGACTTTTCCGGGACATTCGCTTCGGAAGAGAAGGCAGGAATTGGATGGGCTGAAGAAGGCATCATGATGAAATCCATGTCCTGCCAGGTTATGTTGTGAAGTTTCAGTCCCAGCAGTGAGAGCCACAATAGACAAGAACAGAATCAGGAGGGAAGCCCACTGTATCCAGTTCAGGTGCCTCCTGTTCAGAGAGGAAAAACAGGATATTACTACTTTTTCCCCTCCCTTCCCATATTGACTGTTTCTACTGAAAACTCTGACACGTAACTACTTGGCTGAATAAACTGTACCCAATTTTTGCTAGCATTCCCAATTCAAGTTCAAAGGAGACCTTTTGGTATCTCTGCTTCTTAAACTTGGTATTTTTATTCTTCTTTACAATAACTGTCTCTTAATACCATTGCCATTGTAAGTTTCCTTTTAACCTATAGGTTTAACTAAGTCTCTTTTCTACCTCCAGAGCTGATCTTAGATCTTTGTAAAATAACTTTTTATAAAGTAAGTTATGGCAGGGATTCTCAACCTGGTTTCCCTGAACCTGAATGTGATGAGCTTCAGAAATCTGTGAGTCCTTGCAGTGGGTGCCACATCTATACAGTTGAGTTCCTGTCTCTGCCCCTACCAATCCCATGAGACCCTTCAAAGCTCTGTCAAATTTCAAAGGTGTTCATGAACCAAAAAAGATTTAAGGAGGGAGCTAGCTCCTAGATCCATGGCCTAATCATAAACCATTTTATAGCAAACTCCTGTTTGGGAAGGCAAGGAAAAATATTTTTAGTGTTTCAGTTTACAAAGTCTTAACAATGCTTTATTTCTTTATTTATTTTGTCTAACCACAAGCTTGTGTAATATAAATGACACACATTATTGTCAATCTATTTTGTGGGTTTATTTAGTTCAACAGACATTTAGTAAGCAGCTGCTGTGTGCCTGGGGAGATAAAGAAGACTTGATCTCCATTCCCAAGGAATTTTAATAAGAGAAGAGCCATGAAACTAAGTAATGACAATATAATGTGTGACAAGTGATACACAGAACAATTGGGGTACAACAGGGGAGGGAACACTTAAATATGCAAATGGAGTCAAGTATTGTTTCCAAGACAAAAGGACACTTGAGTTGACACATGAAAAATAAACTGAAATTTGCCACATGAAAAGGGAGTTGGTGATATATCCAGGCAAAGGGAAGAGTCCATAAAAAGGCAACAAGAATGTACAATGTTAACTAAGAAAAGAGGAGTAGCTGACTCAGATTGGGGTAGTCAAGGAATAAAATCTTCAAGTTTAAAGATCTATCAGGTGAAGGAGAGGGCGCTCGTGCGTGCGTGCGCGCGGCAGAAGCAAAGGCAGAAGTGTAAAGCAACAGGTAAGAAATAGAAGTTACAAGATTTTGGAGCATTTACTGAACGCCTACCATGGATCAGCAATTTCTGTTCCAAGGAAGGACACAGTACTTTAAGACTGACTTCCCTAAGGTCATGTACCTACAAAAGAGCAAAGAAGGGATCTGAGTGATGGTCTGCATGTTTCTTCCTGGACCAATGACCCTCTTAAGTATAATGAGTTTTCAAGGTTCATATACAGGCAGATGTGTCTGATTTCACTAATGCTTCCATAGAGCTTCATGAGTGGAGACTGATAAATGCATAGACCAGCCTAGATAGCAGCACCATGTGCACAGTATCATGCTTTCTCATGTACATACTTTCAAAAAGCCAGATCTAGCATTTAGTGATGGGGCTAGCATAGCCCGGAAGGTCCAAAATTGTGAACTAGTCACATAAATTTCTAAAGGTGTAGCTGGTACACATTAAGTGGAAGAAACCAAATTGATTGAAGACAGGAAAGACAGATGAAAAGTATATGCCCAATTTATAAATATCATCATGTAACTAATTATTGGACATCCAGACAAATGAGGCAATAACAATCTATAATTCCTATAGAAGTTTTCAATTCTGATAGCTGTAGACTTTCCACTAACATGGACATTGAGAAAAAAATAATCTAATTAAACAGTCTTAAACAAGTTAATCAGTACCACTGCAAACATTCATTCAAGGTAATGTTCTAGAAGGTAAAAATTATTAAGGGTTAGGCTGAAAATGGTAGATTTTCAGCAAAGAAAATAAAGCTTAATAAATTATCCCATAAAGTCAGCTGAGGATAGGTGCTCTTACAAATGACAGTGCGTGACAGTTTGTTCCTCAGTTTAGTGGATGAGACAGTAAAAAACTCACCTGATCCCTCCACTGCCCCAGTAAACCACCTGTAAACTGTTTGGATTGCTGCTCAGAGTGGAACATGTACAGCCAGAAGGCCCCTCTACCTGAGGGCCTCGACTCCAAATGAACTGCTTGCCCACAGAGAGACCTGGTTCCTATGTTTTTGCCAGTGACCTCATTATTGTAATTAGATATTTTAATGATTACATAAATGACAAATTATGAGTGAAGGAAAAGGACTGCTGTTTTTATGAAAAGTTGAATGCTCTGGGAAAATTAATTAAAGGCACACTACTCACAAGATAATCTGCCTTCAAACTGGGTACAGGTGAGCTAATTTTAAGATTAGGAAATAAAAATCTACAACAATCTACTTTAAAAGTATTTTGAAGAGCTTGCTCAATTTTTTTTTTTTTTTTTTTTTTAGTTTATTTATTCATTTTGAGAAAGACAGAGAGAGTGAGCAGGGGAGGGGCAGAGAGAGAGGGAGAGAATCCCAAGCAGGCTTCACACTGTCAGCATGGAGACCAATGTGGGGCTCAAACTCACAAAACATGAGATCATGACCTGAGCTGAAGCCAAGAGTCGGACACTTAACCGACTGAGCCACCCAGGCACCCCAAGAGCTTGCTCTATTTTAAAGAAACTAGAACCAGGAAGCTTGTATGATGTAGATTGAATGTAGCTTCAAGAAAGAAGCCAGAGCACTTGGGTGGCTCAGTAAGTTAAGCATCCAACTCTTGATTTTGGCTCAGGTCACGATCTCAGGGTTGTGAGACAGAACCCCCTTCCCCCAGCCTGCTTGGGATTCTCCCTCTCTTCCTATTGCCCTCCCCATGCTTGCATGTGCACATGCTCGCTCTTTCTCTCTCTCTCTCTCTCTCTCTCTCTCAAAATAAATAAATAAACATTTAAAAAGAAAGAAGCTAAAACACTCCAATCAGCAAATCCCACACATTCTCAAAGGCCTGAGCTCTTCAGAAGAATGATGAATGGACATTTACATATCTTAAACTGTTTAAAGTATGTATTTTTAAAACATGATTCACCACTTTGAGTACTCTTAGTAACTCAACAATTAAATCCAGATTGTATCAGATAAGAGCATCCCTACCAAATTTGATGATAGTAAAACAGGGCACCACATGAAAATAATTAAATGGAAAGACTCAGATGACTTTTTAAAACAAAATTGTACACATTTCTTAGTAGCACAGAGTGACCAGTAGCAGATTTATAATGAGAAATTATAAAAAAGAATTATCAAATGAATGATTTTGGAGAAATGCTTGTACTACCGAGTGGCACTGCTATTTCTCAGCTGATTTTGAAGAGTAAATGTTACCATAACTTCTAAGACACCAATCATCTGTGCCAAAATGTTCTTCATTGATTTTTCCCCCAACAGCTTTCCTCTGAAGATATCAGAGAAACGTATATACATTTTTTTAGACAAAAATGGTTACCTTTTGCCCCCAGTTCTCAATGTTCAGGTTGATACTACCATTTCCTAAAGACTAATTAAACAATATTATACAACTTCACCAAGCCTTAAACAGCAAGCCAGCAAGGCTTTGAGGGATAACACCTGTGACCAGTCTCCACTGTGGACCAGTGGCTATTCCTCAAAGAGCAAATGCACACATTCACATGGGGTTTCTCTAGAACATATGGTAAGACATTTGGATGGTGATCTTTTGTGTACCGCTTCCAAATTCTTCCAGGTAATTCTTGCATTAGTCACTGGGCTTCTTTTTCCCTACCTTGTAGCCTTATACTATTTGTCTGCATGGGAAAGGTATTTGGAGGCTCCGCTAGAGTCAAGTATAAGACAATGGCTTTCATATTCATATTCACCATGAAAAATGAGTTACTTATGGCAAACACATTAAGAATATGACAGAACTCGGGGCGCCTGGGTGGCTCAGTCGGTTAGGCGGCCGACCTCGGCTCAGGTCATGATCTCGCGGTCCGTGAGTTCGAGCCCCGCGTCGGGCTCTGTGCTGACAGCTCAGAGCCTGAAGCCTGTTTCGGATTCTGTGTCTCCCTCTCTCTGGCCCTCCCCTGTTCATGCTCTATCTCTCTCTGTCTCAAAAATAAATTAAAAAAAAAAAAAACGTTAAAAAAAAAAAAAAAGAATATGACAGAACTCAAGCTTCTACTCCTGGGTCAAAACTTTATTGCTAAGGGCAAAAGAAGAGTAGACTGAATAACAAAAACCAAACAAACAATATATACCACCACCAACAAAAAGATCAAAATAGAACAAAGCTGATTTTAAAATATAATAATAGGGGCGCTTGGGTGATTCAGTCGGTTGAGTGTCCGACTCGTGGGATCAAGCCCTGCATCAGGCTCCCTGCTGAGTGTGAAACCCCCTTAAGATTTTCTCTCTCTCTCACTCTCACTGCCCCTCTGCCCTGCTTGTACATTCACTCTCTCTCTCTCTCTGAAAATAAAAAAGAAATTTTAATTAAGAAATAATAAAATAAAATAAACTGTAATAATAGATAATACAGTACTTGGAAGACATTCTCATAAAAGACAGTATTAATTATATTATTTTAGCACTATTAAGAGTAGCTTCGGTGCTAATTTGTGACTCAAATTAAGACTCCCTTTGGGAGCTAAGTTAGTGCTTGTAAAAATAGTAAAAAAAATAAATGATTTTATTGTTTGTTTAATATAAATAACTTCAAAGGATTCAAAACAGAGAGATATTAACAACAAAGCAAACACATGTCTAAGAATATTACTGTTCTATTAAGAGGTAAAATATGTGAAAAAGCTTTTTGGAACTTTAGTTCATAATGTTAATTATTATTAAAACTAGCAATAATATAATACTTATTATAACTAATAGTATCATAAAAGCAAATATTTAAAGTTTAAGTATAACTAGATTTAGATTACACTAGGAATTAATTTCCTTTTCCCCTTTCCTTCCTTCCATCCATCCATCCATCCTTTAGAGAGAGAGAGACAGAGAGAAAGAGAGAATCCCAAGCAGGCTCCATGCTCTCAGCACACGGTCCAAAGCAGGGCTCATCTCATGAACTGTGAGATCACAACATGAGCTGAAATCGAGTCAGACACTTAACTGATTGAGCCACAGGCACCCTTAACTTTCCTAATACAAATAGTTAAATGCTTAAAAATTTAATGGGCCATCTCTGCCCATATATTAGCTCTCTCAGCCTGACAGGGGCAGTTCTAGTTGGTCTCTGCCTCTAACCCTGCCACCCTACATACTCCCTTCTCCATGGTCAAAACCACCTATAAATGCTGCAAAATACCCAGTGGCTCTGTGCACAGACACCGCTTGGAACAAATCTACTTATGAATGGGGACAATAACTCCTACCTCCTGGGGTTGTTGTGGGGGTTAAGTCTAGATAGGCGAAAGGCCCTCGGATCAGCCCTTGGCTCTGAGGAGTCTTTGGTGTGATTATCTTGTCACTGTCAGCTGAAAGCCTGCTTGCACTGTTGTCTACCAACCAGTAAGACCAGTCCTGGATAAGGCCTGAGAGGCCCTTCACCTCAACCTCAGAGCCACAGCTCAGGCTCTGGAGTAAACTTATAAAAAACAAAAACAAATAAAAAAAAAAAAAATAAAAAATATTATATACAACTACAGGCACAGCTAGAGCTACAGGTTAATTCCAAACCTAGCAATACATACTTTATATTTTTGCTTTGGAAAATTTCAATTTTAAATTGATACAATTTTGATCTAATACTTACGTCTTGTGTAACATAAGTACACCACTACGTGTACCCATAAACTGTCATTTCAAAGGAAAAAAATTAAAAAACCCAACATGTTTTTGAGACCCCTTTATGAGATGCCCTTATTAAATAATGAGCCTTTCATTATATGTCAGAGCCCATTTTTTTTCTTCCATGGACATGCATCTTTAATTTTATCACAGGAATAAATATAAAGATATTACTATCTATCTATCTATCTATACACACACACACACACACGTATATATAGCTACTTAAGAATGTGTATGTGTATATATATATATATATACACCTACTTATATTACTATATATATATATATATATATATATATACACATTTTTTTCCCTCAGAAATCAACTTTTTGTCCTATAAAGTGGCTTTTATGTTGATTTTAAAGACTTCAAAACATTTTTGGAATAGCATTCTTTCACTTGCTAGTTGAATTATTTTCACAATTCATAAATTAAATGAAGAACCTGACGCAGAAACAAATTTCAGGGGCACCTCAGTTGGTTAAGCGTCCAAATTCAGCTCAGGGCATGATCTCATGGTCCGTGGGTGGGTTGGAGCCCTGTACTGGGCTCTCTGCTGTCAGCTTTCAGAGCCTACTTCGAATCCTCTGTACCCCCATTTTCTCTGCCCCTCCCCAACTTGTGCTTTTTCTCTCAAAAAAAAAAAAAATTCAGTGCACTCTAATATTTAACCTGGATGAAATATAATGTTCATTTTTTTCCCATCTCTCACATCAAGCATTAAATTGAATGCTTCCTCAGGGTAAAAGAAAGTCTTTCAAGAACTCCATATAATTAATGTACTGAATGCATCACGTATTCAACAAATATTTATTGAGTGTCTACGTGCCAAGCCATTCACCCTTACATACACATAAATTATGAAAGCACATAGTATGACATGGCACATTGAGAATAAGAAATTAAAAGGGCAAAGTGAACGTAAAATTAAAAAAAAACAATCACAACAAATATAACAAGAAGTTAATTTTATTTTTATCATCAAGTAACAACTTAAACTGGAGTTAAGTGCCCAGATCCCATTACACCTTAGAATATTCTGGCCTTTATGTGGTGGCAGAGACTATTTACTTAAAAATGTTTACTATATTCAAAGGTCCTCCTGGCGACAGGAAACATTGGTGACAGCATTTTTAAAAGCAAAAATCTATCATTCTTATTTATTGTAATTTTGACTAGATTTCTCATGTAAATCTTCTGCCAATTAGAGCTTAGATCATGTATTCAAATAGTTTGATAAAGAATTTGCCACTCTTTACATCTCCAAACTACAAGTAACAAATGTACTAACAATATTTAGGAACTTCTTGGTTCCCTACTAAAGTATAGAGATTCTGAAAAAGATAAAAAAGAAAAGAAAAAAAAAAACCTCATGAATTTGTTGAAAAGTTGGCACTGAAAATTAAAGTAAGCTGGACAATTATTTATTTATTTTTGAGATACTAAGAAAAAACTTTTCATACATCTAGTTGCAATGATTTAGATAGGCCAGCACTGGAGCTGCTTTCCAGATGGGTTAAACAAGTTGCCCAAAGCCAATTAGGAATAAAATCCTGGCCTTGGGATTCAGAGGGTTCAGTGCTCCGGGTATATGATCTGAAACAAGGCTGTGCCGTTTTAAAGTATGATATATGCTTTCAGAGCAAGTTACTTACTTCAGCACTATCCTGAATAGAAGAGCTGTTGTTATAATGCTAAAATTTGAGAAGATAACAGCCATGGCCTAGAAAGAAGGAGAAGATAGAATTACAATCCAAACAAAGTAGTGACCTCAGAAATCTCCCAGCCTGCTGGTTCACCTGACAAAAAAAGCTTTCTGGTCAAAAACCTGAGGGGTTATTAGGGCAGCTACTTCACTAGAGGATGAAATTCCATTTTTATTGCTTGTTAAATTTATACAGATATGATCAAATTATTGGACAGACTTTGAAAACTTGTTTAAATTCAGCAAATGCCTGTGTAAATAATCTGTTATGTGCAGATCAGGGAATACTTATCAACTCTAAATGTTTAGGTCTAAAAATAATAGTGACCTTACTTATGAAGCATACTTTTTCAGGCTCTTAAAGTGCTTTACAGACTTTTAACACCGTTTCCAGAGGTAGAGAGAAGGCAATTACTATTGGGCCCATTTATACATTAAGACAATAGAGGTAGAGGTTTTTAAGCATCTTTACTGTTACAGGAATTGAATTGGTTCTCCTGGTTGAACTGCAGTGATTCAATACCAGTGATTCAGTCCCAAACTCATACCTGACAGTCCCTGGATTTATTCACATTGCTCTACACACTTAGAAATGTGGTAGCCAGATTTCATAAAGATGGGTTTTTATGAAGTCAGTCATATTTCACATAGAGAGTATTAATCTGAACATGTATATAATTTGGCTCAAAAAGTATGAAATTTCATCAGTGCTCCTCCATATTTGGGTCTGACAACATTAAAAAAAAAATTAAAAACAAATCCTACTTATTTACTTCACTCTACCTTCTTCCTTGCTGTCAGTTTAAGTTCACTAAACTCCAAAGAGTATTTTTCACTAGTCTTATATAACCAGCAAGCATGGCTACCATGCAGGTAAATTAAAGAAATAAGAGTGAATCCAATAAAAACCAGAATACCCTGTATTCTTGTATCCAAGAATACAACATTGTTGTTTTTCTACTGAATTTTTTATGAGAAGCACTGTTTTAGGAATTTCACTGTGTCCTCTGGAGACAAATGTTTGTGAACCCCTTGGTAAAAGCACAGAAAAACATAAGGAGGAAAGTAAGTGGCTGGTAAGAAGAGGGAGGACACAGTAGCTCTGATCAACAACAATAATGGAGCGGATGCACCTAACCAAGCAGCCTGGCTGACCTGATGATGAATTTAGAACCTACTTTCCATGCAAGTGCACAGAATAAACAAAACACCAGAGCTCTTTGCCCCAAAATCTCTGTGCATCTCTATTTAATTCTTTCCAACTAGACTGGGCACAGCAATACACAGAAAATGCCATGTGATTTCTTTTGTAATATCTGTGGTTGTGCACAATCAGGAAGGAAGAGCAAAGTAATAAGGTAGAAGAACAAGGAAGCTGCAATCTTGCTTTCATGCTGGGGATATAGGAAAGGGATATAAATTTAGAGCTAATCTAAATAAAGTACAACAAATATATACTCATTGATGCAAATAATTATGTTGTTGGGTACAGGAATTCTCAGATCTGAAAAACAAAGTGGAAGTAAGAATTTAAGGGAGAACACATTCTAACATTCAAAACACTTACTAATAACATGGATCACATAGCTGAAAGGAACTTCAGGCGATCGATCACCTGGCCCCAGTCCCTGCCTTTGGGTTAGTATGGTAATGTTATTCTATTTTACAGATGGTCATCTTAGAGTAGTTGGGCTTGCCTAGTTATACAGCTTCTAAACTGTGCAAAATAATCAAATACCTGTTGTCTAGTTAGTGCTCTACTGATCCTTTTCTTCTTGTCCCACTCTCAAACTGATTTCGCTATACGTAAAAGGCTTCACATGGAGAACTAGGACCAATAAAAATCCTATTTATTATCAAAATGCCTGAATTTATTCTTGAAACTTAAAATACATTTTGGCAACAATGGCAACAGAAATCTTCATTTTATAAATTAAGGGAAATAAATACACAAATTCCCCCAAACTGAGTAACAGGTAAAAGCAAAAGCCCAAATTTTAATTCTGATTACTAATGGATTCCTAAATTGGCATGGAGAACACCAAGAGAGATGAGAAACATCCCTAGTATTATCAGTCATAGATAGCATTTATCGTTGGGAGAATGTATTTTCTACCCTTAAAGAACTCGTTGGTTAAATGATAGGACTGACAGAAAAAGAAAATCATATAAACAGAATACATTTACTACATTAAAGCAGGTGCAGGAAAAAGTAGAGCACTGAGTATACAATTTTCTGAGAATGTGGGGCACCTGGGTGGCTCAGCTAGTTAAATATCCAACTTTTGACTTCTGCTTAGGTCATGATCTCATGATTTGTGGGATTAAGCCCTGCGTCGGGTTCTGTGCGGACAGCACGGAGCCTGCTTGGGATTCTGTCTGTCCCTTTCTCTTTGTCCCTCCCCCATCCCACTCACCTGTGCACTCTCTCTCAAAATAAATAAATAAACATTTTTGAAAAAACACAGTGAGCAGCAGATTGGTAACTCAGTATTCAGATGATTCTGGTGAAACCTCAGGGAGACCACTGAGAGTAATGAGAAACTAACACTGATAAGGAAAATGATAAAAACATTAGTTCTGGGATTCATTTCTCTGTGTTTTTCGAATGCTATTTTCTATCATATTTACTTACAGGCTGAAGGTAGGAAATGACATAGAAGACAATTAAATTATCCAGGAAATAAAGAAAGGCAGGAATGGACCACTTCATGAAATTAGAGAATTCTTTCCAGGAAGCACATCTCAAGTTTCTACTTTGATGATCTTCTAAAGAAAGAAAGACAGCAATAAACAAAGAATATTGATGAGAATGCCCATATTTTTAGACAAAGCAAGTTGTATTTGATTACTGATACAATTCTTTGAAAGAGGTTTTATGAACTTACTTTTTATCAGTGACTATTAGCCTTAAGAAATTAAACACAATATAAGATTTCATTTATGGTCTCTCTTTCTTCAACTCCCCACCAGACCTCATCACTGACAATCAGCAACACCCTGAGGAATACTGATTCTCCTAATTCCTGTTAACTTGAGATAGAAACACCACTTAGAACAACTCAGGATACTATGGTTTTATTTACTACTATGAGAGCCTAGAGCAAAGAAAGAAGTTAGAATCCAGAGAAAATAAATCAAGTATTTATGTTGGGATTTTCCCCCCCAGGGGGAATCAGGAAAAGGAGTACCAGGTGAAGATTTATAACATACAGGAGCAGAGAAAATTAAATTTTGCTAATCCTGGTATGAGTTATGATCCCATCTCCAGAGTTCCAAGAACTCAGGAAGGTACTGTAACCAGAGAATGTAAAATCACATGCAAAAATAGAAAACAATTTAAGTCCTGCAAATTCATGAGATTAAGAAATATATTCCACCAACTAGAATCTTTGCACAAACTGACACTTTTAAGAATAAAACAGAAATCTTCTTGGAAAAGACTTTTAATACTTTGAATTCTGTTTACTTCATATGTGAAGGCAGATCACAGAACAGAGAAAGGTAAGGCTCAATAAATGGGGAACTAAGATGAAGAATTAATACACAGGAAGAGCCACAAAAGGCTAGATGCTTTAGATTTGAGGAAGGGATGAGTATCCCTGCTCGATAACTGATGAGACTGGAACTCAGAGAAGTTAAAATAATCCCGCCCTAGAATATAGTCTCCAATCCACTCTGCTACCTCCCTTGCAGGAAATGGGGGCTGTTTTTGCAATGTGCTACATATCAAATCAGACAGCAGTGATCTAGAAAATCCTGAATTTGAATAAAAATGAACTTGCTGTGTGCTCCAACAAAGGAACAAATAACAAGGTAGAGCGATGGCCAAGACGTGAGGAAAACATGGGCTGGAGTCCTGGCTCTGCCCCCTCCTACCTACCACTACATAACATCTGTTCTTTTGAGCCTGTCCTTGCTTTTGCAAAACATGGGTAACTGTACGTATGTTTGTATCTTAGTGTCCTCATATATAAAATTACTGGGCTAGACTAAATGACATAAAATCTTCCTTTTAGTTTTCCTAAAATGTTTTGATTCTGTGATTTTTAACAAGTATAGGGGCGCCTGGGTGGCTCAGTCGGTTAAGCGTCTGACTTCAGCTCAGGTCATGATCTCACAGTCCATGAGTTCGAGCCCCGCATCGGGCTCTGTGCTGACAGCTCGGAGCCTGGTGTCTGCTTCAGATTCTGTGTCTCCCTCTCTCTGACCCTCCTCCGTTCATGTTCTCAAAAATAAAAAAAATCAAAAAAAAAAAAAAAGTAAGAAGTATAGAGTTCAAGACTTCAAGACTCACCTTTCTTTAAAATCCATAATGACACAAGCACACAGAAAACCAGTTTCACCAATTCTGAGCACACGTTCACAGTAGTTGGAAGATAATCATACTTGTTCTCTGAAATGTAACAGGCATTTTTTAACTATAAATTTTGTGCTATATAATGCTTGTATACAGGTAACAATTTATATCTGTTTTTAAACTTAAAAGCTGGATTTTAATACTGGTTATATTAAACTTCATCCAATTGGCTTTCTTCTCTTGGATTTTTTTAATCAATTCACCTAATGTATTAGCTATCCCTACCACATTCAGTGTTTTATTATTCTTGAATTTCTCATCTTTTCACTCAAGTTGCTGATAAATATGTTGAGGAGGCTAAGGCTATGGGCACAGAAGGCTTTGTGGTATGGCATTAGACATGACCATTATTTAGCACTGAGAGCCTGACTCATCAAAAAGCTATGAATTTAACTGGCAGAATTATGACCCAGCTTATGGTTCCTCTTGTGTCATTTGTTTGCCTTGCTACAATCAAAGTAAATGGTCTGTGATAGTCCCTTAACTTGGAATCTTCCTATCTGTTTTGCATCACGGCACATACAGAAAACAGTATTGGTCTGGCACTCTGGAATAAATGGTACGTTGGGGTAAAAGGAGCCAAGAGGCAACTGCCCAGAGCTCTGGCTACCTCTAGGGCTACCTCTAGGCAACTGCCCAGAGCTCTGGCTACCTCTAGGGCTGAGAGGAAATACTCTGATATATCAAAACCCACTGATGAGTTGGAAAGATCACTTATAAGTCAATCTAATCAGAAAATGAGGTTAGGTTTGTATGTCTTGGTCTTAGCTGTTACGTCTATTCCAAATGCTTACAAACAACTTGCTGTAAAATTTTGCCAAGGACAAACATAAACTTTAGTAGGTCCTATTTTAAGGAATGCATTTTTCCTATCATTTGAAACATTTCCTTATTTTCCTTGGCCATGATATGAAAAACCAAAACTGGCCAAGTACAGGGGGACAATGCCAACTCAACACTCTTTCTATCCAGAACACCTTTTTTCTTTTTTTTCCTGTGGTTTCCCTTGACCTTCTCAACCTAAACACAGTCAATTCTTTATTCATCTCTAATCCTTTTGTGCTACCTACAAACCTTTATAACAGTACCTGTCGCATTATATTATAGCTACTTCTTCTGTGTATGTCTTACCCTTGGAATGTAAGCTCCTTATGAGAAAGGGCCCATGTCAGTCATCTTGATAAAACTGGCAGTTAATGGTATTCTGCACTTGGTAGGCACTTGATAAATGTTCTCCTGAATTTAATATTTGCCTGTTAAACTTTCTCCATCATTCGAAGCCTAATTAAAACATCTCCTCCTCCCTTCTCTGAGCTTAAACCTAAACTGAAATCACACTCTACTATCTTCCACTAATACTTTGCATTGATCTCTATGATACACACGAGGGAACATGCACACACAAGAATGGAGGCAGAGGTCTTCAGAAGTCTCAAACTCTTACCACTGCTCCAGAACTCACTTTGACTTTTATTTACTTTTAAATCATATTTCTCTCATAGTAGATCCCAAACTATGATTCAGCATCATGTGGTACCTCCTTCCACTTAACCTTCTGCTGACACTCATACACCGAATCTACACTGCATTCATCCTTACTGATCTCCCATTAGTCCAAAGAAACAGGCCATAGCCCCAGGATGACCCATTCTCCCCTTTAAAACTTTTCTTTCTCTTCAGGAACTTTGCTTCAGTGAGTATTTCTTCTTCTGGCTTCAGTGTATCTCTTTTATCTTTCTATTAACTGGCTTGCTCCCCTTGGCCTTTAAGGATGCTCAAACTGTCCCATCCGAAAAACAAAATATACGATCCCACCCCTGCCCCAGCTACCATACTTTCTCCTTCTTTCCCTAAAACAGCATCAACATTCATTATCTCCATTGTACCTACTTTCCATTCAGGTCTTCTTCCCAAGCAATCAGGTTTCTGATCCCATCACTTTATTCAAACTACCTGGTCTCTGAGATTACCAAACATCTTTTAATTTCTAATTCCAAAGGGCATGCTTGAACCCCTATCTTACTATGATGTTGCAATTTCCTCTGTCTTCAAACTTATTTCCTTCCCTTCTATGAATCATGTGCATTTAGTTCTCTTATTTCTTTGATGATTCTTTCCTAACATCTGAGTGTCAGCATGCCTCTTAAATGTTGGCTTCCTTGGAGTTGTATCCTTGGCTCTCATTTTCTCATTCTGTGTGCTTACCCTGAAAAAGCCCTCTGGCTCCTACGGTTTTAAATAGCAATTTAATATTCATGTCTCCAAATCTGTATTCTGGAACATTAACGCTCACTAAACATATCCACATGAAGTACTACTTCCTATTTATAAATTTAATTCGTATTTCCTTCATATATGTGATGTGCTAGATAGTGCAGAATATGGCAACGAACAAGGACATAGCTCCTGACTTCACGGAAGGTAACTAACTAAAACTGTTCAATCTTTCTGAATTCTGTCCTATCTGCTTATTCCTACTAATAGCTTCCATCTTAGCTGAGAGCATCATCAATCCACTTAGCACCCAAAGAGGAAACCTCTGAGCTGTCCAATATTTCACGTCCTTTAGTCTCTACGTTCAATATTCTCTGAGTCCTGTCTTTTCTCATGTTTAGTATATTTCTTGAATCTGTCCTCTCTTCTCTATTCCTACCTCCAAAGCCATGGTTAGTCTTCTTAATCTGTGGCTTGTATTTGCAATAACCCCAACTGGCTACTCTGCATCCAGTCTCTTCCCAAGTCCATCCTCTATTCAGCTAGTGTAACAGTCTCTCTTATTCTGTTTATAATCCTTCAAGCATTCCTTATTCCCCAGACTCTAGAGCCTAGAAAATAAAGTCCCAGTTCTTTAGCGTGGCATATGAAGTCCCTTAGTATCTGATCATTACTTCCCCTCTGGTCATATGCATGCGTTCCTTCCTCCTCTCCTTCAAGTCCTTAAACTTTTTGCTCAGTCATTCTGAAGTACATGTGCTTACAATCCATCCTGCTCTTCTTTTTTTTTTAAAACATATCTATTTTATTCTATGGATTGTTGCTTCTGTTTTGAATACCACTGCCCACCTGTCCTCTTGTGGATCAACTTCACCTTCTTAGGGAAGTATTCCCTAATCCCTTTGCACTCCACATCCTCCTGTCCCAGAGAGAACATAGCACTTTCTACATAAAACTATCTCCACACCTTTGGTATAGGGCTGCATTTATTATACTGTACCTTCATGACGATTCAAATGTACAGCTCTCCTCTAATAAACTGAATTCTTGAGAACAACGACTATGTCTTATACACTTTGAATTTTGTTACTAATATTTAGCCTACTGCCCAAGACAGAAATGTTAACCGAAGTAGAGACTTATATACACATCTGACTCCCCAAGCAGACCATTAAGGGTCATGATGTCATACTTCTATGTGTCCTGAATAACTAGTGAGAGGCTCTCAATACAGCTTTGTAGAATTAAACTGTTTGTCTAAATCCAAATTCCTACATTAAAAAAACAAAACAAAACACAGAAGACTTCTTAGCTAATAATTTCAAAGATTTCAAAGCAAATAATCTGTACTGCCTCAATGATATAGTAATTAAGACTAACTCACAAATACCAAGTGACCAAATATATCCTCCTATTTCAAAGTAAGTTATAATTACACATATTGCTATAGGTCCAGAAATACCTGTTGATTAAAATAATAGTCAGATGTTATGATCTGTTCTGTAAAGGGTGTGACACTGTATTTAACCCAAATTTCACTCAGCATGAAAAATTTTTCTTGCTAAGGAATAAAAGGTTAAAGAATCAAACTTAAACACACTTTGCCCTTCACATGAAGCAGAGTACTTGCCAGGGTATTTTCTCTATTTTGCATACAAGGAGACCAGCGACAGGAGACGTAGCGTGTGATTAGATGCAAGTGTTCCATATATTCCAAGTCTTCACTTACCTTCATTGGCTGAGTATTTTACCAGTAGGATTCGACTTGAGCTCAAAGCAATGAATATGGTGCCTAGTAGGAATGTATACATCGCTGACAAGGAGCACAATGTGGGATGATCACAGCACTTGCTTTCCATTCCACTGGTTTTTAATGGTCTTAAAGAGAACATATTCGTGAACAACACTGTTGGTAGATAAAGCATAGTACAAATACCACTGATTAGTGAGGAACAGAAAAGCAATTTTTTAGATGTTTGGCTACAGTTGTATCCAAACCAAGAAAATTGAGGAGAACCAGAGAAAAGGGAAAGAAAATGAAAGTGTCAAAAGTTGTTGGGGGGGGGGGGGGACTCCAAAGACAGAAAGGCAGCGCCAGACTAGAAGTGCTGCTAAAAGTAGCAAGTGAGCAACTGACATCTGGGGACTGCAGAATTTTGCAGAAAGCCAATTTTAACTTCCATTCCTATTAGCAACTTTGCCCTAGAGGAGAATTTCAGATTTCCCTTCACCTCAGTAGTAGCTCTTCCCTAGAAAGAGGGACAGTTCATTACAATAATGACCGAAAGGGGAAGATCTGAAACAGTGTTGTGAATCTGCACCTAACTAGTGTTAAAAGTACAAGAGAGCTTAGAAATCAATGACTCTAGAGTCCTCTTCTGAATTGTTGAGGGCACTAAACTCTAGGCTGAGTAACTTGTCCAAAGCCTGCCTGTGTAAGGGATAGCGCACAGGGCCGGGAGGACTGGTGAGAGATGGGCTTGAAACGTCAAAACCGACAGCCCACCAGCGCGCAAACGTAGAGGTAAAAGAGACACCTCCCCTACTGAAGGCAGGCAGGTTTCCCTCCAGGCACGGCGGGGGAGGGTGGGGGGGGGGAGAGGGAGAAAAGCCACCTTGTCACACATGCGCAGTAGGGATCTCGAGCGGCGCGCCCTCCCCTCATACGCACGCGCATTTCTTTGCCAGCCGGGCGAGGTTACCTCTGTCCTTCCAAAGGGTTTTTGGTGGAAGAGTGCACATCCTACAGCTGAAACAGTAACTGTGTAGCTCTGCAGAGGCAGCAATAGCTTTTAGGGTCCATGGTCGGGGAAGCTACGGGAGGGAAAGAAAGGCGAAAAACCCCAGCCCCTGAACCTCCTATTCCGGAACAAAAAAGCACAACTACGTCCAGACTAGGAAAGAGCGGACCTGGCACCCATTGCGCAGGCGCGCTCAGTGTTACGCTTCCGGAGGGAGGGGAGAAGAGGCCTGAGCCCGCCCCAGCGAGCCCTCTCTCGCGTCACGTGGCGGGAGAGTCCTGTGTCACGTGAGGCCCAGGTAGCGGCGGAGCTACGGCAAGAGAGAGAAGGGGAAGCCGGAAGGGGCGCGAGTGAAGCGAGGGGGAGAAGACAGCTCCCGAGGAGGCGAGGGGTGCGCGTGCGCTCGCCTCTCCCCCCAACTCTCCCCTCGTCCCCGCCGCCCTCCCTTGCGGCCGGGGAGACACCTAGGCCCGGTCTTCCGCGCGCTGCCTGGGTTGTGAGCAGCGTGCGCCCTGCCCTAGCGATTGGCGCAGCCGCCCCTCCCCCTCGTCCCGTCCGTCCCGTCGCGTCCCGTCCCCTCTGGTGCCGCCGGCTGGGTGCCGATGCGAGTCGGAGGCAGCGGGGATTTTTTCTGACTCCCGGTCCCTGCCCCCGCTGCCTTTCCCACCCCATCGCGGGGCCGGCCGCTTCTCCGGCCCCAGGATGCAGAATGTGATTAACACGGTGAAGGGAAAGGCACTGGAAGTGGCTGAGTACCTGACCCCGGTCCTCAAGGTAAGCCAGGCCGGGCTTGCCAGGGGCTGTCAGGTACACGCTCAACTCCGCAGGGACTGAGGACCCGGCGCCGGGAGGGACACCATGTTTTCCGGCGGGGGAAAGCGTAGGAAGGTGGTAAGGGTGGGATGGGACACAGGCAAAGGCGCAGCCCCACCGGAGGTGTTATCCAGCTGCTCTGTAGGGCTTTCGGGCTCTTCAGGTAAACTTGGAGCACTGCTGTCGCCACCCGTCAGAGCTCAGCGCGTCTGGGTACGTCAAGTTGGAAGGTGGTCCGCAGCTAAGTAGATTTGAGAATGTTAAATCTTAACATCGGAAGTCTTTTGAACTTTTTAAACGAGCGTATTGCTTATCTTTTTAAAAACGAAATCAGTATTTGGTATTAAAATGACATGTCACTATTCCTCAAATTTCATAGAAAGTCTCTTATGATTAGGAGTTTGAAATAGTAAATTGTGACTGAGGTCTCATCTTGTTAGATTTCAGAGAACACTGAAATGCAACGTTATCTCCAACAGTACCATTGAACCTACCAGGCAAAACCTCCCTTTCCTGAGTTTTTTAAATAGCCGAAAAACTATTTGTAAATCTTGGATTTAAGTGATAATAAGGAGCAGCTTGACGCTCCTAGATATACTTATTTTTTTGCATTGTCAGTACGGCGTTTTTAAAGTAAAATTTGTAGCATACTGGTTTTAAAGCAGTGACTTTATTTTCAAAGATAAATTTCTACAAGTGCGTTCAAGTTTTGATGTCTTAAAATTTAAGTTTGTTGTCATTGTTTTTCCTTTCTGAAAACTGAGCAATGAGAATAAATGAATAGGGAGTTCTTAAGTGTTTTTATTATTTTTTTAAGCTTTCAGTAAAAAGTTTACAAATCTTACGGTAGGGATGAAATACCCATGGAAATGGTTGGTCCTCTTTATTCAAGAAATTATTCTGGTATGCTAGGAATAGTGGGTAGCTTTATTTTGCTCCCTTTCCATGACAAAGGGAAATGTTAGCCCTGTACTTACTTTTTTAATATTTATTTCCAAGACTGATTTTACAATGATACCTTGTTGGGCCAAGTAAAAAAAAGGGGAGGGGGATAAGTTTATAAATGGGAATTCTAACTCTTGCTATGCTTTTATATATGTTATATGATATATATATTTTTTACAGTGAAATCCCTTGTAATTAAAATAACTCATTCAACTCTGAAATTGAAAATAATTTTGACATTTAAATCAAATGATTCTTTTGCATATTATGTCATTTTTCAGAAATATGTCTACCAAGGTATGTAGCATTGAAATAATACATATTCTTTGGGGCGCCTGGGTGGCTCAGTCGGTTAAGCGGCCGACTTCAGCTCAGGTCATGATCTCACGGTCTGTGAGTTCGAGCCCCGCGTTGGGCTCTGTGCTGACAGCTCAGAGCCTGGAGCCTGTTTCAGATTCTATGTCTCCCTCTCTCTGACCCTCCCCCGTTCATTCTCTGTCTCTGTCTCAAAAATAAATAAACGTTAAAAAAAAAAGATTAAAAAAAAAAAAAAGAAATAATACATATTCTTAAACTTTTTTTTTCCAAGGAAAAGAAAAAGAGTTCCCAAATTAAATATAAAACTACTGTTTTATTGGTCAGTTGTATTTTATTGAACTTAGAATTATATTTTGAAGAATCATTTTACTTATTCTCCAAACTGAAAAGTGTTAGCTTGTCAGAATGTACTTGTTAGTGTGTATTTTTAGTAATAAGGAAAGCAGAATTATTGATCCTTTCCTTGCCTGTCCCTGTTTACAGAGAGAATCCTGTAGTTTCCTACTAGACATAAGACGGCAAGGAAGAAAAACCAAATCCCTTGAAAGAAACAGTGACTTATCCTAGCAAGTAGAAATTAAGAAAAGTCATGGTACAGTAAAGGCCAAAGTCCTTTCAATGATCTTCAAGCCTCTACTTGATTGGGAGAGACCCTTATCTCAACTGCTACTTTATTCCTTGCTCACTTTGGCTTAAGCCAGTCTAGTCTGTCCTGTTTGTTTCTCCGTTTAATGCTCTCTTGCCTTGTGTTTTTGTATTTGCCACTCCATCTGCCTAAAATGCTCTTTTACAGCTGTGTGGCTTGTTCATTTTTTTTAAGGTCTCTGCTCAGTAGTCACCTATCAGGGAAGTCTTTGTTTTCTCACCATCCTATTTTAAATAGCCATCTCTTTTCCTCCACCCCTGACCAGTTTCCTCTCTGCCTCATTTTTCTTCGTGGTTTTCATTACCATTTGGCTTTTCTCCCTCCACTAGAGTTTAAATTCCTTATGAGGACAAGGATCAGTTTGGTCTATTTTATTCACTCCTGTAGCCCCATTACTTCAAATAGTGCCTGGCACATATTGGTCATTCTAAAGACGTGTTGAATGAATAATGTTCATAAATGAATTCTTTCATTTTTGTAGACTGTACTACAAAATCTTACATTTAACTTAAAATTTAGAAACATTTGGTAAATAGCATCTTTGCTTTGGAGGAGAAAATATTGTATCAATATCTTGGTGATATAATAATGGGAAAGGACTAAATAATTTATGACCTCTAGATTTGGGTTCTAATATTACTCCATTGAAATGAGATGTTGGAGATGTTCACTAAATAGTAAAAAGTAAACATTTTTAAGACATCTTTATCGTTCTGTAAAATAAAGATGTGTACAAAATCATTGTAAGACTTAATGTATAAACCTTTGGATGCTTTTCCAAAGAGCTTTGCTCTATTATAGCACTGATCAAATTGTAATTGTTTCATGTCAGTTTCCTTCATTAGACTTGTATATTCCTCTAGGTACCAGTGATGCATTCTTTTTTGTATGTGCTCCTTTGCCTAGAAGGGTACCAGGCAAATAGTTGCCCACAAACATCTTTAATTTGAAAGCGAAAGTGTAATATGTTAATTCTTTTTGCTCTTTTTAGGAATCAAAATTTAAGGAAACAGGTGTAATCACACCAGAAGAGGTGAGTGTTAAAGATATTCTGAAGCTGTTATGTCTTACAATTATATTAAACTGTGTGGCTTTTTTGTTTTATAAGAAAATATCTTAAAGTTTAATTTTGATTTGATTAAAATTAGATTCTTTTGACTATATTAGCAGTTTTATAGGGACTTCTACTTCCTATGTGAGAAGAAGATATAACTTCCCTCTCAGTTTGCCACTTCTCATATTTCTCTGTAGTTCCTCTTGATTTAGAAATGGTGGGAGAGGGAATGGAAAATATTCTTGGTCACTTACCCCTCACTTATATTTGTGTTATATTGAAGCTGTGCAGGGAGCTCTTGTGGTGTTTGCTGTGTCTTGCCTTTGTCTGCATCAAACATGAGATTTCATGGCTTTTCATTTGGAAACTTGGCTTACTGCTTGTATGTTTTCTTTCGGTATTTAGCTTAAATATTTTATTGCTACATACTTAAGGCTGACTTTTTTCTCACAATTCTTTAACTTTTTCTACTAACCAAGTAATGTTGAGTCTACCTAATGCTGAAACTGATGGCTATTTTATAGGCCAGTTGTGTTTTATTGAACTTTTAATATAGAATTAGGTTTTGAGGAATCATTTTATTTGTTCACCAAATCTATATAATAAAAATGTTCTCTTTTTTTAGGTAGTTTGTTTTGTTATCCTTTGAGAAATAAATACTGTCCTAAAAATCCTTTTACATTCCAGTTTCATGAATAGTTACAGTTGCATCAGACTTACTTTCTTGTCTTAATAAATGGCGAAAATTTTAAGCTTCACCTTTGACTTTCATTAAAAATACCATTCGTTGGCAATAGAACTTTACTTACTGTTTTGAAAGAAACATTTTGAATTGGGCCATGCTTTGTGATCTGGCTGTTGCTAGAAATTCTAAGACCACACCTAAGAATTTATTGATCTTTCAGTTTTCAATTGTGATGGAATCTCTTGGGTTCCAAATCCTTGTGAGTTCTGAGAATGGTGTGCTGAACTGATCTTTTTATCTGAAATTGTCTTTATTTTTAGTGAAGACAGATGGCGGTATAGAAAGAACCTGGGAGATTGACCTTCTAGACCCATTTCTCTTAATTTCTCCTTTTCTGACTTGGGCAAATCAGTTAAGCTACTAGACACAGGCCTCATGTTTTCTCGTCTATAAAATGAGGGGTTTTGGCTAGACATTCTCTAAAGGATCGATTCTACCTTAGGCACCAAGAGTTTAATATTTTGAATACCACATAAAATTAAGTTTTGATATTCTTAACTTTCTTGCCAGACAAACGTATAATTTAGACATAGCTCTTAAAACTATCTGAAATCAAGAGCAGGAATGAAAGTATGCTATTCTTCTTCCACTCTTTGGCTTTATATATGGGAAGATGACTAATTGGTAAATAGACAGTTGGAGTGAGAGATGCAAGTCTGTGGTCATTGGATAGACTTAAGCTAACTGTTTTAAAACAGCTACTCACCATAGAATGAATAACTAACAGTTATACTCCAACAGAGTTGTATCATTAAGTGGTTTATAAATTTCCTCCTTTAAAAAAAAAAATGCAAGGCAAAACTAGCTCAGCTGGGTACCAACCACATAATGCTGGATTGAGATAGAACACAGTTACAGAGTTCAGTTTGATTAGAATGAGTCTCCAGGAGGAAAATAAGACATAATTTACTTCGGATAAATGATATACTGAGTTGATCTATGTATTTGTTTTCTCTTACTGTTTCTGGGCTTCTGGCTGTTAGTCTCCAGCTCTCTTTTGTTTTCTTTGAGAGGTATTGGAAGTACTGTGTTTAAAAAGAGAGGTAGACATTATCTAATACAGAATTGTCTGATTAAAATTAATATATATATATATGTGTGTGTGTGTGTGATTGGATTATCAGTAATACAATAGCTTGAAGGATAAAGTTGCTGACTAAAATGTTAATATTGGTTCCGTCTTGTTGGAATTATTCAGTACAGTGCAATTTTTAATCACTGAGAGAAACTACAGCTTGAGAAACTCGAGTCTGCCTTGCATTTTGTTTCATTTGAGCATATAAAGCATGCAATAAAGGCCATTGCTAATGAGGATAAATGTGTACATATATTAGCTATCTGTACAATTCTTTGTTCCTTTATAATTTTTCTTCTAGTGTTTTTTAGTTTTTTTAATTTAAAAAAAAAATTTTAATCTCTACACCCAATGTGGGGCTCAAACTCACAAACCCAAGATCAAAAGTTGCATGCTCTACCAACTAAGCCAGCTAGGTGCCCCTGTTGTTTTTCAATAGATGCTACTGGAGGTGCCATGGAATAAAATACTAGAGTCAAGGCAATATCATTAAAGAATTAAGTTTTTGACTGTTTTTGTATTGTATTTTGTTGAGTTAATACTTTTTCAGTAATAAATTAGTTCCTGATAACCACAGAGTTAATGGTAGCGTTGGTTACAGTGAACTAAAATGCTTAAAACTTTGGGGAGAGAGTATTGTTTTCATTTGGGTTTTTTGTCTTTACCTAACTAGTTTATATAATAAAAAGATTCTTTGAAATGAAAGAACAGAAACATTTGAAAAGTTGCTGTTGGGAATATGCTGCTAAATCTTGTTAATGTATCTTCTCTAAAGAAATTACTCTTAGAATTCTTATTTTATAAAATTTTACTTTCTTAAACGAAGATAGAGTATTAATGTAGACATTGTTTTCTCAGAAAAGCATTGGAAGATTAAAGGTAACTTTTTTTTTTTTTTTTTGGCGTGTAATAACCCATGAACAATGATTTTAAGTTAGAGCTGTTGTGAAACAGAAGTAATTGGGAAAATATGTGCATGTGTATTGCTTGAGTTGGGACACTGCAGTTACGCTTAACAGACTTTCATTTTCTGCTCTCAAGAATAAGCCTGATTCCTGTCTTATAGTAAGATCAGTTCATGCTCATGTATAATGGAAATTCTCAAAAGCTTAAACTCTTTTCTTTCTCAGTTTTTTATTTCTGAAGAAAAACAAAAACTTGTGCAGTGTTCAACCTGCCCAGAAAGTCCAAGGTGTTAGAGGATTCAATTTCTTAACTGTGTTGGTGTTTTCTGAGTCAATCCAAAAGCTTCTAACTTCTTCTCCATTGTTTGGCACTGCGTTTCTCACTCTTGTTAATATGAAAAAGCTTTCAAAATGGGCTGTTATCTGAATTTAAAAAAAGAACAAAAAAAGAGAAGTGTACACTGTGATGTAATAAACTATTCTTACATTGTAGGCCTGTGTCTATTTAGTAATTTTTCACAAAGATCTTCTTTGAGTTTTCAACCACTAGCAAGAATCTCTCTTCATCTTATTTATCCATAAAACGGTTTTGGCATTTTAAATCCTGCAATGTTACCTTTGTTCATTTCATGATACAGTATCCTTTTGGCATTATTTAATCCGAAGATAAAAATTGAATTTAAAATAAATAAAGAATAAAAAATAACACTCAATACTTTTTTTCTTCCAAAATTTAAACTTTATGGATGTAAAAAAATTTGCAGTTTTAGTAATAATAAAAAATAAATCACCAGACTGGTAGAGCAGGTTTTGTGTTGTTTGCATTTATGTGAATATTGTGTAACAAGATTACACAGATGGTCACTTTGGTATTTTACCATCTAACATTCAGTGATGTTCAATTTTTCTTTTTCCTTTTTCTTTATATTCCTTCTAAATCCTAAATAGTTTGTGGCAGCTGGAGATCACTTAGTCCACCACTGTCCAACATGGCAATGGTAAGTAATCTTGAGTGAGAAATCGAAAATTAGTAAAAGGTATGACTTCATAATCACGGCAATTTGCAAAATAAATTAGGGCATGAACTTTAGAATGACCAGTTTAACCCTCTTCTAGTAGATTTCTTTGTTAAGCAGTGTGCCCATGATACTTAAAGTAAAATAAAGGCTGACAAATTGGGTGTTATACCTATTTTGTTTTGCTCCATAGGAATAAAAGATATTTTTGAGATAAATGTCTTCCTTTATTAGTATTCACTTTCTTTGTAGTGTCTAGGTCTCATCTTACGGTGGATCTTTAAAAATTAATGTTCAAGAGTTCAATAAATTTGACCAGCTCACTTTTTTTTTTAACTAAAATGTTTATTGAATATTTTTATAACATTAATAAACACAGACATTTTACAGTCTTATGTTTTTTAATCATAAAACTTTGTATTCACGTTCAAAAGTATGTTCCCATTTTAGGAATTAGCCGAAAAGAAGGTTCATGATACTCATTAAGGTCTTAACTGGAAATTTGCTGGTAATAGGCTTTTTACATTTTAATTTTTTTATTAACACTTTTAATTATAAAATTAATTTAAGCAACTTAGCAGATCTCATAACATATTTTAAATATTCTGAATAATAACAACGTTTTAAAACAAATGCTGTTTCAGTACTTTCAAGTACTTACAGTAAAACTACCTGACTGTGGCTGAAAAAGTGATCCCAATACTGGCAGAGCTGTTTTAATTTAAAGGCTAGAATTGTTTTGGAATTACCATCTTGTTTGGATATAAGTGGCTCAACTCCTTCTCCCCCCGCCCCCCCCCCCCTTTTTTTTTTTTAATTCCCCCAATGACACTTTTACAATTGTTGTTGAAAGGTGTAGTTTTGATTTGGGAGCAGGGGTTCTAAAATTAATAAAGTTAGAACTGATACTGTTTTCCTTCATATCTAAAGAGCTTAAATAGTTAAAACTGTTTTAAGCCAAAGTTGAAACTCTCTTTTATCTGTGGCCTATTCTCTTCTTAACTTTTATATTTGCACATACCCAAAATAGTTGTTACTGCTCTTTGTCAATTGCTCTTTTAGAACACTGTTTCTTAATGTACAAAAAAGGCCAAAATGTCACGTTTATTTTTATGTCCTTGTCTTCCTTACGTGTATTTCTGTTTTGTATTTAGATTTGAGTTAATATCATAGCAGTTGTCTGATGTAGTAAGGGTGATTGATTTTTTTAGATTACAAATTGTCTGTTAAAACTATATTTAGCTTGGTTCTAGCCTGCAATTTTTTATATTTCAAGTCAAATAGGTATATAAAATTTAAAATAATATACATTTTATAAAAGGAAGTAATTTAGGATTTTCTTTAATAGGTATACATTTTCTTTAGGTTTCTTAGTCATAGTCTTTATTTGTCTAATTAGTTCAAACATATGATTAATAGTAGTATTATGGTGGTTTGGTATATGGTCAGGCTCTTCCTTTAGCAGATAGTTTATAGTTTCACTTTATGAAATGTGATAGTTGAAATAATTTTATTGTAACTTAGAAGTTAGTTACTCCAGTGTCCATACTGGCCGAACAGCTAGAGCCAAAGGAGCAATTCATTTTAAACCTATATGTTACAGTTTCGTGTCTGCAGGCACCATCATGACCTTGTTGTATATTCTTCACTCAGAACTTAAGGCATTGCCATTTCATTGTTGAATTTGACAGTTGAGAATGGTCTAAAGAAGCCTAGGAGGCTACTAAAACATAGTAGGTCATTTCCTGGCTTTATTTTGTGCTCAAATGTATTAAACTTTAGACTGAAGCTCTGATAAGGCAGCAGACTCTCAGTTTTTGCAATAAACCACATGCCGCTCCAGCTCTGGCCAATTCCATTATGAGACCCACAGAAGAATCTTTGAACCAATTCTTGATAGTCCAAAGTAGCTATGAAAAATCAGAAATGGTTATAGCTGGCTCTGACCCACAGAGGGAATAGTGTTGAAGAGCAGGAGCCCTGCTGTTCTGTGTTTTGGTTTTATGACTGTGAGCCATCTGACTTCTTTAAGCTAAAATGGAGATGTTAATATTACCTCTTTGAGTTCCGAGGAGTAAATAAAAGTTAGAGTTTTAAGTCTTACACTTAATAAATACTTGATAAAAGGATTTTTTCTGTTTTCACTCATTATTTTTAACATTATCATCTTGTGACTCAAAGCATCTTTTTTCTCTTAGTTCCAATTTTAATAGAGTGGAAGAAACAAGGATCTTGCCAACCACCTACTTTGTTATGTAATGTCATATAACTATTTTTCTGGCCTCCTCTTGGTCTGAAGATGAACAATACTTTTAGAACTCAAAGTCTGAGATTATATTCACTAAGGAACAACATTTTCTTTTTGTTTGAGGCAAACATAATAGTTGTTTAGTAATTCTGTATTGTTGTCTTTTTTGTCTCATGTGTAATATAAATTCTGTTAGGTCTGTCTGTGTCTCTTAGTACATTTTACTTAAAATGCTGTGTCTTTCCGTGCCCTAACATACATCACTTAACAGCATCCTTCCCAAACCAGTCCTGAGACCGTTTTGTCAAGAGTGTGGATTGTGTAGTTTTGGTATTTAGATGTGATAGCTTCTGTTCTGTCTTTGCCTGTTAAAATAGTTCTCATATTTGGTCCTTTTTACTCTTTAAAGGGCTACAGGGGAAGAATTGAAAGTGAAGGCATATCTACCAACAGGCAAACAATTTTTGGTCACCAAAAATGGTAAGAATTACATTGTGTATATCAGTAAATCTTGCACAAAGAGTTATATTTAAAAAAATAAAACTTAATTTATGCTTGAAGCCATACTTACAGCTTCGCTCAGACAGAAATTTAAAAATTTGATGAAGTGCTGTGTTTTCTGTTGCTAGAGTATTTTTTCCTTATTTGATTTTTACCCTCTTCCTTTTTGTTACTTCTTTTTGCCAAAAAGATCCACTTGTAAGGTGTGGAGGAAAAGGACCCGAGCAGAGTTGGAATTTTAATGGCCTTTTTTAAAAGTTGACTTCATAGTCATAATTTTTTTAGCTGTTTGATTCTGATCTCCTTTAGACTTAAACATTTGTCAAAAAAAATGTCATGAAAAATACTACCTTTGACATCTAAAAGCTCCAAGCTAAAGATTTTATTATCCATTGTGTCTTTTAAAGATTGCCTTTAGGAACAAAATTGTTTTTTGAAACAAGTCATTTCTTATTTATGAAAACAGCCTCAGAAGGTTGTTATAGTCCCTATCTAATCACAAAACAGCACATTGATTTTTGTTCTGGTTTATCTATTACAGCAAAGGAAAATATGTATAACATGCCAGGTTTTTTTTCTTTCCTACAGCATATGTTTTATTAGAGTTGATCATTTATATCCTGCTTGTTTTTTAAAGAAATCAGGAGATGAATAGCAATTTCTCAACTCTACATCATGTTTTTACCTTATAATTGTTCAGTTCTAGGTTTATGTGAATAAAAATAACTGTTCACACATATGCTATATGAAAAACTTGGCTCCGATATTATAGAAGATAGTAAAATTTAGCAGTTAGTGACTTTTACACTAGCTTATCCTTTATGTATAGCTGGAACTTAGGTATGAATTATGAAATACATATTGAAAGTTACTGCAGCATTGCAAACTGGAGGTCACCTCTACCACCTCTGAGAATGCCAGGTGGTGCCTTCATGTTTTGAGAGTAAAGCCATTAAAATAAGGTATTATTATTCATTAGCCTTAAATTGTACAGTGTCATCTCTGGCTTTAGCTTGCTGTTCTTCACAGACCATCAGGGTAAAGAATACACAGAAACTTTCAAGTAGAGAGGCACTTGGATGGCTCAGTGAGTTAAGCATTGGACTCTTGATATTGGCTTAGGTCATGATCTCATAGTTTGTGGACTGAGCCCCATGTCAGGTTCTGTGCTGACCGTGTGGATCCTGCCTGGGATTCTCTCTCTCCCTCTCTTTCTGCCCCTCCACCTCTTGTGCGCGCGCGCTCTCTCTCTCTCCCCCCCTCCCCCTCCCTCTCCCCCTCCCTCTTCCCCTCTCTGTCAAAATAAGTAAATAAACAAGCAAAAAAAATTTTCAGTAGAATTTTTCTACCTGTGTTCTGACAGAGCTATTTAGGGAAAGATAAGTGTGATCATTAATGTATTTGTGAGCTGAATATAATTCTTTAAACACTTACTTAAGCACTTATTAGAAATGAAATACAGTATTTCCTTAAAATGGAATAAATTTTCTCTTTTTTTCTAATGGATTCATAGGAAGCAGATTATGTGCTAGTAACTATTTGCCACTTGTTTAATAGTGCCATGCTACAAGCGGTGCAAACAGATGGAATATTCAGATGAATTGGAAGCTATCATTGAAGAAGATGATGGTGATGGGGGATGGGTAGATACTTACCATAACACAGGTAAGAGGAGAATAAAATACTGTATTTTAGTCTAAATTGTTTTAAACTCTTTTACAATCTTTTGTAACAGCATTGATTTTAAAAAACAACAACAACAAAGGATACATAAGGCACAGTTGTCCCAATACACTTTTACCTGAAAAATAGCAGGAAGACAAATTGGAAAAAAAAAGAAAAAGTGCCTTTGGAGAATACCAAATTTCTATAGTACTGCTACTTCAGTAGCAATTTGAAAATATCCATATCATTTTCTTTATTTCTAAAGAAAGAAAGACAATTAGTATTGCTGAGTATGCATACTGCTTTGCTTTAGAGTTCCTTATTTACATGTCATTCCATTGCTGTGTGACGAACTTTAGGACAGGAACTACGCTTGTATTTATTGTACTCAGAGACCCACATTTAAAATTATTTAATAATTATTTGTTCAGTGACAAACACTGTATACTCTGTGGAGGTAGAGATTCATTGCTGAATCCTCAGTATCTAACGTAGTATCTGATACACAAGTTGATCAATAGATTTTTGTTAAAGAAATTGACTAAATTTAAGCCTTTCATAAGTGTGTTTGCAGAAGTTGTAAATCTGAATATGATTTTTTATTCCAAGTCCTAAACACTGATTTTGCTACTGTATTTAACTATGTAAATGTAGATTAGTATATGCTGCTATAGCTAACTACCATTTATGACAGGGACAGCAGCATATACTAATGTGCATTTATGTAGTTGTATGTAGTTACATAATATACAGTTACATGAATTAATGTTAGTTAATAGTTAACAATTAATAGTTAATTTACACAGTTATATAAGTGCCATTTTTGGCTTAGTTTTAATGGAGAAAATGTGTTCTGAGTTTAAATCTAGGTACTAAAAATAAATTTTCTAAGTCCTAGAGAGTAGCAGCTGTATCAAAAGTAGTACTAGCACAGGGTTTCTCAGTCTTAGCACTACTAATATTTTGGGCTGCATGATTCTTTGTTGTAGCATTTCCTGTACATTGCAGAATGTTTAGCAGTATCTCTGATACTAGATGCCCACTAGATGCCAGTAGTACTTACCCAATTGTGGTAATTAAGAATGCCTCCAGGGGCGCCTGGGTGGCGCAGTCGGTTAAGCATCCGACTTCAGCCAGCTCACGATCTCGCGGTCCGTGAGTTCGAGCCCCGCATCGGGCTCTGGGCTGATGGCTCAGAGCCTGGAGCCTGTTTCCGATTCTGTGTCTCCCTCTCTCTCTGCCCCTCCCCCGTTCATGCTCTGTCTCTCTCTGTCCCAAAAATAAATAAAAACGTTGAAAAAAGTTTAAAAAAAAAAAAAAAAAGAATGCCTCCAGATAGTACCAAGTGTTCTGTGAAGGACATATTGCTGCCATCTGTTGAGACCCATACAGTAGTCAGAGGGCTAAGTAATCTGCACAGGAAAAAGTACCTTGTTAGGTCAGTTTTTTTCTACCCTTAAAAAGGGACACTGCCATGTGTTTCTTCATGGTGATAGAAGCATAGATTCAGTGCTTGGGCTTCTTCATTTGAAACCTGTTTCTTTTTCTTTCTTCCAGGATTTTATTTAAATTCAAGTTAGTCAACATATGGTGCAGTATTGGTTTCAGGAGTAGAATTTAATGATTCATCACTTTAAAAAAAAAAAAAAAAAAAGGTTAGAGTGGGAGAGAGCCAAAGCATAAGAGACTCTTAAAAACTGAGAACAAACTGAGGGTTGATGGGGGTGGGAGGGAGAGGAGGGTGGGTGATGGGTATTGAGGAGGGCACCTTTTGGGATGAGCACTGGGTGTTGTATGGAAACCAATTTGGCAATAAATTTCATATATTGAAAAAAATATATATATATATAAAACAAAAATAATGATTCATCACTTAATATATAACACCCAGTGCTCATCCCAAGTGCCCTCCTTAGTGCCCATCACCCATCTAGTCCATCCCCTAACCCACCTCCCCTCCAGCAGCCCTCAGTTCTCTATAGTTGAGTCTCTTATGGTTTGCCTCCCTCTCTGTTTTTATCTTATTTTGCCTTGCCTTCCCCTGTGTTCATCTGTTTTATTTCTTAAATTCTACATAGGAGTGAAATCATATATTTGTCTTTCTCTGACTGATTCATTTCACTTAGCATAATATACTCTAGTTCCATCCATGTTGTTGTAAATGGCAAGATTTCATTCTTTTTGATGGCTGAATAATATTCTGAAACTTGTTTGTTTCTTAACGTGTTGAGTGTTAATTAGTCAAGGCCTTAAGAAAATGTGGTTTGAAAACCTTTATTTTTTGACCTTTCCAAAATTGTTCAGCTGCTCTGCTTTAGTTTTCCTGTGTCTGGAAGACATGGGCAGGACCTCTATAGGCAATTGTTGACTAACCAAAGCCATTAGTTGTATCAGTATGTTTCTGATGTGAAGTAAATGAGCTATTCTGTTGTCTGGTTGTATTCTATTCCATAATCACTAGCTCAAAATTTGGTGCATATTTACAAAGGCATTCATTACAGAGGTAAGTAGGTATTAGTACAATTGGATTGATGAAAGTCTATTAAGAAGTTGAACAACTTGGGGCGCCTGGGTGGCTCAGTCGGTTAAGTGGCCGACTTCGGCCCAGGTCATGATCTCGCGGTCCGTGAGTTCGAGCCCCGCGTCGGGCTCTGTGCTGACAGCTCAGAGCCTGGAGCCTGTTTCAGATTCTGTGTCTCCCTCTCTCTGACCCTCCCCCGTTCATGCTTTGTCTCTCTCTGTCTCAAAAATAAATAAACGCTAAAAAAAAAAAAAAAGAAAAAAAAAAGAAATTCAACAACTGAAAAAATGTTTGCCCTGCTGGCGAGATATCCTTAGAATTTTAGTTTAAACTCTATCCTGATCTGATTAAAACACTACTTCCGATGGACTCAAAAGGCCTTGTGCCCGGTTCCTTAGTTACCTCAGTTCTCTTTGCTTCATCCCTGCTTCCCATAGGTTTCTTTTATTTCTCTTAGCCCTTGTATTAGTCATGGTTCTCAGAGAAACAGAAACAATAGAATGTATATATAGATATAGATTATATTACAGAGGTAGATACAGGTATAGATATATAGATATACATAGATTTATTTTGAGGAATTGGCTTACATGATTGTGGTAGCTAGCAAGATTGCAGTTTATAGGATGGACTGGCCAGCAGGCCGAAGACCCAGGTAAGGGTTCATTGCTTCCGCCTGAGTGTGAAGATAGTCTGAAAGCAGAATTCTTTCCTTCTGAGCACTTCAGTCTTTTCTTATAAGGCCTTCAACTGATTGGATGAGGCCCACCTACATTATGGGGAGTGATCTACTTTACTCAAAGTCTACTGATTTAAATGTTAGAGTCTACAAAAATCTAAAAACCACCTTCAGAGCTACATCTAGACTGGTGTTTGACCAGGCATCTGGACACAGTAATGTAGCCAAGGTGACATAAAATTAACCATCACAGTCTTTGAGAATGTTACCCTCATTAGAGTCATTTGAGCTTTTTTTTTTCTTTGTCAGTCCTACATTTAGAAGAGTCTAGTGGCATACTACTGCATTATTATATATAAATGAATTGAAGAGGTTTATTTTCTTTGTATCTATGTATTGGATTCAGGGAATCATTTTGTAATACCAATTCAGTATGTTAAGATTTGGGTCTTAATGTTATGAAATAATCGTATCTACTATATAATAATTTCTAAAAAAGGATGAAGTAAAAGCATTGTGCTAGAGCTGTGGATTGTGATATTTTCTATTAGTAAAAAGTCAGTTATTCTTTGGACATGTTGAACAGATTTCTCAAAGTTTTAGAAGATTAAAAAGGGAGCAAAGCATATTTTGTATGTACAGTTTTTTCTCTAGTGTATCTCATCCTTCTTAAACCATCAAATTAGGGGGGCACCTGGGTGGCTCAGTTGGCTAAGTGTCCGACTTCAGCTCAGGTCATGATCTTGCGTATCATGAGTTCAAGCCCCGCATCGGGCTCTGTGCTGACAGCTCAGAGCCTGGAGCCTGCTTCGGATTGTGTCTCCCCCTCTCTCTGCCCCTCCCCTGCTTGTGCTCTCTCTCTGTCTCTCAAAAAATGAATAAATGTTTAAAAAAAATTTTTTTAAATAAACTATCAAATTAGAAACATTGACATGTTCTCTCTCTCCCTGTCTTTCTGCCCCTCCCCCACTCATGTTCCCTCCCTGTCTCTGTCTCTCTTTCTCAAAATAAATAAAGAAGCTTTTAAAAAAGTGGTGGTGGGGGCGCCTGGGTGGCTCAGTTGGTTAAGCAGCTGACTCTTGATTTCAGTTCAGGTCATGATCTCATGATTTGTGAGTTTGAGCCCTGCATCAGGCTCCACACTGACAAAATGAGGCCTGCTTGGGATTCTCTGTCTCTCCCTGTGTGTCTGCCCCTCCCATGCTTGTTCTCTAAATGAATAAACAAATAAACTTAAAATAAATAAACTGACATGTATTTTAAATGAAAATGTACTTAGCTGACTTGTGGTGCTGCCATCTGCTTAATGCCACCTTCATTGAGACAAGTATGTTCAAGGTAGTTGCTTAATGGGGTGCAGTAGACAGAGCATTGAACTAAAAGGTAGCACATATGGATTCGAATCCCAGTTTCTTCACTGTGAGACTCAGCAAATCTCATTCGTTTCTTTATAAGGAGAAATGATTACCTAATTATCTCAAAGGATAGTGTTTATAAGGATTAAATAACCTATGGAAACAATAAAATAGAAAGGTCCATGTAAGTGTGGTATGGTATTACTACTTCTGGCTCTCCTAGATTTCTGAAACAAATAACATTAATATTTCTTGAGAAAATTTTAATTCAGGTTTAAATGAAATATGAATATGAATCCTATAGTCTTCTAATGTGTTCACTCTGAGAATGAATATATATTTGATAAAGACTCACACAGGGAAAGTAAATGAGGAATGGTAAATGAGTGATAGAATAATTCATGGTAAAATATCAAATTGGTATATTTTTTAATTTGAGAAGTGCTTTTGGCATTATTTATTCCTATTAGAGTTTATTTGTAAAAATACTGCTAACATTGCCTCCTTATTTCAGAGGAGTTGTGAGAATTTAGGTAATTTTAAGTGTTAATTTATATGTTGTTTGAATCTGGGAAATGGTAGATGTTTACACTTTAATTCAGGTATTTTTTTGAATTTTAAACAGGTATTGCAGGAATAACTGAAGCAGTTAAGGAGATTACATTGGAGAGCAAGGTACTGGTTAATTAGTTACATTTCTAAATTCAGTGTTGTAATTATTTGCATATATATATTCTTATTCAAGCTTTTTAAAATTCGAGTTATTTTTTTCTCCTCTCACTTTTTTATATGATCATATCAAAACTACTCCTCAGTGCTTATCTTCCTAAATCTGTGTATGATAAAATTTCTTTTTCAGATTGTAACTGGTAAAAACAACTAATTTTCACTAATTGGGAAGGCTACTACGCTAGTTTAAAAGAAATTTATTTATTTATTTTTTTAAATTTTTTTTTCAACGTTTATTTATTTTTGGGACAGAGAGAGACAGAGCATGAACGGGGGAGGGGCAGAGAGAGAGGGAGACACAGAATCGGAAACAGGCTCCAGGCTCTGAGCCATCAGCCCAGAGCCTGACGCGGGGCTCGAACTCACAGACCGCGAGATCGTGACCTGGCTGAAGTCGGACGCTTAACCGACTGCGCCACCCAGGCGCCCCTAAAAGAAATTTTTTTTATTTTTAAGTACAAAATTTTCTGTGAATAGAAATTTTTGAAGAGGTTTATGTACTTAGTGATTAGTAGCTACTAATTTCAAATTTTGTAGTTTAAACATTGTCTTAAGTAATTTACTCATTCCCTCTGTAATCTCTTAATTTACTGTTGTTTTCAGTGGAAGTTTTTGTTTTTGAAAATTTTGTTTTTGAAAATTTAAAGGTAAATTTTAACATCATCCAGAATGGATTTTGACTGAGTGGGAGCTAAATGAGTTGGGTTTTATTATATGGTTTATTGTGGGGAGAGGAGATAAAAATCTGTAACGGGGTGGAATTTTTCTGCTTGAAAATTTTCAGTTAATTCAAGCTAACTTTATTATAGAAGCTTTTCATTTCTAAAGAGAGGATGATTGAAGCTGTCTTCATATTTTTATATTTTAAATAATATGAAAAATACAAAATGCCTTTATTCTTATCTTTTCTTTATTATTTTGTTAATAGTCAGATCTCTTAGAGAGCAGAATGTTTGGACAGAATAATTGCATTTCTTTTGTCCTTAGGAAACACTTGATACAACATTTGCTACAAGTTTAAGATACTCTTTTTTGTGTGTTTTTATCATTTAGATCTTTTGGGATTCATAACTGAGTCTTAACAGGAAGGGTTAGAAACTAAAACAAGTTTTCTTTTTGTTTTGTTTTTTTTAATGTACAGTTTTATGCTTGCTAGGGATTAAGGTTCAGTTCATTGGCCTGAAAATTCAGCCTTTTGAAATTCTGTTTTTTGGAGAGTTTGAATGACTGAAAAACCCCAAAATGGCTTTGGCTACTTTAGAAAATCTTGTTTACTCCGGCTGTTAATTATGTATCCTTCAGCCTTTGGGAATGATAAATGGCAGTGTAGTGTGGGGTAGCATTTTATGATAGGTTGATGATAATTCTTGAAAGAATTTTTTATAAATGTAGTAGTGGTTAATATGGTACTTGATATCCCATCTAACATCCTTATGTCCTACTAAAGTGTGACTACTTAGAATAATGGACAACTGGAATGTATCTTTCCTGTCATTTCCTATTTAATATAGAATTTATATTATTTTTCATAATTTAGTGCTTAGAATATTTGTTGTCCAGACCCAAATATTAATCTTTCTTGTTGATTTCTACTGTATTCTGTTTCAAGTATGATCACCATGACATCAACATGATTAAAATTTCCCTTAACAATCACTTTGTCAGATATTGGCTCTTCTAATAATTACCCAGATATTATCTTTCTTCTCTGGTTTCACATTTTGAGTGTAGTAATGATACATACAATTTAAGCTTCTAGTGGTAAATAAAATCTTCCCTAAGTAAAATTACGAATTCGGTGAAACTAGATATCCAGGATTTTTTTTTTTTTTTTTACTTTACTACATTGACTTCACTTTTTTAGAATATTGATTTTGTGAAATAATTCTATATTAGGCTTGTCTTTGGTTAGCATTATTCTTTTATTCTAGTGCAAATATAGGTTAAAAATTGAACTGAAATCTTACATATTATAGTAACTGTAGAGTCTGATAATTTTACTAAATTCAACTGAAGATATTGTTAACAAATTAGAACATAATGTTTGATTTCTAATAAGTTTAACTTATAAATGTATTGTGATTTATAAAATATACCTTTTTTTTCTTTTAAATTATGTGTGTAAGTAAGTTATAACTATGAACCAGTTTCCTAATACTAATGAATTGGTTAAATAAAAATACAGTTTTTTGGAAGTGCAACTGACAACTATTTTTAAATGGAGAGCTTAGGTGATTCTTGGTACTTCTATAATACTTTTATATTTTTCAGTTACAGCACTTAGCATATCATTTTTAATATTTGGCTTATGGGTTTGTCATCTCCAGTGGAGTAGGAGTTTCTTGAGGATAAGAACTGTCTTTACCACTCTTATTTTCACGGTGGTTTGCACTGTGCTGATGCATGAGTGCTCAGTGTGTGAACTAATGGACATACTTAAGTGACTTTAAATATACTTATTTTCAAAGGACAGTATAAAACTTCAAGATTGCTCAGCAATATGTGAGGAGGAAGAAGAGGAAGATGAAGGAGAAGCTGCAGATATGGAAGGTATTTGTGTTCTAGATTTGCTTTAATCACACTAGAATATGGATTTTGGAGTATTTGTAGTTGAGGTGGACAAGAATTCTACTCCATTGTGTTCTAGGTTTTAACATTTAACAGCCTACAGAGGCTTTTATTTAAACTTAAGTAGTGCAGAACTTACCTTATCTTGGACTCTTCTACTTTACCTAAGGCATAGCCTTGATAGCATTATTTCTAGTGGGATACATCTTAGTCATAAATCTTTAACACTGGGGACAGCTCTAATTCTTTTTTTTTTTCTTTAATGTTTATTTCTGAGAGAGAGAGAGAGAGAGAGAGAGCCTACAATGTGGGCACATGCTTGAACAGGGGAGGGGCAGAGAGAGAGGGAGACAGAGAATCCCAAGCAGGCTCCATGCTGTCAGCGCAGAGCTGGATGCAGGGTTCAAACTCACAGACCAAGAGATCATGACCTGAGCCAAAATCAAGAGTTGGACACTTAACCCATTAAGCCACCCAGGTGCCCACTTAAAAGCTAATTCTTGAAAACTATTTCAGAGCAGAGCAAAGTGTGCTCTTGTATTATGCATTTACTTTTCTTCTTTTGACCAAATACATAGAATTTATGGTGAGATAGAAATGTTCTGTAGCACGCAGAAGTGGAAGATGGTGCCAGGGAGAGTCGAGGTGCTGTTAATAGCAAGTGGCGTTTGCTCATGAGGAGATGACGCGTAGCTGAATTACCAGCATAGTCTTGACTCAAAGTACTTTTCTGTTTTGTTTTCTAAATTACTTTTGAGTCTTCATGAAACCTAGCTGTATATCTGTTACTGAATTCTAGTGAGAGTTTTGTCCTTATTTTTGTGGCAAACACCCATTCTTGGAAGAAATCTGTATGAGTTACTTGTAACCAGAATTGCTCACAGCAACCTCACATACCAGTCATCCCAGTGATCGACTTCTGTATCTAAACCTCCAGTCCAGATCTCCTGAACTTCAGAGGTACTTGTGTAGTTTCCTTTGTACCTGGATGTCTCATAATTGTCAGAACCACCTTCTTGCACAAATACTTTTGCTCATTCCATCTGTCTGAATGGTGTACAGTTATCCAGGCTGGGGTAGAGGGTAGGAAGAAAACAGTGAAGAAAGCACTGTTTTTAGAGTACAAGTTGTGGGACTGCCTTAAATATCTGACCGACAGCCTTTTAGTGTGTTTGTGACATTTCCCTTGGATAGAGCTGAAGAAAAAATTGCTATGTGTGGAATTTTGCTTAAAAAACTGTGTTGATGGTATAGGAGGTAATATAATAATTAATATAACAGGCAGTTTTCATTAGTCAGCAAATGTTTATTGGACAGTATAGTATCTATGTAGCAGGCACTGTTCTTGGTGCTAGAGATAAAGCAGTAGACATCTTACGGAGCTTATATTCTAGTTATGGGAGACAAAAAAAATAGATAAGCAATATACTTTATTAGGTGGTTATAAATATTAGCAAAATAAAGGAGGGGGAGGGGACAGAGTCTTGGGGAAGGATGAGTACTATTTAAAATAGGTTGGTCAAGAAATTCATTGAGAACATGAATTTTAAGTAAAGCCTGGAAGGAAGTGAGTGAGCAAGCTATTTGGATATCTGAGGCCCTGAGGAAGGAGCTTGTGTGGCTTATATAAAATACTGTGAGCAGGGGCACCTAGCTGGCTCGGTCGGTAGGGCATGTGACTCTTGATCTCGAGGTCATAAGTTCAAGCCCCACATTGGGTATAGAACTTACTTTAAAAAAAAAAATCCTGTGTCCAGAGATGAGCGAGGGCAGAGAAGTAAGGCATGGAGTCAATGAGGTAACCTTGGGACCAGATCATGTAGGGCCCTGGCTTTAATTCAGTGAGATGAGAAGCCATTGGAAGGTTTTTCTAACTAGAAGAGCAACTTAGAATAAGATTTACTATTTTAACAGAATCACTGTAATTGTTGTATTGAGAACAGGCTGAAGGGGATTAGGGACAACAGGACGCTGTTTGGATAATCTAGGCAAGAAATGATAAGAGGTTGGGCTTGAGTGGCAACACTGAAAGTGATGAGAAATAGACTTCTGGACATATTTTGAGGGTAGGGTCAAAGGGATTTGCTGCTGAGTGGGAAGTGGCATGGGAGAGACAGAGTAGCCAGAGATTTTTGGTGTGAGTGTCTGGCAAGGTGTCTTGAACTGAGATGAGGAAAATTGTAGGACCAAATAGCTTTGGAGGGGGAGTTTAGGAGTTCAGTTTTAGATGTGTGCTGTTTGCCATGTACATTAGTCATTCCATTGGAGCCATAAGTAAAGAGTTAGATATTGTGAGCAGGGGTAAATTTGGGGATCAGTAGCATTTAAAGCTATTCAGACTGGATGAAATCATCAAGGGAGTAAGGGTAGATAGAGAAAAGACAAAGTCCACAAACTGAGCCCTTGGTTACTATAGAGTTTTTTTTAAAAGAAAAGAAAGAAAAAAAAAAGGAAATAAAGTTGAGATGAAGAAGAACCAAGCATAGAAGTTAGTAAAGGAGAAGCCACTGAGATGAGAGGCAGAGCCAAGGAAAGTGTTCAGGAAGGTGGGAATAAATCATCCAGATGGTCTTGGAAGGTCAGTTAAGATGAAACCTGGGAATTTACCCCTGGATTCAGCAAAGAGGAAGTCACTGATGATTTTAATAAGCACACTTTATGCAATTATATAAACAGCCTTATGTTATACAGTGGAGTCACTGAGGGTTCTACAGTATCATGCCATTTGGTATTGCTAATAGACAGTAGTGTGGACCAAGCCTTGCCATGCTAATGTTCTCTGGCTTTGTCAGGTATAGTGCTGCTTTGGAAGTGTGGAATTAGCCCACTCATACCTATTCAGTATCTTCAGTTAAAAACAAAAGCAGGGGTGCCTGGGTGGCTCAGTCGGTTAAGCGTTCGACTCTTGGTTTTGGCTCAGGTCTTGATCTCATGGTTTCATGAGTTTAAGCCCTGTGTCAGGCTCTGTGCTGACAGTGCAGAGCCTGCTTGGGACTCTCTCTCCCCCTCTCTTTCTGCCCCTCTCCTGCTCATGCTGTCTCTGTCTCTCAAAATAAAAAAGTCAATAAATAAGTAAATAAAGTAAAAACAAAAGCAAAAACCCAGGTTTTGAATGATACTCTGAAATAATATATGTTATTTGGTTTAAGAAATCTTGTACTTGATTAATCTTTTGTTGCTTTTTATAACAGAATATGAAGAGAGTGGATTGTTGGAAACAGATGAGGTTTGTAAATTGAGTTTTTAGTTAACTTTTACTGAATAAACTTGCTGATTAATATTTCTAATAGTATCTTGATCTTTCCAGTAAACTTTTATTTATATGTTTACATTGGTTATAGCATATAACATTTTAGCTTTGACTTTTAAGTTCTATTTGTTTTTGGAAAAAAATATAAGGTGGGAAAATTACCTTTTCTAAATTGTTACATTCATACTAATTTTAACGGCTGTAAATTTTTCTCCATTATTGCTAGGCTACCCTAGACACAAGGAAAATGGTAGAAGCTTGTAAAGCTAAAACTGATGCTGGAGGTGAAGATGCTATTTTGCAAACGCGAACTTACGACCTTTATATCACTTATGATAAATATTACCAGACACCACGGCTATGGTTGTTCGGCTATGATGAGGTACAAACAGAAAATATATTTAAAATTTTTGTATTTAATTCCTTTGTCATTAGGTCCATGTGTATATACTGTGACCTTTTAAATTTTAGAAATCATTTGTTTTATAATTTCATGATTAATACTGAACTTGATTCTTATTTTAAAGAAACTATGAATTATTCAGTGTGACAGTAACACTACTAAGAATTAAACAGAAATAATCTGCTACATATTTATTGCTTTGTTCTTGAGGTTATTCATTCAAAATATAAGAGAAATTGAACTTAGTTTCTTGCATTAAATTTTGGGGGTATTACATTTGTTGCGTACATAAGACATTTACAAAATGATCATGTTGCGTGTGTTTTTTTTCCTTAAGACGGAAAACCTTTTTTTTTTTTTAACTTGTTTACGTAATTGAATTAAGGGATAACTGAAATAAAATCAACTTGTTTTAACATGTGTGTCATTCTTATGACTATAAATGGGAAAATAAAAAAGTAAAACAAAATAGGCCCCAAAGATGAATTATAAAGTTATAAAATTGTTTCGACAGCTATGAACTTACTTTTTTGTGGAATCTTTACTGCAGCTGACGTTATATAACCTTGGTGTACAGACTCCTTCCTCCTTTCCCTAGTATAAATAAATTGTAATTTCTTCCCCAAAGAGTCTGGTGATTCGAAATAGTCTGTAATAGTGTATTGCAGGTGATATGGGAGGGAGGGATATATCTATTTTAAATGTTGAAGTTTAGGCCTGAAATTTTTTAAGCGTTTTTTGTTTGTTTGTTTTTGTTTTTGTTTTTGTTTTTTGAGAGAGAGCGCAAGCAGGGGGTGGAAAGAGGATCTGAAATAGGCTCTGTGCTGACAGCAGCCAGCCCAATGTGGGGCTTGAACTTCTGAACCACGCAAGATCATGACCTGAGCCAAAGTTCGATGCTCAGTTGACTGAGCCACCCAGGTGCCCCAGGCTTGAAAGATTTTAAACAGTGATTTCAAAACATTTTTTATCATTTCAGCAAAGGCAGCCTTTAACAGTTGAACACATGTATGAAGACATCAGTCAAGATCATGTGAAGAAAACAGTGACCATTGAAAATCACCCTCATCTCCCACCTCCTCCTATGTGTTCAGTTCACCCATGCAGGTGTGTGTGTGTGTGGTGTTGTGTGTGTGTTGTGTGTCCATAAGGATTTATTACTTGAGAGTCTGTAAACAAAGTGTCCTAACAGAAAAGTTTAATAAGCAAGTAAAATTCTCTTTTGTCTTTTTTATTTTTATTTTATTTATTTATTTTTTTTAATTTTTTTTTTTCAACGTTTATTTATTTTTGGGACAGAGAGAGACAGAGCATGAACGGGGGAGGGGCAGAGAGAGAGGGAGACACAGAATCGGAAACAGGCTCCAGGCTCTGAGCCATCAGCCCAGAGCCCGACGCAGGGCTCGAACTCACGGACCGCGAGATCGGGACCTGGCTGAAGTCGGACGCTTAACTGACTGCGCCACCCAGGCGCCCCTCTTTTGTCTTTTTTAGAAAGGTTCTTGTGCTTAAATATGTAAGAACAAAGGAAAAAGACCCAATTTATTTTAAGTTTAATTAATAAGACTATTTTTTGTTCTCTTTGTGTGTTTAGCTGTAGTGTAGTATAGATCTTTCTGGTTTTACTATTTTCAGCTCCAAGAATAGTTTAGAAGATGCTCTTTAGATTAAAAAGTACTCATCATTTAGACATGGTTTGCCCTATTGTGATAAATCTTGCTATGAATGTGGAGTATAAAGTTATCCTTGTGTTTTTTATTTATCTCCTTTTATTGGTTAGTGAAGGAAGATGTATTCAGAGTTTCTATTTTCCTTTAGTCTCCAGTTAAGAGATATTCAGCCCTACTATTTGGGATTTTCTTTGCATCATTATGTTTTCGTAGGGCCAAGTAAGTGAAGCGGACTCTATATGCACAATTTACTCTGTTATTTCTAATGGGTAACTCTTACAAATCACTGAGAAATTCTGGTAACAATATTTTTTGGATGAAAACTTTGGTATTCCATTGACTAATTAGATGCAACATTCTAGTTTTTAAAAATTCTTAGTATTTTCTTATTTTTTGCAACCTCTTTGTCCTCATACTTTATCCAATAGAAAGCCTAGTTCATTTTTCCAGTTCATTTATGTCAAGAGTTGTTAATATTGCTAACTGAAAAGTAATTCAAGAGTCCTTAGTTTTAGTTTTGGATTATCTGAAAGGTTTTCATTTTATTTTGTTGCCTTCTCTGATGGTTTGAGGTTTTAGGATGGTGCTTATCAAACTGAGGCATGTCTCTTTCTTAGCTGTGTTAGGGAAAAGAGATAAGTAATTTAACTGGTAATTAATGTTAAACGTTTTAATAAATGGCTGTATTATACAATGTAATGTAAGTAGCAAAAAGTTGGGGGCCTATAAGGTAAGATTTCAAGTACATTTTAGGCCTGGCCATGGGCTACCTCGTATTATGTTTTTGGATTCTCAGGACTCTGAGAATCTTTTTTTTTTTTTTTTTTTTTTAACTGTATTTTATTTTTATTTTGAGAGAGAGTGAGCAGGGGCTTATTCTCAGCTAAATATTTGAGCAGCTGAAATCCCAGCATTGTAAATATGTCTTTTATTTATTTATTTTTGTTTTTTGATTAGCTGTTACCATGTAGGTTTTTTGAATTTGCCTGGTATAATTCTTGTTTCTTAGAGCACACAGCCCTTGCTCTGCAATTATACCCTGGCATGGTTTCCCTTTTCTCTAGTTTTCTGCTGCACTATCCCCCAAACCCCTTCAGCCCGCATTGTAGGACAGCTAACTAGTGCCATTGTGTTTGTGACTACCATAGCTTTTAAAATTTAGCCTGAGGTCCAGTAAAATATTCTACATGACTCAACAATCTGATTTGTTTGGGAATAGTAAGGAGACTATTTTATAATATAACTATTACGTTAAAATTAATTCACTGACACTAATAAGGTAGATTCCTTGCTTTTCCTATTTTGATCTAATCTATGCTGATAAGATTTATTTATTCTTTTGCTTTTAGGCATGCTGAGGTGATGAAGAAAATCATTGAGACTGTTGCAGAAGGAGGGGGAGAACTTGGTGTTCATATGTATCCTTACCTGTATATGTCATTTAGTGGCACATTGGCTCCTAGGATTGTTTTCCTCTTTGGGACATGTAGTATAATGTTAATGACACAGTACCTATAACTTGTTTTAGCCCCTCATATCTGGAAGTCTTAATGGGAGTCTTTATTTAGAAAATGCCATATTGTGATAGTTATGCTTTGTCCAGATGATGAGCACATGTTCCTTTGTGCTCCCATCAGCCCTGCCTTATGACAGAACCTTGGTCAGTGTGTTTGTCTAGGTAGCAGCTTGCTAGTTGCTTTTGTTTGTGGAAGAGGCAATGGCTAAGAGTATGTGAATATAGAACCATTGCTCTTAATGGAAAAAAAACGGGCAAAAAGAAGAGTAACCTACTAATTTAGAGGATAACACATGAGTATCTTTTCCCTAAGTATATTTCCAGTTTAACTATTATTAAAAAATGTGCTTCCCATCAGGTAAAAGTAAAGTTAGGTTGTGTCATTCTGAGATCTCTGAAACAGAATTCAGCTTAATAGGTTAATAAAAAGTAAAGCACACGAAGTATATTTCATATATTCTTAAAATATAGTATCTTTTTTATTTTAAGAGCACCCTTCTTATATCTTACTATGGTTTTCCTACTTCTGGGGTTGACAAGAATAAACTAAGTAAACTGCTGGATCCTGAAATACATGTACCCATAGCATGGATTTGGCAAAAGCAGCCAAAGTCAGTAATGTAGATACCAAATAGTTTACATAAGTTTGGTGCTAGATTGATATAACATTTGGTTCTTGCCACTCAGTGTTAGATGTAGACTGTGAGGGGTCACCCCTGTCTTAGAACTGTAAAGGACCTAAAAATTGCTGATAAAGTGTGTCCCTCAGAGGAACACTGGGCTTATTTGACACTGAAACAAACCTGGAACCCTCGGACCAAGCCAGTCTGATTCCTGAAACCCTATTGCACATAACTTGAGCATTCATCTCTGTGTTGGAGACTGGGTAGCGACTTATAAGACTCTGTGTTTAATAATTGAGTCATCAGTTCCCCCAATAAAAATTAAGGTCTTAATATTTTCAGGTGCAGTGGAACATAGAAAAAAAATTCAGGATTTTATTAAACACAGTCTAGTGTAGCAGATTGTATGGCAAGTACATACACTACAGTCAGTCCTTATGGAGGGTTTCCACTTAATTATTTTTTTCTCTTTTGCTTCAGTGCTTTTATATTTTTTTACCCTGTCTTATTTTCTAACAAACTAATAGGCAGTAAAGGAACCATTTCCCACTCATTTAAACATGAACAACCTTGTTCTCACTTTTATATAAAAAAAAAAAAAAAAAAATGGGCGCATGCAAACTCATACTTATTAGGAAGTTTCACATTAAAAAAAAATTTTTTTTTTCAACGTTTATTTATTTTTGGGACAGAGAGAGACAGAGCATGAACGGGGGAGGGGCAGAGAGAGAGGGAGACACAGAATCGGAAACAGGCTCCAGGCTCTGAGCCATTAGCCCAGAGCCTGACGCGGGGCTCGAACTCACGGACCGCGAGATCGTGACCTGGCCGAAGTCGGACGCTTAACCGACTGCGCCACCCAGGCGCCCCGGAAGTTTCACATTTAAATACTAAATGGGAGTAGGTCAAGCAGTCTTCAAGTTACAGAGAACCTCATGTTGAATAGACACAAACTTCCATGAATTATTTTTTAATATACTTAAGATTTTGTCTTCTGTATTTTTTCTGAGAAATTGTTTAATAAGGATAATTACAATGTTAGCTTAAATCCTAGTACTATTTACCAATCAATTTTCCTTAGCTAAAGACCTTTAGGTATCTTCTAATTTTCTTGAAGTTCGTACAAGCTGTCATTCCAACAATAGAATATGACTACACAAGACACTTCACAATGTAATGAAGAGAGCATAGAATTTATCCTAATTACTGGTTCTGATTTTTAAAGAATTAACCCATAGATGTGACATTGACCATATACACCAATATGTACAATTTCTCTAATAAAGGGACTTATATGTTTATGCATTAAATAAAAAAAGTTCCACTACCAGCCTTATTTGTTTAATAAAAATGAGTGTAAAGAGACTGTTTTTCTTGCTTCTTATCAAAAGATGATAGTAGTATTTTAAAATTCTGGAAATGGGGGGTACCTGGGTGGCTCAATTGGTTAAGCATCTGACTCTTGATGTCGGCTCAGGTCATGATCTCACGGTTCCTGAGATCGAGCCCAACGAGCTGTCAGTGCACAGCCTGCTTGGGATCCTCTCTCCTTGCCTCTCCCCTAATTGTGCTCGTTCTCTCTCTCTCTCTCTCTCTCTCTCTCTCTCTCTCTCTCTGTCTCTCTCATCTCCCTCTCTCAAAATAAACATTAAAAAAAAAATCTCTGGAAATTGCATGGTAGAATATTAGAATTTAAAGGGATCTCTTGGTTGTATCACATCAGTGTATAGATCTGGGTGTAGAAGTTCAGAAAGGTCAAATGCATTCTACTGTGGGACAACTAGGGAGAAGGACCAGAATGCCCATTAGGATATATTCTCTTTGTACTTTGCCTCTTGGCTCTGTTCTTTCCATTCTGCATATAATGGAATGGCTAACCCTGCCTCTAAGGAACTTTCCTTGTTTTGTTCTTGCTGTTTTCTCATCAGTCAAGAACACTCTCCCGGGGCGCCTGGGTGGCGCAGTCGGTTAAGCGTCCGACTTCAGCCAGGTCACGATCTCGCGGTCTGTGAGTTCGAGCCCCGCGTCGGGCTCTGGGCTGATGGCTCAGAGCCTGGAGCCTGTTTCTGATTCTGTGTCTCCCTCTCTCTCTGCCCCTCCCCCGTTCATGCTCTGTCTCTCTCTGTCCCAAAAATAAGCGTTGGAAAAAAAAAAAAATTAAAAAAAAAAAAGAACACTCTCCTTTCTTTCAGCGCCCCTTTACTTTTCTCCTTTTCCCATTTGTAGTTCAGTTCTTTTATTGCAAGGAAATCTCCATTATAAAGATAATGTTTTGGTAGAGTTAAGATGCTGTCTGATAGGGTGTCATATGGAGATACAAAAATGAGCATCATCGAATACACTTCAGATATCCTGCTTGCTCATAAAGCCAGCCAGCTCTTTTCCTTTGTTAATCTTCCAAACTGATTTTACTGAAGTGTTCTATTTTTGAATACCTTTAATCTAAATTATGTCCATTATTAGATATTATCACATAGTCAGAACTTTTTCCCAGTTAGTCTTATCAATAATATAGATAACCTCAAATCTTTTCAAGTAAAGGTCATATTTATTTCAGTCACCACTAGGTGGCATAAGCCATTTTGTTGGTCAAACCTTTTTAGTTTCAGTAATTTTTTTCCAATTGAAATCTTGTATAGATCCGTAATACATACAAAATGGATGTGTTAATGGTATGAATGTGTTTTTAAACTCATGAATTTTATGAGAACAGTAATTGTTTTGATGAAATTTGGATCATGGATGACAGTCTTAAAGCCTTTGCACCTAATTTACATTTTATATTAGCTTCGTGGTGGTATTTTTAAACTCTGATTTGTATAAATAGTAGCAAATGGCAATAGTTTTCTTTATTTTTTAACTTTATTTTGAAATAATTTTATATTTACAGAAGCATTACAAGTCCTGTATACCCTTCACCCAGCATCCTCTGTTGTAACATCTTACGTAACCATGTTTATCAAAACTAAGAAATTAACATTGATATCATACTATTAACTGCAGATTTTATTCACACTCCCCCGAGTTTTTTTTACTTAATGTCTTTTTTCTGTTCCAGAATCCAATCTAGGATACACTGTATTTAGTTGTCTTTAGTCTCTTCCAATCTGTGACCGTTTCTGTCTTTATCTTTCATGATCTTAAAGAGTAATAGAAATTTTGTACAATACCCCTTATCTGATGTTTTCTCATGATGAGACTGAGGTTAAAAAATTTGGGAAAGAATACCACAGAGCTGGTGTACCCTTTTAACATTATGTTAGGAAGCAGTTGATTAAGGTGGTGTCTGCTAGGTTTCTTTCTTTTTTTTTTTTTTTTTAATGTTTACTATTCATTTTTGAAAGCAAGACAGAGCACAAGCAGGGGAGGGGCGAAGAGAGAGGGAGACACAATCCAGAGCAGGCTCCAGGCTCCAGCACAGAGCCCGACGTCGGGGCTCAAACCCATGAGCTTAGATAATGACCTGAGCTGAAGTCAGACTAGGTTTCTTAATTTCAAATTCCAATTGTTTATTGCTTGCAATACAACAGACTTTCATATACTGATGTGTTCTGTATCCTTGCTAAATTCATTTTTAATTCCTGTTTATTGCAGGTCCTGTAGATTTTCTATATAGACAATCATATCATCTGCATATATAGATAATTTTACTTTTTTGTTTCCAATCTATGTGTCTTGTATTTTTCTTACCTAATTGAACAGTACAGTGTTGATTAGGAGTAATGTGAGTGGACATCCTTTCCTGTTCCTGATCTTTGGGAGAAAGCACTCAGTTTCTCACCATTAAGTAGGATGTTAGTTGTAGCTTTTTGTGTTATGCCTTTATTAGGTTAAGGAATCTCCCTTCTATCCCTAGTTTGCTGAATTTTTGTTATAAATGTTAAATTTGGTCAAATTTGTCTTCTGTATCTATTGAAACAGTCATGTAGTGTTTTGTATTATGCCTGTAAAAAAGGATTACATTGATTATTGAGATAGCCTTGCATTCCTCAGATGAACCACATATTTTTATTATGGCTGGATTCAAATTTGCTGAAATTTTATTGATGAATTTTACATTTATGTTCATGAGGGATATTGCCAATGGTTTTCTTCTAATGTCTTTAATTTTGATTTTGGTTTTCCAGTAATGTTAGCCCAATAGTATGAGTTGGGAAGTGTTGCCTCTATTTTCTTGAAGATATTGTGTACAAATAGAATTTTCCTGTGAAATCATCTATCTGGGCCTGGAGATTTTTGGGGAAGTTTTTTTTTGTTTTTTGTTTTTTGTTTTTTAATGTTTATTTATTCTTGAGACAGAGAGAGACAAAGCATGAACGGGGGAGGATCAGAGAGAGAGGGAGACACAGAATCTGAAGCAGGCTCCAGGCTCTGAGCTGTCAGCACAGAGCCCGACGGGCTCAAACTCACAGACCATGAGATCATGACCTGAGCCAAAGTCGGATGTCCAACCGATTGAGCCACCCAGGCACCCCTGGGGAAGTTTTAAATACAAATTCAGTTACTTTGTTTATGATATAACTATTCTTGAGTTTGGTAATTTGTATTTTTTGGAGGGATTTTGTTCTATAGTGGAGATAGAGGGTACAATCTTGGTGGAGTTTCGCCCCCCCCCGTGCATAGCTGCTGTTCCCCCACCCTGGGTCAGCACCACAGCAGATACTTCTTAAGGCTCCTTCTGATCTCTTCTGTGAGTGCCACATGGAGTCCATGGAAGAAGAGGGTGTGGACTCCCCCCAGTATGTTTGGCCCCAAAGGTTTCACAGTATTCTGCATTCTGGAGTCTGCCTTCACTGCTTCCCAGCCATACCAGTTTACTCCCTCTGGTGGGCTTGTGCCACCCTTCTTTCTTGTTGGAGGGAAGCTTTTGGACCAGGTGTTTTCTCTGCAACCTCAGGTCTCCTTTGGGTTTACATAAATTCTTAAATTTGAAGCTAGTTTTCTTTTTTTGCCGCAAGGACGGAAGAAATACTTTTTTCAGCTCTCTACATCTTGAGGCAGAGGTCTTTATGTTTTTTACAACATCAATTTCTGGGGTGCCTGGGTGGTTCTTTTGGTTAAGCATCTGACTCTTTTTTTTCAACGTTTTTTTATTTTTATTTTTGGGACAGAGAGAGACAGAGCATGAACGGGGGAGGAGCAGAGAGAGAGGGAGACACAGAATCGGAAACAGGCTCCAGGCTCTGAGCCATCAGCCCAGAGCCTGATGCGGGGCTGGAACTCACGGACCGCGAGATCGTGACCTGGCTGAAGTCGGACGCTTAACCGACTGCGCCACCCAGGCGCCCCCTTTTTTAATTTTTTTTTCAACGTTTTTTTTTAATTTTTATTTTTGGGACAGAGAGAGAGCATGAACGGGGGAGGAGCAGAGAGAGAGGGAAACACAGAATCGGAAACAGGCTCCAGGCTCTGAGCCATCAGCCCAGAGCCTGATGCGGGGCTTTTTTTTTTTTTTTTTTTTTTTTTTTTTTTCTGACTCTTGATTTCAGTTCAGGTCATGATCTAACAGCTCCATGAGATTGAACCCCACATGGGGCTCTGTGCTGAGCATGGCGCCTGCTTGGGATTCCCTCTCTCCCTCTCTCTCTGCCCTTCCTTCACTCATGTGTGCCCTCTATCTCTCTCTCTCTGTCAAATAAACTTTAAAACACTAGCTTCAAAATATACTCCTCAGCTAAGCCAAATAGAAGAATGTTTATTCTGACCTCTGCACATGAATGATTTATTCTGGAAATACATGATGATGTGATAATGACTTGAGAGCTCCTAAAGCACTCTGTGAAGCTCACTTACCTAAATAATGCTTGATTTATTTTTTAGGATATAGACTTCTATTTGAAGTAAGGACAGACAACCAAGCAACTCAAGCCTAGATTTTCCTAAAATATTAGGTAAGAATAACAGCTTGTTAGAAGGAACTCTTAAAAGCACGTGAGCTTTATAGGTAAACCTTATTACTTGTTAAGCTACAGAATGGAAAATGCTTTGAATTTATAACTTACACTCTTTCTACTTGCAAAGATTTGAAGGGGCATATTCTTGCAGCAAAAAATTACATATGCCTGAATTGAGGTAAACCTTCCCTGAAGAGAGGATGAAGTAGGCCAGAACAGCCATCACAGGTAAAATTAAAAACTTTCTAGAAGAAAATATAGGAAATACCTTGTGACCTAGTATGTAGAAGTTTCCTTGAAAACCAGTCCTTCCCCCTACCCAGCATGAACCGTAATTCAGCAAATAAATGAATTTTACTATATCAAAATTATGAATTTGTTTTAAAAAGATAATACAGACAAATTTTCTATTAAACGGTAGTCTGGAAAAGGATATTTATAAAGTCTAAAACTGACAGGAGACTCATCTTTTTAGACTATCCAAGGAAATCCTACAAATCAACAACAGAGAAAAATCAGGGTGTCAGTCCATTGCATAACAAATTGCCCCAAAATGTTAGTGGCTTAAAACAGTAATAATCACTTATTATCTCACAGTCTCTGTAGATCAGGAATTTGGGAGTGGCTTAGCTGTGTTTCTGGGCAAGGTCTTAGTGATGTTGCCGGTCAGCATGTTGGCCATGGTTGCAGGTGCTTGAAGGTTTGATTGGACCTGGAGGATCCACTTCTAAGATGACTGTCTTGGCAGATGACCAGCAGGTTGGTGCTGACTAGTGATTATTTCTCACCATGTGGACCTCTCCATCAGGTTTCTTGAGTGTCCTCGCGACATGACAGGGCTTTTCCAAGAACAAGTCATCGAGAGAGTACGGCAGAAACCACAGTATATTTTGTGACCTAGTCTGAGAATTCACACAGCGTGGTTTCCTTAGTATCCAACCCTATCTAGTGTGGTTTCACAGGTCAGCCCTATCCGGTGTGGTTACACAGGTCAGCCCTATCCGGTGTGGTTACACAGGTCAGCCCTATCCGGTGTGGTTGCACAGGTCAGCCCTATCCAGTGTGGAAGGCAACTATACAAAGATGTGAATGCTGTGAGGCAAGGATCGTTGTGGGCCACTTTATAGACTCAAAGTCCACAGCCAGGAATTCTAAATTTTTTTAAAAAGATGAAATATGAATAGGCAGTTTATAGAAGAAAAACTCAAAAAGCTAAGATGTGTAGATACTCAAACTTGGAGTATCTGGGCGATTCCATTGGTTAAGTGTTTAACTCTTGATTGCTGCTCAGGTCTTGATCTCACAGCTTGTGAGTTCGAGCCCCATGTCAGGCTCTGCACTGATGGAGCGGAGCCTGCTTGAGATTCTCCCCACCCCCATCTTTTTCAAAAATAAACAATAAAAAATAGAAAAAAAGATAGTCAAACTTACCAGAAAGATGTTAAAACAAGATGCTTCTTTGTACCTATTCAGTTGGCAAACATTTTGTTGGATAATGGCAGGCATTCAAAGACATGTGAAGATATTGGAACCAACCCTTGTGCACTGCTGGAGTGTAGACTGACACAGCCATTTCAGGGATGAATCTGGTAATACCTGGTCAAATTAAGAATGTCTCACTCTTGAGTGTATAATGCAAAGGAATAGATGCAGAAGATCTTATAGGGATATATTTTTCACCTGTGTTTCTCCTTTACTACTTGTGTAGAACATTTTACTTCTAGTCACCAAATGTGTGGAGGTTTTTCCCTACGTCAAGCAATTTTCTGTGACACCAGTTAGGCGTCCTGTAATTCAACTCAGTTCTCACTACCTGGAGATGGTATCGGTCCCAAAGTTTAAGAGCTCAGTCCCGTAAGACTTATCCACCCTACTTCAGATCCCAGTTCCAAGTAATAGCTCCCCAGGTTACTCACAACTTAGTCCAATTTGGCTACAAATTATAGGTTCCCACAATGCCCTCCTCGGTCTCAATTTTCTAGAGTGGCTCACAGAACACAGAGAAGCACTTAATGTTTTACCGGTTTATTAAAAGATATGATAAAGGATACAGATGAAGAGTTCTATATAGCATGAGGTCCGGGAGGGTCCTGAGTGCGGGAGCTTTTGTCCCTGTGGAATTGGGATGCTTCACCCTCCCGGTGTGGCTGTGTTTGGCCAACTGAAAGTAACCCTGTACTATTGAGATTTTATGAAGACTTGCTCACATAGGCATAATCAATCATTAACTATTTCTAGCCCCTCTCTCTCTGGAGGATGATGGGTGGGATTGAAAATTCCAAGCTTCTAATCATGGCTTGGTCTTCCTGGTTACCAGCAGCCAACCAAGAACCTACCCAGAATCACCTCAGTAGAACAAAAGATGCTCTTAGTGTTCTTATCACTTAGGAATTTCTAAGAGGTTTAGGAGCCTTGTGTTAAGAGCTGAGGGCAAGGATCAATATATATTTATTATTATTTTACAGGGAACAGATAGGAGGATGCCATTGCTGTATTGTTTGTGGTAACAGAAGTTGAAAGCAATCTGGCTATTTTCATTGGTAGGGTTACAAGGTACTACATGGCTATTAGAAACAGAATAGATAAACATAACACAACATGGATCGATCTTACACAGTTTTGAATTTAAAAAAGTACGTCTCAGTTATTTCCTTTGTAGTTTCCTCTGTTTTCCATTTTTATTTGGCTGTCTGTTAGACATTACAGACTTAACATGTCAAAATCAAAGCTCCCAGTTTTGTATCCACTGCCAAACACCCACCTATCACAAGTGAACTGCTAAAAACCCATTCTCTTCTTCCAATTTTCCCCATCTCAATTAATGTCATTACTACCAATCCTGTTGCTGAGCCAAAAATCCTAGGAATCGTCTTTGATTTTTCTTTCTGTCCATCCCTACACTAGTAACACATGATGCCATAGTAACGTTCTGTCCTCTCTACCTCCAATAGTACATCTGGATGCCTGGGATTCTGTGTACTGAACAAGTAATTCACATGATTCTGATGCAGGAGATTCATGGATCACACGTGAGAACCCCTAAGAAACACTCTCCTGCTCTTGATTGAGGAGTAAACTTTTCCTTTTTGAATAATTTGGGGGCTTCCTAAGAGGGAAAACTTAGAAGATATACATTTGGGCTTTTAGAATAAAGGTCATATTCTCAATTCCATTGTTAGTGAATAAACAGGTCTCAAATGAAAATACCTTTCCAGGTTTATTTCTAATACAGTTGATAGTATGAAAGTTTTGTATTTAATGAACAAGAGGTAGCTGAGAGCTGGGTTCTAGAGCCAGTATTTAATTCCCAGTTCCCTTTCTTTAGTTATGTAAACTTAGTTTGCTTGCCTTTGAACCTCCAGGTTCCTCACCTACAAAATGAGAATAGCATTTTCTAGCTATAGAGTTATTAAGAGGATTGAATTCAATAGTGCATGTAAAGCACTTAGCACAGTGCTTGACCTTTAATGCTGCTGCTAATATGATAATGGGCACTATAGCCACCACTCTAGACCTAGTTTTGAGTATCACATACGTCCAGCAGAGGGCAGTAGAATAGCACAAGAATTAAGTATTTAAGCATACTGGAGATGTCAGTTACCAAAAATCACTACCTCTCTCTCCTGGTATTTCTTGTGGTGATGGAGGAAGGAAATTGATGATGTTGCTGAACATCCTTTGCGTTTGAGATTCTCATCCGTCCATTTATTGACTAACAGTGATGCATCCAGTTTATTTTGGTTATTAACCCTTTATCAAATACGTGATTTGCAAATATTTGTGGTTCTGTTTTTGTAATTATTTGCAGTTTCAATCTCATAACACCTTTGCTACCCTTCATATTTATCCTTCTAAAATTAGGGAAATGGACTCAAATTATTTTTGTCTTATCAAAGTATAATTGTGTTTACTGTGTACAAAGTGATTATTTGATATATAAATAAACCGTAAAAGGATTCTTAGACTTAACACATCCATCACACCCATCACCACATATTTCCCTTTTTTTGGGTGAGGGTAGGTGGGTGAGAACACTTAAAATCCATTCAAGTATTGGCAACTGTAGTCACCATACAATTCATTAGATCTTGATACCTTATTCATCTCATAACTAAAAGTTAATGTACCTTTTTACCAACCCCTCCATATTTCCTCCAGCCCCTGATAACCACCATTCTACTCTCTAGTTCTATGAGTTTGGCTTTTTTTTTTTTTAAGACTCTACATATAAGTGATAATGTGTGGTATTTGTTTTCTATCTAGCTGATTTCACTTGGTGAAATGCCCTCCAGAGTCATCCACGTTATTGCAAATGACAAGATTTTCTTCTTTTTAAAGGCTGAATAATATTCTATTGTGTATATGATGTGTGTGTGTGTCACATTTTCTTTATCCATTATCTTTTGAAGGACAATTAGGTTGTTCAATATCTTGTCTATCATATATAATGCTGCAATGACCATGGGAGTGTAGATATCTCCTTGAGATAATGATTTCATTTCCTTGAGATACACATCCAGAAGCGAGGTATCGGGATCATATGGTAGTTCCGGTTTTAATTTCTTGAGGAAACATCCGTGTTGTTTTTCATACCATCTATACCAGTCTCATACCAGTTTCATACCAGTTTACATTCCCACTGACAGTGTATCAAGTCCTTTTTCTTCACATCCTCACCAGCACTTGTTATCTCTTTTTGACAATAGCCATCCCAACAGATGTGAGGTGATATTTTATTACTGTATTGATTTGCATCTCCCTCATGATTAGTGAGTGATGTTGAACATCTTTTCATGTATCTGTTAGCCATTTGTATGTCTTATTTGGAAAAAAATGTCTATTCAAGTCCTTTGCCCATTTTTTAATGGGGTCATGTGGGGTTTTTTGCTATTGAAGTGTAGGAGTTCCTGTATAATTTGGATATTAACCCTTTTTTGAATATGTGGTTGTAAATATTTTCTCCTACTCCATAGGTTGCCCTTTATTTTGTTGATCGTTTCCTTTGCTGTACAGAAGTTTTTTAGTTTGATGTAGTCCCATTTGTTTATTTTTGCTTTTGTTGCCTTAGATTTTGTTGGCAAATCCAAAAAAAAAAAAATCATTGCCTAACCAATGCCAATGGTCTGCTATGTTCTCCTCTAGGAGCTTAATGGTTTTAGGTCTTATCGGCAAGTCTTTAATACACTTTAGTTGATTTTTGTGTGTGGTATAAGGTAGGGGTCCCAAATTTCATTCCTCTGCATGTGTATATCCAGTTTCCCCAACATTATTTATTGAAGCAACTCTCCTTTCCGCACTGTTTATTCTTGACACCTTTGTTGAAAATTAATTGACCATGTATGTGTGGGTTTCTTTCTGGGCTCTTGATTCTGTTCCATTTGTCTGTATGTTTGATTTTATGTCAATACCATACTGTTTGTATTACTACAGTTTTATAATACAGTTTGAAAGCAGGTAGTGTGATGTCTCTAGTTTGTTCTTCCCCAAGATTGCTTTGGCTGTTCATGGTGTTTTGTGCTTCCATATGAATTTTAGGATTGATTTTTCTATTTCTGTGAAAAATACCATTGGAATTCTGATAGGGATTGCATTGAATCTATGGATTGCTTTGAGTAGTATGGACATTTTCACAATATTCTTTCAATCCATAAACACGGAATATCTTTCCATTTATTTGTATCATCTTCAGTTTCTCTCATCAATATTTTATAGTTTTTCACCCCCTTGGTTAAATTTATTACTGAATATTTTATTGGTTTTGAATCTATTGTAAATAGGGTTGTTTTATTAATTTCTTTTTTGAATAGTGCACTATTAGTATATAGAAGAACAACTTGTTTTTGTGTATTGATTTTGTATCCTGAAATTTTACTAAATTTATTAGCCTAATAGTTTTTTGACAGACACTAGGCTGTTCTATATATAATATTATCTACAGACAAAGAAGATTTAACTTCTTCCTTTACTATTTCCATGCCCCCCCCCCTTTTTTTTTGTCTGATTTCTTGGGCTAGGACTTCCACTACAATGTTGAATAGAAGTGATGAGAGTGGGGATTCTTGACTTGTTTCTGCTCTTAGGGGAAAACTTTTTAGCTTTTCACCATTGAGTATGATGTTAGCTGTGGGCTTATCATAGATAGCCTTTATTATGTTGAGATGCAGTCCATCTGTACCTAACTTGTTGAGAGTTTTTATCATGAAAGAATGTTGAATTTTGTCCAAAATTTTTTCTTCATACATTGGGATGCTCATATTCTTTTTATCCTTAATTGTATTAATGTGCTGTAACATATTTGTTGACTTGCATATTTTGAAACATTCAGGAATAAATCTCTCTTGATCATGTGTATGATTCCTTTTTAAAAATTTTTTAATATTTATTTTTTTTAATTTTTTAATGTTTATTTTTGAGAGAGAGAGAGACAGAGCATGAGTTGGGGAGGGGCAGAGAGAGAGGAGACAGAGAATCTGAAGCAGGCTCAAAGCTCCGAGCTGTCAGCACAGAGCCCAACGTGGGGCTTGAACTCACGAATTGCAAGATCATGACCTGAGCTGAAGTCAGATGCTTAACTGACTGAACCACCCAGGCACCCCTTAACATTCATTTTTTGAGAGAGAGCATTTGCAGGGGAGGGGCAGAGAGAGAGGGAGACACAAATCTGAAGTAGGCTCTAGGCTCCAAGCTGTCAGCACAGAGCCCGACAAGAGGCTCGAACTCACAAACTGTGAGTTCATGACCTGAGCCAAAGTTGGATACCCAATCGACTGAGACACCCAGGTTCCCCAGATTCCTTTAATGTACTACTAAATTTGGTTTGTTGAGGATTTTTTGCATTTATGTTCATCAGAGATATTGACCTGTAATTTTCTTGTAGGGCCCTTGTCTGTCTTTAATACCAGGATATTGTTGGTCTTGTAAAATGAATTTAGAAGTGTTTCCTCCTTTTTTTTTAATTTTTTGGAAGAATTTGAAAAGGATTGGTATTAATTCTTCTTTAAATGTTTGGTAGAATTCACCAGTGAAGCCAGATAGTCCTCGAGTTTTCTTTGTTGAGAGAGATGTTTTGGTTACTGATGCAATTTCATTATTTGTTATCAGTCTGTTCACATTTTCTATTTCTTCCTGCTTCAATCTTGATAAATTATATGCCTCCAGTAATTTATCCATTTCTTCTAGTTTATCTAATTTGTTGGCACATAATTGTTCATAGTAGTTTCCTATGATCCTTAGTATTTCTATGTTATCAGCTATAATGTCTCCTTTTATTTGTGATTTTGAGTCTTCCCTGTTTTTTTTCTTAGTGATTTTTCTATTTTGTTTATCCTCTTAGTTTCATTGATCTTTATAATTGTCTTTCTAGTCTCTTTCATTTTTTTTTTTTTTTTTTCTGCTCTGATACTTGTTTTGCCTTTCTTCTGCCAATGTTGAGCCTAGTTTATTCTTTTTCCGGTTCTTTGAGGTGTAGAGTTACTATTTGTGATCTTCCTTCTTTTTTAATATAGCTATTTATCATCATAAACATCCATATTGCTACTTTTCCTGCATCCCATAGGTTTGGGTATGTTTTGTTTTCATTTGTGTTTGTCTTGAGATGTTTTTTAATTTTCTTCTGATTTCCTTTTTGACTCAATAGTTGTTCAAGAGTTAATTTTCATGTATTTGTGAATAGTCCTGTTTTCTTGCTTTTATGGAACTAGTTTCATTCAATCATCTGATGCATGCATGAGAGAAATCAGGAAAGGGTATTGTATTAGTCTGCTTGGCCCGCCATAACAAAATACCACAGACTAGGTGGCTTAAGCAATGTCTCACAGTTCATGATCAAGATACTGGCAAATTCTGTTTCCGGCAGGGACTTTTTTCTTGGTTTACAGATGGCTGTCTTCTCACTCTCTCTTCATATGGCTTTTCCTCTGCGATGTGCAGGGAGAGTGAGAGAGATTTCTTCTTCATATAAGGATGCCAGCCCTAACATATCAAGGCCTCATTGTTATTATTTCTCCTAACCTTTATTACCCTCTTACAGATCCTATCTCCAAATACAGTCACATTGAGAGGTAGGGCTTTAACATATGAATTTGGAGAAAGGGGAGGAACACAGTTCAGTCCAGACAGGCATTTTTCAGAGATGTGAATCACAATTCCTACAGCAAATGACAGGAAACAGGTAATTTCTTCACGGAATAAGTGCTAGGGAAACACTGAATAAAGAGAAACAATGTCACCCTGGGTGTGGAAGGCTTTTGTAGGACATGAGGCATTCACCTTCATTCATTTATTTACTTGGGAAAGAGTTGTTGGGCATTTACTGTATGCCCGTTAGCAAGAAGATCAACAGGGTATGATAAATGCCACTGACCATCTCAAATCGACTGGGGCATGTGGAAATGTGCACACCCTCAGCCCGGTGCTGGTAGCCTGGAATCCTGAGTAGGTGAATCATGGATCCTATTATGTAAATTGGCTCTGTGATTCAGATTAAGGTTTTTGTTTTAGATTTCCTGTGGTTTTGATGTACCATGATTAGAGACAACTAGAGATTAGTTCAGAATAGTTTTGCAGAAAATCTGGCTCCCTGAGGCTCCTAGCCTCAAAATACAACAATACACTTTAAAATATTAGGAGGGGGGAAATACTCCAGGAGATGAAAACAGTTCTTTCCCATTTAGGCACGGAAGTGAGAATGGGCAGAATGATAATTTAATCAGGCCATTGTGGTTTCAACTAACATTTAAACACCATACAATCTAGACTTTATAGGACAGATTTAATCGTCTTACTTTACAAACAAGGGACTGTAAGCTCAAAGAAGTTAAAAGGGTTGTCAGTAGTCACAGTGGTAATAACAGAACTAGAAACAGCATCCTGTCTTGGTGTCAGTTCCTCTTACGCTACTTGGATATGTCGGTGTTTATATTTACCATGGTGTAAGTACAGAAATTGAAAGTAAGCTTTCAAAAACTTTCACAGCAGTTTATATTGCCAAAACATCGAAGCACTTGATCATTTTCTTTTTTAGTGATTAACTTATATTGATTTTATACAAGTATTGATTCTAACAAATCGAAAAGGAAAAATGGGTCTTTCATCACAGGTTGTGAAGTGCTACTCTACAGTGTGCCTTCTGTTGGGTAGTGAGTGTCTAGTGGAACGGGTGGGTTGATGTAATCAACCCAGGGTAGGCAGCGCAAGCCCTGGGAGACTATGCCAGAGAATTTGCACTGGGTCTACCCTACTCTCCATTGATTCCTTCTGCCCTCACCAAATACCAGTCTCTCCCAAGAGCCTGTCACTGATTCCCTTCTTTTCTTCCTCTGCACTTCCTTGAGTGCTCATTTACTCTCCCAGAGTTGCATTTTGGGCCTGTCTCATAAAACTGTTTCCTGCCCCAGCTCTTCTCTGATTCCAGTTTCTCCCCAGCTCTTCTCTGATTCCTGCTTCTCCCACCCAACATACTGCAAGTTGAGAAGACACAAAATTCTCTCCTCTCCAATCGTAGCTCTTTCTGATCATGTAGTTTCAGTTAACCTCATCTGCTTCAAGTTTCTCAACTCCGTATCTAGTCATTCATCAAAAATCTATTTTGAGATTTCATTCAAAATATTTCTGGCACCCCTTTCTTCCTTTCCATCCCCACTGCCACCATGGCAGCCCGGTTCTTTAATGACTGCCATGGCCTCCTCACTGGTCCCTCTGTTTCTGCATGCTCTTTCTTTGAGCCTATCCTTCATGTACTCTAAAATGCTTTTTAGTTGGTAGGACTTTTATTTCATTTGAAAACTTTCAGTGACTCTCTATTATGGGATAAATTCCAAGCCTTTACACTGATGATGCAGGCCTGTGAAGCTGCCTGTTCCCAAATCATCTTTCCAGCCTTGTCTCTCACTTCTTCATCACATACCTTCTCTCCACACAGTTGGAATTTCCTATTGCAATTCAAGACAGTCCCTGTGCTTTCCTATCCTGCATTTCTGTTCAATCTATTTCCTTAGACTAGCATGATTTCCCTGTCATCTCTGCCTACTAGATGCCACTCATCCTTGAAAGACCAGCTCTGATCCCACTTTTCTCTCTCACCATTGTCAGAAGTGATATTTCTGCCTACTGAACTATAGAATTTTGATTGTGCCTCTATTGTGGCACAAATTTCATACTATTTTGCATTATTGTTATTTGTATGCATGTAAAATCTTTCTAGATTGTCTGCTCCATGGGGACGGAGTTATATTTTATACATGTAACTGATATGTTGAATAAACAAGTCACATGGATTATAATCAAAACATCACTTTTTTTTTTTTTTTTTTTTTATCCTTCACCATTCTTTGAAATTTTATTCAGTAGGAATAATCCTTCCCTGACTCTGGGTAAAGGCTCCAGTAGGTCCATGGCTGTTCTGATTTTTCTTGAGTAATAGATTGTCCTAGAATCATGTCTGCAAACACAGTCATGATTCAGTATCACTGTGCTCAATCCACCTAGAAGACAAACCCCTCAAACTGACATGAGGTTTTCTGTCTTGGTCTTGCTGGGATAAGCACCCTGCTTTATGTTTTCTTCCTGCTCAGTTATTTCCTCACACTTGATAGATTTTAATAAATTGCAGTTATCTATTTAAATGCTCTATTGTTCCACCTTTGGCCATTAGGATCCTCTTCAAGTTTTCTTCAAACCCTTTTGATATAACCTAGTAATCTTTCATAACTTCCTTGCTATCTTTCTGACAAGATGTTCTAGGTTTATTTTGTACGTTTCCTGCCCTATGCGCTGAATTAACTTTCTCCAACAGGCCCCGGTGTTTGGTTGTTGTCTTTGTTTGCTTTGTTTTGTTTTCAAGTGGAAAATGTTAAGACCACACAGTTCAGTACTAGAGATGCTTATTGCTACTGGGTTGGTCAGTTTTTAGGCCTCTTGGGTGGATAGATCTTAAAAGATCTCCCTCCCTCCTTCTTCTGTCTTCTCTCCCTCCTTCCTTCCCTCCTTTCTTTCCTTTTTTTTTTTCTATCCAACTATCTCCTAGTTCCGTGTTTAAAAATATATTTATACATACTTTAGGGTAAAATATTTAATACCACCATCCAAAATTTGAGGATGCTACAGTCTTTGACCTCTATGTTACATCTTTATCTCCTTTCTTTCATTGGGACTCATGGTCCTTAGAGACACAGGAATTGGTAGAATTATACTATTTTATAAATACATACTTACTTTATCCCACATTACACACATAATAGTCTGGATGCCAATATTTTGTTTGTTTTCAGGAAAACTGTTTAATTATATTTTTAAGTATTTTTATTCTCTTGCTTTTTTTCTTCACCAAGGATTTATATTAATCCCATATTGCATCTTCTGTTTTGGTTTGTTTTTTGTTTTTTAATTTTAATTTAATTTAGTTTAATTTAATTCCACTTTAGTTAACATACAGTGATATATTAGTTTCAGATGTAGTGATTCAGCAATTCTATACATTACTCAGTGCTCATCAAGATAAGTATACTCTTACTCTTAATCCCCCTCACCTATTTCACCCATCCCTCTACCCACCTCCCTTCTGGTAACCATCTGTTTATTCTCTGTAGTTAAGAATTTGTTTTTTGGTTTGCCTCCTTTTTCCTTTTGGTTATTTGTTTTGTTTCTTAAATTCCACATATGAGTGAAACCATATGGTATTTGTCTTTCTCTGACTGAATTATTTCACTCAACATTATACTCTCTAAATGCATCCAGGTTGTTGCAAATGGCAAGATTTCATTCATAGCTGAAATAATATTCCATTGTATATATATTCCACGTCTTCTTTAACCATTCACCTATTGATGGACATTTGGACTGCTTCCATAACTTGGCTATTGTAAATAATACCACAATAAACCTAGAGGTGCATATATTCTTTCTTTTTTAAAAAAATTTTTTTTAATGTTTATTCTTTTTTGAGAGACAGATGGAGACAGAGTATGAGTGGGGGAGGGGCAGAGAGAGAGGGAGACACAGAATCTGAAGCAGGCTCCAGGCTCCAAGCTGTCAGCACAGAGCCCGACACGGGGCTCAAACTCACAAACCGTGAGATCATGACCTGAGCCGAAGTCAGACGCTTAACTGACTGAGCCCCCCAGGCACCCCATAGAGGTGTATATATTCTTCCAAATTAGTATTCTCATATTCTTTGAGTAAATACCTAGTAGTGCAATTACTAGATCAAATGGTAGTTCTAATTTTATTTTTTAAATTAAATTAAATTTTTAATACTGTCTTCCACAGTGGCCACACCAGTTTGCATTCCCAGCAACAGTGCATGAGGGTTCCTTTTTCTCCACATCCTTACCAACACTTACTGTTTATTATGGTTTTGACTTAGCCATTCTGACAGGTGTGAGGTGATATCTCATTGTGGCTTTGATTTTAATTTCCCTGATAATAAGTGATGTTGAGCATCTTTTCATGTGTCTGTTTGCCATCTGTATGTCATCTTTGCAGAAATGTCTGTTCCTGTCTTCTGCCCATTTTTTAATTGGATTATTCGGGGGCTTTTGGTGTTGAGTTGTATAAGTTCTTTATATGTTTTATATACTAATCCTTTATCAAATATGTTATTCTTCCTTTCAGTAGGTTGTCTTTTAGTTTTGCTGATTGTTTCCTTTGCTGTGCAGATTTTTATTTTGATATAGTCTCTATAGTTTATTTTTGTTTTTGTTTGCATTGCTTCTGGAGACCTATCTAGAAAAAAGTTGTTATATGGCTGGCTGATGTAAGAGAAATTACTGCCTGTGCTTTCTTCTAGGATTTTTATCAGTTCAGGTCTCATATTTAGGTTCTTTTCTTAAAATTTTTTTAAATGTTTATTTTTGAGAGAGAGAGAGAGAGATGGAGCGTGAGCAGGGGAGGGGCAGAGAGAGAGGGAGACACAGAACTCAAAACAGGCTCTAGGCTCTGAGCCGTCAGCACAGAGCCCAGTGAGGGGCTCGGACTCACGAACTGCGAAATCATGACCAGAGCCGAAGTTGGATGCTTAACCGACTGAGCCACCCAGGCGCCCCACATATTTAGGTTCTTAATCCATTTTGATTTTATTTCTGTGTCTTATATAAGAACGTGGTCCAGTTTCATTCTTTCACATATTTCTGACCAGTTTTCCCAAAGCCATTTGTTGAGGACACTGTCTTTTTCCCATTGCATATTCTTGTCTCATTTGTCAAAGATTAATTGACCATAGGGGCACCTGGGTGGCTCAATCGGTTGAGCGTCCAACTTCAGCTCAGGTCATGATCTCACGGTTCGTGAGTTCTAGCCCCGTGTCAGGCTCTGTGCTGACGGCTCAGAGCCTGGAGCCTGCTTTGGATTCTGTGTCTCCCTCACTCTCTGCCCCTCCCCCACTCATATTCTGTCTCTCTCTCTCTCAAAAATAAATAAACATTTGAAAAAGTTTTAAAAAAAAAGATTAATTGACCATATAATTACAGGTTTATTTCTGGGCTTTCTGGTCTGTTCTGTTGATCTGTGTGTCTATTTTTGTGCTATTACCATACTGTTTTGATGACTACAGCTTTATAATATAATGTGAAGTCTGGAATCATGATACCTACAGCTTTGTTTTTCTTTTTCAAAATTGCTTTTGCTATTCAGGGTCTTTTGTAGTTCCATGAAAAATTTAGGATTGTTTCTTCTAATTCTGTGAAAAATGCTATTTGTATTTTGATAGGGATTACATTAAATCTGTAGATTGCTTTGGATAGTATGGACATTTAAAAATATTTGTTCATCCAATCCATGAGCATGGAACATCTTCAGTTTCTTTCCTAAATGTTTTATAGTTTTCAGAATCCAGGTCTTTCACCTCCTTGGTTAAGTTTATTCCTAGGTATGTTATTATTTTTGGTGCAATTAGAAATGAGATTGCTTTCTTAATTTCTTTCTGCTGCTTCATTATTAGTGTATAGAAATGCAAGGATTTCTGTACATTGATTTTGTATCCTGTGACCTTACTAAATTTGTTTATCAGTTCTAGTAGTTTTTTGGTGGAGTCTTTAGGGTTTTCTGTTTACAGTGTCATGTCAAAGAGTGAAAGTTTTATTTTTTCCTTACCGATATGGATGAGTTTTATTTCTTTTTCTCATCTGATTGCTGTGGGTAGGACTTCCAGTACTATGTTGAATAAAACTGATGAGAATGGACATCCTTGTCTTATTCCTGACTTGAGCGGAAAAGCTCTCAGTTTTTCACTACTGAGTATGATGTTAGCTGTGAGTTTTTCATATATGGCCTTTATTTAGTTGAGATATGTTCCCTCTAAACCTACTTTGTTGAGGGTTTTTATCATGAATGGATGTTGTACTTTGTGAAATGCTTTTTTCTGTATCTATTGAAATGATCATATAGTTCTTATTATTTCTCTTTTTGATGTAATGTGTCACACTGATTGATTTGCAAATATTGAACTACCCTTACTTCCTGGGAATAAATCCCATTTGATCCTGGTGAGTGATTTTTTTAGATGTATTGTTGGATTCAGTTTGCTAATATTTTGTTGAGGATTTTTGCACCTTTGTTCGTCAGAAGTATTGGCCTCTAGTTCTCTTTTTTGTAGTGTCTTTTCTGGTTTTGGTATCAGAGTAATGCTGGTCTCATAGAATAAATTTGGAAGCTTTCTGTCCTCTTTGAGTTTTTGGAATAGTTTGAGAAGAATAGGTATTAACTCTTCTTTATGGTTGGTTGAATTCACCTGTGAAGCTGTCTGGTCCTGGAGTTTTGTTTGTTAGTATTACTGATTCAATTCAATTACTGCTAGTAATTGGTCTGTTCAAATTTCCTATTTATTTCTGATTGAGTTTTTGGAAGTTATATGTTTCTAGGAATTTATCCATTTCTTCTAGTTGTCCAATCTTTGTGGCATATAATTTTTCACAATATTCTGTTACAATCCTTTGTATTTCTGTGGTGTCAGTTGTTATTTCTCCTTTTTCATTCCTGATTTGGTTTATTTGAGTCTTCTCGATGTTTTTGTTTTTTTTTTTTTTTTTTACAAGTCTGGCCTAAGGTTTATCAATTCTGTTGATCTTTTCAAAGAATCAGCTCCTAGTTTCATTAATCTATTCTATTCTATTCTTTTTTTAGTATCTATTTTGTTTATTTCTGCTCTAATCTTTATTATTTTCTTCCTTCTACTGGTTTGGGGTTTTGTTTGTTCTTTTTTTAGCTCCTTAAATGTAAGGTTAAGTCGTTTGAGATTTTTCTTGCTTCTTGAGATAGGATGCATTGCTATAAACTTTCCTCTTAGAAACACTTTTGCTGTATCCCAAAGATTTTGGACCATTGTGTTTTCATTTTCATTTTTCTCCATATATTTTTTTTCCTCTTTGATTTATTGGTTAACCCATTCATTGTTTGGCAGTGTATTATTTAACCTCCATATGTATCTGTTCTTTCTAGATTTTTTCTTGTGGTTGATTTCTAGGTTCATAATATGTGGTCAGAAAAGATGCATATTTCAATCTTTTTGAGTTTGTTGAGACTTGTTTTGTGGCCTAATATGTGATCTATTCTGGAGAAATTTCCATGTACACTTAAAAGAATATGCATTCTATTTTAGGATGAAATATTCTGAATATATCTGTTAAGGCCCATCTGGTCCAATGTGTCATTCAAAGCAACCGTTTCCTTGTTGATTTTCTGCCTGGATTATCTGTCCATTGATGTAAATGGTGTATTATAGCCACCTATTATTATTGTATTACTGTTGATTACTTCCTTTATGTTTGTCTTTGTATTTGGGTTCTTCCATGTTGGGTGCATAAATATTTATTCTTATGTCTTCTTGATGGATTGTTCCCTTTATGATTATATAATGTCCTTATTTGTCTCTTGTTACAGTCTTTGTTTTAAAGTCTATCTTGTCTGATGTAAGTATTGCCACTTCTGGCTTTCTTTTTACATTTATTTGCATGCTAAATGTTTCTTTATCCCTTCACTTTCAGTCTGCATGTGTCTTTAGGTCTGAATTGAGTCTCTTGTAGGCAACATATAGATGAGTCTTGTGTTTTTATCCATTGCATCATCCTATGTCCTTTGATTGAAGCATTTACTCCATTACATTCAAAGTAATTATTTATAGGTATGTACTTATTGCCATTTTGTTACTTGTTTTGTGGTTGTATTTGTAGTTCTTCTGTGTTGCATATTGGATCTTCTTTGCCTACTTTCAATTCTTGTTTACAAATCCTTTTTACTTATTCATTTCTTTAGAATTTAAAAAATTGTTTCATGTTCACTTTGTATTTCATTAAGGCATTCTGTTGTGCTAATCCACTCCTGTGTTCCTTCTAATTTAGTCTTTGTTTTGAAATAAGTTTTGTTATTTTATTTCTAATTCTTTTTTGAATTATCACTTCATTTTGAATTTCTCTGATCTAAATTATATTGTTCTTTCATGTGTTGTGTTAATTAATTTCTTTTAGATCTTTTTTGAATCTCTTCTGCAAACATGTCTTTCTTTTATGCAATGCTTTCATTGTTTGTAGAGAAGCTATTCTGTTTTTATTCTCTTTCCTTTAATAATTTCGTATGGGACTTGACATCAATACTTTCCTGTTTTTTAGTTTTTCCAGATTTTTAAAAGTAAGAATGATTCACTATAGCTTTTATAACTTCAGAAAGCTCTATTTTCTTTCTTTATTTTTTTTTATATACAGTTCAAAAATATTGTGGCTCACTTTTTGAACTCTGTTTCCCTTCCCCACCTTTATATGAACCTTTTTTTTTCTCTTCATCTTTATCATCTCTATTCTATTTTGCTCTGATGTCACTCCTAATAGTTACTACTCAGAATAGGGCCCTGTTCTGGGAGGGACCATGAGGCTCCATTTTGAAGGTTCATGGGGACTAGGCTTTTCCAGCCCTCTGACGGTGGGCTTTTGTGATTACCTTCTGATTGAGTGGGCACTGTCATCCCAGTTTCAGCTGCTGTTTTCCATTTGGCCTTCTATATGCTGCAGTGATTTAGTCCTCTTAGCTATTTGGTGGTTCTCTTATTCTCATATCTGAGAGATACCTGTTGCATGCCTCTTATTCCTCTAGCACAGAGTTGACATCATGCAGATTTTTTAAAATTTTTTTATTATTATTATTTTTTTAAATGTTTATTTATTTTTGAGAGAGAGAGAGAGAGAGGCAGAGCACGAGCAGGGGAGGGACAGATTGAGAGAGGGAGACACAGAATCCAGAGCAGGCTCCAGGCTCTGAGCTGTCAGCACAGAGCCCGACGCAGGGCTCAAACCCATGAACTGCGAGATCATGACCTGAGCTGAAGTCAGACGCCCAACTGACTGAGCCACCCAGGTACCCCTGACATCATGCAGATTTATGCCTATTGGTAGTCTGTCTTCGTCTGTGGTCTGTTGGGCAGTGCATTATCTGGGTTTTGTGTGTGTGTGTGTGTGTGTGTGTGTGTGTGTATGTGTGTGTGTGTGTGTGTTTGGTGAATGTTATTTGTGAGCACTAAATAGTTGCTCTATTTGTTTTGATGTGGAGATTTGGAAAGATTCAAAAAGCATGCTGCTCAACTTCCCAAAATGAACGATGGATTCCTGAATCATATTGAACATAAAATTTTCCAAAATTTATTGTTTCTCTTAATAAATCTCTTTCAAAAGGAAGTTTCCTTTGATTTTCCAAGCTATCTTTTTTTTAATGGTGTTTTTTAAAATATTCTATTTTATTTGGGAGTAGGGACAGCAGGAGAGTGTCACAGAGGGAGAGAGAGAATCTTAAGTGTAGGGCTTAATCCCACAACTCTTGGGTCATAACCCGAACCAAAATCAAGAGTCAGATACTTAACCAACTGAGCCACCCATGTGCCCCTTAACAGTGTTAAAAAAATATGGTGTCTTGCGTTTTGAATTCTGTGTCTCTCCTCCACCTTTATGTAAACATTTTCTTACATATAGACATTATCTTTACATAGATTCTTATGATTTTTAATCATCTCACCCTCCCTCCCTTTTTTTCCCTCTTAAACCAAAACGAAAACTAACAAAATGGTTGTGCTTTCTGATTATTAGCTTGTATCCAAGAGGAATTGCAGCATAGGGTGTCTGGGCCCCACCTATATTCCTTACCCTCAGCCACTTTTGTGGACATTGCCCAACTTCCAATTGCTGGCACCTGTATTTCACTGCTTACAAGCTTTCCCTGGCCACCAGAGTCTGGTTGGTTTCCCTGAGCGGCAGGCTAGAAATGCTAATGCCCCTCTTGGGAGCAGTCTTTAATGACTGATAAGAGCATATGTATATAATTGGACAATGGCCCACTCAACGATGTCCACATCCTAATCCCCTAAATCTACAAATATGTTACCTTACTTGGCAAAAGTTATTCTGTAGAAGTGACTATGTTCATGACCTTTAGAAGGAAGATTATCCTGAATTATCCAGGTGTGGCCAGTTTTACCACATAATCCTTATAACTGAAAGAAGGAAGTCACAGAGAGCAATTTGTAGATCCTATGCTGCTGGCTTTAAAGATGGAGGAAGGGGAAACTAGCCAAGGGATACAGGTCATGTTTAGAAGATGAAAAGGCAAGGAAACAAACTCTCCTCTAGAACCTCCAGGTGCAGCCCAGCTGTCTCCATGATTTTAGCCTAGTATGATCTGTTTTTTACTTTTGACCTTCAGAACTGTAAAATAATAAATTTGTATTATTTTAAGCCACCATGTTTGTTATAGTAGCAATAGGAAACTAATAAAATGGTTAAATGCCCCAACTTCCTCAGTCCTTGAGTGGGATGACTGAGGCATCCGTTCATTGTTGGCTTTCAGCGTTCCTGAGGTGAGGATTAAGTACGTTATTCGCAGCAATAACTTGCTAGAAAGCACACTACTTATTAGCCTTCTTCTCCTTCCTGTGTTCTTCACTCCCCTACTGTATTGGGAACATCTCAAAATAAACTGCTTGCACTTGAGTCCTTGAATTGGGGTTTGCTTTAGGGGGAACCCATCTAAAATGGAACTTGAGATGGCTTTGGTAAAAGACTGATATAGGTACTTCTTCAAATTCTTCAAGTTTGAATTGAAGGAGTAGAGAGTTCTATATTTATCATAAATTTTCATCAGTTCCAAAGAGGCCTTGCAAAGTGGGGTGGAAGCCTGAAACTCAAGTGGTCACAAAACATAGTCCCTATATTTGTTACAAAGCTTTTTTTTTTTTCTTTTCTTTTTTTTTTTTCCTTTTTGGACATGATCATTGTGTGGTTCTTTAGTACTTAGTGTAAGACTCTGCTTTCTGAGTCTCCAGAAATGACTTCTAGGGCCTCCACTGCCACCAGGGAATGTGAATCTAGAGAAGTTTGAAGCAGATACTGCATATTGGTTCATTCTACACCAGAATTTCTCAATCTTAGCACCATTGACATTTTGAGCTGAATAATTCTTTGTTATGAGTTCTGTCCTGTGCATTGTAGGATGTTGAGCCACATGTCTGGCCTCTACCCACTAGATGCTACTATGTTGGACAATTGAGAATCACAGTTGACCCTTGGACAACATGGGTTTGAATTGAGCAGGTTCACTTACACATCGTTTTTTTTTTTTTTTTTTCAATAAATATTTTGGAAAATGTTTTGGAGATTTGCAACAATTTGAAGAACTTCCCAGATGAACCCCATAGCCTGGAAGTATAGAAAAAATTAAGAAAAAGGTATGTCATAAATGCATAGATACTAGTCGTTTATTATTTACTACCATAAAATGTACACTAATATACATAAAATACACACAAAATATAGAAAGTTAAAATTTATCAAATCTCACAAACACAAACACTTAATGGAGTATATATGGTGACATGCACAGTTGAGAGAAATGTAAACAAATATAGACCTAGTATTAAATTGTAACTTCATAAAATGTACCATAGTATATACTGTAGTGTTGTAGTAATTTCATAGCCACTTGCTATTGCTACTGCAGTGACCTTGAGTGTCTCCAGTATCCACTTAAAATGCCCTGTGAGATTAATCATCTCTTGTGTGAGCAGTTCCTTTCTCCAGCAAATTGTAGATCACAGTAAAAAGTGATCTCTCCTGGCTCTCACTATTAATACTTAAGTTTTGAGAGCGTCAAAAGTTATGTTCAGATTTTGACTATGTGGGGGAGTCGGGGCCTCTAACCCTCATGTTGTTCAAGGGTCAGCTGTGTAATTTGGATTTATTAACACTGACTAATCAATATTAAAGGAATAAGCAACTGAAAGGTAGTCAGTTACCATTGGCACAGCTCTACCAGACATTAAAATATGAATGCTGCACTTCCAGACCAGTTGGTGAATGGCAACTAGTTGCTATCCTGAGCCCTCAAGTAGTCCCTGCTTACCTGACTTCCTGGGACCCTTCCTTGGGGTCTCTCAATTTGGATCTCCTAATTATTGACCAAGTAAGATGACTGGCACATTTGGGGCCTTCAGAAAGCTTTTCTAGCTCTGTGGCCAGCATGTGATCTGACTGGTACCATACTGGTTATTAAATGTGTATATATTTCATTTCAGGACAACTTCTTCCAAATTATTTCTTTAACCTTACTCCAAACCAAGCTAACTCCATTGTGTTTTGTTTCAAATTACAGTTTACTTCATCTGCATTTTTTTTCTCCTCATAAAGCCATATAAATAAGAAGAGGACTCTGCCGTGAAGACAAATGTGAGTGAGCATGAGCAGTGAAGCTCTGAAAAAGCCTTTCACTTTTTTTGGTCAAATTCCCACAGTGGTCTTAGCTACCATCACTGTTATAGTTAAAATACTGTGACTTTTCCATGTCTCTATCTCTTTTCTCTGCCTGTGTTTTCACTATTTTCTCCATGATTTGGCTGATCTTCACAGTTTCTCCCAAATTGACTAATTTAATCCTGGTATTTTTACTAACTAGCTGTCATGCCTTCCTACCTTCTAAAAAAAAATTTCCCCCTATGAAGATTACTACCCACTGAACAAGAGGAAAGGGGAAGCAAGATAAGAAATTGTATATTCTATGTTGTTGTAACTATGAAAAATTAACGTGTTAGACTGGGTTCTCCAAATGCAGGCTCCAAACTGTGCAAGGATTAGATTAGGAGAAATGCCTGTGAGAAAAAGTGGGGAGGTATGAGAGAAAAATGGGGAGAAGGGAGAAAGACCACAAAGCAACCCTGATCCATAGTGATGGGGAGCAGGAAGTAGGTTAGGGGGAAGTATCATAGACTAATATGAACTCTAAGGAAGGTTTGGCAAGGCTATAAGGGAGTTCGTAAGCCAAAGTCTGTCATTAGAGGAGTCCTGTGTCTCAGAAATGGACCTGCCTTGGTATTTGCATTTTCTTTAGTCACTGGCTAAAAAGCATGGCCTCTTTCACAAAGTGGATGATGGATTTGGGGGCACAGAACCTGGGGCTCCTGGTCCTTTATACTGCTTGTAGCTGAAAACCTATAAGGTATGCCACCCTTCTTTTCCATGTAGCCCCCATAATTCCTCCTGAAAGAACAAGTTCATAGCTTCAGACTCTAACATTTTGCTGAGACCTGAAGTTGCAAATACATCAAAGCATGTACACATCCACAAAAGTAAAAGATAAAAAACAATTTGTAAAGCTATGATGCATCCAAAGCTATGGATGCAACCATAGTTGGTTTCATGAGGAAAGCAATGCGATAAACATACACAATAGCACAAAAGTATAGTACAAGTAAGTACTATAAACACATAAAAATTTGGTACACACAGGTGCATAGGATATAAGAGAAGTCAACTTTATGTCCGTATCTAAATGGGAAGAAAGAAAGGAAAATGCATTTGTCAGGATACTAGTTTTGAGTAAGGCACTGTGGTAGGTGGTTTCATGTATAGTAACTTAAAATATATAGCACTATTTAAGCCCCTTATTGAACACTTATAGCAACCTTTCAGTAGATGTTATTATTCCCGAGGTAATAGATTCAAAGTTAAGTAATTTGTCTAAGGCCACACATCTAGTAAATGATAGAACCAGAATACACTTCAAGTCTGCCAGTAGGGAAGTAAGGGGAGAAGGGCATTCTTGGACATTCTCTGTGTATACATCTGCCTGCCCAAAGCATCTTCAGTCTTCTAAGTTTTGCAGCTGAGGGTATTTTATACCATGTTTTGGGTCAACCTTCTCCACCTCAGAGTGTGGGACCAATCCTTTCACCCAAGGGATACTTTAAGGAGCAAAGGAAAAGGGCTCAATATCAAATTGGCCTCTTTGCCCATCTTGGGGTGTGGATCCTTTTTTTGTATTCCAGTTTTGATGAATGGTCCCTCCCTGCCTTGGTTACCTACCCAGCCCTCTAGTTCTACTGTGATAGCACCCCTGCTTTGACTCCTTCCAGTCTTATGTATGGTTGGAGAGTTTTCTCGATATAGGCCCTTCTTTAGATCTCCTGCCCTCAGGCTTCTAATTCTTTCTGCCCTTTACTTCTGAGGCCTCCTGGCATGACCGATCCATCCTTGTAAATTTGGGGGGGAATTCAGACCATCTTTAATCTGCTACATTTATTTGCTAATCAAAGCTTTGTTAGGATGCTTATTCACAGTCTCAATCTCCATGCAACAGTGACTCCCATTAGCAAATAAACATATTCAAATTGTTCTGCCACCATTGTATTTTGACTTATTAACACGGGGTTTCCTGGTATCCATCTTGTCCAAATTAAGCCCATCGTTGACTCAGGAATAATTATAGATACAATTTAATGATCACTTTGCATACATTATCGCAGTTCACCAACATGACAGATTGATGTTATTACCATCTGTGTTCTACAGAACATAAAATCAAGATGTGGAACAAATTTGATTTTCTGGAAGCAGACACTGAGATAAATTAAGGATTAGCACCTGTGAAAATAAGAGGGCAGAAGCAAGACTGGGCAGAGGAAGAAGTTAAACTGATATAGGCCTGCCATAACCTTGGCTGACAACCAGCACCTCTGGATCAAGTATGGCCCATCAACATCGCATGGGAGGCTGAAATGGCCAGCCTTTTATGCATTTTCCCTGCTCCATCACTAGATGCAGGCTGTCCTGGAAAATCATGACCTTGGACAGTGTGAGTCTCAACCCGGCAGTCCCTAAAGAAGTTTATACCTGGAAGCTGTCTACTGACTGCATTCCCCACAGCTAAGAAAAATGTCTTTGAAGGGGTACCCACGTGGTACATCTCTGTGTCTACTACAGACTCTAAGAATCTAGGAAATTTATGAAAGGTTCTATAGCTAATAAGTGGCAAAGATTTGGTACCAAGTCTTTTGTGACTCAAAAGTCCATGTATCCCACAAATTCATACTTGGTTTCCAAGTATCCATTCAGATCAGCTAACAGAATCACTTTGGGAGATTTCTTTAAAATAGGGGTATGTGGCCTCAATCCTGTGAGATTCTCATCCAATGGATGTAGATGGGATATGGGAATCCCACCCACTATATAAAAAATGCCCAGACTGATTCTAAAGTACAGGCATATTTGGAAACCAATGCTATCAAGAATATTGATGAGGAGAGGACAACAAGCAGAAGAATGGAAAAAGTTTTAAATGCTGTACTACTTTTGTGGTAGTGTTGGAAAAATGAATAAGGTTTTACACGGGACTAAAACATGCTCTGGTCTCTAGCTTAGAGACCCCTCTTCCGGGTTCTCCTTGCCCTGTTTGCCGCACGTGAAAACCCCCACAGATATGGAAGCTGATAACTACAAATTACCATTCCCACTTGCATTTGGTGCTCAGATCTTTGGAGAAATGATCTCCTCTGAGCCCGCCGGTGTTAAATAAATCTCCAATCCACCAAAATCTCTGAGTGTCACTTGGTTTTTCTGCCAGCGTTCCAGCCTGGTTCCGTAACAGTAGAAGCTATGCAGTGTTTTTCAGGGTGCTAAAATTTTTAAATTTTTTTAATGTTTATTTACTTTTGAGAGAGACAGAATGTGAGCAGGAGAGGGGCAGAGAGAGAGAGGGAGACACAGAATACGATGTCAGTGCTAAGACCTCTCTAGGGTCTGGCATCTGTTTTGTGATTCCTGTTTTTCTGACCCCACCCCTGGGGTAAAAATCTTGGAGAAAGTACAGCTGCTTCATGATTCAAGAAAGCAACTGAATCTGTAAGTGAACTGAAGAATTTTCCCTCTATGTACCTCCTAAGAAGTTTGCAAAATGAATTTTATTTAGTATTTTATTTTAGAGAGAGAGAGCATGGGAGAGGGACAGAAGAAAGAGAGAGAGAATCTTAAGCAGGCTCCATGTTCAGTGCAGAGCCCAATGCGGGATCCAATCCTATGACCCCGGGATCATGACCTGAGCTGAAATCAAGACTCAGATGCTCAACTGACTGAGCCACCCAAGTGCCACTGTTTGCAAAATGAATTTTAAGAAACCAAATTCTACTTTGATTTTTGTCTTTCACAATAAAATTGGAGATAGACGCATATTTTTAAAATTGTTTCTAAAATACAATACAATTCCTTTTTAAAATGTACTAAATTCTTTAAATTTTCACATTTAAGTAAAAAGTTTTTTTTTTATGTATTTATTTATTTGGAGAGAGAGAGTGTGTGTGAGGGAGAGGCAGAGAGAAAGGGAGAGAGAGAATCCCAAGCAGTCTTTGCACTGTCAGTGCAGAGCCCGATGCAGGGCTTGAACTCACGAACCATCAGATCATGACCTGAGCTGAAACCAAGGGTCGAACACTTAACTGACTGAATGACCCAAGCACCTCCAAGTTAGGGCACCTGGGTTGTTTTAAATAAAAAATTACATGGTTATAACGAGGGGAGGGTCAGGATAGAAACGTAAATACTAGATGAGGTAGAGATGTAAAGCAAAATTGACTTGTAGCTGAGCTAACAAACTTTGAAGCTAGGCTTCTTTCCATTCTTCTTCACTAGAAGGAAGACAGGAGTGAGATTTTGAGGGAGAGTTCTGTCTACAGCGGGTAGGACCGCAGCAGTGGAGGGGTAAAGGGCAAGTCATGCTGATGGAAGTAACAAAATAGATATCTTAAAAAATACACTAGATGTTGCCTAACATCTTTCCCAAATTTTATCTAGTCAACTTGGGCTTTTTTAATATGGAAAAACGTTTTTAAAATAGTGGATCATAAAGGATTTATGCTGAGATAAACAAAGCATATATGACTTCTCTCTGATTTGGGACAATATTCTGAGATCTTTGGCTTATGGTTTATGGCTTTTCACTTCGGGGACCATTTCAAAGACATAATGAGCCTTGCCTCAGCTGTCACCGAAAGTTTGCATTCCACCTTGAGCACCGGAAAAAAAGTTTATAAATGCTGCATAAATATTTCACAGGATGTTTACTTAGTAAGTAATGGATGCTCTAAGACGACAGGTACAGTTGCTGTATGTTAAATTGTGGTGGTTGAAATGCATGAATGTTTCAGTTCCCACACTAAAGACAGATATGAGGAGATTACAGTACTCATTCACTGAGCTCTTTAAAATGAGGAACAATGGCTCATTCATCTTGGTTTCTCCAACCATCACACAATATCTGTTTAAATTAATATAACTATTTTTTTTAACTTGTTTAAAACCATTGAAGTTTGGTCTTGTTAGAAAATCACCAGCCTCTGGGAGAAAGACTTACAAGGTCAATTTCTGCCAATGACCAGAGATGTCACAAGTCTCAGTTTCTCATTTGGAATCTCAAATGGGTGAATTTAATTAGCTTCTATAATTAGAAGCACAGCTAACTTGGAGAAAACAGTCCTACCTCCACCCTGAGCTATCTGATCTTAAACTTTTCCATTTCTTCCTCTTATTTCTATTCTGTTTCATCCAGACAATAACCACATGAAGAATGTTGAAAATGGAAGTTTCCTTTAATTGATATTCAAGATGTCATTTAGCTCGGAACTTTATTATTTAGAGAGAACATGTAGCTAATATTAACGATGGTCTTGTTCCATTGATATCTAACTACAGATTAAAGACACTTGCCCTTCCCTCATCTGTTGAGGAAGTGCTTCCTGTCACTCATATTCTCCATAACCTCAGATAAATCACTGGTGTAATGACAATAAGCATTCTCATCTTGCCATGACATGATGTTTGGGAAGAAAAATCTAAGACCTTTTACATAAAAGAAGTTTCATAATCTAAAGCTATGAAATGGGAAAAGGCATACTTACCATAGGTACTTTTTACCATGAATTCCCTGAACTTAATGTGATTGAAATCTCAACCTAAAGATTGCAACACTATAGACTTCTTTAAAGTTTGATTTTTCATGTCACTGAACATGAGAAAACCTCAGTGTGGAGCAAAAAGGGTGGTAAGCGGAAGGAGAAGTTAAGGACTGAGCTGCTTTGCAGATCATAGTGTTTGAAAGTGAGAAGCCGATTTGACAAGAAGCAAAAACCACACAATAGAGTACCACGTAATCTTTCTGCTCACTTTGTTTTACAAATTTATTCAAGCTCTTCCTACTATCTTCTGCTGCCTCCTTGCTCTTCTGTATCTCACAGATGTCACTGAGGTAGGTAACGTGGTCCAAGCCTGAGGAATTCAAGGAAAGAAGAGAAGTCTACTGGACTTTTTCCATCCCTGATATGCACAGGAAATGAAGAGATCACCTGGCATGCTTGGAATTGAGAAAATGTCCTGGGTGCTCTTCCTAATCCCACATCTGGGCATCTGGAGTATCAACGGTAAGGCACTTACTTAAATAATGTCTTGTTTTATTTCCCAGAGGGTGTTGGAGGGAATAATTTTGCTTGCCGATGTTAGCAGGATGTATTATTTATGTCAAGTGGATAATGGTAGATGAAACCGTAGAGTGAGGTTTGCTCAGTGAGCACATTTTAGAACATAAACTAAGTAACATCGTTTTCAAGTCATGGCATGGCTGATTTTCTTAAAAACATGTTCTGATGGGGGGCACTTGGGCAGGTCAGTTGGTTGAGTGTCCGACTCTTAATTTCGGCTCAGGTCATGATCTCACAGTTCATGGGATTGAATCCCGCATTGGGATCTGTGCTGACAGTGTGGAGCCTGCTTGGGATTCTCTCTCTCTCCCTCTCTCTGCCCCTCCCCCACTCACACACCCTCTCTTTCTCTCTCTCTCTCTCTCTCTCAAAATAAATAAAACTAAAAAAAAAAAAAAACAAAACATGTTCTGATAGTAAGGACAGATAATTGGGCGGATGTTTAAATAAAGTACAGATTTATCACTATTTCTGGCAAAAATGCTCCGGATGCCATCTTGATGGTGACTAAATAGCTGGTCTTTTCAAACTGAAGCAAGCAGAGTGCTATAGTGTTCCGTTGGGTAGGTGTTTGATAACTGAGGTTATATCTGACTCTGGTTACTCTTGAATAGTGTCACTAAATAAAGTTGTATTATTTGCTTCAGTGGGGTGTGCACCTGGAGAATACTGAAAGAGAAAATGCTCAGAAATCTAGGATTGGAGCATTCTGTCATTGCTCCTATTAGGCTGAAAGAGGATGGTTCCTACTTGGGTGTCATATGATATAGAAAACAGCTTGGGTTCTGCATAGATGGTGTTCTTCTGCAAAGATTTTATGCAGGCAAAAAAGCAATTTCTTCCTCTGGTGAGTTCCTTTGCTCCCTTACACTGATATAGGAGCCCATATATTGGAAAGGCTATAAATAGCTAGCAGGTGTTTCTGATGTTCGCAGGTCTGATTGCAAATATCCTGCCTTGTTATCCCTGCAAATACACATACTCATATTAGTTTGTGTGCTGTGGTTTTAAATCAGAAAATATGGTCGCTGAAATCCTATAGAACGTCATCTTAAATTCTGGAACAGTGTGGTTTGGAATTTGTCTTCATGATGCAAGGATGGCTCACAACCAGGTGCAAAGTAAGAATTCCCAGTCACCTAAACATTTTCATGTGTGCAAATATTTGGTATTACGTTGATGGGGTGCTTAGATGGCTGGCTGGGTTTTTCACTTTCCATCAGATGCTTAAAATCCCAGTTACAACTGGAGTCAAATATTAAACAGAATTCTGGGGTGCCTGTGTGGCTCAGTCAGTTAAGCATCTGACTTTGGCTCAGGTCATCATCTCACATTTCGTGGGTTCGAGCCCTGCATCGGGCTCTGTGCTGACAGCTCAGAGCCTGGAGCCTGCCTTGGATTCTGTCTCCCTCTCTCTCTGACCTTCCCCTACTCATGCTCTGTCTCTCTCTCTCTCTGTCTCTGTCTCTCTCTCTCTCTCTCAAAAATAAATAAACATTAAAAAACAGAATTCATACCAATTTGAAGAACACATAAACTATCCTGTGTGAAATGGAGTAAAAGAATTTTCAGTGCTATTTCACCCTGGAGGTGGGGTACAACTTTTATTCCTTTCCCAATATGCTTATAAAACCATACATGGGTGTTAGGCCCGAGTTTGTTTACTGGCTCTGCCCATTGCTGTGTGACCTTGGTTAAGTTTCATCTTCTCTCTTATTCTTCATTTCCTCATTTGTAAGATAGAGATAACAATTGTACCTAAATTATGGGCCTATTGTGAAGACTATAAATGCAATAATATGGGTGAAGTGCCTGGTATAAAAAGTGCACATAATAAAAGCTGACAAATGTTAACGGTGTTTTTGCTAAGCAAAACCAAGCAAACCTCCCAAAAATTCAGTTAAATGGGAAATAGGCATTAACATTATCATTTAAAATAGTTGAGCTTTTAAAGCTAAACAAAATGAAAAAATGAAATATGTTGCACAATATGTTTAGTCCCAACTATAAGTGGATCGAGTTATTTGGAAAATTAAACAGAAAGCATCAGATAAAGTGCCAGCCAGGTATATTATAAAGCAGTTGATAGACTGCAACATGACTTGCATTACATTTAAGATACAGGTTGAGATAAATGTTTGGTGAAATTTGTTCCTCCAGACAGAGCTGAAGGCTCTGTTCCTTAAAACCACATTCATGTTAACCTACATATCTTGGGGGTTTCCTATGTTATACTTAACTACTGAATTCTTTACACTGGCAGAGTTTCAAAAGGCTTAAAAATAATTTTTATAGATTTCTTTCCATCCACTTAAAAGCAATGTGAGATCTGTGTGCCTCTTCCTAGGAATGAATCTGTGTCTGTAATAAGGTTGGAAAAATGTTGTGTTCTCTACAACCTTCTTGTTTAAAATTGTTCCTTAAAATTATGCTTGCTTGCTTTTTGTGTTTCTCAAAAAAGTCAGAGGGAACTCTGCCTCTTGGTATCTGGGTATGACTTCTGTCCTGATGAAAGTAATAAAGGTGTCAGCACCTTCCCTTCATGCACAGATGGGCAGATTATACCAAAAAGAACTAGGCTGCAGGTGAAGACGCATCACCATGGAGCAGGTCCAGCTACAAGGCTTTGGACCAAGGATTCTGTCTTCAAGCAGGCAGGAGTACTGCAATTAATATGTGGGTATTTCTTAGCACTATATATGGTCTGAAATGAAGACAGTAGTAAATCTTTGATTGCTGCTTACTGTGATTAAAAAAAAAATTTCTAGTCTAGTACCAGTGGACACTTATAGTTCCACTGAGAATGCAGTAGTTAGGGCCACTCTCCACTTGGCTCCTGCCTGTGTCCTTTCTCCTTCGTTGTGATAGTTCAGTACGGCCCATGGATCCGTACCCCACATCCCACACAGGGTATGCCGCTCCACCACAAACTGGCCATGTCCTTGTGTCTGGGCAGAAACAGGGAAGGTGTCCCGTGCCTGTCTATCATTTTTTAAGTTTCTGTTTTGTAACACGGCGTCTTTTTCAGACTTATTTCTGTGGCTCTAGCTATCTGTTCCTATTGAAATGTGTACATGGTATGCTAGAGATAGAACTCCGTCTTCTGCCAAATGCCTGTGCTTTGTTATTATCAAAATGTCTGCCACAAAATATGATTACTTTTTACGTAAATGTCTAGGAATATATTCTGCAGCTAAAGGACTTTGTGGATTAAGGCGTGAAAAGATGAACTCCTGTGCTGATAAGAGCCTTGAGTAGACTTTCCTAACACTGATAATTCTTTAATTAATAGTTCCTTTATCTGTTCCACTATCAAAATTTTCTCCATTGTCGTACTGAAGACAAAGGCTGGTTATCTTGCTTCACTGGGGCTTTCCTACTTAATTTTCCTTATTTGTAAGTTTTATCTTAAGAGTTCAGAATTGTTGGGGCTCCTGGGTGGATCAGTTAGTTGAGAATCCAACTTCAGCTGAGGTCATGAGCTCGATGTTCATGAGTTAGAGCCCTGCATAAGCCTTGCTGCTGTGAGTTCAGAGTCCACTTGGGATCCTCTGTCCCCCTCTCTCTCTGTGCCCCCGCCCCCCGCCCACTGCCATTCACACACTCTCTCTCAAAAGTAAATTAAAAAAAAAAAAAAAGAGTTCAAATTATTGAACGCAAAATGTTCACAGGCATTCATAATCAGGCCCAAAACTTACGTCAGTCTTTTCCTATGTTTCTTGGAAAGGTAGTGGCAGAATGGTTAGGATCAGGGACTTTAGAGCCAGACCATCTGGATTACTGTCCCATCTCTGCCATTTCCTGGTCCTGTAACTATAATCTTTCTGGTTCTGTTTCCCCATCTAAGTGATGGGACAATATTGACACTGATCCAATATAGGAATTTTGTGAGTATTAAGTGAATTAATTCTGTAAAACACTTAGAACATATTAATTTTAACCTTTATATCTTGAGGATTTCCCATGACTTACTTGATGCATCACTAAGTGTTGTGTAAATTCAGCTAATAATGTTGTTTTTTTTTTTCCTTTAGTTCAAAATTTAATTAGCTTGATAATTCCCTTAAAGTAGTATTGGGAGACCATCTCTCATTTGGGGTTGAGAAAAGTTGCCTATAAATTCCATATCATCGTCTAAGATCATCCACAGTTACCAATAAATAACAATAAGAGTTTGGTAGTCATGTGACTTGAGTTACATTGTGTCAGCAACCTGTTCTGTCATATGTAATTTGCATCACTTTTGTAATATTCCTCACTCCCTTACTTCCAAATAAGCTCAATATTATCCACCTATCCTCTCATGGTTATAGGCTCTGATTTACATGCTTATCTCTGTGGAAGAAATTATTGTGTGCGTGTGTCTTTTTGTACACCTGCAGGGCTATCATTTTCATATGCTCAGAATCTAAACATGTATAATTTGAGATTCACTTTGAACAGAGTCCATGAGAATGTTGGAGGGGTCATCTGGGTCAGTCATAGGGAAACCTCAGGTTTAGCTGGTGTAGCTAACTTCTCCTTTTCTCCTTCCTGTTAGCCATATTTATGTTGTGAGATCAACCTGGAACTCATATATGTCACAAATAGCTCATTGTCCAGAAGTGGCTATAAGGCAGGCTGGGGTATTTAGGTTCTAGCTGAGTGGTCATGGCCCTATTTCATTTTCTTCAACCATATTAAAGGAAGATAATTAATGTTGGGGGACAATTGGCAGTTTCTGCTCACATGGATATTGTTAAGTATCTTCTTCGGTTTTGAAAAAGCCAGTGAATCTCATTGTGATCTCTGTGGTAGGGTGCATTAGGAAGGTGAGGAAGTACCTGGCAAAGAAGTCAAGATGGACGTTCCCTGGGTCTTTGGAGTAACACATAACCCACACTTACTCTGAGCTCACAAGTAACTACATTATCACTGAAGGCAATATATAGAAATACTTTTGTTGGTTTCTGATACAATGACAAAGCTCTCTTTGATACTACTGGACATGGCTTCTAAGGTATGCTCTAGGCTTTTTCTGCACTGATTTTCTTCCAGAAGGCACTGTGATCAAGGTGGAGGGCCTAGCATTTCTGAAGGAAAGGGCCCATCTATATAGCAGGCAGTCAAAGTCTTCCAGAACTATTCTTTAAATTGTCAGTATGAGTCATTGTTCTTTACAGCCCATTAAACTGGCTAAAAACATTTGCTACTCCATTGAGAAGATTGCAGAATTGGCCAATGAACACTGCACTAGATACTCATTCTTGTCAAATAGGGTGGGCAGGACTCTGCAGAAATGGAACACACACGAATCCTTTGGCTGGAGAGACAGTCCGTGACAAAGAGACATTTATCACTTGGTAGAGACATAATGGGGAAGTACTGAGAGAAATCTTAGAAAAATATCCAAAGTCAAAGGTAGTTTTACTTCCCACTTTTGGCCAAGGCTGGCTTTGCTGGTTAGTATAATCCAGTAGGAGTTCATCTCTCACACAAAAGGACATTTTCCTATGGGATACACTGCCTTTTCTATGTCTATTATATCTGTTTGCCCAATGTATATACCAGTCATTATGCATCACTGCTGATCCTTGAACACAGTTGGGAATAACTGCTCAGAGCAGAGGCGCTTAGGGCAGGCCTTCTGGTTTCTATCTTGTCTCTGCCACCCGTAGGCTTTGCTCAACTGCTGTGTCCCTTCCCTAAACAAATAATAATACCTGGTACTTATTGTTGTTTATTACAAACCAAGCACAGTGCTAAGAACTCTTCCTGTGTGTTCTCATTTCCTTCCACAACTATCCTGGCAGGTAAGGGCTCGTGCTGTGGAGTTAGCCAGGCCTAGACTCAATCCTGGTCCTGGCTCTGCCTCCCACCAGCTGGTTGTCTTAAGAAAGTGGCTTAGCTTCTCTAATACTTGGTTTCTCCCACTTAAATATAAAGATGCTAATTTTAAGGATCAAATGAAACGATAAATGCATGGTACCTAAAAGTGAATAGCACATAATAAGAATTCAAAAATATTAGCTATATCCCTATCTTCCTCCCATCTGGAGGATGAGTCTGCAGCACTTTGATAACGCAAGGTGCCATGTGCTTGTGTGCAAGCAGCAATGAATGTGAAGCAGTGATTCTGGAGGTGGCTTCCACTATCCGGGTGCTGTCTGACCTGATGATCACTAAAGCTCTCTGTGGGTCCTGTCCTCTCAGGGAGAGGGAATGACACAGGTGCTTTGTAAGTTTTGCTAACTTACAAAGCTATGGCAAATACTAAAATGACTATTTTAAGAAAAAACAATTTTAGAATTATCCCAGACTGGATAAAACCAAGAGATATATGGCATAAAGTCTCAAATTGCTCAATAAAACTAGGTTGAAGAGATAGACTTCAAATTTTCCTTCAAATAGTCATATCGCACAATGAGAAATTCTAGGCCTAGAAGAAATTGCCTCAAAGTGTGCTGAATAAATACCACATGAAAGCAAACTTAAAGAATGTTTTCACATACCAGTATAACAAAAATTTTCAAGAGGAAATAGTAGGGGCATCTGGGTGGCTCAATTGGGTAAGCGTCCAACTTCAGCTCAGGTCATGATCTCGCAGTCTGTGAGTTCAAGGCCTGCTTTGGGCTCTGTGCTAATAGCTCAGAGCATGGAGCCTGTTTCAGATTCTGTGTCTCCCTCTCTCTTGGCCCCTCCCCCACTCATGCTCTGTCTCTCTCTGTCTCTCAAAAATGAATAAATGTTAAAAAATGAAAAAAGAATAAAAATAAAGAGGAAACAATAATGGAGATGGTTGTGAAAATTCAATTTTCTCATTTCTTTTGTTTTTTTAAGCAAAGGGAATAAATATGGATTTGTACTATGCATACTCTTGTTGTGAAGTTAATTCCTTAATTCTTTCCAGTTCCCTTTTTGCTATAGAAACTTTATATTATATGAGTTTCTTCCTCTCTCTCTCTCTCTCTCTCTCTCTGTATGTGTGCATGTTTGCATGTGTGTGTTTGGACAGGGAACAGATGCCTATCCCCATCTGAAGATCAGTATCACACAATAATCACAGAGAAGAAGAAAAATCTGAACTACTATTTCATACTGCTTCTATGTCTTTGATCTCTATTACATTGTTGTTTGTCAGGTAGATATATGTGAGTGAGTAGCTTTCATCTTGTGGTAGGGACTGAGGCTCGGTCAGTTTTCATTGTACCCCTGAGATCATGTCACAAGGTTTTGCTTAGATTACCGATGTTCTCTTTACAATAGGAGCTCTGTTTCAACATTGCACGCATACAATACATTTCCCAGGTATTCCTAGAACTTCTGGGGATACCTGACATATGTAGTGGGTGTGTTTACCAGAGAGTTAAAGTAATAAGTATAATCAACACTACGTGATACAACATTAAAACAGTGGCATCTGTATGAGGTGGAACTTCATCTCATGTCACCACATTTGTGATTTTCCGAGGCTATGCCAGCCAGCTAGCTTATGATGAGAACTATGCCACGTGGGCTTTCTGATGCTGTTCATGGGATTCCTTAAGGTGTCCAGGTGGATGTCCTTCAGAATCTTTGACGTGTGATCACATGGCTGCTGTTGCTGTGCATGAATTGGCCTTGACTTTGTTCATTCCGCTGCCTCAGGGGGCCCCTAAGCCCATACTAATTTATAAGGGAAGAAGCACTTGTTTCCCTTCCCTGGTGGTCATCAGACCTCCCCTGCCATCCATCACACAGGCCCTCGAAAGTAAGGCAAATTGTACCACCATGACCCTCTGAAGGCTTGTTTTCCTCTTAAGTCTGAAGACTTTTCTCCTTTTGTAGCTCCCACCCCCGCCCTGTGTCCGAAGTTTTTGTTTTTTTGTGTTTGTCTATCACAATATCTTCTGACAGAAACTAAAATCCTGCTTCGTGACACAGAAAATTATTGATGTATTATACCTCTCATAACCATTGTAGTTTTCAAAAATTATTTGCACTTTTATGTTTAACTCTGTCTTATCTCAAATTAAAGCAGCCTGCATTTGTTACAGTCATTCATTTCTTTCAGTACATGTAACCATTTTGAACCTTCCATATGTAAGAATTTTTCTATGGAGAAAGAGTGAATCGTAGTTGGGATTTTCCTCATGGTGATACTTTTTTTTTTTTTTAATTTTTTTTTCAACGTTTATTTATTTTTTGAGACAGAGAGAGACAGAGCATGAATGGGGGAGGGGCAGAGAGAGCGGGAGACACAGAATCAGAAACAGGCTCCAGGCTCTGAGCCATCAGCCCAGAGCCTGACGCGGGGCTCGAACTCACGGACCGTGAGATCGTGACCTGGCTGAAGTCGGACGCTTAACCGACTGTGCCACCCAGGCGCCCCCTCATGGTGATACTTATAATCAAGGTACATGGTCTTTAAAAATAAGAAATAATTACTTCACATAAAATTCATAATCACAAAACTCTGTTTTTTTTTTGTTTTTTTTTTTTAAGAGCTAACATATTTATCTACCCTCCCTGGCTCCTGATGGTATTCATACCTGCAAATACACTTGCTCAGCTGGAAGGTACTGGCCCGTGTAGTTGTTTGTGGCTGGCACACCTTTCTGATTGGCTGGATCCAGGTATCTAAATGACCACAGAGTATCACTTGCTAAGTACTTTGAATATCACCCCTGAGTGGACATAAATCAGGCCTTCCCACACTGTATACTTGTAAGGTCTAATTTTTCTTTAGTGGTTATAACTTAACCACTTTAGGGTATATTGAGATGCATATATTCTTCACCTCAGTGCCTTGTAGGCCACCTTTGTAAGAACTCAGAGGTGTCTACTCTGCACCCTTAGTGCATAGAAAGCATTAGTCAGAGTTGTGAACAGGAAATTTTTCTCTTCCTGAGCTCTCTTTGTTCAGTCTCAGGCTACATCATGCCTTCTTCCTTTCATACGTTTTCTAAGGCCACCTCCTCCTGCAGAGACAGGTAGTAGCTCATCAAGAAAGCTGTGGCCCTGATAGAAAGACAGATGCACACACACATTTAATTATAAAAGAATGCTGCCTGTCACAGAGAACAGCCTGAGACGTTCGTGGAGTAGGGGGATGTCAAGTGGGCTTGGGTGACTGGAGGATGGGGGTGCAGTGAGTTCGCATAAGGAAGCAGGGGCCAAATTTCATTTGATGAAGTCTGGACATTTCTTACAGGTGTTGAAGAGTCTCTGGAGGGTTTTAGACACAAATCTTACAACTGGATTTTACTTTCAAGAATACAAACTGTGGGGCACCTGGGTGGTTCAGTCAGTTAAGCGACCGATTCTTGGTTTCATGATCACAGTTTGTGGGTTTGAACCCAACATCAGGCTCTGTGCTCACACTGCAGACCTGCTTGGACTTCTCTCTCACTCCCTCTCTCTGCTCTCCCCCACCCATCTTAAGTAAATAAATAAACTTAAAAAAAAAAAAAGAATGCAAACTGTGACAATGATGTGGAAAATAAATGGGGTGGGGGAGGGGAACAAGGCCAAGTTTGGACTGTAGGAGACTAGTTGGTGGGCTATGACAATCAATCCACATGAAACAAAATAAAACCCAAATTAAGACAGTGTCATGGAAACAAATTTGAAAGATATTTCGGATGCTGAATCAACTTAACCTTATGACTGATGGAATGGGGCAGGAAGGAGGAAAGAACCAAGAGGGCTCCCAGGTTCAGACCATGTCATAGGTAGGTGAAGGTATCATGCTGTGATAATAGAAGGTGGGCTAGCTTTGCCCCAGGGTGGGTTTGAGGCTGGAGGGGATTCAACCTCCTCCTTGAAGCCTTTCATGACTGACCTGGCCAGAAGTCTCCCTCCTTGGAAATTTGAAAGCTCTGAGGGATTGTATCTTGTGTAGGATAACCAAAAAAAAAAAAAAAAAGATCTGAAGGGAAAATTGAAGAGCAATGGAAGTCTCTTTGCATTACTTTTGCACTAGAAACTGTCACGTTACTAAGTAGTCATAGACAGGGGTTTGCCCACACCCCTGGGTGTGGGCATTAAGGGGACATTATCTGTACAGAATTTAAAAACAAATAAAGGTACTTCTAATTATCACCATATACCAGTCATTCTGAACAATATGAGTGATAAAATATTCTTCCCCCTCATAATATCTTTGGTCTAAATTCTGAATAATTACTCTAAATAATATGTATGTAAATTTCAAATTAGCACATTTTTAGGACTTCCCTTTTGATAAACATTGCATTCTACATGAAAGCTAACTCAAAGAACTTCCTCATGATGGAGTTGGCTCTGGACGCATACAAATTCGTGTGTTCGTTTCATGAGTAAATTTATAACATTCAAAATCGCTGGAGCTTGCTCTAGGCAGCTTGTGTCTCTGATCCCTGTGACACTACATATTCCTTCATTTCCAGAGTAGATTTTAAATAAACAACAATACCACTGTGATTATGAAACCAAAGAAACAGAATGTGAGCCATTTCATTGCTTTCATCCTATCCAACCACTTTGAATATTTATTTATTTATTTATAATCTAGAACAGTGAGGGGAGCCTGGATGGCTCAGTCGGTTGAATGTCTCACTCTTGATTTTGGCTCAGGTCATGATCCCAGTTTGGGATCTGATTTTGGCTCAGGTCATGGGATTGGGCCCCGGGTTGGGCTTCTCTTTTTCCTTCTTTCTCTTCCCCTGCCCCACTCATGTTCTCTTTCTTTCTTAAAATTAATTAATTAATTAAATCTAAAACAATGAGTTCCAACTGTGCAGTGTAATTTGTTTCCAAGTATGAACTTTAGTTTCAAAGTTTAAGACTTCATGTTTTATTATTATCTATACAACTTCAATGTATTCTTCTCCTCCAAGTGTTGTTATACTTATTTTAAAAAAGTTTTTTTTGAGTGTTTATTTTTGAGACACATAGAGAAACAGAGCACCAGTGGGGAAAAGGCAAAGAGGGAGACACAGAATCCAAAGCAGGCTCCAGGCTCCAGGCTCCAGGCTCCAAGCTGTCAGCACAGAGCCTGACATGGGGCTCAAACCCATGAACCAGGAGACCATGACCTGAACCAAAGTTGGTTGCTTAACTGACTGAGCCCCCCTAGACGCCCCCTTCAAGTGTTGTTTTAAACTTAAAGAATGAATCAAAATAAAACTTCACATTCAGGGTACAATTGAGTAATTGCCTAAATTGTATCTTTTGTAGAATTTTAGTTTTAATAAAATTCATTTGTTAGTCACTGGAAAATTACTTATATAAACTATATCAGACTGTATCAAAGTTCACACTGTTTATTAAATAAATTTAATTATTTTAAATTTAATTTAATAAAATTATTAAATAAAGAGCTGTGCATTTTTTCTTTTTTTGTATTCTAATATTTTAAAAGTATTTTTTAATTTGCATGATTTTATATATGAAGTTGAATGAATATTTATTTTTTGGCCATTTTATGGTTTGTTTCATTTCATGATTTCCGAATACATTTTTCCATATAGAGGAAGAGATTGTTAAAAATAATGCACTCTCAGGGGCACCTGGGTGGCTCAGTCAGTTAAGTGTCCGACTTCGGCTCAGGTCATGATCTCACAGTTTGTGAGTCTGAGCCCCTCATCGGACACTGTGCTGGCAGCTCAGAACCTGGAGCCTGCTCAGATTCTGTGTTCCCCCCCCCCCCGGCCCTCCCCTGCTCATGCTCTCTCTCTCTCTCTCTCTCTCTCTCTCTCCTTCAAAAATAAATTAAAACATTAAAAAAAATTTTTTTAAATGATGCACTCTGGGCATCAAATATGCTAGGTATACCCTGGTCATGGAATATGCATGCTGTGCTAAACAGTCATGGTTTTCATAAGGATTTTTTAAATGTAAGTCTTCCTAAACCTACAGTTACTTAAAAAGAGATACTTCATCACAGGAAACACTGAGGATGGTAGAAATTTCATTCTTTTACTGCATATGTTTATTTGAATTATTTTTAGCGTTGAAAATTCCCTATGCATTAGTATGAATGTTTGAGAATAACAGCAGGAACAATTAATGTTAGCTGATACATCCCAAACAAAAACAACTGCAATCTTCACCTCTCTTTAGAAAATAATTGTTTCACAAGACAAGCCCCTTGGGTACAGCTTTTGATTTCCTAAATGCTGTGAAATAGCTATTCATAATTCAGGACAAGCAGCAAAGTGTCCACGTGCCTGTCCGATGGAGACTTGCAATGGTGCCATTTAGCTCTGTGCAGTATTGCTGTGCTACAAACACCCGCTTGAGTCTCAGGGAGATGGGAAGTGTTAATACTTTCTTTGTACGAAAAGTGAATATTCTTGATGACTTTTAGTGCCTGTTGGCAAGTCTTCATTTGTCTATTCATTCCTCCATTCAAGAAAAATCCCTGTGCCAGTCAATGTGACACTCAGTGATCCTTGCCCTGCTGATAAGAGTATGCAGGAACCACCGTGATGTTTCTGTAATCCCATTAGGAGAGTCAGTGACGTGGTTGGGACCATCAGCTGGCTCTCCTTGCCTACCCTGCTCTGTGCACTCCCCTCAACCACATAACCACACAGGTTGGGACTAGAAGGGATATTCACTTGTGCTACTAGCATTGGGTGAGAGCTGATGGCTAAATGGAAAGGTAACGTACTGTAATAAAAAGAGAGACTTAGAGCTGGTTTTATCACATCGGTCACACACTGAGGGAGATGAAGTTGTGTATGTGTTTGTGTAGGAGAGGATGGTGGGTAAGAATTTTCCTATTTTCATCCTGTTTTACAGAGATTGAGGACCAGAGAGACTGGGTGGCTATCTCACCATCACACAATGTGTTAGTATTTGAACAACCATGTTTGAATAAATATTCCAATTTTTAGCTATTTACATGACTTTTATAAATATCCCAAAAGAATCAGGCTCTGTATTTTCTCATGGTGAATAAGCAAACTTTTAGTGTGTTCTTCCTAACGCTATTGCATTTATTCTGAAACAACCAGTGGTTTCCATGTCACTATTTGAGAAAAGCATGATCGAAATGAGTTTCGATTCCTTGAATTTGCCATGAGATTCCTGGCTTCTCTGCCTTTGCCCTTCCGTGTGCTCAGTCTTAAAATACCTCCCCTGTCCCATTCACTGCTGATTATCAAAGGGCTATTCATTCACTAAGGTTCAGCTCAAAGTATGTAACCTTTCCGTCAAGCCTTATCCCAATAGTCCCAGCTGAAGTTAAGCCTCTGTACACACAAGCGAAGTTACACCTCTTTATAGTGTTATTTCATTCTCTCGTTTGTCAAACATCTTTATTTCCCATTAGAAGGCAAGCCCCTTGAAGGAAGACACCTTGCCTTATTTATTTCTCTACCCCCTAACAACTAACGTACAAGGACACACAAGCTCTCTCTGAGCCCTTCTTTCAACTCAGATCAATTTGAAGATTAAAAAAATGGAAGATAGTAAATTTATCCTGGGAAAGTGGCATTGTTAGTTAACCTTGTCTCATCAATTAAATGCTAAGCTTCTTGAGGGCAGGAGGAGTCTTTGTCTAAAACTACCTTATTGTTTTCCACAATGTTGGCACCAAGTCCTAGGCTCCATACACTATGACTGATTTATCCAAGTGCATGAAAAGGGAAGTGAGGAGGTTGAGATAATCTATTAACTTTAGGGGGGATGGAGTTCTGGAAATGTGAGTTTCACTTGGCTTTTCAGATTCTGGCCTCTTTGCTTTTTTGTCGTAAGTCTAACCACATCCAGGTGTTATATTGTTAGGCACTTCCTTTTGGTAGATTATCTTACCCTTTCTCTTCAAGTTTTTGAAAACTTCATGCTCATAACTTGGCTTTTAGTTTGCTTTCATTTTGATTTTGAATTTTTGGAAGCAACTGAATTAGTAAGTCTTAAAGTGAACTTGTTTGAGGTGTCAGTACATTTATAAATATATAATAAATACTACAAGTTTCTAAATGTTCTCTGCAGGGCCCTTCTCTCAATCTGGTTCCTGGAAACTCAACCAAGTGTCTGAACAGAGGTTGACAAGATGTGAGCAGAAATTACAGTGAGAGGTTTTTTTGGAGGTTAGGAAATAACTAAAAATGAGAATATTTATGCTGGCAAAGGTGTCGAAATAAAGTGGAGCAGTAAGATAAGTAAAGCAGCATGTGCAATGCAGGGCCAAAAGCTGTCTCCCACTTCAACATTGGAGTAGCCCTTAGCCTGCTTTGTCTTTAAAAGAGAATTTAGGTTGGGGCCCCTGGGTGGCTCAGTCAGTGAAGCGTTAGACTTCGGCTCAGGTCACAACCTCATGGTTTGTGAGTTCAAGCCCCGCGTTGGGCTCTGTGCTGACAGTTCTGAGCCTGGAGCCTGCTTCAGATTCTGTGTCTCATTCTCTCTCTGCCCCTCCCCCACTTGTGCTCTGTCTCTCTCTGTCTCTCAAAAATAAATAAATGTAAAAAAAATTTTTTTAAGAGAGTTTAGGCTATCATCTTGGTTATGCTTATGTCATTTTAACTTGTGAGACAGTACATCTATTCAGAATGGTGCTTGAAGATGAGTGAAATAAATTAGGCAGATGTATTGTATGTATTGCTGACAGAATAGTTCAAAACAGGGAAAGACGCTCAAGATAAAAACTACCAGGATATAGGAAAAGGAACTTAAAGAAAAAACACTCTCAAGACCTTAGCTCTAATGGAAAAATAGAAAGATATGGACCTCTACAGAGTTCTTAACTAAAAGGAGTCTGGCCTATTTTAGTTATTTTGATTTGCCAACACAGAGAGTCAGTTCAGTAGTGGAATATTCTATGATTTATATACACTCATCATGTAACTGATGCTAAAAATAATAAGTGGTTGTCGTAAGTGCCATTTCTCTTGCTCAAGTGCATGAGTCTTCAGAGGGACAATATAATCCAACAATTATCAGAGAATGAATATATATGTTCTAAGTAACTGACATTTGTCCCTTTGGAGGCCAAAACATTTTTTGAAGTGACTATTTCTGATGAAATTCTTTTGAATAAAATGGGTTGAATTCTTTGCTTCAAAAAAATGGATATATTAAACCTAATTGAAAGTTTTGCTGTGGATTCAATCTTCTCATTAAGAGCATAGTTATTACTCTGTTATATAACACAATCATTCCCTCTGGCTAATTAGGAAATGATCATGAAGTTATGAGGATTATGTATCAAGTGAGAGGAGTTTGGGATCTTGCCATATTTATTTTGCTTGTTTAGAGAACATTTCTTCATCATGTATCTTGGTTCTAAGTTGCGTCCTAGATATTGAGGTTACAAGGTAAATGCTTTCATGACAGGTTAAAGGTAGTAGAACTTGCCAATAATGTTGATAATTTAAGAAATTATTTTTCTTGGGGCGCCTGGGTGGCTCAGTGGGTTAAACGTTCGTTCAACTCTTGTTTTTTGCTCAGGTCATGACTCATGGTTTGGGAATTCAAGCCCTCTATTCAAGTCCTGCTTGGGATTCTCTGTCTCCTTCTCTCCCTCTGCCCCTCCCCTCTCACTCTCTATCTCTCTCAAAAAATAAACTTTAAAAAATAATGAAAATAAATTATTTCTCTTGGCTTTATATTTTATGTACAATTGACGATTACTAACAGAAGGTTTGTAGAAGATAACAGAAAACCTGTTTCCAAGAAAAAACTCTCCCACCAAAACAAAGGGAGGCAATTTCCTGTATGCAGACCAAAAGAGGTACATTGTGTTCCTCCTCCCACTTTGGAAGACAAAACATTCAGGTTATGTCAGAACATCCTATCTTTCAACAATTATCTTGAGCTGCATGTGTCCTACATAGAAAAAGGCATGGAAAAAATTACAAGGCAGTACTAAAGCCTTTGAGAAACAAGTAAAGAAAATTTCTAATGCCAGGTACTATAGGGAAATAGTTGTTATCAAAAGTTCCTCTCTCCCACTTATTAGAATATATCAGAGCTAGTAATAGAAAATGTGGTTACTCCTCAAGACACAATAACAGAGTAATGGTTAATGAATTATAGAATAATGGACTCTAGTATGAGTTTGAGTCGTGATTCCCCTAATTATTAGCATATAACACTAGGCAAATTTCACCACATCAATTTCCTTATCTGTAAAATAGGTTTCATAATAATATATATTTTATTGTGAAGATGAAATGAGTTAAGATATTTGATGTGTTTTGAACAGCCCTTGGAATATAATAAAATAATTGAACAGAAATTGTTATTTGCTACTATTGAAGTAGCTACCAGATAATAAAATAAAATATTTTATAATAATAGCCAACTTGACAATAAATTATATTTAATAAAATAAAAAATAAAAAAGAATATGGTAAGTGCAAAATATAATAATAAAAATATCAGTAATAGTTAAAAATTTTTTTTAATGTTTATATATTTTTGAGAGAGAGAGACAGATTGCGAGCAGGGGAAGGGCAGAGAGGGAGGGAGACACAGAATCCGAAGCAGGCTCCAGGCTGTGAGCTGTCAGCATAGAACCCAACGCGGGGCTCGAACTCACGGACCGTGAGATCATGACCTGAGCCAAAGTCGGACCAACTGAGCCACCCAGGCACCCCTAAAAATATCAGTAATAGTTAAGAAATTGAGGAAGTTATTGAACAATTGAGGAAAATTTTTTTCGACAAATACTTATTATGTGTCTACCATGTACCAGACACTTTGTTACTAGGAGTTAATATACTGAGAATGTTATCTGGGAAAATTGTAAGATCATATTTGAGAAATCTTTGGCAGAAACTGTTGAGTCGCAAATATCTGGTCCTTCCGGAGCATATTTGATTTTAATTTTGTTTTCATCTTTCAGGGCAAAGATCATGTAATGAACAACTGTATGTAAAGAGATATTCCACATACACTGTGTCAGCAGAGCATCCATTTAATCTGGAGTGCCCTGTGAAATACTGTACTAAGAAGCCTGTTGTGACCTGGTGCAAGCTCAAAGGAAAAAACTGTTTACCTCTTGCATATAAACTTCTGGGATACACAACTTGGAAAGAAGGGGAGAATATTTCAGTTTTTAGTCTTCATTTTAATCGCACGCTGGCTAGTGATTCTGGTTCATACCGCTGTTCTGCAAATTTTACATCTGGAGTTATTGAAAGCCATTCAGTAACCATTAATGTGACAGGTGAGTTCTGCACTCCAGGGCTATCTGATATTTTTTCAACATGTTTCAAGGAAAAGGAGGACCCAGATTCTCAAGTGATTATGTTAGACACTGAACTCCTGTAAATGAGAAGGTTGCCACACTCCTCAGATGGTGATCTGTGTGAGCACGTGTGTATGTAATTTTGAGGTGAGTGAGATAAAAAAGAATAGAGAAAAAAATACAATAAAAGTTCTTGTTCTTGCCTTTAGGGGGTATAGCATTTATTTGATAAATCCAAAAGTAGATCACTGAAATATGGAAAAAATTACAAAGTGAATACCAATAGTAGTAGATAGCTGTCTATTCTTTGTCCTCTTTTCCTTCTATTTTTTCGTCCACTTACCAGTCCTTGACTTTTGTTGATAACAAATCCTTGAAGTTACATTTGTGGTGCTCAGACAATTATAAGCTTGTTAATAATTCACAGTTTCCACAGAGAGCAAACAGCACACAAATAAACCTGACTCCCTGATGTGCTTTGAGGACGTTCATAGTTTTAACTGCCTCCCCAGTCCCTCCCAGAGGTCCTCAAATAGGCTCAAATATCAGGAGAACAGGTTGAAGTTAAAAACCTAGAATAAAAAAATGGAAAGCAAAGAGAGAAGTAGAGGAAAAATTTTTTTTAAAAGTTTGATTTACGAAAATCTCACATCATACTCAATGGTAAAAGATTGAAAGCTTTTCCTCTAAGAACAGGAAGAAGACAAGAATGTCTGCTTTTGTCACTTCTATTCAACACTGAACTGGAAGTTCCAGCCAGAGCACTTAGACAAGAAAAAAGAAATAAAAGGCATCCAAATTGAACAAGAAGAAGTGAAACTATCTCTATTCACAGATGATATGATTATATATATAGAAAATCATTAAAAATCCACAAAAGCTACTAGAGTGAATAGATGAATTCAACAAGGTTGTATGATCAACTAAAAAAGTCAGTGGTATTTCTATACATTACCAATGAACAATGTGAGAGGGAAATTAAAAACAAAAACAATTCTATTTATAATAGCATCAAAAAGAATAAAATACTTACAAATTAATCTAACCTGGGAGACTCAACACTTGTACACTGAACAAAATATGACTAAAAGACTTAAAATTGTTAATGTGGCAATATTTCCCAAAGTGATCTATGGATTCAATACAATTCCCATCAAAATCCCAACAAACGTTTTTTTTTTCTTTTTTTGCATAGATGAAAAAGCTGATCCTAAAATTCACATAAAGTTGCAACAAATACAAAATAGCTGAAAAAAATCTTGAAAAAGAAGAGCAAAGTTAGAGGACTCACACTCCTTTATTTTAAAATGTACTACAAAACTACAATAATCAAAACAGTGTGGTGCTGACATAGTATAGATATAAAGATCAATAGACTAGAATTGAGAGTCCGTAATAAATCCACACATCCTTGGCCAATTGACTTTTTTTGTTTTTGATAATTTATCATCAAGTTAGCTAACATAGAGTGTATACAGTGTACTCTTGGCTTCGGGAGTAGATTCCTGTGATTCATCACTTATATAAAACACCCAGTGCTCATCCCAAGTGCCCTCCTCAATGCCCATCACCCATTTTCCCTGCCCCCCACCCCTTTCTACCCTCAGTTTGTTCTCTGTATTTAAAAGTCTCTTACGGTTTGCCTTCCTCTCTGTTTGTAACTATATATTTTTGTTTCTTTCCCTTCCCATATGGTCTTCTGTTAAGTTTCTCAACTTCCACATATGAATGAAACCATGATATCTGTCTTTCTCTGACTGACTTATTTTACTTAGCATAATACCCTCCAGTTCCATCCAAGTTGTTGCAAATAGCAAGATTTCATTCTTTTTCATTGCCAAGTAGTATTCCATTGTGTATATAAAACACATCTTCTTTATCCATTCATCAGTCAATGGACACGTAGGCTCTTTCCATAATTTGGCTATTGTTGAAAGTGCTGCTATAAACATTGGGGTATATGTGCCCCTATGAATCAGCACTCCTGTATCCTTTGGATAAACTCCTAGTAGTGCCATTTCTGGGTCATAGGGTAATCAATCTTTAATTTTTTGAGGAACCTCCACACTGTTTTCCAGAGTGGCTGCACCAGTTTGCATTCCCCAACAGTGCAAGAGGGTTGCCCTTTCTCCACATCTTCACCAACATCTGTTGTTCCCTGAGTTTTTAATTTTAGCCACTCTGACCAATCTGAGGTGGTATCTCACTGTAATTTTGATTTGTATTTCCCTGATTATGAATGATAGTGAGCATCTTTTCATGGGTCTCTTAGCCATTTGGATGTCTTCTTTTGGCCAATTGACTTTTAACAAGACTTCGAAACCCATTCAATGGAAAAATGATAGTTTCTTCAGTAAATAGTGCTGAGGCAATTGGATATACATACACAGAAAAATGAATTTGGACCTCTACCTCATACAACATGTAAAAATAAGTAAAAGTGGATCAGATATTTAATATAAGAGCTAAAACAATAGAATCTATGTTTGTATAAAATTTTAATACTATTTTTCCTTAGAGGAAAACATAGGAGTAGATCTTCATGATCTTGGATTTGTCAATATTATTTTGCTACAGCATCAAAAGCATATATACATAAATACATAAATAAATAAATTATACTTCATAAAAATTAAAAACTTTTGTACATCAAAGGACACTATAAAGAGAATGAAAAGACAACATATGGAATGTGAGAAAATATTTGCAAATCATGTATCTGATAAGGGACTAGTAACCAGAATATATAAAGAAGTCTTACAACTCAACAACAGATAAGCAACTCAATTAAAATGGGCAAAAGACTGAATAGACATTCCTTCAAAGAAAATATATAAATGGCCAATAAGCACATGAAGAAATGCTCAATGTCATTAGTTATTAGAGGAACGCAAATCAAAATCACAATGAGACACCACTCACACACACTAGGATTACTAGAATTTTTTTTTTAATGGAAAATAACAAGTGATAGCAAAGATGTGGACAAATTGAACTCCTTGTACTGTGCTGGTGGGAATGTAAAATGTTGCAGTTGCTTTGGAAAAGGTCTGGCAACCTTTCTTCAAAAGGTTAAACATAGTTCCCACAAGACCCAGCAATATCCAAGTGAAATGAAAGTATATGTCCACATTAAAACTTGTACATGAATGCTTATAGCCATACTATTCACAAAAGTCAAAAAGTCGAAACAATCCAAATGTTTGTCAAACTGACAAAGGAAATGTGTTATATTCATACAGTGGAATATTATTCAGGCAAAAAAGGAATGAAGTACTGATATGTTACAAAACAGTTGAACTTCAAAAACATTGTACTAAGTAAAAGAAGCCAGATATAAAAGATTACATATTATAATCTTGATTCTGTTTGCATGAAATACGAAGAACAGAAAAATCTGTGGAGATAGAAAGTGCCTAATGGCTGCCAGAGGCTGGCAGAAAGGGTTAATGGGAGTAACTACTTAATGTATATGGAATTTCCTTTGGGGATGATGAGAATGTTCTGAAACTAGATAGTGCACAATACTAGAGAGTTGTACAACATTACACTAAGTTGTATGCTTTAAAATATTAAAATAATAATATTTATGTTAAATTGACCATGAAGATTACTGCAAAGAGAAATTTCAAAGAGTTCTGGTGCAATAGTAATGTCTGAAATCTAAATGCAGACGTATGCAGTCACTTCCTCTATGGACACCATTCATTTGAATGCATACACTTTGTGTTTGTAAAAATTAATTTATTACTATATATGCACACTTTGGAGTCCATCTTTTAACTCCCTTAAAGTAACCCAATGAAGGAATCCACTTAAATTCCTTAAAAATCTTTTAAGTTATTTTAAGACCTCTGAAAACAGCCTGGTAAAGGAATGCACAACAATCTAGCGCTGGTTACAACCTCTATCATCAAGCACAGAAGTGTAGAAGGGATTTAAGGCAGAGTTGGAGACCCTGCTTTTGCAAATTTGTTATCAAACTCAATGCTAATTGCCTGTGACTATCCGTGCATTGGCTTATAAACCTCTTTGGAATGGAAGCTGTGTCTTAAACATCTTTGCTTCTCTACAAATAGATGGCACAGTGTGTAGCACATAGTAGGTGTTCAATAAATATTTCTTTATAATTCTTAAATGAATTAAATAACATCATCTATGCAAAGTGAAACAATTGCCTTTAACAACCTGGAGAAGCTTATACTATAGATTATGGAATGAATCCTTTCTGGAGAAAATTGCACATTCACATAATGAGGTAAAATATTGAATTTTTTAAGAAGCAGTACTTTTTAAACTGGCAAAATAAAATGATAAAAATAAGCAAAACTTGCAAAACATTACTTCCAGGATATTAATGATACTATGAAATAGTAATTCAGTGCTATTAGATTATTTATATAATGTATATTAATATAATGTATAATAAAATTAAATGCAGTGGCATTGAGTCCACTCTCCTTGGAAGAGGGACTGTCTTGTGTAATTCTGTCTTCTTTTGTGGGAATTAACCCCCTTCTGTGCAAGAGGGAGGAATTCAGCCAAGGTCAGAGGCAACCCAAAAATGACTTATGACATGGCAGTGTCCCAGGGGTATTACTGTGTCTCCTCTGTCCCATTTTGGGGTCATTCCACAGCCACTACAGATGGTTGCACAGTTTGTAAAGTGCATAAAGGTTCCTGTTCTAGGAAAAAGTCGGAGCTGAAATTAGGATCAACAATCTGTCTCCCTTGGGGAGGAAGGGGCCAAAGGGAAGAGAGGCAGCTTCTCTCTTGAACCCTGTGCCTGTGGGGCGGGGGGGGGGTGGGGGGTGGTGGGGGGCGATGTGCTTATTAGGATCACACTGGGGATGAGCAAGAAAGATGGAGATGTGAGAAGGAAAAGCTACCTAGAAGACAGGAAGGGCTTTTTAAATTTCCCTTTGGAGATTCCTATTCTAATTTGTACTCTCCTGACTTTCTTATCACTTTTGAATCAGTGCTCCTGCCCTAAGGGGAGGTCCCCAGGACTTTGCTTTGGCCGTCTACTCTTGTCTGGCAGCAACCTTCACTCTGGAATTGCTTCCTTCCTGGAGCTTCATGAGCATCTCAAACTTTCATTATCTTCCTTCCAAATCTTCCAATCAGCCGTATGGACTTTTTGTCTTTAGTGTTTCCTGTTTTAGTCCATTTCAGCCAAACATCTTCCTAATACACTTCACTTGCCTAATAAATGTCTTCCATAATGCTGCTCCTTTCCTGAGTCCCTGCAGAGCATCTGTGGTGCTTCCCATGTTGGGCTCCCATTTAACCAACATTCAAGGCCTTCCACAGTCCACCCACACCTACCTTCCTTGATTGCTTCTGGACTCCACCATGAACCTCTACTCCAGCCCCACAGCCTTACCTGCCATCGCATGTCTTCACCCTATGCTGCCTGCTCTCTCCACTCATAGGGCAACCACTCATCTGCCTCCACTTACCACAATTCTGGCCTTCCTGTCAAGCCCAGCCCATTTCCCACATTCTTAAGGAAGCTTTCCATGTTCACCCTAGGGGAAGTGATTTCTCTTTTCTAGCAAATTTTATGCCATTTAAGGTCTGTGCCTCTCATTTATCAGACATTTCCTTGCACTGTAGTAATGTATGGAAATGTTCTTTATCCCATGAAGAATTATAATGTCTGGAAAGCAGGAACTGTGTCATATTTTTCTGGGTCATCCTTGCTTCCTTCACAAAAGTCAAATGAATTATTTCAGAATTGGCTTTGAAATGGGTGTGAATTTGCCTTTTATGAAGTGATGAAAGCAAACATAATAGGGAAAGAGTTCAAGAAAAATTCCTTTTCCTTCTGTATGTGGGAGTACTCAGTGAGCTGAGTACCGAAGGAGAAAAATATACTATAAAATTATATTTAAAAACAATGCTTTGCATAAAAATGATGTGGAGGTGTGACACAAAAAATATTTCTCCCCTTCAAATATCTCTCTTTGGCGCTATTGGGAATTTTCCTGTTTTGCATCTGACTCTCTTTCTTTGTCCAAGTTAAGAATTGGTCCATGTAAGAACAGGGCTGTGGCAGAGTCAGGGCTTGGACGCTGCTGGGAAAGCAGTATTCTCCCAGAATGAGGAAAAGTGCTTTGCAAAGCCCCAGAAGAAAAGGTGACAGAGCTGGGGAACAATCCCTGGAATGCACATGGGCCTGTACATCCTCCCCAACCTCCCTTGGTCAGTCCGTGATTAGGAACTTCACAAAGTCAAGTGGTCATTCTCTTAGCAGAAAAGTGAGAGTGGTATGAGTAGGCAGGAAGTGAAAGGCACAATCTCTGTTTCAGAGTGAGTAGTCAGCATGGCCTCCAAAGCATCCTTTCCTTGTGGCCCTCCACACTCACTTGGAGCACCTGCTGAATGAGCATCCTGTTTTTCCAAGTGCCAGAAGGTGTCATACAGGCTGTATTCTGTCCTTATACTTAATAGGGAAAAGGGAATCAACGCAGACAGATGACGTTTGTGTTGTATTTAGGGTAATTTTTCAAGCCTCAAAATAAATCTAGGGACTTAACTTTGTGTCCGTGATCTTTGAGGTGGTGATTTGCACATCATGCAAACTCCTTTGAGCTGGGTTACTGGGTTCGGTTGGTGTGCAAATGCAGGAGTCCTCTCAGACTAACTCTGACTCTAGACACACATAAGTATTGTTTTTGCAACCAGTTTCAATTCTTTATCTTGCTTTTCTATTTCAGAACAGACTCAAAATAATTCAGAATACCCTCTAATAAGTAAGTATCAAACTAGTCAAATAAAAATAAGGAAATAAGATTGTTTCATGGTTGAAGAAAGGATAAAAGTTGGATTTTCCTAATGGAGTGAATTTTTTTTTGTATTAGGTTTTCTATGTGGGAACCCTTGTCCCTATTTCTATTCATACCCTGCCCCCAGACAGCTGTGTCTGTTGTTGGTAATGACTTGGCTGCTGTCCTAACCTAAGCAGCAGCTGCAGCATGGATAATGAAGACTTTGTTACCACTCTGTTGTTATCTAAGCACTATTTGCCCAGCTTCAGTAGCTCCTGACCACCTTTACCTTGAACCAAGCATATGAGGAAGAAGGTAGATAACTATGTTAATATATTTAGAAATAAAAATTTGCTGCATAAAATACTTAACATATATACAAAATTAATGCTGTGTGATGCATTCTGATTTTTTTCTATCCTGTTGTGATTCTTATTTTTAATGTTTTTTGTGGTCTATTAAATTGTTTCACGATCGGTCGATTAGTTGCAACCTATCATGGACAAACAGAACATTAACGCATGTTAACATTGCTCATAGCAATGAGTATAAGCTGTATGCCCGGCAGAGCATATTTGGAGATAACAAGGCTATCTGTAGATAACAAAATTATATAGTATATGGAGATACCAAAGAGTTACGAGACAACAAAAAGACCTTTGTGTTAAAGAAACTGGAATTTAGTATCAAAAACATGTTGGCTTGGGTCCCAACTACAACTCACTAGCTATCTGACCTTGGGTAAGAGTCTTGGAACAATCACCCTTTTATCAAGGCATGGAACTAGATAAAAATAACAGTTTCCTTACTTTTCTTCAGTGGTGAATATGAGAGTTAAGTAAGACAATGTCAATGAAAGGGCTTGGTGAAGTGCTTTCTGAGAGCTGTTATGGGTATTCTTTTAGAGAGGATCAATCCTAGCAGAATTACAAATTCTTACAAAAGATGAATTTTAACCCAGAGCCACCCACATATGCTCATCAATAAAGCAAGAGGTGGGTCAGAATACTGAGGCCAGGGGTTCTGTGGGAATGCATCCCGGAAGGGAAATAGAGGCATCAGCTGGAAATCTCCTTCATTCAAGTTCTGATGATGCAGGAGGTATTACCGATCCTATTATATCTGAAATTTCCTAACTGTCTTTAGCATTGACTCACATTTCAGATACAACTGGTGCCTCAGGACCACCCTCTCAGGAAGTGACGGCTGACAAACGATGGATGCTTTATAGTTTGCTTCCTTTGGGGGCATTGCCTCTGCTCATTACCTGTTTGTGCCTGTTCTTCTGCCTTAGAAGGCACCAAGGTGGGTTCTACCTTCCATCTGCTGCTTATATGCTACACATTTGGGGGTCAGTTACTAGGGCTGTTTGATTTTTAGTTGGTTCTTGTTTTCTTTCCCATATTCTGCAAGGAGCCATGGATAATGATTTCCTCAGGGACAACATCCTTCCACCAAAAAGACAAATGGATTAATTCAGGTCCCCTCCAGTCATAGAGAGGCATGTTCTCCACAGCACAGTGCTCCAGGCAGGGCCTGTGCTAAAGAGGGCATGTGGCTGGGACTGACCCATTCCACTTGTGTCTGTCTTAAGTTTATGTGACAAGCAGCTCTTCTAAACTTTAAGGGTAGTGAAAGGGAGGTTGACATAATCTCTCAGGCCAACAAGTCTGCTTTGAGTTAGTTTGTCTCATCCTCTTTTTCAGAGCCACACCACATCATACCACTCATACATGCCCTTGCCTAAATGAAGACTGTATTTCCCAGAAGGAAATTCCTATGTCTGTACTTTCTTTTGCCACCACAAACACAGGCCTGAACTGAACTCTCACCCAAAAGTAATGCATTTGAAAAAATGTGGGTTTGGCTAGGACAAGAGAGGTGTGAAATCTTGGAAACAATTCCCTTCTGCTTGTTTAAGAATTCCTTTGGTGTCGGGAGCAAACACTTAAACATAGTAAGAAAGAGATGTGTAGAGAAAAGAGATGTGTAGAGAATTCTGATGCAGCTCTGTTCCAAAACATCCCTGTTCTCTCTCTCTTTACTTTTCCCGCTCTGCCATCTCCTCCCATCCCAGCTCCCACATGGGCAGCCTCAGGGTAGCTACAGAAACAGAGCTAGACAGAGCAACCCTTTTCTCTGCCACAAGAGAAAGCTTTGTCTGGGCAAAAGTACTTTCGGTGTTTTGTGGTAAGGACTTCCGGAGCCCAGAACATTCTCAGAATACTGAAGGAATCCTCTGTAACCCCCACTTCACATGTGCAACTCCAAGTCTCTTTCGATAGTCCCTCCCTAGCTTTCACCATCTTTCTTGAGGCTGCTTTAGAAAACTTTAGAAAAAGAGGCAGGAATAAATGCTTTGATCTACTATATCTGAAGTGAACTGGGCCATAGGAGATCCTGGCCTTTGTGGGTGAGGGGACAGCAGTGTGTCTGGCATCAGGTATAGAATGTCCCCAGAACAGGATTTCCAGCCTGTTTAAAGTGATACAGTACATCCTGCCCCTTCCTCTTGGATATGCCATAGGACTCTCCGGAGTCAGAAGGGAAGAGCCAGTGAATGTACACAAACCGAAGTGTATGTGCCTTGTTGGTTCCAGCAAATAAACACATCAAAACAAATAGCAACGCTGCCACTGGCCTGGGAGGCATCCCACCTCTGCCCCAGAATTTCAACCTAGCAATCTGATTCCAAAACACACATTCTTACCACAACCTTAACTTACAGGGAATTGGGAAAGAATTTGGTGTTGTTCTTTACTCTTCTTGGTTTCTTATTTGTCTTTTTGAATTCCAGCAGAAAAAAAGGAGCCTTCTGACACAGCAGGAAGGGAAATTAACCTGGTATGTTCCATGCATCTGTTAAAACAAATGCAATCTATGTTATACCATCTTAATCTTGATATAATATTTTAAATTTAATAAGTCTGGGGCGCCTGGGTGGCGCAGTCGGTTGAGCGTCCGACTTCAGCCAGGTCACGATCTCGCAGTCCGTGAGTTTGAGCCCCGCGTCGGGCTCTGGGCTGATGGCTCAGAGCCTGGAGCCTGTTTCCAATTCTGTGTCTCCCTCTCTCTCTGAGCCTCCCCCGTTCATGCTCTGTCTCTCTCTGTCCCAAAAATAAATAAAAAACGTTGAAAAAAAAATTAAAAAAAAAAAATAAATAAAAAAAATAAATTTAATAAGTCTATGTAACATTTACCCTGTCCCAGGAACTGTTCTAAATGCTATATATAGACTTACTTCTAAAAATGTGTTTATTTTTTTAATGTTTATTTATTGGAGAGAGAGAGAGAGAGCAGAGGAGGGGCAGAGAGAGAGGGAGACACAGAATCCGAAGCAGGTTCCAGGCTCTGAGCTGTCAGCACAGAGCCCGACACGGGGCTCGAACTCAACAAACTGTGAGATCATGACTTGAGCCAAAGTCGGACACTTAATCGACTGAGCCACCCAGGATGTGTTTATTTTACATTAATCTCCATCTGCAGCAAAGATTCTTCAGAATTCACAAGTCTCACAATAAGTGGCCTTTTGGAAGGGCATTAGTGGCAGGGTAGACCTGAAGCAGAAAAGTCAGAGAGTAGCTTGTACAGCCTTGGCTTGCTGTTGGCCTGTTATGTGACTTCAGGCTATTTAAATATTCTCACAAAAACACCTTAAAGTCTTTTGGTAGAGAATTGAGAGTTAATGAAAGAATGAACCATAAATAATCTCGTAAATGACATGTGATTTCTTCACAGACTCCCAGCAGCTAAAGAAACATGACCCTAAGTCTAGTTATTATGCAAAAACTCTCATAATGGGTGTGGGCTCATCAAGGAAGAGACCTCTCAGACAAAGCCAAGGGTATTTTGGAAGCAGTGTCGTTTCCCTACAAGTTCTTGGAAATCTAAACATAGGCTTTTTATTTGGGGCTCAATGTTGTGTAAATATTGGAACTCAAAAAAAATGGAAGATGAGGCAATACATTTCTGAAAAAATTTTTATGAGGGTCTTCAGTTAAAAACAAATAATCGTAAATGAGGTACTGCAAAGGAACGTGTCTGTGTGTGTGTGTGTAGTGTGTGTGTGTGTGTGTGTGTGTGTGTGTGTGTGTGTGTGTGCATGTTTCACTGTGGAAGGGTAGAGATAAAGTTGTAGTAACCTTCTCAAAAGTTCCAGAAATACCAAAGGCAGATACAGCCAATAATTTTATGTATAATATTAAATGACGCTCAGCATTCCTCACCAGGTTGCCCAATTTTAAATCAAACCAAATACATTCAACTTTGTAAACTCGTATTAAGTTTTTAGTAAGCAGCAGTAGGCATCATTGTGTTGTGTGCTGAAGTTTTGTTTTTTCAAGTAGGAAAATTTTCTTAAATGTTGTTTTCTTTCTTCCTATAGTGAACAACAACAAACTACATTCTGTTACAATCAGGACTGAGATCTATGAAACTATCTAAAACAATAATCTAAATAGTTTCTTGTTTAGATAAAGCCCAGCTTGGTTAAAATGTAGTCATATGTCTTCCTGTGTAGGCTGAACAAATTATTTATGATCTGAAGTTGAATTGAACGGGCTTCTCTATGTGTGCAATTATTTAGGAATTTTGTTTTAAGATGCCTGTGTCTTTTGCAGGAACTCACAGCTTTGGCCCATTTGAGTTGGCCAACATTTCAGAAAATATAGTAATGCCATATTAGATCTTTGAGATTAAAGATTTCTTAGGAAGGGACTTGTATTGAAATCAGTGGAATAGAAATCCAACGGAGAGAAAGGAACTGGTAAAATTATGGCAGGTACATATAAAAGCCGAAATTCTCATCTTATTCCACAATGGTCCCTGGAGTATATAAAAATAGTTAAAATACTGAAAACCCGGAACTGTGTATTTTTTTAAAGTGCTTTGTAAACTGTAAAATGGCATTACAAATATAGAGTAGGATAGTGGCTTTGGCGTTTGTCATCTCTATCCACAGATAGAGCCTTATGGCCTCCACCCACTTTCCTGAGGTCCTACAGGATAGGCTCAGCCACAGGACACCGTGTTTTCTTTTACATCATTCATTCTAACCAAGTTTTCCACAGAAACCAGCCATCTTTTGGGAAGGGAGCCAGGTAACTGAGTTGACAGACTTTTATACAATTGTTAAAGTACAACAGGGATCTTGTTGCTATATTGAGGACTTATGGCTATTTATTAGGTCACATGACAGTTTTCTTCTTCAAAGCTTCTTTGGAGAAATTACCCAGGTTCCTTCGAATGGGGGTTGGGACACTTTTCAGCTGAGCTAAGAGACTGAGGGGGGTAAAGCTATTCCTGCCTCATTCAATCATCCTGCCTTAGAGCTATTTCCTGGGCAGCCACCTCATTGAAGGCTAGCGGTGTACTCAGCATCTAATGCTTAGTTTCTCGGGATAGGGCCAGACGTGCATGTGTGGTAGAATTCTGCCAGGAAGGGGTAGGATATGGGTTACTTCACATACAAAATAGGGACGATAAAGGACCAGACAGGCATGTAGACTGTCAAAGACTGTGGATCTGATACCTTCACGGATTTAGACCAAACTTCATGTATGTAAATTGACTGGCAAAATTGTGATTAAAAATTGAATTAACAACTCTTAGAGTTAAAATAATATCTTCATTTTTACCTGGTAATGTCCTTGAATAGTTAGGAGTGGGTAACAAATAACTGAAAAGAGTGAGAAGCATCAGGACACATTTTATTTTAGTTTTTGTAAGTTCACCTCTTTTCCCCTTTTTTTTTCTTAATTTTTAAAAATATTTATTTATTTTTGAGAGAGAGAAAGCACGAGTAGGGGAGGGGCAGAGAGACGGGGAACAGAGGATCCGAAGCAGGCTCTATGCTGACAGCAGAAAGCCTGATGCGGGGCTCGAACTCACAAACAGTGAGATCATGAGCCCAAGTTGGATGCTTAACCGATTGAGCCACCCAGGTGTCCCTCTCTTTTTTTTTTTTTAAGTTCACCTCTTTCTCAGAAGCTTTAAGATATTTGAATTATTTGGAAGTATAATAATTTTCTTGTGATAATCCAAATATTGTAAAATTTTTCCTGCAGTTAGGCCCTCCTTTTCCAAAATTGAAAGCAATTTCTAATTCCAGGTTTTAAATCATAATAATGTATCTTGGATAACTCATCATATTTATTCTTTCTGACCCCTTAGAGGGCATCTGTTCTATTTTATTTTTAATCATTTACTTCTAAGCTGTGTTAATGCTATCCATTATCTTATAAGCTGTCTGAAGTTTCTTGTGGTATATTTATGCTTTTCTTATTAATTTGGGCTGAGAGATTGAAAAGTATTCTGTTGAGGCACTTGGGTGGCTCATTTGGTTAAACATATAGCTCTTGATTTTGGCTCAGGTCATGATCTCATGGTTCGTGGGATGGAGCACCATTTTGGGCTCTGTGCTGACAGTGCTAAGCCTGCTTGGGGTTCTCTCTCCCTCTCTCTACCCGTCCCCAGCTCATGCTCTGTCTCTCTCTAAATAAATAAATAAAACTTAAAGAAAAGTGTTCTGTGACCTCAAAAGTGAACAATAACAAAGCACAAAATAAGTACTTGGGAGGAACATAGTGTTCCTAAGACTTTCATCTTTTAACAAATAAGAATATGCTAAAAATGTGGATGTCAGCAGCAAATGTGAGGAAGAATAAATTATTTCTGGTGATGTGTTGACTCCATTTAGCATATACTAATAGTTTTCTAATTGTATGCACTACCACATCCTTAAATGGTAGTTAAAACAATCTTTTTTCTCTTATAGGTTGATATTCCCCAGCCCTTTCGGAGTGAGGAAACTGAAGTGGGAACCGGGCAAAATCCCCAAACACTGCTATCAGAAACTGGTACTTATGATAATGACCCCTGGTTCAGGGTCCAGGAAGACTCTGAAGTTTATTCTAACCCATGTCTGGAGGAAAACAAGCAGGGCATTGTTTACGCTTCTTTGAACCATTCTGTCATTGGAATAAACCCAAGACAATCAAGGAATGTGAAAGAAACACCTACAGAATATGCGGCCATATGTGTGAGGAGTTAAATTCGATCTTGATCTCCAACTGGTGATCACTGAAAGATATGCATGTCAACACCATTACCAAGCCCAACAAAAGGTTAAATAACATTCCTTGACCTGAGAAGCTTCACTTTAAGGAGGTTCATGTTGGTGCTCGGGTCTTAAGGGTTCATAGGACAAATGACTAAAATTTCTCCCCCCAAATTCTGAGGGAACTTTTTATATGACCCCCTTGAACAACAACACAAAAACCTTTCCCTCCAAGACTAAGTGATATTATGAGTAGCAGAGTGGCAGAATATTTAAACGTAGCTACATTTTACCCAATGTACAAAGCTAATATATTTTTTGGAGGATAAGAGACACATGTAAGTAAGAGAGGTTTGTGTTATCTGGATCAGTTCACTACACTCTCTTGACAAAGAAAGGATGTCCCAATTTGACTAACTAACCATCAACACAGTCATGATAATATGTTTATTTCATTCTTCCATGATGAGAAATATTCCTCTGTCCCTCTAATACTGTTTTTTTTTTTTAATGTAAAGAAGTAACTTTAGACTTGATATAAGAAAAGAATGGAAAGCATAAATGGTTCAGTAAAGATGTGGGCTACACCGACTACCGTAGAGCAGATGCTCCCTATACCTGACACGCAAATGGTTTTACATTGTTGAGCAAATATAGGTAGTAATGGAGCAATTAATGTGTGGTGCATTTATAAACAAAGTTGTGACTCAGTGGTTAGGTCACATGGACTAATGTATATGAATGTGATATAATGCTGCTGAATTAATATACTCGTGGTTGTTTAAATAAACATAAAAATAAGCATCATTGAGCAAATGCAGATTAATGACTTAAACTGCTTCATAGTTGATCTGATGGCAAATGAAAAGAACTATTAATGGAATGGAGAGGGGTGCCTGGGTGGCTCAGTCAGTTGAGCGCCCAACTGCAGCTCAGGTCATGATCTTGCGGTTCATGAGTTCGGGCCCCACGTCAGGCTCTGTGCTAACAAACAGCTCAGAGCCTGGAGCCTCCTTCGGATTCTGTGTGTGTGTCTCTCTCCCCCTCCCCTGCTCATTCTCTGCCTCTCTCTGTCTCTCAAAAATAAATAAATGTTAAAAAAAAAAATGGAATGGAGAAAAGTCTTGAATATTTAGTTGGCCAGCCCAGGTCACCATACTTTCACTAACCACATCTGTATCTTGCTGTTCTTCTTACTCCTTTCTAGGGAAGTCAGGGCAAATCATCCAGAGTGAAGTGGTATAGCTTCATAACAATTCATTAAAAATTTTGTAGTTGCAGCCACTTGAGTAGAGCAAAAAGAGATGGGTTCAAACTTTCTGAATTTCCAGAGTACTTGAGTCTAATTATGTCAAAAATAGCCTACAACTTCATTCAACAGCATGAGTCTATTAGGCTTCTCAGGTGCTGCCACTGAAGAATGCAGTAGATTCTTCAGCAGCACAAATATGTGAGCTGCTGCACAAATGAATGCGGGATGTGTGTGTGTGTGTGTGTGTGTGTAAGGGAGGATAGATGACTTACAGAAGTGGTAAAAAAGACAAACTGACAAAACTGACATTCCATTTCAGTTTCCTAAAAAGTTTAAAATACTACAGCAAATGGATCATTTAAGAAAATGTATGAAAGTAATGTATGAAGTTGCGGGGACAGGAGTATGACATCCCATACAATTTTTTATGCCATGAAGATAAAACTGGGACTTTGTGGTGGAGCTTTCCTCATGTAACACTGGCATTAAGATTTTGCCCATTAGATTGAGATTGTGAGTCACTGTTATCTAGCCAGTGTGATATGGCTATACCCGAAATTTTGAGCAATCAGTTCCAGGTAGGCTCTTTCAGCCAAGCTGCATTTATGGGCAATTACGTACAAAAGATATATTAGAATAACTGTTTGTGGTATTCTTAAATATAGAAACAGGAAGTATGGGGAGGATACATTTAGCTGTCCTTATCAGATAAACACACAATGCTGAACAGTTCCTTCATAATTTTTTAAAAATTTAAACAAAATATGTCTGTGTATTATTGAGGATATTCTTAGCATGTCTTATAGTAAAAATAACGTTGGTAAAGATTTCACTTCTATAAATGATTTATTCTTACATTTGTACCATGCTGCCAAAATTCCAAATCATTGATGTTTTTATTCCTTCTTAATAAAACCTATCAGAGTTATACATGTATTTCCCCCAACAAATCTACTCAGTATTATTTACATGGTGTATTTAATTAAAGAAATATGAGAAAAAGAATATGTATATAATTTAATGATTTTTCATGAATTTTTTTGACAATTCAGGAGTATTTATTATTAATAGATACAAACGTCTTATTTCTTTTTTTTAAATTTCTTATGCAGATTTTCTTTTCTTTTTATTTTTTTTCAATATATGAAATTTATTGTCAAATTGGTTTCCATACAACACCCAGTGCTCATCCCATAAGGTGCCCTCTTCAATACCCATCACCCACCCTCCCCTCCCTCCCACCCCCATCAACCCTCAGTTTGTTCTGTTTTTTTTTTTTTTTAATTTTTTTTTTCAACGTTTATTTATTTTTGGGACAGAGAGAGACAGAGCATGAACGGGCGAGGGGCAGAGAGAGAGGGAGACACAGAATCGGAAACAGGCTCCAGGCTCTGAGCCATCAGCCCAGAGCCCGACGCGGGGCTCGAACTCACGGACCGCGAGATCGTGACCTGGCTGAAGTCGGACGCTCAACCGACTGTGCCACCCAGGCGCCCCAAGTTTGTTCTGTTTTTAAGAGTCTCTTATGCTTTGGCTCTCTCCCACTCTAACCTCTTTTTTTTTTTTTTCCTTCCCCTCCCCCATGGGTTTCTGTTAAGTTTCTCAGGATCCACATAAGAGTGAAAACAGATTTTTCATGAATTTTAAGCTTCTTGATCGTTACCTATACGAAAGTAAAGTTATTAAAATTTATTTAGAATCAATTTGGTATTGGCTTTTGTACTAAAAACATGTGTGGACATGAAGTAGAAAGTGATTCTCAAACTTTATGGTACAAAAAACAGCCTGAAAAGCTTGATAAACTGTAAACTACCAACTGCTAGCACTAAGAAGTTCTAGTTCAGGAGATCCAGAATACGGTTCTACAATTTTCACAATGAAAGGCATCCCAGATAATTTAATGCAGGTTTCCCAGTGTAGAGGCTAGTTTGGTATATGTGGTTTATTTGATCAGTTTTGCCTACCAATGAAGACTTTCTAGGCCCCAGAATTGATTCTCTGGCCAGATTATCTCCCCTCCTCTCCCCTCCTTGCCCCTCCTCTCCCCTCCCCTCCTCTTCTCTTCTTTCCCTCCTCTTCTCTCTGTCTCTCAATTTACTTTAGGTTCAGTAAAGTTGAGTGGAAAGTACAGGGAATTCCCATGTATTCCCTGCCCCTGTGCATGCACAGCCTCCTTCATCATCAACATCTTGCACCAGAGTGGTACATGGTACACCTGTTACAATCAGTGAACAAACATTGACACATCATTATCAACCAAAGTCCATTGTTTACATTAGGATTCATTCTTGGTGTTTTAACTCTATTGGTTTTTACAAATGTATGGTGACATGTATCCTTTATTATAGTAATGTACATAATAGTCTCACTTCCCTAAAAATCTTCTGTGCCCTATCTATTTATCCTTCCCTCCCCCAATCTCCTGACAACCACTGATCCTTTTACTATCTCCACAGTTTTGCTCTTTCCAGAATGTCATACAGTTGGAACCATATGTATTCATTGACTTCCTTCACTTAATAATATGCACTTAAGATTCTTCCATGTCTATTTGTGTATTGATACCACATTTATTTCTATTTTTTATTTTTTAATGTTTATTTATTTTGAGAGAGAGAGAGATCGCACAAGTGGGAGAGGGGCAGAGAGAGAGGGAGAGAGAGAATCCCAAGTGGGCTCTACACTGACAGTAGAGCCAGATGCTGGGCTCAGTCTGAGGAATGATGAGATCATGACCTGAGCTGAAATCAGTTGCTTAACCGACTGAGCCACCCGGGCGCCCCATTGATAGCTCATTTGTTTTTTTTAGCACTGAATAATATTCTATTGTTTGGAGGTAGCACAGTTTATTTATCCAATCACTTACATTTTGGTTGTTTCCAAAAGTTGACAATTATGAATAAAGCTGCTATAGTCATTCCTATGCAGGTTTTTGCATAGATAGACATCAGTTTTTAACTCATTTGAGCAAATACCGTATGATTTCAGGATGGTAAGAGTGTGTTTAGTTTTGTAAGAAACTGTCAAAATGCCTTCCAAAGTGGCTGTACCATTCTGCATTCCCACTAACAATGAAGGAGAGTTCCTGTTGCTCTACATCGTCACTGGCATCTGGTGTTATCACTGTTCTGGATTTTATCCATTTTAATAGGTGTGTCATAATATCTCTTTGTCCTAATTTGCAATTTCCTATTAACAACATATGATGTTGATCATCTTTTTATAGTCTTATTTGCTATCCGTGTATCTTCTTGGCAAGGTATCTATTCAAATCTTTTACACATGTTTTAAATTGGGTTGCTTGTCTGCTTATTGTTGAGTTTTAAGAGTTATTTGCATAGTTTGGAGAACAATGTTTTAAGAAATACAGCTTTTGCAACTGTTTTCTCCCAGGTTGTGGATTGTCTTCTCATTCTATTAATGGTCATATCATTTATTTGCTTTTTTAAAATATTTTTTAACTTAAAGAGACATAGCAAGTAAGGGAGAGGGACAGGGGGTAAGAGAGAGAATCTTAAACAGGCTCTATACTCAACACACAGCCCAACTTGGGGGTGGATCCCCTGACCTGAGTCATGACCAGATCATGACCTGAGCTGAAATAAAGGGTCAAACACTCAACAACTGAGCCACCCAGGCACCCCAGAACATTTATTTGTTAAATTTGTTGCCATATTAGACTCTGGGCTTCTTATGGGTGAGATTAGGTTACATTTCTTTTTAGTTTCTTATCCCAGTGTTTGGCACACAGTAGAATTAAATAGTGTTTAAGGAGTGGATGATATTGTTTGTGAAGTGAGTCGTCTAATTCCTTGCTACTCAAAGGATGGTCTTCAAGTTGGTAGCATGGACATCCTCTGGGAACTGTTAAAAATGTAGAATTTCAGTCTTCACCTACTAAATAAGAATCTGCATTTTTCACAAGATCACTCAGATGATTTGTGAAGCTTAGCCTTTATGAACCCACATGTCCCCTGCCAGGGCTTGGCAGGAAGCCAAGTCACATTCATGATAGACTCATTTGGAAAGTTCTATTTTAGGCAGGAACAGGAAGGGCCTCACCACCCAGCCCAGAAAGTAAAAATGGCAAGTGAGAAAGAAAACATTACTACTTTATAGAATGTTTGTGCTAAACTTGAGAAGACAGGAACTGAAAATCCTATGTTAGAAATCAAATTACAAGTTCAAAAGCAAGTTCTGGGGATTGATCTTTAAAATCAAACTCTATTCTGAAGTTAGTCAGGGTAAACGTTCCATGGGAATCGCTTTATCTGCAAACAATCTATGATCACAGACTAGGCACCTAGTTTGTTAGGTTCTGAGGTGACTTGGTTGAGAAAGGTTCCATTACTGCTCATCACTGTTTATAGCATAGATGAAGAGATAGAAACCAAACAAAAAATATATTCTAATAGTTGAATTGTTCTCAGCCCTCTGTGTCTACAGGTCCTTGACTGCCTGAAACATAAAGAAGTCAGACTGGGGGAAAAGACTAATATTAATAGGAATGGTAAATTGGTGAGCATGGCTTGGGTCCAAAGACAACATAAGTTTCCTACCAATTCTACCCCTAAATCCTGCTTGACTTTGGGACTTATTTATAGGAAAAGTTAGATCTAAAGAGAGATACCCAACCAGCCAAGTGGGAGATGTCAGTCTGCCTCAAACCTCCCTAAATGCAAATGAATGAGAGTCAGGGATGTGATAACAGCCTCCTTTGCCTTTAATGCAAGGGCTTCTTCCCAAGGTTAATGTGGTTAACAGAGCCAGGGGCTCTGCCCATCTCTCCAGTCAGTGAAATCAATCGTCTTTCCGTGCAAGAAGTCTGCAAGAAGGTAGATCGGTGAAACACCGATTTCAGAAGTTGAAGTAAGAATGTGAGGAAAGCAAAAGAATGATTTTTTTTTTAATTTTGGTAAGTACTTAGTGGGTGTTAAATTACTAGAGGAAGTGACAAGATACGAGCCAAATTTTGGTTGTAATTGTCATCTAAATAGCATATAGGTAGTTACAAAGTGCTTTCCTGTATATTATACCAAACAGTTTATGCCAAACAGAGAGCTCTATTGCAACTATTTTCTCTTTATGCTTCTTTACACTTCTTGGTATGTAACTAAAATCCTGATATAGCCATACATTTTATTTTGAGTTTAGACAATATCATTATAAACTTATCCAAGTCTTAAAGCTTAACAATTGGTAAATAATTTTTATTTGGGTTTTTTTAAAATAAAAGGAGGGTCAGGACTGGCTAGAATTTCATCAGGTTAGAAACTTTCAACTCTCTCCAGCTACCTTACAATGGCTAAAAACGATAATAACTCCACACTGGATAACGACAGATTGAATTGTTTTTCAGACTTCTGGGAATTTGTGTTTTCTTTGAGTGATACTCTATGTAGAGATTGAATGATATAAGATCTCAATCTCAACTTTTATTTGAGTGATATTAATATTTAGTATGTCTCTCAAGTTAAGAAGTGCAAATTAAATAATATAATGAATCTCTTCCAAGGAAGTAATCCAAATAGAATTGGATCCATCGTGGAGCTATAGCCCATAGGTTGACTGCTATATTAAATTGAGTCTTGTGCCCTGGGGCTTTCTATGGTCCATAACCAAGCATAATAATCACTAGACAATATTTTACCTCTTATGATTTTTTAAAAAAAAGTTTAATGTTTATTTATTTTTGAGGGGGGCGGCAGGGAGAGAGGGAGATACAGAATCCAAAGCAGGCTCCAGGTTCTGAGCAGTGAGCACAGAGCCCAATGCAGGGCTGAAAGTCGAGATCATGACCTGAGCTGAAGTTGGACGTTTAACTGACTGAGCCACGCAGGCGCCCCACCTCTTATTGTTCATCATAACAGATATATACTATTCATTGAGTGCTTGTCTGTGTGTAAAGCATTGTTCTAAGCCTTTTAAGTGTATGACTTGCTCAATTCATACAATCACCTTATGAAGTAGGTAGCTGTCATGTTCATTCTACTGATCAGGAAACTGAGGCACATAATGGTCAACTAACATGTCCAATTTTACAGAGCTAATAAGTGGTAGAATCTGAATTATAACCTAGTTATCTGATTCCAGAACCCATGTTCTTACTGCAACATCAGCTTAACGAGCAATGGAGAAGGATTTGAGCTGTTCTGGACTCATTCTATAATGCCTTAGACCTATCTGCTGAAGCTGACCCAAAAATGTTGGACTAATCCCTGCAATCCATGTATAACACTATGTAACCCAGTGATGCTTTTGGTTCCCAGTTCCCAGTTCTGGGCCATTGAGAGAAGAAAGGAATTGTACCAGGCAAGGACCTGAAATTACACTGGAGAGAATAATACATATGCTGATGTCAAGGACAGATCATAAAATGGCCATCAGGGTAAGTACGTATAGGAGGATACAAAAATGGGCAGGGTATAATGAGGATACTGTAATGAGATTAAGCATGGGGTAGGAGACTAGCACAGGGCTCAGCAGCATGAATGCAACTGGATCTGAGCCAATTGCACTTGAATGCAGGAGTCTCTAACATTGCTCTTACTCAAGCCTGATGTCACAGTGTGATGCACTTAAAACTGAAGATAAAGACAAGTATGCAGACCGGTGTGAAACTGAGGGGTTAGTGAATCTTAAGGATGCTAGCATCAGTGATGGGAGATATGGGGCTTGGGCAGACTTGACATTTCTCAACACTGCTCCATCTCTCCTCCCCGTGAGAAGTATCAATGTGTTGGAAAAACCAATTAGACAAACAGTGATGAAGCCAAGAGAAAAATAAGGCCCAGAGTCTCAGGAGTAAAATCATTGGACCAAAATTTCGGTGAAGGTAAGTCTCACTGCTCCTGAGTTATAAAAGCACCCTAGTGGTCTTGGGGAAAATCAAGTGTCCCATTTGCTAAAACCCACATATCACAAAATGTCCTAGTTTTAACCTCTTTTAACTGGCAACTCTTTTCAAATTATGCTGACCTCGTGGTATATGATTCTCCAAGTGGCCAGAACAATGTTAAGATGCTTTTGTCTGTAAAATGCACTGCCCTATTCTGCATTACAAGTATCCCCAGTACCTTACCACATCCCAGAAACATCAGAAAAATGGTATGGGTAGTGGATGTAACATATCTACACATATCCCCACACACACATATGCATATACCTATACACAGACATATAAATATATATGCATATGTAATTTTACTTAAAAAATTAAAACAAAAATTAATTTTATCATTTATTAATTTAATTTGTATGGCTACCCCTTGGTGGAAGAAAAGAGCAGTGTGGAATAGTCAAGGATGGAAATGAGACTTTCAGTACATGTATCTTGGTATAGAGTTTTAACTTTGGAATCATGAAAATTAGTTGCATAGTTAAATAACAACAATACATAAAGAAAAAAGTAATCCCCCCAAACTGAAAACAAACTCAACTGGGGCACCTGGATGGCTCAGTTGGTTAAGCATCCAACTCTTGATTTCTGCCCAGGTCATGATCTCATGGTCATGGGATTGATCCCTGCTGTCAGCACAGAGCCTGCTTGGGATTCTCCCTCTCCCTCTCTCTCTCTCTGCCCCTCCTCCACTCATGTGCGCACATGCTCCCTTTTTCAAAAATAAATGAACTTAAAAAAAATCCCGGAAAATTACTTTTAAAAATAAATAAATAAACCAAACTGAATCAAGCTTAACTGTATCTCAGGTCAATAACCATGTATACAGAATAATTATGTTAAATGACTTTAATCAGTGTTTTAACTATACATCCTGTAGAGATTATATTATAGGAACAAAAAAACATATATTTTAATCTGCATTTGGCATTTTTCACAGTTACCCTGATGTCATTATTTTAAAAATAAACATGTAGATAACATACGATAAAGCAAATACATAACTATGTTAATATATTTAGAAATAAAGCTTTCCTGTACAACAAAATATAACAAAATAGCAAACTTAAAGATGTTCAGAATCCTGAAATCCAAGTTTCCAGTTGAAAGTCTAAGCATACATTCATGATTTTTTTTTCTCTTAAAAACTGTCTCTAAATTTGACTATTGAAACGACATAAGAAATAAGTAGTAAATGTCAAACACATTTGAAATCCTATTTTTAATTTCTTTAAAAGATAATTGTTTAAAGAAAAATAATAATGTAATGTAAATTGTATAGAATATGTAGGAGTAAAATATGGGGTAGTAGCAGCCCAAAGAATGGGAAAGTGGTAAATGGAAGTATAATAATACATCATGATAGAGTGTGATAAGTTAAGGATGCAAATTGAAATCCATAGAGCAATCACTAAATTTTTAAAAAAAAATTCTAGCTAAAGAACCAATTAAGGAGATACAAATATAGTATAAATACTCAATAGAAATCAGGAAAGAAGGGAAATGGACAGAAAACATATGGGGCAAATAAAAACAAATACTAAGGTTACACACTTAAACCTAACTGTATAAATAATTTTATTAAATATAAATGAACTATGGATTCCAATTAATAGAAACTTTCAAATTGAAAAACAAGACTGTACTGTATGCTGTTATATCAGATATACTTTAAGTAAAAATACATAAGCTAAAAGTAAAAGGGTAGAAGAAGATATCACACAAACATCAATCATAATAAAGCTGAAAAGGCTGTATGATTGTTGAATGTACAACTGAAGACAAAGAGTTTGTCAGAGATAAAGGACACTTCACAGTGTCAACCTCTCAAGGAAAAGGACAATACTAAATGTGTTTGAACTTATTAGTTAGTAGAGCTTCAAAACACATGAAACAAAACCTGACAGATTTAGGGCAGTAGTTGAAAAATCTGCAACCTTAAATATCAGTTGAGAACCCCTGGAAGAGCCCACAGATCAATGGAATAGAAGAGAAAGCACATAGGTAGAAAATAAATGAAGTCCTTATGCATGAAAATAAAGACTAAGATATCATTGGCCTTTGTGTATCCCTAGCACTAGGAAAGGCGTTGTGGGTCTGCTAGGTTGTCAGATTTGGAATATATTTAATAGACATCGGGAGAGCCATTGAATGGTTTGTGAACATGACATTTACTTCAATCTTCTGAGAATTGCTATGGTCTGAATATTTCTGTCCCTCCAAAATCATAAGTTAAAACCCTCACTGCAAAGGTAATATTAATAGGTGGGGCTTTGGGAAAGTGATTAGATCATGAGGGTGGAGCCTTCATGAATGAGAGTAATGACTTACAAGAGAGACCTCAGAGAAATCTACAGCCTTTCCCACCATATGAGGATACAATGGGTAGTGTGCACCCTGAAAAAAGTCCTCACCTGACTATGCTGGCACCCTGATCTTTCTTCCAGCTTCCAGAACTGTGAGAAATAAATGTTCATTGCTTATAAACCACCCAGTTTATGGGATTTTGTTATAGCAGCTTGACTACACCAAAACAAGGACATTTCATATAAGATAAAACTCCTAGCCCCATTAAAATGTACATATTCAAAAACAGGAAGTGACAGATGACCCTCTGTCTCAGTAAACCATTTAAACGGGGAAGTGAAAATGATCAGTTAAAAGAGTTGTGTTTTGTAAGCCTGAATAGGAAATAAACTCACTCTGATTGATGTATTTGATTTAGGCTGCTCTAGGAGCCTCGCCAGAGCCGTCTACTGGGCTTTCACATTAATATCTATCCGAATATTCAGCTGTGCGATGGTAGAAGAAGGTGGCTTCGTGGATATAAACTGGCATCCATCTGTACCTTTAGTGTTCCTGCTGGGCACATGAGGGAAGGGAATGGTTGGTTTCATCTGAATCTGATAGCTAAATATGTCAGAGTGATGTTTAAGTGAAGGATTGGACTTCAGACAAAACTTAATGTCTGAACTTAAAGGAGGAGTCTCAGAAATCGGTCTTTGTTCCGCCTGATGGAAATGTCTTGGGGTTGCTTTATATCCCAAATTGTTTATATATGGTGAGTGGGTAGGGGGATAAGCTGGAGACCTCAGAGAAGTCAGGCAGGAGAGGGTACCAGGAGGGTCTTTGGCCTACTCCTGGCTTACAGCTCCAACAACAGCAAAGATTCCTTCTCCATCTTTGTAGATTTCTCACCCAGAATGGGCATAATCTCTACAGCTGTATGCCACCGTAGGGCTATTTGGGGGCCTGAGAGGCAGGAAGACTATTACATTGTCCCATGGGTAATGTAACCATCTCTGGGTAATTTATAAGCCTATTAAAAGCATTCAATGCTCTTTTAGTGGTAGTTTTCTCTTCTGCACTATGTCTTCCTGGTTTTTGGATGTCGATTTAGATTTGTTTCTCCGGCAGCTGAAATATTTCTTCCAATATTTTTTTCCAGTAAGGTAAATAAATGGTGTAGTTTTTGATTCCATCTACATCTGAGAGTATATTTCTCTTGCCACATATATAGATGGTAATGTGGCATTCTTGGATAACTTCCCCACCCCCCCCCACCCCAAAATGATGCAGGTACTGTTTTATTTGATTCTGACATTGAATATTATGGAAACAAAGTCTGTTGTAAATATAATTTTTTTCCATGTTAGGTAACTTGCTTGTCTTTCTTTTTTCTGACTAGACAGTTACAGAGATTATTTTTCTATCCTTGAAATTCTGAATATCAAATAGCATATATCCAAATGTGTGTCTTCCTTGATTCGTCTCTACTTCTGAAATCTCAACTAAAGTGTATTTTTCTTCTTGGATCTCTCCTCCATTTTCTTTACCTTTTAGCTAATAATGTTCAGTTCTTTTTCTCTTTTTTTGAGTTATGGATAATTAGTTCCACCTTTTTTTTTTTTTTAAGAGAAAGGAGAGAGAGAAAGAGAAAGGGAGAGAGAGAATGAGTAGGCGAAGGGCAGTGGGAGAGGGAGAGAATCTTAAACAGGCTCCACAGCCGGTGCTGAGCTCAATTCGGGACTTGATAGTGAGATCAAGAGTTGGATGCTTAACCAACTGAGCCACCCAGGTACCCCAGTTCCACTTTTTTTTTTTTACTTCATTGATGTGGCTATCCTGGTCACTGTCTTTGCTTTTTATTTTTTTTTATTTTTCTTAAATTTTAAGTTGAACTTTTATAGAAGTAAAACATTCATAAAGGGGAGGAAAGCAAAAATGATAAGTACAAAGATTGTTGAATTTGAATTGAATAAGTTTATACAATCAGCACATTTTCAGAGCAAGAGACAGAACATGGCCAGCACAGCAGAAGCTCCACTAATGCTTTCTCCAAGCCATGCCTCTGTTCTCCAATGAAACTATCCTGTCTTCTAACACCATATATTAGCTTTAATGCTTTTGAACTTGACATAAATAGAATCACACAGTATATAAATTTAAGTTTAATGGCAAGAACTGTAAAAGGTCTGAGATTTTACCTTACTTGCAAGCTGACAAGTTAACCTGCCACAATTTCATGGGTTCTGGGAGAAGACATGAGATCCTTGGACCAGAGAAAAGGATGTTTTCATTCATGGCACAGCAAACAACATGAGCATCAGCCTATTTGTGTCCATTGCCCTTGCCCCTCAAGTCCCACAAGGATGATGCAGATATGCCCAGATGGATGCCTGCACAAACAGTGGGTTGCAGGACAGGAACTCCAAACTTAAGTAACCTGATCTTTTAACTGGTTAGTAAGCATGCCTGCCATTTGCTCTGGAGGCAGACATTATCTCTTTCTTCCAAGGCTGTTTGCTATACAAATATCCTGGAATAAAGGACCTTGAGAAAGAATTAGAAAAATCTACTCCTTTTTATCAAAGCTAGATTATCTCCCATGAAGGAAAAAGCTTTAGAAAGTTTCCTTTTGACAGCTCTGTTGACTGAGAAAAAGTTCAATGCACTAAAAAAATGGTCACAACAAACAAAAATGACTGAAGTGAATTTAAATTCTACTTTTTCCCGAGTGGTCTTTTTGGCTCTGCTGTGCTACACAGCCTGAGACACAGGTCCTAGAGCATCAGAGGGCCCACTGGATTTTCAGGCCCCAGAGGAATAGGAGGATTAAGCTGTGAGGTCTCAGGGACCTGAAGTCACATGTGGTCTGGTTCAGCTTTCAAAGCAGTCAAACCCCAAAACCCCAAACCGCAGCAGGACAATTGCAAGTTTAAAAGTTTGATTTTATTTTGTAAAAATGTAAAAGGCTCAGTTGGTTGAGCATCAGAGTCTTGATTTTGGCTCAGGTCATGATCCCAGGGTCATGGGATCAAACCCCTTGTCAATCTTCACACTGAGCATGGAGCCTGCTTAAGATTCTCTCTCTCCATCTCCCTTTGCCCCTCTCCCCCACTCATTCTCTAAACAGAAACAAAAATGTAGCTGTAGTTACTTAATTGATTCTACAGCTGCTCTTATTGAATTGTGACAGAATTACATTTTATAAAATACTGTTTTTGAATGTAGTTAATTTAAATATAATCCTCACGAATATGTTTCCTTTTCCTTGCATCCTATTTCTATCTATTATGTTTTGATTGGATTAATATATACTTCAACAAATTTTGATCAGCTTTAAAAATTACACACAAAGAATTTATAAAAACACAAATATCACCACTCCCAAACCTATTACTATTTTTATTAGTTAATTAATTGCACTCATAGATTAATTTAAGAGAGCTGACATTTTTACAATTTCATTTCTTGTTTTATAATTTTGATTTAATCTTTGTAATTTTGTTTCTGATATTCTTTGCTATTTAAAATGGGTTCTAGGGGCGCCTGGGTGGCTCAGTCGGTTGAGCGTCCGACTTCAGCTCAGGTCATAATCTCGCAGCTCGTGAGTTCGAGCCCCGCGTCAGGCTCTGTGCTGACAGCTCAGAGCCTAGAGCCTGTTTCAGATTTGTCTCCCTCTCTCTCTGTCCCAACCCACTTGCATTCTGTCTCTGTCTCTCTCAAAAATAAATAAACATTAAAAAAAAATTTTTTTTAATAATTAAAATGGTTTCTAAATTCTAGAAGTAAATTGGCTTTGCTGTGCTACACAGCCTGAGACACAGGTCCTAGAGCATCAGAGGGCCCACTGGATTTTCAGGCCCCAAAAGAATGGGAGGATTAAGCTGTGAGGTCTCAGGGACCTGAAGTCACATGTGGTCTGGTTCAGCATTCAAAGCAGTCATTTTTTAATTACATAGGATTAAACCTTTAATTATACATATCATTATACCATAAAATCCTCACCATTATGCATATTATCTCCAATGTAATTGTTCACTAACTAAGCATCAAGAAACCAGCAACTCCTTGACCCTTCTCCACGATCCTATAACAAAAAGTGGTATCTGGTTTGTCCTTCAGAAACTTCTCATTTAAAGTTTCCTACTTTTTTTCTTAACTATGACATAATCCTAGACTAATGACAATCAGCATATGATCACATTTAACTGTAGTGGCTTTCATTTGATATGTTTAAACTTGGGGTGGGCAACCGCAGCTATGGCTGTCAAAGGCCTTAACAGTTAAACAGCTGTTGCTAGACTTTAATTAAACTTTCGCTATTAGCAGCATTTGCTGTAAGATATTATTTAATGCCTAGTGAACACAAGAATTTTGTGTATAAATTTTATCCAATAATACACATGCACACATATCATTATTCCTGTTCGTATATAATACAAACACATGCAAATACACATGTAATAATAATCTTAGATATAATGTTACACTTACATGTACACATTTACCCACATATACACTCACATACACAAGTTAATACACATATACCCTTATAAATATATATACATACACATGTAATAATAAACAAGTAGATAATTATAAATTTAATTATTAGTATACTTTAAAAATAAACTTATATTTATAAATTTAATTACCAACCGGATTTTTCCAGGCTGTCAAATCTTTAAGATAGCATTCACAAATTAAAAACGAAAGGCATAATAAGACATGTTTTCCTGACACTTCAATATTACAATTTACATCCCAAATATGACTATTACTTACTAGCACTTGATAATCTTAGGGAGTTATATAAGTAATATAATACTTCTTTTCCATGACAGTTATTCAAATTTCATCATTAATTTTTTTTTTTCTATTTCGATAGCTTGGACTTTTTTTCCAAAACATTTTTGAATGCATACAGATTAAGTTTTTTATTTTATCAGTGTTGCCATAGCACTCCTGAAAGCCCTCATAAGAAGGACTTTTCACAATTAAAAAAAAATGAGTTATATAGTTAATCTGAATCTAAGTGCTGAAAATGCTGTTTTATACCCATAAACACAGAGCCTGGTCTTGGCCCTTTTATTAGTAACCTTATGACTTTTCAATGCCCATCGCCTTTAAAAATACCTTTGGGTTTACAAAAGATCAGATGGAGCTGGCCTCATACCCTCACTGAAGTGGTTTACCACACCTAACTCAACCACACCCCCATGGTGCACTGTGGTGGTAAATTCTGGGCTATACTTTGATAAAGTTAAATTAATATATCAGGTTTACTAATAGTAGGAATATCAAGCAATATATTTACAATGTCTGAATAATGAAAAGACATTAATTATTTCCATCGCTCTCCTAGAGGTTTAATGCTGGTACAAATATATGAATACTCAAGACAGTATTTCACCTTCCAATAGTGGATATGACTCAACATTTTTTGAGAGATGGAATTTTGTCATTTATATGTAATAGGAACAACATTTCCAGTTATTCCTTAAATAATTAAAAATAATTAAATTCATATACTACAATTAACATTTACGTATGTATGTGAATATATCTATTATACGTACCATTTTAGACTAGAAGTTGCCATTTAATATTGACATTTTGAGGATTTCATTCACATTAATTTATTGGTAAGATTATATTTGTCTTGTTTAGTAGAGCTATGATGTTGTCATGTTTAATTTTATGTGTCAATTTGACTGGGCCACAGGGCTCTTAGATATTTGGTGAAACATTATTCTGGGTGTTTCTGTGAGGGTGGTTTTGAATGAGGTTAACACTTAGACTGAGTAAAGACTTGTAGACTGAGTAAAGTAGTTTGCCTTCCTCAGTGAGGGTGGGCCTCATCCAATCAGTTGAAGGCCTGATTCTCCCTTAGGTAGGAGGGAATTCTTCCTGAAGGCCTTCAGACTGAGACATTGGCTTTTGTCCTCCCTTCAGATTCAAACTGAAATACTGACTCTTCCTGGGTTTCGAAGTTGCCACCTTCATACTAGAACTATGGCTTTGGCTCTCCCATTTCTTAGGCCTTCAGACCCAGACTGGAGCTTGACCCATCAGGACTCCTGGATCTATAGTTGACTCTGTGACTTACCAGTCTCTGTACTTATGTGAGCTTATTCCTTACGCTAAATAATATGTAAATAACATAAATAAATATTAAATCTAGATTATATCTAAATAGATATCTTATACAGATATATATATATATATATATATATATGTAGTATATATATCTTATAAGATAGTATATATTATATATATTATACATATATGTAATATCCTATTGGTTCTATTGCTCTGGAGAACCCTGACTAATAGCAAGCTTCCAATTAGTTATTTTCAGTCTAATGTGGAAGAATAAACTTACAAATGGCATCACTACTACTCATGAAATATTAACTTTCATATTAATTATTGTTGTATTATGATATGACAATTAAATGCATATACAGAAAAACCAGTCTGAATATAGACTTGTTGAGAATCTACACATTTATTTCCAACAAAATTTTTCCCAGTAGCTATCACCCTCCAGCCCTTTAACCCAGAGACTGCCTCTTTATTATCACTATCTTGAGTATACTGAATATATGATCTACAAATTGTGCTTGCTCTGCCGTTTGTTCTTACAATATTAAGAGCTTGTTCCTCAAAAGACTCAAATGAATAAAGTAGTGTAGCAATATGCAAATAATACTGACTCATTAGATTATGACTCACTCATTCCTTCATGCCAATGCACTCCCCCACACCATTTAAATGAACTTCTCACTAGTTTCATTGTGGCTGTACTGTGACTTTTCATTTACCAGTCCCAAATAATATCTTCACTATTAAATTTAGAGTGCACAGCATTATCTCTATATAACTTTGCTTACCCTAAACAAATATTTAACATCATTGGTTTTAATACCACTCATTTTATTAGCATTTGTAGCTTGAGATTCCAATGTAGGTTTGGCATCCTTAGTAATAGTGTCAAATACATACAGTCTCATATGCCCAATATACTATTCTACTTCAATGTTAATTATTTTTATACCCACACTCATATTACTAACAATAAATGATCTGTCAAAAAAACTTAAGTTTTATATTAACTATAATTTATATAGCCTCATAATTAGCTTAAATAGCCTTTATTTAAAAATTATTTGAAAAAAATAAAAACTAAAAATTATTTGAAATAAGTCTCTATTTCTCATAGATTTTAAGTTTTATCTTCAATCTCCTTCTCAATAGTCAATCTAGTCTATTAAAAACTTGAAAACAGGGGCGCCTGGGTGGCTCAGTCAGTTGAGTGTCCGACTTAGGCTCAGGTCATGATCTCACAGTCTGTGGGTTCGAGCCCCACGTCAGGCTCTGTGCTGACAGCTCAGAGCCTGGAGCCTGTTTCCAATCCTGTGTCTCCCTCTCTCTCTGCCCCTCCCCCAGACTCACTTTGTCTCACTCTGTCTCTCAAAAATAAATAAATATTAAAAAAAAAAATTTGAAAACAAAAACTTTTATCTCAATGCTATTTATATTACAGATATTTTTCATCATAACCAATATAGCCATAAATTCATTTTATATTAAATTCTTCTAGCAATTTAACTTTATTAAGATTAATTATAATAACATCCATAAAACCAGCTGAAGTTGGCCTCCATTCATGATTTCCTTTCTTCATAGATGATCTAATTCCTGTTAGAGCATTATTCTTAGCTAAGCATAATAGTAAGAGATTTCCTACTAGTTGGATTTTTACCCTACACTGCAAAACAATGCTATTGTCCAAGCCATGACATCATTCTCACTCCCATAGCAATACAATTTCCTGCTGTCTATGCTTTATCATAAATTGGCATAAAAATTATGACTTTCTCAACTTCCAGTCATTTGGGACTAGTGATAGTACAATAAGAATTAACCACTGACATTTAGCGTTTTTATATATCTACATTAAAGCACTCTTCATGACTGTTACTCGTACATTCAGGATTCGTTATTCACAACTTAAATTATGAACAAGATATCTCATTAAAAAGAAGGCTTTCAGGGGCGCCTGGGTGGCTCGGTCGGTTAAGCATTGGACTTCGGCTCAGGTCATGATCTCACAGTTTCTGAGTTCTAGACCCGCGCCGGGCTCTGTGCTGAGAGCTCAGAGCCTGGAGCCTGCTTCAGATGCTGTGTCTCCCTCTCTCTCTGCCCCTTCCCTGCTCATACTGTGTCTCTCTCTGTATCAAAAATAAATAAAAACATTAAAAAGAAAAAGAGGGCTTTCAGATGAGTTACTTACCACGTCATTATTAATTGGAAGTTTAGTGTTAATAAGAACACTATTCCTTGCACATTTGTATTCTAAATATTTAACCTGGAAGCCACAAGCACATATTAACATCTGTACCCAATTACTTTAATTGCCATATCTGTTTACCGCATTCTGTTTATAGAGTGGACCCACTCTGTGTAAATAGTCTATTTACACTGGACCCAAAATTTTAAAATTTGGAAATTAAGAAAAAACATTTCAACACTATTCTCTTCCTTGACAAATCATGCAAGTTAGTAATTTAAAATTTTAGACTAGATAATTGATTCTAGAAATAACACAAATACTTGGCATTGTTGAAAAGTGAACTGTATGTTCTGTTTCTATTAAAGGAGATCTGGGTAAATCAGGCTAACACACTCCTACTGAGAAGAATTAGAAAAAAACTTGGCAAACTATTTAAAAATACCTTTTTGACAGCATTAGAGAAACTGTGCAAGTCAGTCACAATTTCCAATGTTACTTTTATTAGAACCACACATTACTTTATAAACCAAATCATATAGCAGAAGCATTTTTGCAGTGTTCTTATTCAAAATATATTCTAACATTGGCCAATCCACACCCACAACCATCTGAGATTACTTAAACATCCCCTGCTTTGAACATTCTTGGTTTCACATTCAGAGCTCCAAAATAGATTCTCTTACCTACTTGGATATCTTCCAATGATTATACACCAACTTTCATACTTAGTGCAAAACAGTTAAAAATTGATCACACACAAAAAAATGGTTTAAGGTATTCAAATAAGTCTCAGTTTTAATAAGATCCTCTACATACACATTTGCTACTGAAAACTGAACTAGCACATCAAAGAATTGTTATTACAATTCCAATTTTTGAAAACTGGAAAATCTAGGAGAGAGATCCAACATGACAGAGAAGTAGGGGGATCTGAAGTGCCCTCATCCCTCAAACACAGTAGTGTTGAGGCCAAAGGACTTTGAACTCCAAGAGTCTGGGCGACAAAGTGACAGAGACACCTCCAGGGACCTACCGGGATGACCTGGCAGGCCATAGGTGTGTGATTGTGAACTGGGAGAGATAAAATGGGTGGTGGAGGAATGGAAGGGAAGGATCCCCTCCTGCGGAAAGATAAAGGGAAGAGAAAGAGAGGTTAGGGGAAGTATAGGACTGTATCTGGACAAGAGAGAAATCACAGACCAGGTTAGAGAAAGATACAATCTCTAACTGCAGGGCTTTCTTCGGACTGGGGCTGGCTGCCCTGTTCCCGCACCAGGGGAGGAGGGGAGCCAGCCCTGGGCTTGGTGACTAGTTCAAAGGCACAATCTGCAATAGGAGAAAACAATCCCCTCCCTGGAGTGCTGTGGGAAGAAGGTATATAACCTTTCAAAGGACAAAGACTGCCTGCGCCTGCCAGCCGAGACAATATATCTGGCAGTGCAGAGTGGCACTTCCCTGAAACTGGTAGCACTTCCTCAAAACTGGGGCACATGGGGAGGGACTCTTTAAGACATCAGGGTTTAATTTTTGTTTAATGTTTATTATTTTTGAGTGAGACAGAGACAGAGAGCAAGCAAGAAAACGGGCAGAGAGAGAGAGGGAGACACAGAATCAGAGGTAGGCTCCAGGCTCTGAGCTGTCAGCACAGAGCCTAACACAGGGCTCACAGGGCTCAAACTCACAGACCGGGACATCATGACCTGAGCTGAAGTTGGCCCCTTAACCGACTGAGCCACCCAGGCAAAGAATAAGCCAAACTTTCCCTTTTCGCAGACGACATGATACTCCTCATGTAAAACCCGAAAGCCTCCATCAAAAGACTGCTGGAACTGATACATGAATTTAGCAAAGTCACAGGGTAAAAAATCAATGTACAGAAATCGGTTGCACTTCTATACACAATAATGAAGCAACAGAAAGAGAAATCAAGAAACTGATCCCATTTACAAATGCATCAATAACCATAAAATTTCTAGGAATAAACCTAACCAAAGATGTAAAAGATCTGTATACTGAAAATTTATAGAAAGCTTATGAAGGAAATTGAAGAAGACACAAAGAAATGGAAAAACATTCCATGCTCATGGATTGGAAGAATAAATATTGTCAAAATGTCAATACTACCCAAAGCAATCTACACATCCAATGCAATCCCAATCAAAATTGCACTGGCATTTTTCTCAAAGCTAGAACAAACAATCCTAAAATTTGTATGGAACCACAATAGACCCCAAATAGCCAAAGCAATCTTGAAAAAGAAAACCAAAGCAGGAAGCATCACAATCCTGGACTTCAAGCTGTACTACAAAGCTATAATCATCAAGACAGTATGGTACTGGCACAAGAACATTTAGATCAATGGAACCAAATAGAGAACCCAGAAAAGGACCTCCAAATGTATGGCCAACTAATCTTTGACAAAGCAGGAAAGAGTATCCAATGGAAAAAAGTCTCTTCAGCAAAGGTGCTGGGAAAACTGGACAGTGATGTGCAGAAGAATGAAACCAGACTACTTTCTTACACCATTCACAAAAATAAACTCGAAATAGATGAAAGACCTAAATGTGAGATAGGAAGCCATCAATACCCTAGAGTAGAAATCAGGAAACAACATCTTTGACCTCAGCTGCAGCAATTTCTTACTCAACACATCTCCAAAGGCAAGAAAATTAAAGCAAAAATGAACTATTGGACCTCACCAAGATAAAAAGCTTTTGCACTGCAAAGGAAACAATCGACAAAGCTAAAAGGCAACTGATGAAATGGGAAAAGATATTTGCAAATGACATACCAGAAAAAGGGTTAGTGTCCAAGTCTGTAAAGAACTTACCAAACTCCACACCCAAAAAATGAATAATCCAGTGAAGAAATGGACAGAAGACACGAGTAGACACTTTTCCAAAGAAGACATCCAGATGGCCAATAGACACATGAAAAGATGCTCAACGTCACCCATCATTAGGGAAATACACATCAAAACCACACTGAGAGACCACCTCACACTGGTCAGAGTGGCTAAATGAACAAATGAGAAAACTACAGATGTTGACGAGGATGTGGAGAAATGGGAACCCTCTTGCACTGTTGGTGAGAATGCAAACTGGTGCAGCCACTCTGGAAAACAGTGTGGCGTTTCCTCAAAAAATTACAAATAGAACTACTCCATGACACAGTACTAGCACTACTAGGAATTTATCCAAGGGATACAGGAGTGCTGATTCATAGGGGCACATGTACCCCAATGTTTATAACAGCACTATCAACAATAGCCAAATTATGGAAAGAGCCTAAAAGTCCATCAACTGATGAATGGGTAACGAAGATGTGGTTTGTATATACAATGGAATACTACTTGGCAATAAGAAAGAATGAAATCTTGCCATTTGCAGCAACATGGATGGAACTGGAAGGTATTATGCTGAGTGAAATAAGTCAGTCAGAGAAAGACAAATATCATATGTTTTCACTCATATGTAGATCTTGAGAAAATTAACAGAAGACCATGGGGGAAGGGAAGGGGAAAAAAGTTACAAACAGAGAGGGAGGGAGGTAAACCATAGGAGACTCTTAAATACAGACAAAAAACTAAGGGTTGTTGGGGACTGGGGGAGAGGGGAAAATGCGTGATGGGCATTGAGGAAGGCACTTGCTGGGATAAGCACTTGGTGTGGTATATAAGCAATGAACTAAGGGAATCTACCCCAAAAACCAAGAGCACACTTTACACACACTGCATGTTAGCCAATTTGAGAATAAATTATATTGTAAAAAAAAAAAAAAACCAAAAAAACAAAAAACGGAAAATCTAGCTTATGCACCTTGCCCTAATCAATCCAGTTACGTAATTACAAATGACACTTGAAAGTACTTAATGAATTTTATTCCCGCATTTTCCCAATTCTGATCTTTTGGATTCTCGGTGATCATAGTAATGTAAAAAAATACCAAACACTGACAAACCACTTGACTTGAAAATACTGGTAATTAATCACCACACCCACGCATTAGAAACCAAACAGCATAATCACCAAATGAAGCAGATTTCTTCACCATCAAAAACTACCCAAGTTTCTAAATCCTCTAAATCATCCTACAATATGGTTTTAATCTCTTATAATGATTGAATTACTTAAATAAGAAATCTCTAAAATTAAACTTAAAAACACAGTTCTCCAAATAGCTCTGCTTCAGCCATAAAGCATTTGGAAACTCTTCAGTAGCCATAAAGGAATATAACTAAGCAATCCAAGCATTGTACATGAGTATACATGCATAGCTCTTAACTTGAAACAAATCCCCAAATTTATTACAGTATCTCATCCAAGTTTATCACTCCTAATTAACACAGGATACCATAAAGCAGGAGTTTGAAGAAAAAAAAACCCTAATAACAAAAATAACATTTAATAAAAATATGAGATAGTCTTGGATTTTAACCATAGCCAATAATATGAAAAACTATGGTTGCTCTTCCAGAGATAATAGTGACTAAAATAGTAACTCTAAGAGCTAACAGTGACCAAAATCTTAAGTTGTCCCTATTCTGAATCATTAACTGTTCTTTAATTGACTCCCATGGTCCATATAAAATTTTAGCTTGATGAAACATAGACTCTCTTCCAGGAGTAGACTTAATATAATAAATCTTATAGGATTCTGCTTAGTTAAGTGTTCTTACAAAAACAATAATAGAATTCTGACAGTGATATCAATAAATATGGCAGAATGAGAGGTTCTTGACACTATTTTTCCCTTCACAAAAACAAACAAACAAAAATAAAATGAAATGAAATCCGCTCCTCCCCAGAAAACCAAATAGCAACTATCCACAGACAAGAATACTTTTGTGAAAATCTCAGAACCTGGAAGTAAGGCTTTTTCTTTCTTCCCTTTCTTTCTTTCCTTTTTTTCTTTCCCTTCTTCTTTTTTCTTTCTTTCTTTCTTTCTTTCTTTCTTTCTACCTTCTTTTCTTTCTTTTCTTTCTTTCTTTCTTTCTTTCTTTCTTTCTTTCTTTCTATCTTATTTTCTTTCTTTCTTCTTCTTCTTCTTCTTCTTCTTCTTCTTCTTCTTCTTCTTTTTAATGTCTTGATGGAGGGAGTTGGAATTTGTCTGGTGGAAGTTCAGGTTAAGGAGAAGAATAACCAAAGATGTGAAGCAAGAGAGCTCAGAGAATGTTCACAGTTCATTATTTGCGTTGTTTTGGTGGACAGTTTAGTGTAATAGAAATGCTCATTTTCCTAAATCATTTATTTTCTTTATATATTTTAAAAGAACTCCAAACCCTTAAACCAATGCTGCCTGCTCAAAATGAACTCTTGGGATGGGAAAAACATTGAAATTATACACCAAAAAATTTTCTGACTACTTCCCTTGTGTTACCTGTGCTGTGAGCTTTATCTTGTGACTCATGTATTTGCAATGTCAGATGAGTTGATTTTGCTTTTCCTTGCTATGACCTTAACCTCAGCATTCTTAAAACACAACTCCCCAAATAGTTATTGCAGAGGGGGCAAAAGTACAAAACATTCTGGGGCGCCTCAGTGGCTCCATCGATTAAGCATTCAACTCTTGATTTTGGCTCAGGTAATGATCTCATGGCTTTGTGGGTTCGAGCTCTGCATTGGACCCTGTGCTGACAGTGCAGAGCCTGCTTGGGATTTTCTCTCACCCTGTCTCTCTGCCCTTCCCCCCATTCATCTCTCTCAAAATGAATACACTTAAAAAGCTAAAATTAAACTATCTCCGTCTTTTTCAAAATAAATAAACTTAAAAAAAGTGTAGAACATTATACTTTCCAACTAATTCAGGGGAGGATATGATTGATGTGTGAAATACATTGAACCAGGAAAATTTAAGAATAGAAAATTTAAGAATAGCCTGGTGAATAAATGCACAAGGCTCAGCATAGGAGAAGTTATACTATGAAATATAAGAGAAGAAAAGGAGCTGAATACTCTAGAAGTTTGTAAAGGATTGGGCAATATGATGATTAATTTCATGTGTCAATTTCTCTAGGCCAAAGTACCAAAATATTTGGTCAAATGTTGTTTTAGAAGTTTCCGTGAAGGTATTTTCTAAATGAGATAAATATTTATATTTTTAAATGTTTATTTACTTTTGAGAGTGAGAGAGAAAGAGAGAAAGAATGAGTGGGGGAGGGGCAGAGAAAGAGAGGGAGAAAAAGAATCCCAAGCAGGCTCTGTGCTGTCAGCAAAGAGCCCCATGTGGGACTTTATCTCACGCAGTGTGAGATCATGACTTGAGCCAAAATCACGAGTTGGATGCTTAACTGACAAAGCCACCCAGACACCCCAAGATCAATATTTAAATCAGTAGATTTTGAGCTAAGCACATTGTCCTCCATAATTTGAGGGTGGGCCTCATCCAATCAGTTGAAGGCCTTGATAGAAAAAGACTGACCTTCCCAGAAGAAGGATTCCACTACCAGATGGCCTTTGGACTAGAACTACAACATCAGCTCCTCCCTGGGTCTCCAGCCTGTCAGCTCCCCCTGTAGATTTTGGACTTGCCAGCCTTCATATGTAAGCTAATTCCTTAAAATCAATCAATCAATCAATCAATCTCTCTCTCTCATATATATATGCTTATAATATATAACAATAATATATATATAATATATAACAAATGTACAGATTGAAGATCAGTTTTCTCATCTTTATAAAGAAATAAAGAAATGCTACCCATGAATTTATTCCAAAATCACATCTCGTGGTGAGCATAGTGTAATGTAAAGAGAAATTGAATCACTATGTTGTACACCCAAAACTAATGTAACATTGTGTGGCAACCATACTCAAATAAAAAACATTACAAAAAAAATCACCTCTGATTGGGCACAGGTAATGGTTTTCAAAAGGAATGCCTGCTAAAAATTTCAAATTGTATACAATTTTTTAATGACAAGTTTCTTGCCATCAAAATTTTGTAAATTCTGCCCTAACTGGTAAGCTCCCCTACTTATCAGTATTCTTACCCCTACTGAATCTGTATGTATCCACATGTCTGAAGGGAACCCCAGTGCAGTCTATTTCATTTCACAAAGCATACTATCAACTTCACTAATGTTACATGTACATCTGTCACTTCATCAACAACATTTCTAAACTGTTTTCTGTTTCCTCTTTAATACATTTTTAGAGTTTTCAAGTCAATTATCTCAAGTCAAATAGGTGGAATAGGGCATGTGTATTGATGGCATTGTTATCTCTTCCCAATTGCATTTACCAGCAGTTATACAAATTCCCAAACTGTTGGAAGTGTGGACTGACAATGACTCACAGCTACCTATCCACCCACTTCCTTGGATGATGGTTGTCACCTCTCTGGGAGACTGCCAACTCCCTCACCATAGCCTATAAGCAATCAGTGACTAGTTCATACTAGGTATGATAGGTCAACCCTTTATCTCAAAGGGGAACAACTCTGTGGTGCAACTTATGCTCCAGCGCACCCCCACCCCCAAGGAACCAACCCAGGCTATTTTGTACCTGAAGTCACATCCTGATTACCTCTCTCTACTTCCCTCTTCTGCTTCACATTCTGTCTTAGAGATTCGTTCTGAAGACTACTCTCTCAATAAAACTTGTCTATAAAAATCCATTTCTGAAGCTCCCCTCCTAGAAAATCTAATCTAATCCAACTAATCTCATAAATGGTGGTTATGTACTTCATTTGTCTTAGAGAGATGTAAGATAGGCAGGGGAGCAGGTGATGAATGGTGCTTGGGAAGGAAATGATTAAGCAGTGGGTCTGCAACCCATATTGCTTTACTGGTGAACTCCCAAGAAAGAAAGAAGATAGGCAGGGAAAATCCCTTGATAAACCTGGGAGACCAAGAAGGTGCCCCCAAAGGCCTGAAGGTAAAATTGGGAGGACATGCAGATGCCACAGATGAAGAGAACTAAGACGAGGGAATGTTGCCCATTGAAAAAATGTGGCTGGAGAGTTATTTGGTCGTCATCACCTTAACCTGAATATGTAAATGGGATGATATTATACATGAATGAAGCCTGATGTCCTCAACCTTTGCCCAATTTTAATTGGCCATGCCACATGAGAATCTTTGGAATTATCTTAGCCCTCCTTTCTAGTAAAATATTCATAAATGCAGAATTCCAGGAAGCATCAAAAAATAACTGCTCTGATGGAAATAATTGAGGTGGGAGTTTTGATTCCTACTAGCTCCCTTAAGAGTCCTGTCTGGCCCCAGTACATAAGGCAGATGTCTCCCAGAGGTTAACAGTAGACTGTGGAGGATGATGAAAATAAACTGATTTCACTGATAGCTTTAGCAATATCCAATATGGTAAAGACTATGTAGAAAAGCTAAAGGAGATTAGGATGCCATTTTAGGTCTTCCTGGTGATTTCTTTTCTGAAACAATTTCTGAGTCCAGCTAAGTAAGTACATTGGTATTCCCATGGAATGAAACCCAGTATGCATTTACTGTTTGGGCACAGCAAATTTGAATGTGATGACATAATGTCACAATCTAATGAGATGAGATTAGGCCTGATCACCATTAAGAACAAGGGAAAGTACCACACTCCAGACATTCCTGAAAGGATGCTCAGGAGGAGGACTAAGGGCCTTTGGAATATTATGATAAGAAAATGGGGGCCAATAACTGCTGCTAAAATTCAAGGCCCAGCCCAATCTGGGGATCATGTGCGCTGGAAAAACTAGAAACATTCCTCAAACTGTGAGAAGTCAATTATTTCTTGGAGATCCTGCCAATAAACAAGTATATCAGAGACCAGGAGGACTGGCTACTCAGGTTTGGGAAGAAGTCACACTCCTCACCTAGAAATCTTGTTGGACTTAATTCCTCCAAAGAAATTTGAATTTCAATGAGTTTTTGAGCAGAAACAAGTGTTAAAAAATGTACAAAGGACAGTGGCACAGACAGCCTTATTCTGTTCTATGAACCAACTCCTCAGATGACATTAGAAATAAGTACAACCACAACATACACAGGATTGGAGCTTTTGGCAGAAACGCAATACATTACTCAATGGACACCTCTCAAGTTTTGTTCTCAAAAACTGCCCATGTGAAAAACAATTGCTAGCTTGTTTCTTGGCCTTGGTCAAAACTACCCTCACCATAGAAAGGCACCAACTGATTTGGGGCCAGTAATGTGAACCATGTCTTGGGTAATGCCAAAGAGACTGTCCAGGAGGGCACTTGTTGGGATGAGCACTGGGTGTTGTATATAAGCAATGAATCATGGAATCTACCCCCAAAACCAAGAACACACTGTATACACTGTATGCTGGTTAAATTAAAAAAAAAAAAATCACACACATGCACAAAAAGAACAAGCACAGAAGACTCTCCTAAAGCGGAAGTGATATACTCAAGAGCATGCCAAAGGGAGATGTCCAGAGGTGTCCCACACATATAGGAGCAAGCTGATTTATTGCCTGTAGGGAATTTGATAGAGGTCTCTGAGGACTCCCTAGCCCAATTGCTGTCTGAACCTTATGATTTTTATCCCAGCTGAAGAAAGGCCTGGGGTCACTGGCTTTGTTCACTGTTCACTGATTGGAGTTCTTGGACTGAGGGTCATGTTGCTGTATGGAAATCAGCAGCATGCTAAAGAGGGTTAGCCTTAAAGGAAGAAGGCAACACAAATCTGTACAATGGGCAGAGAGCTGAGGGTTGTCTATTTAACACTGAAAGGGGAGTAAAGCTCCTACCCTCTGGTAGTGGTTTGGATGCTTAGAATCTCTGTAGCTACAGCCAGTGGTCCTGCTATATGGTCAGGCGAATGAGGCCTAGGTGACTGAACAAAAGGAATACCCCTGTATGTGGAACTCAGATTTAGAATCCCCTGTGGAAATTTAGAGGAAAAATTAAAGTGAGTCATGTAGCTGCTCATCAAAAACCCCAGTTGCTGGCTCAGAAGGGAATTGGGAGAGCAGGCCACTGTTTTTTAGTCATATCCCTACCTTGAAGCTACCTGGGCAAAATGAATAGGCATGGAGGGACTCAGGTCATGCATTTTTGGGCTTACAGATGACACATTCCCTTAGTAACTGCTGACTAATGAAAAAAGGTAAAGAAATGAAAGGTAAAGGTAAAGAAACTATACCTTTGTCTACAAGGAACAAATCCTTTGAAACTGGTTGGGTAAGATTGCTTGAAGGCAAAAGTCTGTGCATAGATGGCTAGTGGATTGCATTCTACCTTCACTGGTAGTCCCATATTGGGCTACAAATGGTTTTAACTGGGATTGAGACTGTACTATAATGGGTTTGCTTATCCTGTAACCCAAAAGTACCCTCAGAAAATATAATTCAGGCTCGGAAGAGCAAATTATCCATCAGTATGGTTCAGTTGAATATATTTTTTCTGGTACATGTTTTTCTTCTACCAATGTACAGAAATGAACAAAGAAAATTAACATTGCATGGCTCTACCACACTTCTTTTCGCTCTTAGAGCAGTGGTTCCATTACAAACCTGTCATGGCGTCTGAAACCCTTGTTTCACAAAAGCTGCTGAAAAAAAGATTTTAAGAGTTGGATTGTTATTCAAATGATTGAATATGACAGGAAGTAAAATGAGGACTCAAGTGGATCTATTTCTGGATCTGGAGATGCAAATGATGGATAGAAAGAATTTAAAGCAGTACCTTATACCTTTCCCATCTCACAGAAGTTTTCCGTGCATACCAGGCCTGGATTTAAATTTATATGTTCCCAAGAAAGGTGATATAAATGAATAAGACACAATATAACTTTGACAGTACGTATTCCTGAAGATACTCGTGAGTAGATCATAAGTTCAATTTATGTAACCAAATTTTGCCTAACTATAAATATAATTCCATCTCCAAGCAGCAGAACTAGTCCTATGTTTCTTTACCTTTCAAATATGACATTAGGAATGGAGGTCAAGAAGTTGGTGACTGAAAGAGCAGACCTAGGCCGCCGACTAGTGACTATGTCCCCGACATGGCCGCAGAAAGAAGTTCCTGCTCAAAGCTCAGACCACACCTCCTCCCCTTGAGTAACTTATGTTTTCTAAGAAAGCAGGCTACCGATTGATGCATTCTTCCGAAGTCTAAGGTGGGAAGAAGGGGAGTGTGAGAGGCGTGGAAAGTGTGAGTAGAAGAGGGAGAGCTTCCCTCAGGTAGGGGCCAGAGGCAGGAGCCCTAAACCCTGTCCAGGCTTAGAATGACCTGGGAGCATTTTACCCCTCTCGAAACCAATTAAATCAGAGTCTCTGGGGATGGTGTTTGGTGCTAGGTATTTATATAGCACAGCAAGGCTGACAGCCAATGGTTAATAGGTGACCAGTGAGAAAGGTTCTGTATACACCAAGGCCAAACATGTTAGAGATCCTCAGACACAGTGGTTCTTAAACTTCAGGTGCATCAGAATCTCCTGGAAGACTTGTTCAAACACAGATTGCTGAGCCCCACCCCCAGAGTTTCTGATTCAGTGGATCTGTGACCACCAGGCCCAACATTTGCATTTTTAACAAGTTCCAGGTGACACTGATAATTGCTGATCTGGGCAGCCATTGTTCTATCCTTCCCCAGCCAATCGGCTGAGGCCATGACCCTTCCCCAGCCAATCGGCTAAGGCCATGATCCCTATAAAAGCTTTGTGCTTTTGAAACCCGCTCTCTCTCTCCAGTATCTCACTGCTGCGTCAGTGCAGGTAGGGGATTGAGCTCAAGCTAGCTCGAATAAAGGCTCTTTGCTTTTGCATCGGACTCGGCTCCCTGGTGGTCTTTGGGGATCACGAATTCTGGGCATAACAGTGACATAAATCATTACAGACTTCAGTCTCTCTCACAAGAAGACTAACAACTATCCATAGTCCAGAAATTCAATTTCCAAGACTTCCACTGAGGAAACCCCAGAACCCAGGGTGAGGCTGAAGCATCTTCCCCCCACCACAGAGACCCTGAAGGACTGCATTAGAAGGGCAAGAGGATTGGCTATACACTGACCACATCTCCCCTCCTCCAGACCAGCTCTGTGCTGCACCAAGAGGGCCCCTTTGGGCCTACATTTTACCCAGTGGATAAAAGAGAGCCCGAGGTGGACATATAGCTCCCTCAGAGTTGTGGGACACTTCTTGGGAGGCCCACTCAGATCTCGCCTCATGGGGATCACTGGGGGAATCTTCAAGACTTGATCACTGAGGATTAGAGAGAGAGAGAGAATGTGGGGCAAGGTTTACAGCAACAGCACTCAGATCTTGGAGAATCACGTTCTTCCTCGCAGCAGTGCCCTGGGAAGAGATCCCAGCCAGCAGCTCTGCCCAGAGTCAAGCCAGTGGCCACATCTGCTCAGGGAGCTTGGTGGGCAGTTCTGCATAATTCTGGTCTCCAGTCAACAAACCATGCAAGCAATGAGCCCATTCTATAGTCCCAACCAGTCAGGGGAGCAAATTTGCAGCCCTGCCCAATTGCTGAGTATAGCCTCTAGGCCCACTTGACCCGAAAGGCTGACCAAGGAATCTGAGCAGCTGTAGAGCTCATCCTACAGGTGTGCTTAAGCAGGGAGCCAGGCCGGCAGTACTGTCCAACTGTTAAGTGTAACCTCTGGTCCCACATAACCAGGGAGTTTAAACAGTGACCTCAATATCTAAAATATATAAGCAACTCATACAACTCAATAGCAAAAAAAAAAAAAAAAATCAGATATTTTTAAAACGACAAAAAACCTGAAAAGACGTTTTACAAAGAAAATATATGAATGACCAGCAGTACACAAAAAGTGCTCAGCATCACTAATCATCAGGGAAATGAAAAACAAAACCACAATGAGATATCCCCTCACATCTATTAGAATTGCTATTACCAAAAGAGAAGACATAACAAGTGCTGGTAAGAATGTAGAGAAAAGGCAACCCTCGTGCACTGTTGGTGGGAATGTAAATTGGTGCAGTCATTTTGGAAAATAGCATGAGGTTCCTCAAAAAATTAAAAGTAGAGCTACCATATGATCCAGAAATTCTACTCCTGAGTATATATCCAAAGGAACTGAAATCACTATCTTAAAGAGATATCTTCACTCCCTTCCTTGTTCACTGCAGCATTATTTGCAATATCCCAGATATGGAAACAAGCTAAGTGTCCACTAATAAATAAATGGATAAAGAAGATGTGGTAGATACACACAATGAAATATTATTTAGCCAAAAAGAAGTAAATCCTGCCATTCATAACAACATGGATGAAACTTGAAAGCATTATGTTGAAGGCATTATGTTAAGTGAAATAAGTCTGACAGAGAAAGACAAATACTGTATGATCTCACACATATGTGGAATCTAAAAAAATCAAACTCATAGAAATAAAGATCAGATTGATGGTTGCCAGGAGTCAGGGGTTTGAGGAGGGTAGGGAAATGGATGAAGGTAGTCAAAGGGTACAAACTTCCGGTTACAAGATGAATAAGTTCCAGAGGAATAATGTGGAATAATATAGCATGGTGACAATAGTTAACAATACTGTAGATTTGAAACTTGTAGGAGAGTGTATCTTAAAAGTTCTCATGCACACACAAAAATTGTAACTATGTGAAGGGGTAAACATATTAACTAACCTTATTGTGGTAATCATTTTGCAATATATGCATATATCAAATCATTACGTTGTACACATTTACCTTACACAATGTTATAGGTCAATTATACCTCAATTAAGCTGAAGGAAAATTTTTAAGTACCCATGACCATTACGGCTGTTCTTAACAGCTATATGGATAAATGGCACATCTGCTGAGCCAAATAATTCAACCACGGAGGGCAGTGTGTGTCAGAAAGGTAATGATTGGAATCAGTGAGAGATCATAAAAGAAGGAAAGGGCACTTGCAAAGGAATCACAGTATTAAAGAAGAGTATAATCATACTATTTCTGTTAGAGCATTTCAGAGCAAGAGAATAATATTCTCAGCTCTCTCTCTGAGCTAGCACTGGCTGGTGTTGGGAGGATTTACTGCATAGATGCCCTTTATTAAAATTGTGAAACTTTCCCAGAAGTCATTCAATTGAATTCCCTATAGCTGGTGACATGAATAAACACGATGGCTCTTACTAGGTTCAAGGCAGTTGAGAGAACTCAATCACCACTTGAGCTGGGATTGTGAAGGAAAAGGGGACTTGAACTGTGTGTATATTTACCCCATTAACAGCATCTCTCACTGAGAGTGAGGAGAGGTGGTAAACAGATTTATGTATTTGGAAGGTCATTGTTTCTATAGAGTAGAAGATGGGCAAGATAAGGCAGGGTTCTGGAGCCAGGGAAATCAGTGGGTAGGCTGTTGCAGAGTAGGGGGTGAAGGCTGAGACTGAAAATATGGTGGTAGGCATGGAAGGGGAGGTAATAAGTGAGGGAGAGAATGGAGGAAGACTTGTCAAAACTTGGTTAGAGGGATCAGGAAGAAAGAGAGAAGATTCCCAGGCTCTGTGGAGTGATTATCAGTGCTAATGGAAAAGAAGAATATCAAGGATGATAATTCATTTGGTTATTTGTGCCTACATAATTCCACTTAACTATTTTCCAAATATATGTATTTAATTTTAGAGAGAGAGAGAGAGAGAGAGAGAGAGAGCAAGTGGAGGAGAGGGGCCAAGGGAAAGGAAGAGAGAGAATCTTGGGCAAGCTCCACACTCAACACAGAGCCCAACTTGAGGCTTGATCCCATGACCCTGGGATCATGACCTGAGGGGAAACCAAGAATCAGATGCTAAACTGACTGAGGCACCCAGACACCCCTCATCCTCTCCTTTTAATGCCTCTTTTATTTTTGGACCATATTGTCCTAAATTGAAGTTAAATGGTCCTGAAATATTATGATAAATGTGACAGTGGTTATAATCCCAAATCTTAGAACAGTAGTATCATGGGAATCTATGTGTAGATCTTAGAATTGCAGGACTCATAGTTACTTACAGAATTCCTGTTTTGAGCCCCCCAATTCCCAGAAGAACCCTATAAAAGCCAAATGAGATAATCATGAGAAAGTCAATTGTAAATGAAAAAATGTCATAAAATGCACACTATTATAAGAATTCATTTTGGACAGACGGATATCCAGTGGGGGAACACTATCTCTGATTCTTATATTTACAAAAATGGAGAATTTTTACTCCACTCCAATCAACAGGGAATGTTCTGTACAAAACACTTCGAATTCTCTACATACCTTCCTACAAGAAAAGGAGTGATGTATCGACCTAGTGAATTCATGAGATGAAATTGAATTTTGGATCTGCCTGCTGGTGGAGCAGGCCTGGACTCCGTGGGAAAGGTTAACCATGTGAGAGGATCAGTTTAAGTCTGTAGTGACGTACTAAGAAACTCATTGTGGCTGCATATTTAAGCTATATACTCCAATCCAACTTTTGGTTCTAATTTATTATATTTTAATATTTATCAGTCTAGCTATGACTCTAATTGTCTAACTGCCCAAATCAATGGAGAAAGGAAGAGGGTAATCTATGGGTAGCTGTGGGGGGCCGGGCCCCGGTGCCAGGCTGAGACCGGGTCGAGCAACGTTCCCTGTTGACTTAGCCAACCCGGTGTTTCCCCCTCCCATTCCCCCACTTTCAAGGGCATACGAAAGCCTTGTCAAGGCTGAGAAAGTTAATTCCTGAAGCCTGTGGTCTGCAGGTGTTGGCAGTAATGCTACCTCCCTTTTTCTATCCCGAGTCAGATAGAAACAAACATGGGAACTGTGTTTTGCTAGCAATCTATCAACAAGGTCTTGTGACGCGTTCACAAAGTTCACAAGGTATACAGAACTAAATGTTTTGGCTGGCAGTGATCATGTGAAACCTGTTTATTCTTAGAATGACCTGATCCATAAGAGTCTTATATTATAAAAGATTGTGGACAGCAACAATAAAGCCGTCACTTGGGCCATCAGCCCAGGGGACCCTCCTGTTCCCAAACTTTCTCTTCTCTCTTTTTTTCTTGCATTCCCCTACCCTCAGGACCCTGACCTCAGTGTTTGTCGCGCCGGTCGCGACAGGTAGCCCCATGTTCTGACACTACCCATTAAATATCTTTCCGGTGGAGATTTTCAAAACCTTATGCAATCACTCGCTTCAAGTACAAGCATTTTCCTCTTTCTAATGTTTCCCTCTTTTCTAGGAACTTCTATTAACAGAATCCATTCAACACTAAATGTAGAGGAACCTGCCATCATAGATGGAAGTGAAAAATGTTTGAGGAAATAATTAACATTCCAATTATATCTGATAGATTAAACACACAGGAAGAATGCCACTCTGGGTGTTGTAAGCTTCCAGAGGTTAGGCATGTCTTCATAGGAACTCAGGAAGTGGATCATATCTAAGCTCCAAAATACATGAATTTCACATTAATGTATCTTAACCATGTGAAGTTGTCTGCATCCCTTGAGACACTTACACCGTGGTGGAGACACAGGATACTCTTGCCCTTATGAGTTTTTATTCTATGAGAGAACAAAATTTATGGGCATAGGAATACCTTCTCTCATGGCTCCCACTTTCTATTTGGAGAGCCTCCCTTTTCTCTGGGTCCTAAGGCAATCACATTTGGAGAATAGGGTCTATTTTCATAGGAAACAATTTTAAAATCCTAGACTGAGGCACAAGTTGGGCTCAGTGTCAAAGTCTCAAGGCTGGATGATAACCCTTGGAGCTACTTTCATTCCTCCTTCACTGTGTTTTGCCTCCTTCTGGTTCAGAGCCCTTCACTGGATTCCCATTTCCTGCAGTCTCCTCTTCTGGGCAGTAGAAGGTACATTATTATAGTTAGGTGTCTGTTCTCCCAAGCTACTGGTGCTAGGTGTTTCTTTCTTTTTTCCCCTTAATTTAAATCAAGTAAGTTAACATAAAATGTAATAATGATTTTAGGAGTAGATTTTAATGATCCATCACTTACATGCAACACCCAGTGCTCATCCCAAAGTGCCCTCCTTAATGCCCATCACCCATTTAGCCCATCCCCCCACTCACTTCCCCTCCAGCAAACTTCAGTTTGTTCTCTGTATTTAAGAGTCTTTTATGGTTTGCCTCCCTCTCTGTTTTTATCTCATTTTTGCTTCCCTTCCCCTATATTCATCTGTTTTATTTCTTAAATTCCACATATGAGTGAAATCATATGATATTTGTCTTTCACTCACTGACTTATTTCACTTAGCATAATACATTCTGTTTCCACTCATGTTGCAAGTAACAAAATTTCCTTCTTTTTAATCACTGAGGAATATTCTATTGTACATATATACCACATCTTCTTTATCCATTCGTCAGTCAACGGACATTTGGTCTCTTTCCATAATTTGACTATTGTCAATAGTGTTGCTATAAATATTGGAGTTCATGTGCCCCTTTGAATCAGCATTTTGGTATCCTTTGGATAAATATCTAGTGGTGCAATTGCTGGGTCGTAGGGTAGTTCTATTTTTAATTTTTTGAGGAACCTCCATACTATTTTCCGGACAGGCTGCACCAGTTTGCATTCCCACCAGCAGTGCCACAGGATTCCCCTTTACCCACATCCTCATCAACATCTGTTGTTGTCTGAGTTAATTTTAGCCATTCTGACAGGTGTGAGGTGGTATCTCATTCCGTTTTAATTTGTATTTCCTTGATGATGAGTGATGTTGAGCATCTTTTCATGTATCTGTTAGCCATCTGGGTGTCTTCTTTGGAGAAGTATCTACTCGTGTCTTCTGCTCATTTCTTCACTGGATTATTTGTTTTCTGGGTGTTAAATTTGATAAGTTCTTTATAGATTTTGGATATTAATGCTTTATCTTATATGTCACTTCTCATTCTCTCCGTTGCCTATTAGTTTTTCTGATTGTTTCCTTCACTGTACAAAAGCTTTTTATCTTGATGAGGTTCCAATAGTTCATTTTTGCTTTTATTTCCCTTGCCTCCCATGTCAAGTAAGAAGTTGCTGTGGCCGAGGTTGAAGAGGTTGTTGCCTGCTTTCTCCTCTAGTATTTTGACTGTTTCCTATCAAACATTTATGTCTTTCAGCCATTTTCAGTTTATTTTTTGTGTATGGTGTAAGAAAGTGATCCAGTTTCATTCTTCTACATGTTGTTGTCCAACTTTCCCAACACCATTTTCTGAAGAAACTTTCTTTATTCCATTGGATATTCTTTCCTGCTTAGTCAAAGATTAGTTGGACATACATTTGTGGGTCCACTTCTGGGTTCTCTATTCTGTTCCATTGATCTGAGTGTCTATTTTAAATGTGCCAATACCATGCTGTCTTGATGATTACAGCTTTGTAATACAATTTGAAGTCTGGAATTGTGATGCCTCCAGCTTTGTTTTTCTTTTCAACATTACTTTGGCTATTCGGGGTCTTTTGTGGTTCCATAAAAATTTTAGAATTGTTTGTTCTAGCTCTGTGAAGAATGCTGGTGTTATTTTGATCGGGATTTCATTGAATATGTAGATTGCTTTGAGTAGTATTGACATTTTAACAATATTTCTTCTTCCAAACCATGAGCATGGAATGTTTTTCCATTTCTTTCTCCTTCAGTTTCTTTCATAACTTTTCTATAGTTTTCAGTGTATAGATATTTTACTTCCTTGGTTAAGTTTATTCCTAGGTATTTTATGGGTTTTGGTGTAATTGTAAATGGAATCAATTCCTTGATTTCTCTTTCTGCTGCCTCATTATTGGTGTATAGAAATGCATCTGATTTCTGTATGTTAATTTTATATCCTGCAACTTTGCTTAATTCATGTATTAGTTCTAGCAGTTTTTTGGTGGGGTCTTTGGGTTTTGCACTTAGAGTATCATGCCATCTGCAAAGACTGAAAGTTTGACTTCTTCCTTACTGATTTAGATGCCTTTTATTTCTTTTTGTTGTCTGATTGCTGAGGGCTAGGACTTACAGTCCTATGTTGAATGACAGTGGTGAGAGTGGATATCCCTGTCGTGTTCCTGATTATAAAGGGAAAGCTCTCAGTTTTTCCCCATTGAGGATAATAATAGCTGTGGGTCTTTCACATATGGCCTTTATGATTTTGAGGTATGTTCTATCTCTATTTTCTTGAGGGTTTTTATCAAGAAAGGATGCTGTATTTTGTCAAATACTTTTTCAACATCTATTCAGAGGATCATGTGGTTCTTATCCTTTCTTTTATTAATGTGATGTATCACATTGATTGATTTGTGAATATTGAACCAGCTCTGCATCCCGGGAATAAATCCCACTTTATCATGGTGAATGACTCTTTTAGTGTATTGTTGGATCCAGTTTGCTAGTATCTTGTTGAGAATTTTTGCATCTATGTCCATCAGAAAAATTGGTCTGTAGTTCTCCTTTTTATTGGGATCTTTGTTTGGTTTTGGAATCAAGGCAATGCTAACTTTATAGAATAAGTTTAGAAGTTTTCCTTTCACTTCTGTTTTTTTGGAACAGCTTCAAAATAATAGGTGTTAAGTCTTCTTTAAATGTTTCATAGAATTCTCCCAGAAAACCATCTGGCCCTGGACTCTTGTTTCTTGGGAGACTTTTGATTACTGATTCAATTTCTTCCTCTTCTTTTTTTTTAATGTTTAATGTTTTTTAATGTTAATTTATTCTTGAAAGAGAGGAGAGAGACAGAGTGTGAGCGGGGTAGGAACAGAGAGAGAGGGAGACACAGAATCTGAAGCAGGCTCCAGGCTCCGAGCTATCAGCACAGAACCTGACACGGGGCTCAAACTCACGAGCTATGAGATCATGACCTGAGCCAAAGTAGGATGCTTAGCCAGTTGAGCCACCCACGCACCTCTACTGATTCAATTTTTTCACTGGCTATGGGTGTGCTCAAAATTTCTATTTCTTCCTGTTTCAGTTTTGGTAGTTTATGTTTATAGCAATTTGTCCATTTCTTCCATATTGCTCAATTTGTTGGCATATAATATTTGTTGGCTCATAATATTCTCTTATTATTATTTGTATTTCTTCAGTGTTGGTTGTGATCTCTCCTCTTTCATTCGTGATTTTATTTATTCTTTTCGATCAATCTGGCTAGGGGTTTATCAATTTTGCTAATTGTTTCAAAGAATCAACTCCTGGCTTCCTTGATCTGTGATCTGTTCTGTTTGTTTGTTTGTTTGTTTTATCATTGATTTCTGTTCTAATGTTTATTATTTCCCTTCTTCTGCTGGTTTTGGGCTTTATTTGCTGTTCTTTTTCCAGCTCCTTTAGATGTAAGGTTAGGTTGTGTATTTGAGACCTTTCTTCCTTCTTTAGGAAGGCCTGGATTGCTATATACTTCCCTCTGAAGACCAGCTCTGTTGCATCCCAGAGGTTTTGGACTGTTGTGATTTCATTTTCATTGACTTCCATGTACTTTTTAAATTCCTCTTTAATTTCTTGGTTAACTCATTCATTTGTTAGTAGGATGTTCTTTTTTATTTTTTAGTTATTTATTTTCTGGGAGAGAGAGGGAACACAGTGGAGGGGTGGAGAGAGGGAGAGAGAAAATCTCAAGCAGTTTTTGGGCTATCAGTGCAGAGCCTGATGTGGGGCTTAAACTCACAAACCATGAGGTCATGACCTGAGTCAAAATCAAGAGTTGGACACTTAATTGACTGAGCCACCCAGGCATCCCTAATAGGATGTTCTTTAATCTCTGAATATTCGTAGCTTTTCCAATTATTTTCTTGTGGTTGATTTCAAGTTTCATAGTGTTGTGGTTTGAAAATATGCATGACATGATATTGATCTTTTCTGTACTTGTTGAGGTCTGATTTGTGACCAAGTATATGATCTATTCTGGAGAACGTTCCATATGCACTCTAGAAGAATGTATATTCTGCTGCTTTAGGATGAAATGTTCTGAATATATCTGTTAAGTCTATCCAGTCCAGTGTGTCATTCAAATCCATTGTTTCCTTGTTCATTTTCTGCTTAGATGATCTGTTTATTGCTGTAAGTGGATGTTGAAGTCCCCTAATATTATGGTATTATTATCGATGAGTTTCTTTATGTTTGTGATTAATCGATTTATATATTTGGGTGTTCCACATCAGGGGCATAAATATTTATAATTGTTAGATTTTCTTGGTGGATAGACTCCTTAATTATGATATAATGCCCTTCTTCATACCTTGTTATAGTCTGTTTTAAAATCTGATTTATCTGATATAAATATGGCTGTTCCAGCTTCCTTTTGATGTCCATTAGCATAATAGATGGTTCTCCATCTCCTTATTTTTAATCTGTAGGTGTCTTTAGGAAAAGGAGCCAAGATGGCAGAACAGCATGGAAGTTTTTTTTTGCGTCTGTGTCCATGAAATGCAGCCAGATCAACACTAAACCATCCTGCGCACCTATAGGTGTCATTAGGGTCTAAAATGAGTCTCTTGTAGGTAGCATAGAGATGGGTCTTGTTTTCTTATCCATTCTGATACCCTATGTCTTTTGATTGGAGCTTTTAGTCCATTTACATTTAGAATGATTATTGAAAGATATAAATTTAGTGCTATTGTGTTGTCTGTAGAATTGGTGTTTCTGGTGATGTTCACTGTTCCTTTCTTATCTTTGTGGTCTTTGGTCTTTTCGTTTTGTCTTTTCTCCACTTCTCCTTAAAATTTCTTGCAAGGCTGATTTATGGTCAGAAACTCCTTTGATTTTGTTTGTCTGGGAAACTCTTTATCTCTCCTTCTATTTTGAATGACAGCATTGCTGGATAAAGAATTCTTGGCTACATATTTTTCTGATTCTGTTAACTATCCTGCCGCTCCTTTCTGGCCTGCCAAGTTTTTGTGGATAGGTCTGCTGTGAACTCGATCTGTCTTCCCTTATAGTCTAAGGACCTTTCTTCCCTTGCTGCTTTCATAATTCTTTCCTTGTCTGTGTATTTTGTGAATTTGACTATGATATGCCTTGGTGATGGTCAGTTTTTATTGAATCTAATGGGAAATCTCTGTGCTTCTTGGATTTTGATATCAGTATCCTACCCCAGATTAGGAAAGTTTTCTGTTACAATTTGCCCACATAAACCTTCTGTCCCTTTTTCTCTCTCTTCATCTTCTGGGACTCCTATGATTCAGATGTTATTCCTTTTTAATAAGTCACTGAGTTCTCTAAGTCTTGTGTCATGAACTTTTGCCTTTGTTTCTCTTTTTTTCTGCTTCATTATTCTCCATAATTTTATCTTCTATGTCGCTGATTCACTGCTTTGTTTTGTCCATCATTGCCATCATGGCATCCATTTGAGATTGCATCTCAGTTATAGAATTTTTAACTTTGGCTTGATTAGACTTTAGTTCTTTTATCTCCACAGAAAAGGATTCTCTGGTGTCTTCTATAGTTTTTCAATCCTGGCTAGTATTTTTATAATTGTGCTTTTAAATTCTAGTTCAGACATCTTACTGATATCTGTGTTTATTAAATCCCTGGCCATCACTTCTTCCTATTCTTTATTTTAGGGTGAATTCTTCTATCTTGTCATTTTGGAGGAAGGAAAAGAATTAATAAGCAAAAAGTTAAAATTAAAAAATCAGAAACAAAACAAAAAATCAAATAAAGGAAGCTAGATCCCAGATGTGTTTAAGTCTGCTTATTGAAAGAAGCTTGATAGAATAGAGGAAAAAAATGGAAAGAAAAGAAAAAAAAGTTAAGAAAATATTTAAAAATTAAAATAATAAAATAATAAAATAGAATAAAATAAGGAAAATAAAAAAGAATAAACAATTTTACAAAAAAATTAAAAAAAAAAAAGAATTTGCTCTTTGTGTATCCAAGGAAGAGAAAGAAAAAAGAGGACAATTTAAGCAAAAACAGAAGCAAAGGAAATGAACAAATAAACAAACCAGAAACAGAATGAAACCTGAATGAAGTTACATCTAGTTTCCCCTAGAACCCAAACTTTGAATCATACTAAGCAGGTGGAGGGATTTGTGTTGGTCTTCTGAGTGATGTGACTAGAGGGTGCAGTTGGGGGAAGCTTGGTGTAATAGCTCCATTCTCCACTAGGCGGCGCTGCTTAGCTTCCTGGCATGGAAATGTGGGTGTGGGCACATGCACGTGTTTGGTAGAGGTGAAATGGTTTCACCCAGCTCCCTAGTCCCTGGTGCAGGAGCTTTACACTCTCACCGACCTACAATCAAGCACCCCTCCTTTGTCTCAGGCCTCTGTCAACTCCCCACCTCTACTTTGTCCTTCTCCAAGCTGCCCACTTGCCAGGTGGTGCCTTCCTCCAGAGTTTTATGTCAGAGGGGTTGTGTTTCAAAACCCCACACTTCAGAGACCCCTGCAGCTAGGACCTGCTCCAACTCTCTGGGGGAGGGTCTCACTGAGCAGTGGCTAGGTGCCAGCTTGCCCAGAAAATGTTCGTGCAATAGCATAGAACAGAGGTTCAGAGATTATGGCAAATCACAACACACAGGTGGCACCAGGTTTCACTTCACTCGGGTGTCTTCGTCCCAATTCCAGGAAACGTGGCTGCCCTCTGGGGTCCTCTGGGACCTTTGCTCATGGGCTGCCCTCTGGGGTCCTCTGGGATCCTTGCCCATGGGGAAGCAATATGGCCTCTACCAAATGCTCTTCCACCAGGAGAATTGCTTCTCCCCATGTGGCACACAGACTTCTCAGACCACACTGCTTGCTCCTGGGGATTCTCCCTGTTTCCTCACCAGAGCACCACCAGGAACTATCAAACTCTGAATCTTCAGACTCTGTGCTCCACTGTGGACCATCTTAATTTGCTATGTGCTTCTTAAAAGCAGTTTGCATGCCATGTTTGTGTGTCTCTTCATGCCTGCCTGTCAAGTGCTTAATAAAGTGAGTTGAGTAAGTCATGGTGTGATCAGATTCAAAGTTTTGTTAAGCAAGAAAGGTCTATTAAAATCCAGACCGTGAAATGGGGAATAATATCAGGAAAGTCAGGCCCATAATTTTTTTCACAACACTTTGCATTTTCAAATATATAGAAACATTAAAACGATTTTAAAGTTAGCACCTAGGTACCCATTACCTAGATTCTGCCCTCAGCATCTTAAAGATTTTATTCATTTTGGTCACTTTGTTGGGATATAATTCACATAACATAAAATTCACCATTTGAAAGTGTATGATTAAGTGGCTTTTAGTGTGTTCTCCAGGTTTCCTGCTAACACCACATCCATTCTGTGGCCCATGGATCAAGGAGTCATTTTGACTTTCAAGTCTTACTATTTAAGAAATACATTTCATAAGGCTGTTGCTGCCATAAGTGATTCTTCTGATGGATCTGGGGAAAGTAAATTGAAAACCTTCTGGAAAGGATTCACTATTCTAGATACCATTAATAACATTTGTGATTCATGGGAAGAGTCCAAAATATCAACATCCTGTCAGCATGGTAGACCTTCCCCAAACTTTCAGTGTGACAGTGTTCTGGCAGGCTGCAGAAACACTTATAACCAGATAATCAAAAATAAAACCTCTGCTACAAAGAAGAACAAACAACCCAGAATAATGAGATATTTGAGAAAACCAATACATCAGAGAGAAAGCAAGCTCAATGAATGGAAGAACCAACAATGGAGAAACAGTTAATAGAACGAGCTAAATAAATCTTTCAAAAAAATAATAAAGCTCAGGAGTGATGAAAAAAAAGCTATCACAGTCATAAAAATAACCAATTACAGAGCACAAAAATTAAATATTTGGATGTTGAAATGAAAGCTTCAAGAGACAGTCTGTAAAGTAAAGCACACACAGCTGATGAATACATCCAGATTTTAAACAACCACTTCATAGTAGTCCCCAAGAGTAAGAATAGACCAAAGGGAGGAGAGATGATATTTAAACAAATGACAGAGAATATTTAATCTAAACTGAGAAACACATGAGTCCCAAGGTCAAAAATCTTACTGAAAGCCAAAAAAAGAAAAAGAAAAGACTAGACCACCTATAGGATAAGTTTCAGAACACTAAAGATTAGGTAGAAAACCCTTAAAGCTTCCACAAGACAAAAACAACAATTATCTACAAATGAATAAAAATTAATTGACATCAGTCTTCTGATAAATAACAGTGGGAGTGATAAGATCATGAACTATTATCTTCAAAGTTTCAAAAGAAGGCAATTTTGAGCCTAGAATTCCAATCTTAGCCAAATTTTGTAGATAAAATAAAAATATCTTATACATGGAAGAACTGAAAATATTTACCAACAAAACTCTTACCACAAGAATTTCTTGAGGATGAGGGACCTGGGTGGCTCTGTCAGTTGAGTGTCCAACTCTTGATCTCTTGATTTTGGCTTGGGACATGACCCCAGGGTCATTCTGAGTGTGAAGCCTGCTTAAGATCTCTCTCTCTCTCTCTCTCTCTCTCTCTCTCTCTCCCTCTTTTCCTCTGCCCCTCTCCCCCACTTGCTCTCTTTCTCTCTCTCTCAAAAAAAATGATATATTTCTTGAGGATGTAAATTAGTGAGAAAAACATCATTGAATTCAATGAACCATTGAATCCATGGAATTCAAGGAGCAATGATAACCAAAGAAATTACTAAAGCTTATTGTAAACATGTATTGATTTGTTAAACAGGAACTTTCATGTAATAAAACATGGAATAAGGATATGGAGAGGCTTTGAAAGTGAGCAGAGAAACTCTTAAATGTACCAATTTTCTTGTCCAGTTGAACAATATAGGCACTCATTAAGCCTAGATTGTTAGAAAAATATGTATTAATTACATGGGACAAAAAAAATCAACCTTTATAGAATAGAATGAGAATACCAAACATTCAAATAAGTCGAGGGAAAAGGGGGAGAAAAAAGGCAGGAAAATGGGGAAAAAAAACAACTGAAGTAGACTAAATAAAAAATATGAAATATAAGGTAAGGTAAAGAATAGCTCAATCAAATAAATCAACACATCAAAAACAATTAAGTTCTATTACTCCATTTAGATAGAAAATCCTTTTTTAAACCCAGGTATATATTATTTAATAATATCTATGGTGGAAAAATCAAAACAGCAGTTGTATCTAGGACTTGGAGAGAGCATGAAGGGATTTTCTGAGGTGATAGTAATGCTCATATTGTGATAGGCATTTGAGTTAGCCAGATGCGTGCATTTTTCAAAACTTAGCAAATTTACCTGTGAGCTTTGTACATTTAATTGCATACAAATTTCACATAAAAGAAAAAACTCTAAATACTGAAATCTAGTTCATTCCATGCAAATTAAAGTATTTAGCTGGAAGTGCCTAAAACATTAACAGGAGTTTGAAGGAAGTTCATTCCAATCCTCATGGATGACTTTGAGGAGTCCAAGACTTGAGTGGAGGCAGTAACTGCAGATGTGGTGGAAATAGCAGGAGAACTGGAATGAGAAGTGGAACCTGAAGATAGGACTAGATTGCTGCAATCGCATAAAACTTTAATGAGAGAGGAGTTACTTATTTCAAATAAGCAAAGAAAATGGTTTCTTGAGATGGAAGCTACTCCTGGTGAAGATGCTGTGATGATTATTGAAATGACGACATAGGATTTATTGCTGTCAAACAGTATCATATGCTCCAGAGAAATCATTCATGAAAGAAAGAGTCAATCAAAATGGCAAATTTCATTGCTGTCTTATTTTAAAATGTTGCCACTACCTCCCCAACCTTCAGCAACTGTCACTGTGATCAGCCAGCAGCCATCAACTTTAAGGCAAGACCCTCCACCAGCAAAAAGAGTATGACTTGCTGAAAGCTCAGATAATGGGCAGCATTTCTTCTTCTTCTTTTTTTTTTTTTTTAAGTTTATTTTTGAGTGAGAGCGCAAATAGGGGAGGGGCAGAGAGAGAGAGAGAGAGACAGAGGATCCAAAGCGGGCTCTGAGCTGACAACAGCAAGCCTGATGTGGCGTTCAAACTCATTAACCATGAGATTATGACCTGAGGTGAAGTCGGGTGAGATCATGACCTGAGCAAGTTGGGCACTCAACCAAATGAGCCACCCAGGCGCCCCAAGGATTTCTAAGCAATAAATAGTTAGTTAGTTGTTAGTTTGAGAGAGACAGAGAGAGTGTGAGCAGGAGAGGGGCAAAGAGGAAGGGAGACAGAGAATCCCAAGCAGGCTCTGTGCGGACAGCGCAGAGAGACCTACTCAGGGCTCAAACTCATGAAATCAGGAGATCATGATCTGAGCTGAAACCAAGAGTCGGACGCTTAACCAACTAAGCCACCCAGGTCCCCCCGGCAGGAAAATATTTTTTAACCAAGGTATGTACATTGTGTTTTTAAACATAATATTATCTCATATTTGATACACTACAGTATAGTGTAAACATAACTTTTATATGGACTGGGTGGGAAACCAAAAAATTTATTTCAGACACTTATTGCAATATTTCCTTTATTATGGTGGTCTAGAACTGAAAACACAATATCTCAAGATGTGCATGTGCGTGTGCGTGTGTGTATGTGTGTGTATTTAATAATCTTTTTATATATGTAGTTGATCTATAAGACTAATTGAAAACAATTGGAGACAAGTAGTTGGTGGAGTCTAGGCCATCAGTATTTATTTTTCATAATAGATGAAGAGGCTGAGAGAGAATTTTGTTTGGTATACACCACAAGATTGTCAAAGATGAAAAGTGCCCTGTTCTTTGTTGTAGTGAGAGTACTTAGCACAGGCTCTGTCAACTCAACAAACCCAGCAAACATTTATTGCAGGAATGAATCAAGTGAATGAGCGAAGTTCCAAGGAAATTCACACAGGGCTCCTTTTGGGCTGGACCCATATCTCTTTTATCTCGGCATTTCTAGTTTCTACCACAGAAGATTCTCAAAAAGTGGTTGTAGATATGGATTAAATATAATCGAGTGGGTCAATTATTCTTTTTCATGGAACGTCAGGCTATTTACGAGAGAAGTGCTCTCGTGGCAGCTTCCAAGTTGAATCCAAGTAATTTTCTCTTTCCTGTCCAGGTGTCTATCTTTTGTCTTCCCCCCACTCAGATCACACTCATAATACATGAAAACCAATATATCTGTAGTGTCTAGCGGAGGTGATTTAACGCGTATGTTCCCATTGGATTGTTACAACATGGTTACCATGTGAGACAGGAATCCTGGTCTCCATCTTGCAGTGGAGTAAACAGAAACTCAGAAGGGACTGGCCCAAGAGCATATTCTGCAAAGCGGCAGATGGACATAAGTCTTTGGTGACAAATTGAGTGTACCACTTTTTATAAAAACTAGTCCTTAGAATACCAGTCTGCAGCAGATAGTCAGGAGGAATTTGTTAAAAATTAGAAGCCAAATTTCCTCAACTTTAGAATGAGAGTCAGAGAAAAGGGGAGAAGTAAGAAAAATGAAAATGAACAAAATCAAGTGATAGAAGCAATTTTAGATTTATTTTGTTTTGTTTTTATGTAAAAATCTGATTTACATGTTGTTCATGGAATAATGTCTCCAAAACGTTCCTTTGATCCTGACTGGAAATTTTTCCTTTTTAATTTATAATTTCCTGTGGAAAATGGTTTGATTACTAATATATTAACTTATTTATGTCCTTGATTACTAGTCCCAGGTGTCAAGGGAAAATATTACTAAAGGAAGTAAAAATTCTTCTCAGTTCAGTTGAGTTTCCATGACCATCTAACTTAGTATTTTCCCTCTCTTAGAAATGGTGTACTCACTATGTTGGAGCTACTCATAGTCTTAACATTGTGTCAGAAGTCGAGGGTTTCAGGGTCGCCTGGGTGGCTCAGTCGGTTAATCGTGGGACTTCGGCTCAGGTCATGATCTCTTGGTCCATGAGTTCGAGCTCCGGGTTGGGCTCTGTGCTGCCAGCTCAGAGCCTGGAGCCTGCTTCAGATTCTGTGTCTCCCTCTCTCTCTGCCCCTCCCCTGCTCATGTTCTGTCTCTCTCTGTCTCAAAGATAAATAAAAGCATTTTAAAAAATGTAAAAGAAGAGAAGTCAAGAGGTTCAGAAAGGGTTTGAAGGAGACGTCACAGTAATTCCTCTCAGATTTGTTTAAATACTCAAAATTTGTATGCAGTCATACTATGACCTGCTCTGCTCTAATCATACACTGTGCTTAGCCTAGTTGAATGATTCATTCAACCTATGAGCTACTAAGGTACAAATAAAATTTGCTAACACTACCTATTTTATAGTTGTTTCATTTATATTTTTACTTGTTAATTCAGCAAAAATTGAGTATCTACTCTGTGAAGATATTGTGCATGGAGGGTGGACACAGAAGTGAAAATAGAGGCCCTTCCCTTAAGGATCTTGTAGTCTATGTGGAAAGAGAGTAGGGATGCCAGATTTAGTAAATAAAAATGCAGGACATCCAGTTAAATTTGAATTTCAGATAAGCAACTAAATGTTTAGTATGAATGTTCATGGAGTATTTGGAACAGACTAAAAACCTTCGTTGATGATCTAAAATTCAAATTTAACTGAGAGTTCTATTTTTATCTGACAACCCTAGAAGAGAGACCTGGACAAAGATAATTATGACACACAAGAGTAAGTGTTAGAACGTGGCTAAATCCAGAGAGCGATAGAAATATGTGGCTCCCTGTAAATTAGAGGTTTTATTTTTAGGCTTTCCCTATGTGCTGGGAGTGAATGCAATCCTTTTTTGCAATTTGACCAGGTCAGTAGATGAATGTCCTGGCAAGAGAGTAGACTCTTAAATAAAAATGATACATTTATAATATAAATATGGGGGGGGGGGATTCTGCAACCATATTGAGATTGATTGCACTGCAAAACATCAAAAGCATTTCAGAGCCATTTAAGAAGTGATTTCTTAGGATTAAGCTTGTTACAAATGTCCCCTTACTGTGTTTCTACATGGCAACAATGGAGAACAGGCATATCTACTATTCTCAGAATCTGATGTTTTCCCGGGGGGAGCAAATTGCTGTGGCAGAAATCCTGGGCCTTGACCTTTCAGGGATTGTACTCAGAGAAGGTACATTAAAGCTGGAAGACCAATTGGACTTAAATAGTCCATGACTTTCGTGCTATGGACAAGAGAGCTGAGACCAGCCTGGGTTAAGAGGCACAGTGACCATGAAACAGGTACTTCTGTATCATTTCCTTACTACTTTTTCTTTCCCAGCAGACAATGCATTAATATGGGTAAGCATTATAAAGAGACTCTGACTGACTTTTGCAAAGCAGCAGAAGAAATGGAAAAAAGAGAAAATATAAAGGAGGAGAAGGATGAAAAAGTGACAGTAGGGAAATACACCTATTCTGTTTCAAACATATGAACATTTAAGAAACAAAAATTGGGGGGCACCTTGGTGGTTCAGTTGGTTAAGCGTCCACCTTTGGCTCTGGCCATGATCTCGTGGTTCGTGAATTCAAGGCTCGCATTAGGCTCTGTGCTGACAGCTCGGAGCCTGGAGCCTGCTTTGGATTCTGTGTCTCCCTCTCTCTCTGCCCCTCCGCCACTTGCACTTTGTCTCTCTCTTTCTCAAAAATAAACATTAAAAAATTTTAATTATGAGGGTTTAGTGAAAAAGGTAACCTTAACTTGTTTTTTATACTGGAGGGTTTGTTAGGGGCATAGGAGACCAGCTCAGGAGCATCTGAAAATCTAAGAAAAAGAATTTAAAATAAGTGTGTTATTCATATTTTAGCCTAATATTTAAAAAAATAGGAATTACTGTCATTGACTCCATGGAAATCTCGTATGGCTTATTTCTGTATTTAATTTACTTTTTTTCTTATTTCCCTCAGATGTAACTGCTTATGATCTGAACTCCAGCACTGCCTTATAATTCAAGAATCCTGAAGATCCATAAGAAATCTGATGCCCTCTGATTCTTGTTCATTGGTAGGTAATTTGGTTTTGTTTTTTCCCCCTCTCTCTGGTCTTCTGAACCTCCATGGATATATGTGGGTTTTCATTTCATTTATTGTCCTTGCCATTCAGTGGTACCTTTCAGTGTTACCCTTCACGTGTGGGAATTATCTTCTCTTTATATATACTCTTTACAATTCCCTCCTGTGATGATTTCTGTAAACTTACTATTTAAAAAATTCCTTTTAGTCTATTGTTAGACATCCAGAATCGATTCTCTATTTCTTTCATGTTCCTCATCCCATTTTTTAGATGGATTGTTTTTGTTTGCTTGTTATTGGGTTGTATGAGTTATTTATTTATTTATTTTGGCTATTCAACCCTTATGCAATATGTGGTTTGCAAATATTTTTACCCATTCTGTAGATTGCCTTTTCTTTTTGTCGATTGTTTCTTTTGCTGTACAGAAGCTTTTTGGCTTGATGTAGTCCTACTTGTTGATCTTTGCTTTTGGTGTTATATCCAAAAAAGTAATTGCCAAGACACATGTCAAGGATCTTCTTCCATATTTTTATGTTTTATTTTGGGGAGTTTTATTGTATCAGATCTTATGTTTAAGCCTTTAATCTGTTTCAAGTTAATTTTTGTGAGTTGTGTAAGGTAAAAGTCCAATTTTATTTTTCTGTATGTGGTTTTCCAGTTTTCCCTACACCATTTGTTGAAGAGACTAACATTTCTCCTTGAATGTTCTTGGCTTCCTTGTCACATATTAGTTGACCATAGATGCGGGGGTTTATTTCTGGGTTCGTTATTCTTTCCATATGTATATGTGGTTGTTTTTAATGCCAGTATCATACTATTTTAATTTCTGTGGCTTTGTAGTATAGTTTGAAGTCAGAAAGTATGATGCTTCCTATTTGTTCTTCTTTCTCAGGTTTGCTTTGACTATTTGGAGTCTGTTGTGGTTCCATACAAATATTAGAATTGCTTTTCTATTTCTGTCAAACATTTCAGTGGAATTTTGATAGGGATTGCATCTAATCTGTAGATGGCTTTGGGTAGTATGGACATCTCAACAATAATTCTTATGACTCATGAACACAGGCTATACTTCCATTTGTTTATGTCTTCTTCAATTTCTTTCATCAAAGTCTTATAGTGTTCATTGTACAGATCTTTCATTTCCTTTGCTAAAATTTATTTCTAAGTATTTTATTGTTTTTGATGCTATTGTGAATATGGGATTGCTTTTTTCTTCACATTTGTGTTGTTAGTGTATAGAAACACAACTAATTTCTGTATGTTGTTTTTATATTCTGCAACTTTACTGAATTCATTGATTAGTTCCAGGAGTATTTTCGTTGTCCTCAAAATTTTCTATATATAAGATTATATCATCTGCAAATAACAGTTTTATTTCTTCCTTTCTGATTTGGATAGCTTTTATTTATTTGTCTTCCTTAGTTGCTCTGACTAGGACTTCCAGTACTATGTTGAATAAAATGAGAGTAGGCACCCTTTTCCTGTTATTGATCTTAGTGGAAAATTTTTTGATTTCCCCGTTGCATATGATGTTAGCTATAGGTTTGTGGTATATGGCATTGACTATTTAAAGTATATTCCTTCTGTACCCAATTTCTTATGGGTTTTCACTATGAAACAATGCTGTATTTTGTCAAATGCTTTTCCTGCATCTATTGAGATGATTATAAGAGTTTTATCTTTCATTCTATTAATGTGATGTGTCACATTTATTGATTTACATATGTTGAATCATCCTTGCATTCCAGGGATAAATCCTATTTGGTCATGGTGTATGATTCTTTAAACGTGTTGTTGAACTTGGTTCACTAACAATTTGTTGAGAATTTTTGCATCTATATTAATCAGGAATATTGTGCTATAGTTTTCTTTTTCTGTTATGTCTTTATTTGGTTTTGATATCAGGATAATACGGACCCTGTAAAGTGAGTCTGACAACTCACGTTTTTTGGAAGGATTGGCATTAATTCTTCTTTACAGGTTTGGTAGAATTTACCAGAGAAGCCATCTGGTTCTAGGCTTTTCTGTATTGGGAGGGTTTTAATGACTGCTTCAATCTCCTTAGTCATTATCCGTCTGTCCAGATTTTCCATTTCTTCATTATTCACCTTGGTAGATTTTATGTTTTTAGGACTTTATCCATTTCTTCTAGGTTGTCCAATTTGCTGACACATAATTGTCCATAGTAGTTTCTTATGAACCTATGTATTCTCTAGTATCAGTTGTAATGTCTTTTCTTTCATTTCCGGTATTGTTTATTTGAGTCTTCACTCTCTCTCTCTCTCTTTGTCTAGGTGAGCACTTTTAACTAGTTAATTAATTTTAATTTATTATTAATTATAACATTAAGACTTTTTGAATTATGTTTACCATTTCAAAAAACCATCTCTTTTTTTATTAATCATTTCTATAGTGTACTGCAGTCTTTATTTTTCATTTATTTCCACTCTGATCTTTGTTATTTCATTTTTTGGTTAATTGTCTAGTTTCTTAAAGTGTAAAGTTAGGTTGTTTATTTGAGATCATTCTATTTTTTTAATGTATTCATTTATTGCTAGAAACCTTCCTCTCAGAATTGCTTTTGCAGCATCCCATAGGTTTGCGTATTGTGTTTCCAGTTTTATATGTTTCAAAAATATATTTGGCATTATTTCAGTCTTATTAGATTTGCTAAGTTATTTTGTGGCATATCATATAATTCATCCTGGAGGATGTTCCGTGTGCACTTCAGAATAATGTGTATTCTTCTGCTATTAAATAAAATGTTCATAAATATCTGTTGAGTTCATTTGGTGTAATGTATGTTTCAAGTCCATATTTTTTATTTTTTTAATGTTTTTTTGTTTTTGAGAGAGAGAGAGACAGAGTGCAAGCAGGAAAGGGGCAGAGAGGGAGGGAGACACAGAATCCTAAGCAGACTCCAGGCTCTGAGCTGTCAGCACAGAGCCCGATGAAGGGCTCAAACCCAGGAGCTGCGACATCATGACCTGAGCCAAAGTCGGATGCTTAACTGACTGAGCCACCCAGGTGCCCCAAGTCCAGATTTTCACTCTAGATGATCTACCCATTGCTGAAAGAGGTTTTGAAGTCCCCTACTATTATTGGATTCTTGTCTCTTTCTCCCTTCAGATCTGTTATTATGTGCTTAATATATTTAGGAACTCCAGTGTGTCTATATTTATGTTCATTATGTCTTCTTGATGAATTGACCCCTTTATGATTACAAAACGGCCTTCTTCATCTCTTATTACTGTTTTTGGCTTAAAGGCTATTTTGTTTGATATAATTATAGCTACCCTTCCTTGCTTTTTCTTTCCACTTGTCCGAAACACCTTTTTTTGTTTCTTCACTTTGGCCCTTTGTGTATCCTTAAATCTAAAATGAGTTCTTGTAGACAACATATCATTGGGTATTGTGTCTTTAATCCATTTAGATGCTCTGTGCCTTTTGATTAGTGAATTAAATCCACTTGTATTTAGAGTAATTATTGACATGTAATGATTTACTAATGCCATCTTGTTGCTTTCGGTATGTTTGGTAGTTCCATTGTTTCTTTTTTTCCTTTCTTTCTGCCTACCTTTGTAAATAGGTGATTTTCTCTAGTGGTATGCTTTGTTTATCCTTTAAATTTTTTTTTGTTACTCTAATCTAGATTTTTGTTTTGTAGTTACCATGAGGTTCATATAAAACAAAAATAAAACAGTCCATTTTTAAGCTTAGAGCAACTTAGCTTTTATGGTATGTGAGAGTGCTACCCTTTTACTCCCGTCCTGTTTCTATTTTTTATCTCAGAATTTACCTCTATTTCTATTGTGTATTTATTAACAAATTATTAACAAAAACCATAGTTATAGTTATTTTACTACTTTTCCTTTAACTTTTATACTATATAAAGTGGTTAACACACCATTCTACAGTTTTCTAAATCTATTTATCTTTACCAGTGTGTCATATACTTTCACATGTTTTCATATCCTTAGTTAGCATCTTTTCATTTTAGCTTAAAGGTCTTCTTTCAGCATTTCCCACAAGGCGGGTATAGTGGAATGAACTCTCTCAGCATTTGCTTGCCTGGGAAGCCTTTATTTCTCCTTCATATATGAATGATAACTTTCCTAGATAAATTATTTTTGATTGGCAATTTTATGATTTCAACACTCTGAATATGTAATTCTTCTCCCTCCACCCAGCAGAGAGTATCTATTGAGAAATCTGCTTATAGCTTAATGAGAGTTCCTTTGTAGGTTTTTTTCCTCTGGCTGCTTTCAGGATTTTCTCTTTGTCTTTGATTTTTGACAATTTCATTATAATGTGTCATAGAGAAGCTCTTTTTGCACTAAGGTAATAGGGTGATCTAATAAGTACATGAACTTGGATGTTCATGACTTTCCCCAGGTTTGGGAAGTTCTGAGCTTTTATTTCTTTAAATAAACTTTCTGCCTCCTTCTCCCTCTCTGAATCCTTCTGAAGCCCCAATTATTCTAATATTTTATAGAGTCTCATAGACCTCATAGATTTTCTTTGCTCCTTTTCATTCTTTTTTCTTTTTCTTCTTTGATTAGGTCATTTCACAGTTCTTATCCTCTAGATCATTGATTCTATCTTCCATTTGGTCTACTCTGCTATAGATGCTACTGTGTTTTTCATTTCATTCACTGAATTTTTTAACTCCAGAGTTTTTGTTTGGTTCTTTATGATTTCTATTTCTTTGTTAAATTTCTCATTTTATTTATGTATTGTTTTCCTTATTTCATTGAATTGTCATTTTGTATTCCTTGTAGCATGTTGAGTTTCCTTAAAAGAGGAAAAGCTATTTTTAATTATCAGCAAACTCACAAATTTCCATGCTTTTGAGTTCAGGTATTGTAGGAATATTGTTATCTTTGGGGAATACAGTGTTTTCTTGATTCTTCATGTGTTTTTGCAATTTTGCATTGTTGCTTTCACAATTGAAGTAGCAAACTCCTTCTCAAATCTTAACTGGCTGCCTTCATTTGGGATGTACTATGCATTGGTCCTGTTATATCTGGAGTTTTCTGTGACCTGCTCCACACTCCTCGATTTTTCTCATGACAAAATCTTAAGCTTTTATTTCTTCTATGGTTGTTACAACTCACCAGGCTGGCTGCTAAAAACCTCTCTTTTGTTTTCCAGCAGGTGGTGCTACAGTTCCAGTTTGTGGTTCCCCTTGCCCAAAGACTAGTTTGATATTCTGTTTAGTAGAGCTCACTTACCACTACACTTGGGAGTTAGAGGAGCTGGTCACAGAGTGGGGAGAGGTATGGATTTGACACTTGGAGTGTTGGGTTGACTGCAATCTGCTGGGAGGATCTTTGGATGAGGTTCTCCCAAAGACTTGTGAGCAGACTTCCTGCAGAAGTCTTCAGCGCAGTCAGCAGGAACCAAGTCTCTGGATTGCCCTTTGAGAGTCTTCTATGTTTCTTTCCCAATTTTCTCCCTCCCACCAGTCACAGAGGTCCTGCCTCAGTACTGTGGGTGCATCTGGAGAAAAGTAGGTTTCTCCAATGTCCCACACAACTGAGTAGCCAGGCGCCTACTCCGCTGTCTTTTTCCCTTATGAAGTAGTCACCCTAGATAGTTCAACACTATCTTGTGTAGTCTCAGTGGGACGGGTCACACTGGCAAAGTTTCTCTCAGTCTCTCCAATGTGTCCAAAGTCATATTTTTCTTTCTTTCCAATGTTATGCTGTATGCTTCATTTGGAAGACTCGATTTCTCCAAACTCTCTCATCCATGGAATTCTAGAAACATTTAAAAGATAGAACTTATGAGATTTGTTAATAGTTTGGAGAGGGGGACTGAATAAGGAGGCATCAATGATTACACCCAGGGTTTGAATGTTTAAAAAGGAATTCTTTTTATTGAAGATTCTGATAGGGAGGAAGTATTTGGGGGACAAGTATCACTTCAGTTTTAGACATGTTGAATAAGTAAGCATAATACTGGAGAAAAATTATAATGCCAGTATTAAGGAGTTTGTTCCGGTATTTATAAGTTTCAATTTTATTTAAACACTTGATCAGAATTCATAAAAAAACAAAAAACAAAAAATATAGCGGGGTGCCTGGGTGGCTCAGTCGGTTAAGCGTTCAACTTCGGCTCAGGTCATGATCTCCCGTCTCATGGGTTCCAGTCCCACATTGGACTCTGTGCTGACAGCTCAGAGCCTAGAGCCTGCTTCAGATTCTGTGCCTCTCTCTCTGCCCCTCCCCGCTCACACTCTGTCTGTGTCTCTCTCTCAAAAATAAGTAAACATTAAAAAATTAAACACAAATAGCTAAATATATAAGATACTTCAAATGCCACAATTTATATACACATTACACAGAATCAAGTAAATCGTGAACTTATAAGTGTTCAATATACCTTATCATTCTAATGGAAATTATTAGTTTTGAAAGGTCTTCCACTTCCCTCAAAGTCAATTCTTTTAGCCCCACAGCATCTTCTGATGTTTGCCTCTGACAGAGCTGATTCCCTTGAGTACCAGTAGTATTGTCTCGTGCTTCACTCCTAGAGCTCTTCTTCGCTCTAGTCTTAAATTGCAGGAATTTTACTTACCTTTCTTCTGCACTGTCCTGTTCATAATCTAAAACTTCTCTTTTAGGGGAGTGATTCTCCCATATTAGATAACATCTTAGTCCTTACTCAACCTTTTTTCTTTAGTAGGGGTGTGGTAGGGAGAGCAAAAGAAGACGAGAGGAGTGAGTAATTGGATATTGGAACTGTGTACAAGAGGGCCTGGTAGAGCTTGTAGGGATGTTTGAGATGGGGGCGAGAAGAAGGGAATAGAAGATTTATCTGAAGAAAATCCACCCTCTTTTTTTCTTTAGCCTTCTATTAATTTTCACTGTATGAAACTTCCGGAACTTGTTTTGTGTCTTTGGATCTCAGTTTCTAAATTAATGTTTCTTTTTTCTGCTTCAGGGGAAATCTGAATCCAATGTCAATGGATGTCTTTCAGTAAATGAACAAAAATAGGTTTTGAGAAATCTCTCAGTAAGAATTCTGGGTCAACATGAGAACTAGAGTGAAACAGGAAAAAGTTACCCTTTATCAATATGAATAACATCGTTATTCATTGGGTTATCCATGAGTCTTTGTAAAATTTTTCTCCTGAGAAGTAATTCAGTGAATTAAATGAACTACACAATCAATGAAGACACAAAGATTGCATAATGCTTCTCAGATACAAAGATAACATCTTAATGTGAGATCTGAAGGAAGATTCAAAAAATACTGTCCAAACATGGAGAAAGCACAGTTCAGTGAAAGAGAAACAGATAGCAAAAAAGACAAGAAGACAGAGAGACAGAATATGATCTTACAGTAATCACATGTATTTTCTAGACACCCTACTTGATACTAGAGATTGCCCTGGCAGAAGAATGGATCGTGTTCCAAATGTTCATTTGTGTTCTTTTGTTTACATGTTGGAACAATGTTGATTAGGATAGCAGTGACCTCAACCAGTTCCTCCATGGAAACACTCATGGGAAATGTTGTGCACACTTACCACACAGGCCTACTGTTATACCAGAGTTGGCACATCCTTAGTCTTCCACTTAATAAAGCATATTAAAATACAAATTGATGAGAATGATATAGCTTAGAACAGTGGTTCTCAGAGAAGGGTAGATTCATCTTTAGGGTACATTTGTCAATACATGAAAACATTTTTAAAATTTTTTAAAATTTTTCTTTTATGTTTATTTAATTTTGAGAGAGAGAGAGAGCACAAGTTGGGGAAGGGCAGAGAGAGAGAGGGAAACACAGAATCCGAAGCAGGCTCCAGGCTGTCAGCACAGAGCCCGATGCAGGGCTCAAACCCACAAACCACGAGATCATGACCTGAGCCTAAGTCGGTCGCTTAACCAACTGAGCCATCCAGGTGTCCCTCAATGCCTGAAAACATTTTGATCATCACAACTGCAGGGAGTGGGAGCATTACTGACGTTTAGTGGGAAGGGCCCAAAGATTCTGCTAAACAACCTATGATGTTGAGGACAGCCCTCACAACAAAGAATTATCCATCTTGAAAGGTCAATAGTGTGAGGTTGAGAAACTGTGGCATAGAATATTACCTGGGTATTTGTTAGAGGTGCACATCATCCAGACTTAATGAAACAGAAACCAAGAGAGAGCCACAGCATTTGTGGTTTCAGAAGTCTTCCAGATGATTCTTAGTGATCCACAAGTCTGAGAACTCTTGGTAGAGAGATAACCTTGAATGGACTATAATTTTTAAATAAATTTTTAATAAAGCAATTTCACTGCTTTATTATATTCAGTGCTACCACATAATTATTTTTGAAATACTTCACAACTTAAAGGGATCATGATTGAGAATAGTTTCTCAGCTTTACTTTGCAGAGAGGAATGATCCAGCTCATAGCCTCAGGTAATAGAAATAAACTGAGAAGGGGCACCTGAGTGGCTCAGTCAGTTAAGCATTCGACTCTTGGTTTCAGCTCAGGACATGATCTCACAGTTCATGGGTTCGAGCCCCACTTCGGGCTCTGTGCTGACAGCAGGGAACCTGTTTGGGATTCTCTCTCCCTCTCTCTCTGTCCCTTCCCCACTTGCATTCTCTCCATTCTCTCTCTCTCCATCTCAAATAAAGTTTAAAAAAAGAAAGAAAGAAACTGTAAAAATTGGAAATAAAGAGAAATTTTTCTGATGACTGGATAGCCTGTTAATGAAGCTATGTTTATTGCAAAGCAATCAGTCATACTCAGGTGTGATGTAGGCAGTTTCCTAAAGCAATTAATTTGGATTTCTCAATAATGAAAAATACCATGATAATAAGATTGACTAATCACAATATGTCACATCAACAGCCTGACACAGTGACCTAAATATAATCGGTGACACAGGAAGAATAAAGAATAAATCCAAGGATTCGCCTAGAGGATATTACTGACTTTTATGAGTATATATCAATGTTGACATTGTAAGGTTTTGAGTGAAGATAAAGGAAAACATGGAATCCCTTCCAAAAGTTACAAAACACATGCTACTCAACGTGTGACCTACACATCTGCAGCGTTGCCTTTATTTGGGAGCTGTTAGGAAAGCAGAATCTCAGTTCCCAGTTGTGGACTCATTGAATCATAACCTGTAAGCCCCATATTTTGGTAAGTTCACCAGGTGATTTACAGGCACACTACAGATTGAGAAACCCTGCACTCAAATAACTCAAGAAAAATATTTGTAGGAAGTAGATCATTTCCTTACAGTTTTTGTTTTTGATATACAATAGAAATGTCTTTATGAGTTCCATTGTTAATAACACTTGAATGCACAAGGAAACTATATTCAGTAAACTTTGTTCTTTGACTTCCTTGGAAAAGAAGCATCCCATTTCTGAAAGACCAAAAAATTTCCCAATGAAGTTTCTACTGTTGCCAACGTTGGGTCATATTTTGTTGCCAGCATCCAGGCACACAATAGAAGGAAGGTCATGTCTGTGACAGTTGACTTTTCTTCCTTTCTTTCATTATTCCTCTCAGCCTTCCATCACCAAGGCATAATTCACTCATTCATTCATTCATTCATTCAACAAACATTTATTAAGTATCAAGTGTGTGCCAGGCTCTGTTCTAAGCTCTGGGGATCCCAGAATTTATTTATTTATTTTTTTTTAATTTTTTTTTTAACGTTTTATTTATTTTTGAGACAGAGAGAGACAGAGCATGAACGGGGGAGGGGCAGAGAGAGAGGGAGACACAGAATCGGAAGCAGGCTCCAGGCTCTGAGCCATCAGCCCAGAGCCCGATGCGGGGCTCGAACTCACGGACCGCGAGATCGTGACCTGGCTGAAGTCGGACACTTAACCGACTGAGCCACCCAGGCGCCCTGGGGATCCCAGAATTTAAAATATAGCTTGTGCTCATATTTGAGAACATAGTTTCTAACATATAAACTATATAGAGATGAGATAAATGACAGGTTTTCAATTACTTTAAGCGTCAAGTGGATTTGACATGAGAGTAGGCATTAAATAGGTGAAGTGAGTGACAGATCTATTGTCTAATGTTGCTCGATCAGTTTGAGCACATGTTATGAAAATAGTTCCCTTTATATACTTCCTATTTTAGCAGTTCCTTTCCTTTTGTCAATCTTTGAAAAGGGTGACAAACAAATGAGCAAGGACAAAGCAATAGGAAAAGGCCCAAGATGAAGGACTTTTCTGTTCGGGCTCCCGCATCAGCGTGCTGGCCCTGGATTAAAGTCACTCTCTTTTCTATCAATTCAGCCAGTGAGTCAGGATGTCTCTCCCCACACTAATGTGACAGAAAATGTAATTTAATTTTGTCATCTATCTGATAGTCTCTCAGGCAGGACATACTGGAAAGGGCACCGTCCCGGCTTTGCTACTAATTAGTTTTGAGACACTGAGTCAGTTCAGTGTCATCTGTGACCCTCCGTTTCCTAATGTATAAATTGACAATAAATGTAATCAAATATATGAAAGCGCTTTGATGTAAAGACACGATTAATCATGTAAGAAAACACTATTGCCTTCCCGGGTCTTACATTATTTCAGAATTAATGCTCACTCCGAGTCACCATGAGGTAATGAGGAAGTGAGCTGCAGTAGATGGAATTCTAAATCCGAGTGGTTCCTTCAAAACATGCTGCATTTGCTTACAATAGCACCCCCCCACACACCCAAATTTACTAATCCTGTCTATAATTCCCAATGGCCTTTTACCAAGACTTACAGAGTGGTTCCTGTAAAAACACACTTGCTGCATTTGCTTACAATAGCCTCCACCAAGACCCAGATTTACTAATCCTATCTAGAATTCCCAACAGCCTTTTACCAATCTCTTGAAAAGACTTCCTCACCTGACTTTACCATCAGATAGATGGTATGACTATTGTGACACAGAAAAGGCTATTCACATTCAACCTGTTGAGTTCTCTCATGAAAATTTTCTATTAATATACCAGGTGAGTATGGATGACCAGTCAGGGTAAAGGAGCAAAATTTAAAAGTAGACATTCTCCCTTAAGTAAGCAAAATAAAGCTTCTTTATTTACTGATATTTATTGATTAAAACTTAATGCATATATAATTATGCAAAACAAATTATTATTACAGAGATGTTTAGAAAAGCACATATAAAATGAGACATTCTTCTATATCACTAAAACTCAAGTTTTATTTGTTTGTTTTCCCTCCCTGAATGAGTCCTCTCAATCTTCTGCTAAGATTTGATTGATTGGCCCTTTAGGAGAGATTGTTCTGAGAATTTACCTCCAGGCTTTGCCCAAATTTATTCTTTGTTTTCCATCACAAAAATATTGTCATACATGACACCGTGATTTCTGTCTCCTCAGCTCCTCTTTCTTCATTCCTGGCTGGTCAGAGCTGCTCAGTGACTGATTCTCATCTGTGCCTAGGCCCTCCCCACTCTTTCGAAAATTCTTCCTCTAAAGAAACTCTTACCTTAATCCCATTTATTCCTTCCAAAGTAACACATGCAAGACAAGTATAATGAGATGCATAGCAATAACAGATCCATTTCTAATTAACAAACTGGATTTTAAGTATATATATTTTAAACTTATTTGCACATGTTGGGTTTTCCTCTTATTTTTCATAATAAAACCAAAACAATGTAGTTCAGTATTATATTGTTAATTTCAGAATTTAAAAGTTTAGCTTGCGTTGACACACTTTATAATTTAGTAAATTGAACAGCTCTGTCAAAACATGGATTAGAACTTATTTCTAATACCCTAGAACTCATTTACTTTTCTACTACAGTTTCTTTAAAGAAACTCAGGCCTTGTAGATTTCCGGAGAAATTTCAAAGACAAGAACTATTTCTTCTGTGGTGCTTGACAAGAAGAAAGGAAATTACTAAGTCAAAGTTCAAGAGTAACAAGTTCACTCAAAGTGGAAAGTTCTAAAAACTTTTTGTATTTATTCATTCATCCAATAAATAGTAATTGAAAACCACTATCTACAATTTACTGGGCTTCAGCAGTTCAAAATGGGGAAAGTCCCAAATCAACTCAAGCTACATTTTGAGTTGCTCAAACAGTGGCCTTAATCAGTATGATAATGATTATTTTTTAATGCTTATTTATTTATTTAATATAATTTATTGTCAAATTGGCTTACATACAACACCCAGTGCTCATCCCAACAAGTGCCCTCCTCAATGCCCATCATCCACCTTCCCCTTTCCCCCACCCCCACCAACCTTCAGTTTGTTCTCTGTATTTAAGAGTCTCTTATGGTTTCCTTCCCTTCCTCCCTGTTAGTAACTTCCTCCCTGTTAGTAATTTTTCCCTCTTTTCTTCCCCCATGGTCTTCTGTTAAGTTTCTCAAAATCCACATATGAGTGAAAACATATGATATCTGTCCTTGTCTGATTGACTTATTTCACTCACCATAATACCTTCCATTTCCATCCATGTTGCTGCAAATGGCATGTTTCCATTCTTTCTTATTGCCAAGTAGTATTCCATTGTATATATAAACCACATCTTTGTCCATTCATCAGTTGTTGGGCATTTAGGCTCCTTCCATAATTTGGCTATTGTTGACAGTGCTGCTATAAACATTGGGGCACATGTGCCCCTATGAATCAGAACTCTTGTATCCCTTGGGTAAATTCCTAGTAGTGCTATTGCTGGGTCATAGGGTAGTTCTATTTGTAATTTTTTGAGGAACCTCCACACTGTTTTCCAGAGTGGCTGCACCAGTTTGCATTCCCACCAACAGTGCAAGAGCATTCCTGTCTCTCCGCATCCTCGCCAGCATCAAAAATCCCAAATACAAAATCTAACAGCACACATAAAGGAACTAGAAGCAGAACACAAAGAAACCCCAAACGCAGCAGAAGAAGATAGATAATAAAGATCAGAGCAGAAATGAACAATATAGAATCTGAAAAAAACAGTAGAACAGATCAACGAAATGAAGAGTTGGTTTTTTGAAAAAATAAACAAAATTGATAAACCCCTAGCCAGACTTCTCAAAAGGAAAAGAGAGAGGACCCAAATAGATAAAATCATGAATGAAAATGGATTTATCACAACCAATCCCTCAGAAATATAAGCAAGTATCAGAGAATACTATGAAAAATTATATGCCAACAAACTGGACAACCTAGAAGAAATGGGCAAATTCCTGGACACCTATTCACTACCAAAACTCAAACCGGAAGAAATAGAAAATTTGAACAGACCCATAATTAATGAAGAAATGGAATCAGTTATCAAAAATCTCCCAACAAATAAGAGTCCAAGACCAGATGGCTTCCCTGGAGAATTTTACCAGACATTTAAAGCAGAGTTAATACCTATCCTTCTTAAGCTTTTCAAAAAAATAGAAATGGAAGGCAAACTTCCAGACACATTCTATGAAGCCAGCATTACCTTGATTCCCAAACCAGACAGAGACCCCACAAAAAAGTAGAATTACAGGCCAATATCCCTGATGAACATGGATGCAAAAATTCTCAACAAGATACTAGCAAATCAAATTCAACAGTATAGAAAAATAATTATTCACCATGATCAAGTGAGATTCATTCCTGGACTGCAGAGCTGGTTCAATACTCACAAATCAATCAATGGGATACATCACATAAATAAAACAAAGGATAAGAACCATATGATCCTGTCAATAGATGCAGAAAAAGAATTGACAAAATACCAGCATCCTTTCTTAATAAAAGCCCTCAAGAAAGTCAGGAAAGAAGGAACATATTTAAACATCATAAAAGCCATATATGAAAATCCCATAGCTAATATCACCCTCAATAGGGAAAAACTGACAGCTTTCCCCCTGAAATGAGGAACACAACAGGGATTTCCACTCTCACCACTGTTGTTTAACAGAGTGTTGGAAGTCTTAGCTTCAGCAATCAGACAACAAAATGAAATAAAACGTATCCAAATCAGCAAGGAAGAAGTCAAACTTTCCCTCTTCACAGATGACATGATACTATACATGGAAAACCTGCAAGACTCCACCCAAAGACTGTTAGAACTGATACATGAATTCAGCAAAGTCGCAGGGTACAAAATCAATGTACAGAAATCGGTTGCATTTTTATACACCCATAATGAAGCAACAGAAACATAATTAAAAAACTGATCCCATTTACAATTGCACCAAGATCCATAAAATAGCTAGGAATAAACCTAACCAAGATGTAAAAGATCTATAAGTTGAAAATTATAGAAAGCTTATGAAGGAAATTGAAGAAGACACAAAGAAATGGAAAAAAAAAACATTCCATGCTCATTGATTGGGAGAATAAATATTGTTAAAATGTCAATACTACCCAAAGCAATCTACACATCCAATGCAATCCCAATCAAAATTGCACTGGCATTCTTCTCAAAGCTAGAATAAACAATCCGGAAATTTGTATGGAACCACAACAGACCCCAAATAGCCAAAGTAATATTGAAGAAGAAAACCAAAGTGGGAGGCATCACAATCTAGACTTTAGCCTCTACTACAAAGCTGTAAGCATGAAGACAGTATGGTACTGGCACAAATACAGGCACATAGACCAATGGAATAGAATAGAGAACCCAGAACTGGACCCACAAATATATGGTCAACTAATCTTTGACAAAGCAGGAAAGAGAATCCAATGGAAAAGACAGTCTCTTTAGCCAATGGTGCTGGGAGAACTGGACAGCAACATGCAGAAGAATGAAACCGCACCACTTTCTTACACCATACACAAAAATAAACTCAAAATGGATGACAGACCTAAATGGAAGCCATCAAAACCTTAGAGGAGAAAGCAGGCAACAATCTCTTTGGCCTCAGCTGCAGCAATTTCTTGCTCAACACATCTCCAAAGGAAAGGGAACTAAAAGCAAAAATGAACTCTTGGGACTTCCTCAAGATTAAAAGCTTGCAGAGGAAACTGCAAAGGAAATAATCAACAAAACTAAAAGGCAACTGACGGAATTTGAAAAGATATTTGCAAATGACATACCAGAAAAAGGGTTAGTATCAAAAATCTATAAAGAATTTACCAAACTCAACATCTGTAAAATAAATAATCCAGTGAAGAAATCAGCAGAAGACATGAATAGACACTTTTCCAAGGAAGACATTCAGATGGCCAAGAAACACATGAAAAGATGCTGCTGAACATCACTCATCATCAGGCAAATACAAATAAAAGCTGCACTGAGATACAGCCTCACACTGGTCAGAGTGGCTAAAATGTTTATTTATTTTTGAGAGAGAGAGAAAGAAAGAGAGAGAGAGAGAGAGAGAGAGAGACAGAGTGGGAGGGAGGTGCAGAGAGAGAGGGAGACACAGAATCCGAAGCAGGCTTCAGGCTCTGAGCTGTCAGCACAAAGCCCAACACAGGGCTCAAACTCATGAACCACGAGATCATGACCTGAGCCGAAGTCAATGCTTAACCGAGACACCCAGTATGATTATTTTTAAAAATCAGTAGCCTACCTTGTATGCATTCTTCAATATTATTATTAGGGGCTAATATGTTGAGTGACAAGAGTGACTACAATTTAGCATATGTATGGTGTTTTATTTCTTTGTAGAATTATGATCATATTTTCTTAGAGTTCAAGGTGACCCAAGTTCAATTTTCTCTCCAAAGCAGACTTTTTTCCTCTGTGTAACAAAATAAGTTTTGATTTGGAAACCAGGGACAAAGTAGGATAAGTTGATTTTTCTTAAATAAAAGAAATATGGTATCTTGCACATCTGAGCTAATAGTTTAAGATTCATCTTACTATATTCTTAATCACACCTAGTAGGATAATCCCTTTAACCCACTTCAAAGAAGGGAACAAGTAAGGTCCTATGCTATTCAAATCAAAACCAGATTAAGGATTCATACTGACCTGCCCTTCGTGATAATAAGCTTCTCTCCTCCCTTGTAGTCATCTTCTTTATGGTAATCCTAATTGCCCAGAGGGCTTACACATATTCATCATATCCTGTAAGGAAGAGCTTCACCTTGAAACTGGAGTTTGTCAAAACTACCTCCATAAATTCGCTCTGCTGGGTCATGCTTTATGGCCGAAAGTGAAGGCTCTTTTCTTTTCTTTTCTTTTCTTTTCTTTTCTTTTCTTTTCTTTTCTTTTCTTTTTTTTTCTTTTCCTTTCCTTTCCTTTTCTTTTCTTTTCATTTTTCTTTTCTTTCTTTTTTTTTTTTTTTGTGCTTATTTAAAGAGAGAGAAAGAGACAGAGTGAGAGTGGGGAAAGGGCAGAGAGAGAGAGGGAGACACAAAACCCGAAACAGGCTCCAGGCTCTGAGCTGTCAGCACAGAACCCAATGTCGGGTTTGAACTCATGAACTGCAAGATCATGACCTGAGTCAAAGTTGGACACTTAAATGACTGAGCTGCCCAGGTGCCCCTAGTGAAGGCTATTTTCAATGAAATTCTCCCCTCATTGATGTTGCCCCAGCTACTATGCAATAACCCTGGCCATGTACAGAAGATTCTTTGGTGATCTTGTTTTCCTCCTGGCACTGATGCTCCTCTGAGAAATCTTTAAACAAAGCATCTATGACTCTGAAGAACACTGGGCTATTGCTATCACTGGGGCCCTTAAAGCACTTTGTTTCCATTCATTTCCAGTTGTCAGCCCTGATGCCAAGAACTTCTTGAGGGAGAAGAGGATCACTCAACCTTACTGCTCCTACAGAGTCAGACAGTTGCATTCATTGTTTCTTGCCAACCTGTTTGTCCTGTAGTAGTTTCTCAAGGTATACACTGAAAGGAAAAAATAATAATAACTTACTGTTTTCCTGGGAGAGTTACATCCAATGATAACTTTTACATGGCAAAATAGGCCTGGGTTTCAAGGAATTTGTTCCTTCAACACACGTGAGTTAGAAACGTACCAGATTCTGCCTTTCCAGACATCCTCCCACTATGTGTGTATAAAAATTTTGTAGTACCCATTTATATTTGCTGGGCAAGTGTGTCATTGCTTTAGTCTCTCAGCCTAACTACTATCATTGATGGAAGCTTAACTATTCATACCACAGACTCATAAATAAGATACCATAACCATAAATAGGCATAAACAAGACAACCAGTTGACTTAATAATACATTCCTCAAGTTGTAGGGCATGAGCTCATAAGCCACATCTTTGTGTCAGCTCAGGAAAAAACAAACCTTTAAAATTGCAGTGAGTCATGGACACATTGTTTTCCTATGTAGCCCTGCATCCCTCTTTATAATGGCAACTGCATACTGTCAAGTCAATCTTGCATCACCCAAAACTTCTTTAAACTAAGCATTGTGGATTTGTGAGAGTACAAATGATACCCCAGACTGTGGGTGCAGAAGCAGAGTTTAACATTGTCTGCCATACAAGAAAAATTCATTCTCCTCCTGGCTCCATGATATTCCCATGCCAGTATCTCTTGCTTGGATCCACTAAGGTAATTTTCCTTTTTCAGGTTTTAATGAGCTTGGGAAACAGAGAAAGCATATCAAAAAGTAGAAGAAAGGAAAGGAAAGAAAACAAACACGATGCTCTGCTATGCCTTCTCATTTAACCCTGGAAAACAGTGCAAAGAATTATTCACAGATGAGGACATGTGGCATGAAAAGTTGATACCTATGATTATGTAGTCTGTTGCAAATCTTGAATTTGCAGGAATTTGACTCCACAACCCATCATGCTATTATACTACTGCTAGAAGTCTCTTTTAATACTCATACTTTTTTTTTGGATTAAAAATCCAAATTTTATTTTTAACCTGTATCATTTAAATCTCAAATACTTGGGGCACCTGTGTAGCTCAGTAGGTTGATAATCCACCTTCGGCTCAGGCCATGATCTCGCAGTTCATGGGTTCGAGTTCCACGTCGGGCTCTTGCTGACAACTCAGAGCCTGGAGGCTGCTTTGGCTTCTGTGTCTCTCTCTCTCTGCCCCTCCCCTGCTTGTGGGTGCATTTTCTCTCTCTCTTTCAAAAATAAACATTAAAAAATAATAAAAAATAAATCACAAATACTTGGTATGAACACTGTTAAGTACTAAAACATGGCAAGTCATAATACAACCTTAAGTAGTGGGATCCTTTAGTATTTCAAAGTTCTTCTACATAGATTACCCCTTACATTTCTCTCAACAGTATAAGATGAATATTCTTACATCATCTCTTTTTAAAAAATGGAGAAGTCAAGATTTAGAGAGGTGACTGACTTGTGGGACATGGCATGGCAGTGCTTTTGTCAGAATGTGAAGCTGGGTCTTCTGGTTCCAAGTCCAGAATAGCTGCATTACTCTGCTCTGTTCAGAGTGCTTTGTTGAGGAAACATCTGTAGCTTCTTCTTCCTGGGGGCAGAGCATCAGGAGAAGGGCAACAAAGAGTATACATGCTTTCTCAGTTATCTTTGACAGTGGTTTCCTTACACTAACAATTTCAAGAGTTGTCCTCCCTCCATTTCCTTCCTCCTCTCCACTGAGAGTCTACGGAGTGTTTTATATTCACCGTGGTAGGTATTTGGGCTTTCTCATCCTGGAGATATGCTACCTCTCTCCCTTCGCTTGTTATGACCATATGTAATGAGAAGTTCAAACACAACCAGACTGTTTGTACTGTGGATGCAGGAACCTTGCTGCTACCTGGAAAGCCTAACAGCAAAAACCAGTCCTGCTGGCTGCCATCTCTGCCAAGGGGAGAAGGCTCTCTGTTCACTTATCCACTCAAATGGAAGCTCTTCCTCGGCTTGGGTAACATTTCCTCTTAATTACCTTAATTTTCTTGAGTCATTATTCATGTCCAAATTCCTTTCCTTGGCAGATAGGGACCTGAGGGCTTTGCTCTTGGCTGAGGTTCTGAAAACTTGCACTGAGTTTGATAATAACATGAAACTTCACAGAGGAATAGATTGTAGAGCAAAGGGGAAACTGGAGGCCAGAATCTTGGGGAAAGTGAAGTTGGGAGTCAAGTGGCACAAATATAGAAATTTTTCTAAAGGGCAAAGAGATGAGCCATAGGAGAAAATCAACTCTAAGGCCAAGAGACCAGGACCAAGGTGAAGAGAAAGGCAAGGGCTAGCCTAGAAGTGCCTACAAGGAGCATGAGGAATTTTTTAAAGCACCCGAGATACAAAACCCTTTTTTAGAAGTCCAAGGGCACCAACTTTGTTCTAATCTCTTTATTCTTCACTTAAAAATATCAATTTCAGGGGCATCTAGGTGGCTTAGTTGGCTGGACATCTGACTCTTGATTCGACTCTTGATCCCAGGGTCATGAGATTGAGCCCCACTTTGGGCTGCACGCTGAGCATGGGACCTGCTTAAGATTATTTCTTTCTCCTGAGGCACCTGGGTGGCTCAGTCAGTTAAGCACCCAACTTCGGCTCAGGTTATGATCTCACGGTTCATGAGTTCGAGCCCTTCATCGGGCTCTGTGCTGATAGCTCAGAGCCTGGAGCCTGCTAACGACTCTATGTCTCCCTCTCTCTGCCCCACCCCCACTTGTGCTCTCTCTCTCAAAAATAAATACACATTAAACTAATTTAAAAAAAAGATTGTTTCTCTCTCCCTCCTTCTACCCCTCTTCCTCCACTCTCGCTCTTTCTCTCTATATAATAAAATAAATAAATAAAATTTTAAAAACTCAATTCCAAGTGGGATGGAGGGGAATGAGGTCTCAAGAACCTCAAGTCGAGTTGGATACTCCACTGAGAAACAGCAAATTATCCTGGGCTCAGTCAAAGGGAATTCGAAGACATATAAGCAATCCCAGCAAGATTTATACCTAAAAATATTAATTTTCATGAGTCATTTACTAATATTTCAATGTTACAAGAGCAGGTCCCTAGCTTCCTAGCCATTTTATTTCTACCCAGTGCTTGAGTTGATATTTGACACTGAGCCTAAAACTCCCTTTTCTTATTAAATCATTTATTTTAATTTACCTCCCCTGACTTGTATAGGCATCTGAGATTGCAGTTTCCACTCTAGAGGCATTAACAAACTTTATCTCCATTCCTTTCCTTTTTTTTTTTTTTTTTTCTTTTCTTTTAACTCAGGAATCTCAATTCCAGTGCCTCAAAACTTTAACCAGTCCCAAAGTAGTTCCTCTCCTTCCAAGATTTCTGGGGAGCTTACTTTGTTCTTGTCACCCTTACCATGTTGCTTAATTAATGAACTATTAAACAACTCTACAGACATTAATATGATATAGAGCATGTCATGAGGCAGTACATGATTAATTTTCAAATGTGCATCAAAAGCTATAACTTAGGAGAGTGAGGCTAGAAATGATTTCTTTTTTTTTTTTTTAAGGAAAAGTATACAAAGTTCTTTGCCTTTTGTGACTTGAACAAATCTAAACTTACATTGTCTGGGGACATGAAAATCTATTATGTAACACTTTGCTGATGTAAACAATTTAGTTTGTTATATTTAAGATATGATATGTACTTGTATTATTGAAAAAAAATATGGAGAAAAGGAATCTATGTACTCTTATCTCTTATTTTTTTAGAAGTTAGGAAATAATAGGAATCAAATGCTTAGAAAAAATCATCTGAGTTTTTCTCTTTTTATCCCTGGGTCTTCAGATGTCTAGTGACTGGTCAATGGAAGCATACAGACTGAACCTGGATAAATTTTGTGGAGGAATCACTTTTGAAGGGTGGGAAAGATTTACATAAGCGGAGCAGAAGTGAAGTGGAGGGACAATTCACCCTAGTCAGAAAAGTGTACATATGAGCACAAACACAGCAATATAAAAGGTTGTTACAGAGACTTTTGAGGCAGAGATGGGCAGAAGTACAAGCTTGAGGTGATAAGGATCTTATTTTCTCCTTAAAAGTACTCCAAACTAGGGGTAGCTGGGTGGCTCAGTTAGTTAAGATCTGACTTTTGATTTCAGCTCAGGTCATAGTCTCTGGGTTCATGAGATCCTACCCCTCATCGGGCTCTGTGCTAACAGCACGGAGCCTGCTTAGGATTCTCTCTCTCCTTCTCTCTCTGCCCCTCCCCCACTTGTGCCTCCCCACCGTCAATCAATCAAAATGAACAAATAAACATTCTTTTTAAAAAAGGTACACCAATCTAGCTGAAAACTGAGTGTGATACATTTTTTCTTTTAATAAATTCAGCCAATGAAGACATATTTATCAATTTACTCAACAAGTACTTATAGAGTGCCTTCCCTTATATGACAAATATGCATGTTATATTCTCAACAAAGCCAAGAACAAGGAAGTTATTTACATATAACTGTAATTAGCATATTTCATGAGTCAAAAGTTTGAACACTGACGTGCCCCTGAAAATCCGGGGAAGATGGTTAGCAATTATAAAGAGTAAATAGGTATAAGCAAGAACAAGGGGGATCCATTTACCTCGGAGAGGGACAAAGATACAAGTGTTGCCCAGAGGTGGAATTGAAAGAACCCCAAGACTGACAGTATGGGACACAGCATGAGCTATGGGAATCATCTCAATTCAAATTAAGAACACCATCACAGGATGCTAAGTGAAACACAAGCACCTGCCATATAATAGAAGCTCAATAAATGTTTATTGAATGAATGAGTAAATGACTCAAAGTCGTCTGACAAGTGTCCTTGTTTGGCAGTCAACATAGCGCTTGATGGCACAATAAGCAGGCATCTGCTTCCCATATATAATTTTACTACTTTCAAAGACAATTAAGAAAAAACAAAGCTCCAATAATTTAAAAAAAGAAATAAATATTAAGCTTGCCCGCCTTTGAGTTTAAACAATGTTCGTAATTGCCAATGATCTATTTCTTCAAATTTGTGGGGTCACATTACATGCTTATTTTATCATCTTTTATTCCTTATAAATCCTTTTTAAATTTTTTATATTTAAAAAAATTTAGTGTTTTTTTAATTTTTGAGAGAGAGAGAGAAAAAAAGACTGCAAGCAGAAGAGGGTCAGAGGAAAAGGGAGACACAGAATCTGAGGCAGGCTCCAGGCTCTGAGTTTCAGCACAGAGCCCGACACGGGGCTCAAACTCACGAACCATGAGGCATGACCTGACCAAAGTCAGATGCTTAACCGACTGAGCCACACAGGAGTTCCCTTATAAATCCTTTCTTAATAAATTAGTTGAAAATAAGTAAAAATAAGATGAATTAAAAAAAAAACAACTCATTGCTTTGTCCCCTGCCAATCTCTAGAGTTAGGGAAAGATTATAGCTGAAGCTGAAGTTGAAGGAGAATGAGCCCTCCTATGCAGAAGGTCCAGGAACATTATGGAGTCCATTCTGCTGGCATTCGGGAGGGTTTTACTAATCAGTTCATTTGTCTGTTTTTCTATCCATAACGAAATTTTGTAAAAAGTCTGAACATATGATTAAACACATTTTTTTAAAGAATGCCATGTAAAACCCATGACACTAACTTGACTCTACAGAAGATGTTATGGAGCCACTTTAACCTGGTTTATATCTGCCACTGAATTCAGTACTGAGAAGCACAGGGTCTGCACTAAGGAGATGATCCTTTCTCAATGTTTAAACTATTAGTGAACTGGGTCTGAATTTCCATGTCAAAGTTTTCTGCAGTTTGATCAAAATTTGATCAAGTCAGCTATTGTCCATTAATCTGCTGGCATCTTCACCAGGGGCACCCCTGAGAAAGTTCAGCATTGTCTTCCAAGGAAGTGAAAACCACTCCAGACCTCAAGTGTTCCTAACCAATGACAGTATTATTAGAATATCAGGGATGCAGGAGTGGGCTTTTTTCCAAGCCCACTTGGAACCTTAATTGTCTGCACTTATTTAAAATTAGGCATGCAAACTTACTTGACTGTTATTTTCTATTCAAATTCATAACAGCTTAAAAAGTACTTTTAAAAATAGATTTTAGGGGCGCCTGGGTGGCGCAGTCGGTTAAGCGTCCGACTCCAGCCAGGTCACGATCTCGCGGTCCGTGAGTTCGAGCCCCGCGTCGGGCTCTGGGCTGATGGCTCAGAGCCTGGAGCCTGTTTCAGATTCTGTGTCTCCCTCTCTCTCTGCCCCTCCCCCGTTCATGCTCTGTCTCTCTCTGTCCCAAAAATAAATAAACGTTGAAAAAAAAAATTTAAAAATAGATTTTACCTAACATGATACTTAATGGTGAAAAGCTAGGATTTTTCTGCTAAGATCAGGAAAACAGCAAGAATGTCCCCCTCTCACCACTCCTTTTCAACATTGTACTAGAAGTCCTAGCTAATGCAATAAGACAAGTAAGGAAACAGAAGGTGTGTAGATTGAGAAGGAAGAAATAAAACTGTCTTTGCTCACAGATAACATAATTATGTAGAAAGCCAGATACAATTGCCAAGAAAACTTGACTAAAGAAGTGATTATAACAAGATTACAGTATTCAAGATTAATATATGAAAGTCAATCACTTTTTTATATACCAGCAATGAGCAAGTGAAATTTGCAATTCAAAGCAGAATAAGATTTATGTTATTACCCTCCAAAATAAAATTCTTAGGTATAAATATAACAGAATATATATAAGGTCTATATGAGGAAACCTATAAAACTCTTATGAAAGAAATCAAAAAAGAACTAAATGGGGAGATATCTCATGACCATGGGTAGGGAAACTCATTGTCAAGATGTTAATTATTCTCGACTCTATCTATAGATGCAATGCAATTCCAATCAAAATTTCAACAATTTATTTTGTGGGTATCAACAAATGGATTCTAAAGTGTATATTAATTGGCGAAAGACTCAAAATAGCCAACACAATATTGAAGGAGAAGAACAAAGTCAGAAGACCATTTATTTATTTTGACAGAGATAGAGAGGGAGAGAGACATAATGCTTGAATGAGTGTGGGAGAGGTAGAGACAGAGAGAGAATACCAAGCAGGCTCTGCATTGTCAGCACAGAGCCAGACTCAGGGCTCAATCATGAATTGTGAGATCACGACCTGAGCGGAAATCAAGAGTCAGATGCTTAATTGACTGAGACACATAGGTGCTCCAAACTAAAGTCTATTAAAAAAAAAAAAAAAAAAAAAAAAAAAAGGGGCGCCTGGGTGGCGCAGTCGGTTAAGCGTCCGACTTCAGCCAGGTCACGATCTCGCGCTCCGTGAGTTCGAGCCCCGCGTCGGGGTCTGGGCTGATGGCTCAGAGCCTGGAGCCTGTTTCAGATTCTGTGTCTCACTCTCTCTCTGCCCCTCCCCCGTTCATGCTCTGTCTCTGTCTGTCCCAAAAATAAATAATAAACGTTGAAAAAAAAAAAACTATAAAGTAAAAAGTTTATTAAAAAATAGAATTAAACATTTGCAGAACCTGAAGTGCCTGTAAGAAATCTTCAGTTATCTAAAATAGCTTGAAACCCACCAAATGATACTTTCCTTCATTTTGTAACTAATAATAACGTAATAAAAAAATCACAATACATTTATTATATTACAATACATATATAATATATACATATGTTAGCAATGCAGTTAACACCTCTTAAGGAACTTTACTAAATCTTTGCAAAAATTACCTTCTTTGTTCCTCACTGCAACCATATGAGCCAAGTATTGTCTTAACTCATTTTATGCAGATGTACAGAGAAAATTGATGAATTGCTCGAGGTCACAGAGCAAGTAAATAGAAGAGACAGTGTCAACCCAAAACTCTTGCACCTTGTACTTTTTTTGAAACCATGCCCCATAAGGTTAGTAAGATTGAAAGCTTGTTTAAAGCTTGTTTCTCAGAGAACTGTTTCTCCCTAATCAGCTATTATGTTTTTTCAGACCCCACTAACAAATCCACTAGCTGTCTCTGCAAAAACCAGGACTCAAGGTCAACTGATAAGGGTTCTAACCTATGAACAAGCAAGACCCTGCTTTCCTTACCTGAGGTAATGAGCCTAAGACTCCATCCAGTTTATACTGGCTCTCAGGACATCCTAAAGCAACCTCCTGATGTCAGGGGCTGAATTTTGCCTCATTCTGATGCTAAGTCTGTACCCCAAAGTTAACACAGGATGTATGTTTTACGTGTTTGTTAAATGTGTATTCTCCATCTTTCCTCACGAAGAGTCATAAGTTTCCCTGCCCTCTTCATCAATATGTTTGTATTCTCAACCCCTATGATTATTAAAAAAACTTGTTCTGTCCCCCTTCAGGGAGGCAGATTTGAGGCTTGTCCTCCCATCTCCTCTCCTTGTTTTGCCTGCCTCTCCAATACACTCTTTCCTTGCTGCAAACCTGACGTCTCAGTGATTGGCTTTGCTACATACACATAGTGCAGATGTACTTGGGTTTGGTTACACTTTATTTGGTCTCTTATTCCCAGGGGTTGAGCAGGACTTAGAACAGCCAGTATGAAAAAAGACTGAGTACACACAGTGCATCTGTGCCCTTAAGACTTTGCTCTGTTAGTTTTCCAAAAGGCTGCCTAAAGGAGAACAGAGAGCAAATCTAGTGCTGCCCAGAGGTGCCCTTTCTGCTCTGAAGTTGAACAGAAACAGAAAATGCTAAAGAGGCCGTTGAAAGAGTGTTCTCGTACTTTCTATTCTCCATTCAGGCACCCACACATGTTCTCTGAGAGGCTATTATGTGAAGATGTTGTTCTGGGCACTGGAAGTATAGGAGTGGACAAGACAGAAAAGGTTCATATTCTGGCAGAGGAAACAGCTAATGTGAATGAAGGCCCTGAGTTGGGAATGCACAGATGCGCGGAAGCAGTCAGCTACCTGTGGTTGATCCCCAGCGAATGTAGGAGAAGGCTCTGTAGAAGAGGTCAGCCAGGAGGAAGAGTCTCTGGTAGCCTGGGAGGGCCAATGGCAGGACAGAAGTCTGGTTTACATTTTATTCCATTCATGTGTTTCCTCCTGATACGCTTTCTGCTTCCTTCCATTTATGCCTATGTGCTGACCTCAGTGCAGATGGAGATCATATGGCTACCGGGCAGTGAGGCCTGAGTGGTGCCATTGCCTGTCAGAAAAGTTTATTAGGTTAAAAAGAGAGAGGAGTGGAAGATACAATTGAGCTCTGTTTCCGGAGCCACAGAGCTGGCACCAGGTTCTGCTGAAGGCGGCACAAACCACAGCCTTGTTTCCCAATTGGCATTGCCCACCACGGCCTCTTCACAGCAGAGAGTTCTGGAATAGGCAGTTAGATTCATTATTACCATACCAAGTATGTCAATGGTGCTTTAGAAGTGGGAAGCACTTTGCAGAACTGTTTTTAGCTGCCCCTTGGATAGTTTTCCAAATAAGGAGTTGTGACATCTGCCTCCCTAGGGATTCCTCTTTGATCCTTTATTTCCAGTAAGACTGAAATTCTGTGTTCCCCTACACATTGTTATTCCTCTCTCCTGGCTAACTTTTTCAGATTCCTTATTTCCAGCCTCAGAGTCACTTTCATCAGAAAGATTTCTCAGATCCGTCCCAGGCTGACATCAGTTGGGCTTTTTTTTTTTTTAAATCTCATAGAGGCTTTTGTGTACAGAAAACAATGCTTACAGTAGCCTGTGTTATCACTGACATTCAATCGCCTACAGTTATAAATTGAAAAACTTATTTTTTCTGAGCTTTTAAACACAATTGCAAAAATATAGTAAACTAAGAATTTTTAGTTTGAAATTAAATGCAGTTTGTACTTATTGTTAGGTTAGCTTATACTTTAACAAAATTTGCATAATCCTTTAGATACTATATATAAAACTATCTCATACTTTAAATGTATATAATTCAATAAATGAACGTGTGAATCCGATAATTTGAACGTTCTTACATATTTAAACACATTTTACAGACCTGGTTACTTACATTCTTGTGAATTTTCCAGCTGCAGTCATATTTCATATAATGTATTTCCTCAAGAATCTCAAGCACTTAAGAAAACAGACATACAAACCCCATAAACAAACCTCCATAAGCACATACACAACTTTAATAAAGCTAAATATAAAACTTTCATATTTACATATAATTCTCTTAAGTATTTTAGCTTCTTAAAAGCTAAACTCACCAGAGGCACTAAGGAATCTACTCCTGAAATGATTGTTGCACTATATGGTAACTAATTTGGATATAAATTTTTAAAAATTAAAAAAAGAAAAGCTAAACTCACCAAAGTAATCTTGAGAAAGAAGAACAAAGCTGGAGCTATCAGCAATCCCAGATTTCAAGATATACAAAAAGCTGTAGTAATCAAAACAGTATATACTAGCATAAAAATAGACACATAGATCAATAGAACAGAATAGAAAACCCAGAAATAAACCCGTGCTTGTATGTTCAATTAATCCATGACAAAGGAGGAAAGAATATACAATGGGGAAAAGATGTCTTTTTAACAAATGATGTTGGGAAAACTAGACAGTTACATGCAAAAGAATAAAACTGGACTGCTTTCTTATACCATACACAAAACTAAATTCAAAATGGATTAAACACCTACATGTGAGACCTGAAACCATAAAACCCCTAAAAGAAAACATAGGCAGTGATCTCTTGGATGTCAGCCTTAGCAACATACTTATCGATATGTTGGCAAGAGAAACAAAGCAAATTAAATTATTGGGACTACACAAAATAAAAAAAAAAAAAAAAAAAACATCTGCATAGCAAAGGAAACCATCAACAACAAAAAGGCAACCTAGTGAATATATATATACACACATATATATAAACTAAACAACTCAACACCAAAAAAAAATTTTTGATTCAAAAATTGGCAGAAGACCTGAACATTTTTCCAAAGACAGACAGATGGCCAACAGACACGCAAGAAGGTGCTCAACAAGGCTAATCAGGGAAATGAAGACAAAACCACAGTGAGATATTACCTGACATCAATCGGAATGACTCATGTCAAAAGGACAAGAAACAACAAGTGTTGAGAGGTTGTGGAGAAAAAGAAAATCTTGTGCATTGTTGGTAGGAATGTAAACTTGTACAGCCATTGTGGGTTGGAGATTCTTCAAAAATTATTGGGCATTTACCCAAAAAAGGCAAAAGTGCTAATCTGAAAAGATATATGCACCCTTATGTTAATTGCAGCATTAATTTACAACAGCCACGATATAGAAGCAACCTAAGTGTCCTTTGATAGATGAATGGACAAGCAAGTTGTGGTATATATATATAATATATATAATATTCTATATAGAGTAGAATATTACTCAGCCACTAAAAAATAATGAGATTTTGCCACTTGCAACAATATGGAGGCCTAGAGGGTATTACACTAAGTGAAACAAGTCAGAGAAAGACAAATACCATATGATGTCACTTATCCGTACAATCTAAAAACCAAAGCAAATGAACCACAAAAAGCAAACAACTCTTAAACACAGAGAATGAACTGGTGGTTGCCAGAGGGAAAGCGGGTTGGGGGATGGATGAAAGAGATAGAGGACATTAGGAGGTACGAACTTCAGTCATAAAATAAATAAGTCACAGAGATGGCAAAGTACAGCATAGGGAATGTAGTCAGTACTATTGTAATATAATACTGACAGATGGTGACTACACTTATCACGAGCACTAAGTAATGCACAGACTTGCCAAATCAACATGTTGTACACTTGAAACGTAATACAACATGGTGTGTCAATTATACCTCAAAAAAATAAGTTAAAAATATTTTAAACCTCAAACTCATAAATTTAGTAAATAAGATTACATTAAGTATTGAAAATTGACTGGAAATGTGTATAAATGGATAAACACCCCAAGTATTCCAGTTAAAATAATTTGTTTACTATGTTAGTTTCTCTCAAATGTCTTTAACATAATGAATATACAAAGCAGTAAAATTATCTTTAAAATTGTTATATTTGCATAAAAATAAATTCATATCAAAAACCCATGTCTATTTTTTCATTATATCTGTGTTTATTATTATTGGTTTTTGTTTTTTGTTTTTTGTTTTTTTTTTGGTACAGTCTCAGGTTTGCAAAATCATTTAATCAACAAAGTAAAAGAAAATCACTATTTCAGACCCAGCACAATAGCTGAGATTATACACTTGGAGTTCTTGGCCAGAGATTTGACACCAATGCTGTGGATTTGAGGTTCTTGGTCTTGCTCAAGGAATTAAAACCTGGATTATGTGAACCAGTACAAAGCATACCCCAAGAAGAGTCAGCTCAGGTGTACAGGGTAAGGCCCTTTTCAAGAGTTCTGCTATGTCAATGGAGAACCCACTGGTATATCAATTTAGTGAATCATATAAGTCCTCAACTTCTTTTCAGTTTCATCCTTACCCAAACTTCTTATCATACCTGCCTGCAACATTTTATTACTCAATTTGGATAGATAAATACTGGAACATATACCCAGATTTCAATCTCTTTACTTCCTGATTGAAATAAATATAGTTGTGCAAGATCGTATATTCCATTGCTTTAGCGATCACCATTATTTCAACTGGGCAAGGCAGCAAGTGAGGATATTAATGGAGTACAGTTCAGTGAAAGCGTAAGTATTAGCCTCCTAGGACTGCCATAACAAAGTATCACAAACTGGGCTGCTTATTTGTATCACAGTTCTGAAGGCTCAAAGTCCAAAATCAAGGTGTCAGCAGAGTCATGCTGTCTCTGACACCTTTAGGGAAGGATCCTTCCTTGACTCTTCCTAATTTCTGCTGGTTTCCCGGCCATCTTTGGCACTCAATGACTTGTAGGTGTATCATTCCATCCTCACGTGGAATTCTCCCTGTGTTTCTGTATCCATCCACACATGGCATTCTCTTTATAAGAATACCAGTCATTAGATTACAGGCCCATCCTGCTCCGGCATGACCCCCTCTTAACTAATTATACCTGCAATGACTTTATCTCCAAACAAGTTCACATTCTGAGGAACCGGAGGTTAGGATTTCAATATGCCCTTTTTACAAAGAAACAATTCAAACCATAAGCCATGGAAGAATCAATATATTGAGGATCCTGGTCACGTTACGCAGAGTTTCTCAACCTTGGCACTATTGACAGTGGGGACTGGATAATGTTTGGCTGCGGAGGGCTGTCTTGTGCATTGTAGAATATTTGGCAGAAATCCTGGCTTCTATCTGGTAAATGTTAATAGCATTTAGCATCCAGCTGTGACAACCATACATGTCTTCAAACATTTCCATGTGTCTCCTAGGGTTGGGGTTGAGGGTCAAAATTGCCTTCGGTCCAGAACAACAGGTAGAGACTAAAGAAAACCACAGATAAAGGTTAGCTGGAGTCGGAGTACTTGAGGAAATAAACAGGAAAAATAGGGAGGTTGCCTTACAGCAGTGAAAAGTGTGAAATGAGATCATGAATGAGTAGAAGTTTCTGTGAGAACAACAATTAGAACATGGGCATAGAAGTAAGTGCGTGAGGTAGGGTGAGGACTAGGATTAGGTTAGTGGAGGGGAAGAGGCAAAGGAATTGAAACACCATCTATGCACATGTCACCAAAAATTATGCCAGAAATAGTTTTGGAGATGATAGCAGTTAGTCAGGACTAACATCGTCAAGAAATAAAGATGACCTGGGAAGCTGGGTGACTGTAAGAAAGAGGAGGGGACAGTAAATTATTTGAAGATTCAAGATTCAAAGAAAGGGCTTTTCATGGAGTCAGAAAGGAAAACGGCCTAGCAATGTCATAGAGGGGCAAAAAAAGTGCCTCCTCATGCCATAACTAGGTACAGCCAAACCCCTGCAGGGGCTGCAGGACTCTGTCCTCAGGGGGGCATGGGTTCAGTTATCGCAAAACATGAACGGAAACATTTAGAAAAAATGTTCAAATAGATAAAGGGAATTAACAGATACAAACCTGCAGTTATAAAATAGGTAAGTCACGGATGAAAAGTACACCATAAAGAATATAGTCATTAACACTGTAATAACATTATATGGTAACCACACTTAACCATGGTGAGCACTGAGTATAGAATTGTTCAATCAATATGTTGTGCACCTGAAACTAATATAATATTGTATATAAATTATACTCCAATCAATAAATCAATGTAAAAAAAAAAGATAGAAAGAAAAAGGTGTGAACACAGGGGAGTTTGCTGATGACTGGCCCTGAATTCCAGGGAATAGAGGTGAAGGATTTCAGGACTTAGGGGTTGGTGGGAGACAGTCAGGAAAGGGGACCACAGTGCCTGGAGGAATGAGCACTTTCCTGGGCTGCTTGTAGTGACTGCCATAAACAGGGATAAAGACAAGTTAGGTAGTGGTGACAAAGATCGTGTTCTTGAGAAATGTGGGGCGTGAGGTCCTGTGAGGAGTACATAAATGTTTAGGACTTCCTCTTGATCCCTGAGGATGGATATTCAGCATCATTGCTCACAAGGCTCTGACTGGCAGCTCTCAGGAAAGCTTCTGCTTCTGCTTCCGCAGGGAGTCATTTCCATAGCAAGACAGAGAAAAATGAGCTTGGGCTTTGGAGCCTGCTCACCTGGGTTTGTATCCCAGCTCTGCTACTAAAAAAGAGGAGTGACTTTTGTCTCATTGATCTCAGCTGCCATGTGTTTGTCTTCATTAGCCCCCAGAAGTTGATCGTGTCCATATAATCACCTGGTCACAGGAGGATCTCAACAAGTTATCTGAAATTTCCTAGGGAGAAGGATAGCTGTGTTGGTCAAAAAATGACAGGCACACTTGGATTTTTAACCAAAAAATTACCAAAATATATGCTAAAAAATATCTGCTGAGTTGTGTGGGTATTAATAACTCAGTCATACTTTAATTCAAGTTTTTCACATTTTCAATTAACACACAAGAAGATATACATCTAACGCCCTGACCCAGAATTCAGACCCATGAGCATTTACCTTATCACATGTGATACATTCTAACAATTTCCTTTTTTGCCCCCATTGTTTCAAAGAGAAACAACTTAAGTCCATTTCATGATCCCAAATGTGAAGCAACTTTAATGTGTTTCACAAACATTTACTGAGCACCTTCTATGTGCCTAGTTCTGACAGCCACTGGAGATGAGAAAAATAAGATGTAAATTTTGTTCCACAGGACAGTGAAGAAAAAATATTAATTACTATACTAAAAACTAAAATATAACTCTATAAAAGTGCTCTGGGATCTTAGTCTGGGAAATCTGAGAACATTCTTCAAGAGGAGCAGAGCACTTAAACTGTGTCTTGAAGGGGAAGCAGGATTTGTTTAGACAAAGAAAATATACCGTGAAGACTTATATTCTGTTCCAAATGGTTGTTCCAAATTACAGGGTTTGGGATTACATGAACAGCACTTTACCACTTTTCCCAGTCTTGGAATTGTGGGAGAAATATTTTGTTTATGTGGAATTATCTTGTTGTTGGCTACCTAATTGTAGCCCCACTAGCAATCCTCCAAATGGAAACCCAGGAGACAGTAGACTTGGCCAAAGAAATGACAAATTAAAGAGCATTCTGGAAGTATACTGTAGCATATGCCAGGAGAGGCACACTCTAAGAGGGTGAGACCTAATCTGCCCGCAGGCATCATTCATCATTTTGTGCTAGAGCCTATGGGAAAGTCTGTTCCTCTGCAAATGAGGAAAGAATCAGATGAATCCACTTCAGGTACATGGTTGCACAGTTATGAAGCTCTGCCAGGTATTCCCAATCTATTTGCCAGGCATGGTCAACATTGGCTTCTTCCTGCCCTGGAAACTAACCTTCCTGTTTGGATCTAACTGTATTATTTTTAACCCAACCAGGGATTTTGGCCAATGATGTGAATAAAATCTGGGGATTTCTGAGAAGTGATTCCAGAAAACTGTAATCAGAAATATGTAAATCTGAGGGAAACAAAGTGTAAAGGAGTCTTAAACCCTTCCCTCCTGGCCATTCAACCTCGAAACCACTACTCCAATTTCCAGAGGCCCATGATTTCATAACTTAGCCTCTCACAATCTCGAACAATTCCCATAATTAGAAAGTTCTTTTTTTTTGTTTTGTTTTAAACTTTCAACTTATTCTGGTTCTGCTTTCTGGATCTCTGTATTATCTTCCTAGGGCCATCGTAACAAATTACCACAAATTTTATGGCTTTAAACAACAGAAACATATTCTTTACCAGTTCTGGAAGATAGAAGTCCAAACTCAAGGTTGTCCACATGGCTTACCCCCTCTGAAGGCTCTATGGGCAATTGGTCATTTGCCTTGTCTAGTTTTTGGTGGCTCCAGGCCTTCCTTGGCTTGATGTCACAGCACTCAAATCTTTTCTTCCATGGTCACATTACTTTTCCTCTGAGGTGTGTCTTATAAAGACACTTTTCATTGGACTTAGGGCATCCTGTGGAAATCCAGGATGATTTCATCTCAATGTCATTATTTTAAATTACATCTGCACAGACATATTTTCAGAGAAGATAACATTCTGAGGTTATAGGGATTAAGGTTTATACCTCATTACTCTACAAAAGAGTGAAGTGAACTATTTAATAACACCAAAGACTGAAATGCTAAAACAGTACCATTTTGTAGGGTTGTTGTGCTGGGAAACATAGCAAAGAACTCAAATAGTGTTAGCTCGTTTTATTATCATTATTTTATAGTACTTTGGAATTTTCAATGTGTAACCGGTGACTCACTTGATATAATCCTCATATTCCCATAGTAAGCAGGTATTGCATCAGGAGACCCAAACTTGACAATAGTTGCCTCATATTGCCACTATATTAGTTTAAGGATAAATTTTTGTTGGCACCTCTTCTTCCCCCAAATGGCTTGAAACAGTTTCAACATGCATATACTTAAAAGGTAGGAAATTGAGAAAATCAGAACCAAGTAAAAGGTAAGCACTCATATCAACCCTAATGGTAAATTTAATTCCATTAACTGAGTCTCATATTTGTCTCTTACAAAAAACATTAACAGTGGCTTTTCTGGATGACGGGATCATGGGTTAATTTTTTTATGTCTCTCTTTTCCTTGTTTTTGCTCCTTGGGTATTTTACAACTTTTCTATCATGGGCATGTAATATTTATTGTTTTCATAATTGGAAAGTGACTTCTTAATTGGACTTTGCCTTCTTGATAGTCAAGGTAAAAAGGGGAAATCAGTCATTTAGATAATTAGAATCCAAGAGGAGGTAGTAGGTCAATTCCTTCGGGGAAAGTAACAGTTTTTCTAGTACTGGCTTTTACTCAAAACACTAGGTCATACAATGCCCTCATTTCTCACAAATTCCTGAAAATGCTTCTTGCAGCCTTGTTCAAAAACAGCAGAAGCTGTAAGTGATATTGTAATGGCCTAAGATTATGTGGTCTGAGACGACATGCCCAGTAAACGAACTATGTGTCCTTAGTCAATTACTCCTAAAGATCGCTGTGAAATGAGCCCATGAGCAAGTAGAAAGGCATGATTCCTGGATCTGGTTCATCAGCACTGAGTTTGGAAGTGTGCTCCGAGCTGGCTGTTAACAGCTTTGACTATCTGAAGATGATAAATAAAATATGTGTTTAAAGTTTTGTAATAATACTGTATTAGGATTATATTTTCGTTGATAAAGGCCTAGAGTAATGGAATTCAAGGTTATTGACTGAAGAAAGATTTTATTTGGAAGACGCATGAAAAGGAGGCAGGAGATGACTAGATTGTGAACATAGAAGAGAGAATGTTCTCACTTATATGAAAGGCCACCCTCAAGCAGCCAGTTAATCGCAAAATTGGAGCTCAGTTCTTTGTTTTAAAGTTTGGATTAAGAGATTTTCAAACAATACACAAAACTAGAGAGAAGAATGTAACGAACCTCAGTTTCAACACTGACCAACATGCGGCCAATCTCGTTCCCTCTCGTCCATATCCAAGACATCCTGCCATTACATATGTAATCAAAATATAAACTGAATTATAATAAGCGCATTTCTAAATTTTATTTCCCCTTCGTGACATTACTTCATATTTCACAAGTTGCTTTTAATACACACAGATAGGTTCATTTTCCTGTCATTAAGGGTTAAATTCCTCCAGAAAAAGGGTTTTATTGGTGCCTCCCTCTGTAACTATCTCTCAGGACCCAGTGCAGCGGAGCAGCTGGAACAGTACTTGATAAATGCTACCCGCTTTGAGATACGTGCTGATCACCAGAAACGCAACTAGCAGAAGGAAGTATGTAAAATAATAAAAAGAAATGCAATGCCACTTCCTAATAATTGTATGGTCAGAAAGTAATCTATACTTGGAGCGCCTGGGTGGCTCAGTCAGTTACGTGTCCGGCTCTTGATTTTAGCTCAGGTCATGATCTCAAGGTTGTGAGATCCAGCCTTGAGGTAGGCTTTACACAGACAGTGCGGAGCCCCCCTTGGGATCCTCTTTCTCTCTCTGCCCCTCCCCCACTCGTGCCCACGCGCTTTCTCTCTCTTTCTCAAAATAAACTTAAAAAAGAGAGAACGTATTCTACACTTAATTGTTCTAAAAACCTATTATCACGAACTTCGTCCAATGACATCATTACCTCCATCCCTTTCTTCAAAATGCCAAGCCAAGCGCTTGAATGTGAAATCATTCGTTTTCTTTCTATTCATCTTTCACCGCTGTTGAAATGTTCTCTCTGAAACATTTACCTTTTGAAACTTGATGAAAGTGAATGTAAATTCAAGTCTGGCTTGTAAGTGTTCACTTCATAAGTGACTCTTGGTTTTCTTTGTTTGTTTTAACGTTTATTCATTTTGGAGAGACAGAGAGAGACACAGAATGAGCGAGGGAGGGGCAGAGAGAGAGGGAGACACAGAATCCAAAGCAGGCTCCGGGCTCTGAGTTGTCAGCACAGAGCCCAACACGGGGCTCGTCGAACTCATGAATTGTGAGATCATGACCTGAGCCGAAGTCGGACGCTTAGCCGACTGAGCCACTCAGGCGCCCCTCTTTGTTTGTTTTTAACCTGATATATATAAACTTTCCTCTCCCTACCCAAGAATGTGCCACCCTCCCACCATTGTCAAGATCCAAGGCAAAAAATATGTTTGCTGAAAGCAATTCAGACTGTGTCAGCCAAGGGAAAGAATTCTCCAGAATTTAAGTGTAAAATCAGAACTGTGTGTAATATCTATCAAGCCAGATGTTTACCTGTTCACTGTGAGAGAAATTGGAAGTACATCAAAAACCAGTGATAGGAACAGCTTTGAACCACATGCAGAAAGAGGCAGTTCAGGAAAATTTTGGGTTCCAGTAAAGCCCTGACCTCCTGAAGCTATATTTAAACTTAGGAAATGTTTTTTCTTGGCTGAGTCAGTGCCCCTAACCAGCTTCTATCAGGCCGCAGAAGAGTCTTGCCTGAGCTACGTTGGGAATTTCTACTCCCTCTTTCTTTCCTCTCTCCTGATAAAGGAATGAGTCTTAAGAAATTTCAGTGAGGGGTGCCTGGGTGGCGCAGTCGGTTAAGCGTCCGACTTCAGCCAGGTCACGATCTCGCGGTCCGTGAGTTCGAGCCCCGCGTCGGGCTCTGGGCTGGTGGCTCGGAGCCTGGAGCCTGTTTCTGATTCTGTGTCTCCCTCTCTCTGCCCCTCCCCCGTTCATGCTCTGTCTCTCTCTGTCCCAAAAATAAATAAACGTTGAAAAAAAAAAAAAATTAAAGAAGTTTCAGTGAGCCACTTGAAATCTCCAGGCCTCAGTTTCCCCATCTCTAAAATCACTTCTAATACTGACTTTTTGTGATTCCTACTCAGTCTTTTGTACAGAGACTCACAGGATGCTGTGTCCCTTTGCATACGGCAGGAAGTTTCAACTCACCCGGAAGCATATGCCAATCAACTCCTGAGATGTTAGGTCTCAAACTGTTGTTATTTTTTATACAAGTTGGTGGCTTCTGATGATACTTTGGCGCTAGAACCTGGCCAAGTCAAAAATATTCAAACACAACTTGACAGGCATGGAGTTCCCTTGGGGACTACGTTCTGCCTTTGTAAATTAAAGCTAGCTTTAAGATGAAGCAGAGAGAAGCATCTTCTCTCCCCAGGCGGTTCCTACCATGTCTAGGTCGCTGTGGAACCGGCTTGGCTTCTCAGAAACCCATGGGGACAAATGGAAAGAGGGAATACAATTCTAGGATCTCTTTTAAGCTATGTGAGTTCTCTGGAACCTTGCAAGTGCTGGCAAGGTCCTTCTGTCACGACACAGTACAGATCTGGTGAAGGAACATTAAGTCTAGGGGGGCAATTCAGGGATGTCAATCTGGGCATCCTCTGTATGCATTTAAGGGGGCTCTTTGCCATCTCTGATGGAGGGTCCTGGCTGTGAATACCCTGGAGCAAGATGGAAAAACTGTAGTCAGAAAGCCAACACCCCTTCCCTCCTCCACCACCGCCACCTCCTTCTGCTGCTCCCGGTCCCGTTTGTGTGCTTATGCAGTGTGAACCTGGTACCTCTTTTGTGCAGTGGCAGCTGAGGAGACTCCAGTGCTCAGCACGGCCAACAAAAAGCCCAGGAAGTAGCCAAGACTGAGAACAAGAATCGTATTCGTTTAAAGGTGGTGGGGCAGGATGGTTCTGTGGTGACATTTAAGATTAAGAGGCCCACAGCACTTAGCCAACTAGTGACAGCCTCTTGGGAATGACAGGGTTTGTCAGTGAGGCAGAGCAGACACCGTTCAGATATACTCCGTCTATCGGCTCTAAATCCGTTATGCTTGTCCCCAGGCTTCATGACCGCCAATTTCTAAAAGGCCTTTTCCTGCTGTCTTGGCCAATCATGCTTTCCCATAGGGCAGGAGGGATGTTCCAGTGCAAAGTCGTTTGAACTACTCCTCCCTCCCAAAATCTATTAGCATAAAGTTAATTTGTCCAAAAACTATTTGTCGACCACCTGTCTGTACTAGGTGCTAGAAAAGAGCAAGCAAGCAAGCAAGCAGATAAAAATCTCCGCTCACCATCATGAAGCTTACCATGTAATGGGAGAAGACGGATAATAAATGAAATAAATAAAGCCCGGCGTGTGCTAGATGGAGGTGTGTGCAATGGAGACAAATAAAAAGGAGAACGAGATAAAGAGCATTTGTTGGGGAAATCTTCAGATTGTGGCAATCTTCGGAAGAACATTCCAGGCAGAAAAAAAGAGTAAGTGCCAGAGTCCTGTGGCAGAAGCATGCCTGAACAGTGGTGAAATAGTAAGGAGGCTAGTGTAGCTGGCAGGACATTATCAGGAGAAAGAGGGGTAGATGATTTCAGGGAGTTATCGGGGGGCCAATCATGGACAGCCTTATAGCCCACGTAAAGACCTTGGCTTCTACTCTAAATAACACCGGAAGTATTTGGACATTTTGTGCAGAATGACATGATTTGTGTTGACCCCTATTTTCAAACAGTTCTGACAATAGACTGAACAGGGGAGAGAGCAGAGCAAGGAGACTAACAAGAAAGCTACAACAACAGTCTAGGAGACAGTGGTGGTTTGGGGCCAGATGGTAGGAGTTGGACTCTGAATGTCTTGGTAGAATAAACAGAATATGCTGATAGAGTGTGGGCTGAATCACGGGGTGAGAGGAGGGGAGAGAGGGCACTGGGCAAGAAGCCTGGCCTTCTCAGTTGAGTTTCAGTCCATCTCACATTTACAATGTTACCTGAGGAAAGTCACTGAAAAGCTTGGGGCCTCATTTTTCACCTCTAGAACAATGGCTTTAGCTCCTTCTTGACCACAGGAGTCTCAAGTGTATGTGACGTCTGTGCAAAAGCAGACTTTCTTAGAAATGAATCACAGTTCTGTGTGACCTCATGCAAGTTCATTAGCCTGAGCAACTGTGGTGGGGAGGCTGTGGTCAAATCTGAAATATCTTGGGAGCAACTACAAAAACCCAAACCCAAGAGATATTACAGTTGTGAGGAATTAATTTAGGGATGTTTACTTTTAAAAAGTTAAATCTCTTTCTTGTTAGGCTAAGGATAGCCAAAGAAGAAAGTCTGTTCAAGGAAACTGTTGTTTTTTTTTTTTTTAACTCATAAGGGGTTTTCTGATTTAATTTTTTTAAATGCGTATTCAGTTTTGAGAGAGCACAAGCGGGGCAAGGGCAGAGAGAGAGGGAGACGCAGAATCTGAAGCAAGTTCCAAGCTGTCAGCACAGAGCCCGAAGTGGGGCTCGAACTCACAAACCGTGAGATCATGACCTGAGCCAAAGTCGGAGGCTTAACCGACTGAGCCACCCAGGCACCCCTCAAGGAAGCTGTTTTAACCAAAGCTTTATGATCCCTAGTTACTGTATGGATTTTGTACTCTTTGAACCTGTACTTACAAATGTTACCTTGTTGGTGATTAATACATTTTTACATCCTCCCCCAAATTCTCATCTTGAGTTTTAGTTTTATTTTAAACCCAAAAGGCTTCTTTTGCTTTCCCCTCTCTCTGACCAGGTTTATCACCACCTTGGAATTTTTCTAAATTTTTACCAACAAGAGAACTATGTGACTGAGTTATTCTAAATGACTCAAGTGCTTACAACTTTCCCAGCATTACTTAAGCATACAAAGCCCAAGCTGCCTCTTTCCAATTCACAAATTCAGAAAAGCACTCCTAATTGAAACTTTCAGGATAAGTATGGGATGTTGGAGAGCTCCTCCCAGGGGTGACCAGGCAGGAATCAGAGGGCAAGACAGGTGTTCCACATGCATCGGCCTTCTCAGCCGCGTGCTCTGGGCTACCCCTTCCTCCTCCTCCAGCCTACTAGTCTAAGTCCAAGTCCCTCAATATGCTCGAAGGTAACTGATAAGCCACTTTATAAGCCAATTTAATTGAATTACATGGGTACCTTGCTTTATTTCACTTCACAGATACTGTGTTTTTTACAAATTGACAGTTTGGGGCAACCCTTCCTCACACAAGTCCATGGGTGTCTTCTTTCCAGAAGCATTTTGTCATTCATGTGTCTGTGTCACATTTTGGTAATTCTTGCAATATTTCAAACATTTTCATTATTATTCTATTTGTTAGGTGATCTGTGATCAGTGAGTATGACTCGATGAAAGCTCAGAGGATGGTTAGCACTTTTTAGCAATAAAGTATTCTTTAACTGAGATATGCGCATTGTTTTTCAGACATAACGTTAATGCACACTTAATAGATTACAGTATAGTGTCAACGTAACTTTTATAGGTACTGGGAAAACAAGAAATTCATCTGAGCCCTTTTTTAATGATATTTGCTTTTTTGCAGAGGTCTGAAACCAAACCACAATATCTCTGAGGTACTCCTGGATTAGTGACAAAGAAGGTTTCGTCCTAGGGTTCTCTGCACTAAGTTATGATGAAATGATGAAATGTTTAGGCACTGTGAAGATACCTGTTTAACAAGAAGTTTCCTTGGGAAAGACTCACAAAATCTTCTCATCAGGTGGTCTCCGTCTTTGCGTATTCTTTACAGGATCAGTCTTTAATATTGTCCCTGAAACCATTTCAGGGGGCCCACAAGGTCAAAACTATTGTCACCATCATACAAAAACATCATTTGCCTATTTCACTTTCATTCTCTCAAATGTGCTGTGGAATTTTCCAGAAGCTACACGATGTGTAATGTTGACATCATTCTGATGGCTAATAGAATACATGCTTATATATTTTTTTCAAATATGTAAGTTTTAATTTCAAATGTGGTAAATATTGGCAAACACTTCTCTTTACCAGAAAGTTCTTTGGGGTCCTCAATAATGTTTTTAGGGATGTTCTAAACTTTTGAGAACTGCTGCTTTAGCTATCCTGCCTGATCTGGCAGTTGAGATACAAAGATACAGTAACGCAACAAAACGAGAGGCAGGGTGGTGGCTCCTATTCAATTCAAAACTGTGTAAGCTAATCAGTTTGCAAAGGTTGGTGTCAAAAAACAACATCAAAAGAGCACATGCAAGGAAGTGCTCCAAAATTGACCATATCACATCAAATGGACACAGTTACCAAACTGACAGAGCTCCCTCTGGCTAGATCAGGGATATCTGATTTGTGACTTTGTGACTAATCAGAAATGTTAGTGGCATCTTCTAGTGGGTGAGAGATAGATGGGAGGGGAGGGTTTCACACACAGAGGGAAAGTATAAAGATTATCACTAATGTCTACCACATTCCCCAAAAGAGTATCATGAACCAAATATTTAGCCTTGACACTTTTACTTTTAATCATTCAGTATTTTAATACAAATATATGAAATAATACAGAATTAAATAACATATGAAAGGCTTAAATATACAAATATCCAATTCAACAGTGAAAACAAGTTAAGTTTTAGTCACGGAGTAGAGAGAAGAAAGCAGGCAATACTGAAAAAGTCACTAATTTGGTCTTGTGAGTAATAAGAGTTCAAAATTGTTCCACTAGTTCGAAAAATCTATTTAGGGGTCACGTGGGTGGCTCAGTTGGTTGAGTGTCTGACTCTTGATTTCAGCTTGGGTCATGATCCTAGGGTGGTGGGCATGAAGCCTGCTTGAGTTTCTCTCTCTCTCTATCTCTCTGTCTCTCTCTCTGTCCCATCCCCCCTCAAAATAAATAAATAAAAAGGAAAGGAAAGGAAAGGAAAGGAAAGGGAAATATATTTAGACCAAAGGGATCTATAAACCCATACATGCCTTCTCTGCTATTATGAGAAGTTAACTCATGAGAAAAGAAGACAGGAGAGAAAAGCATTTGAATTGACTGACTGTTATTTACAAAACTTCCTAAATGCCTATTCTTATCATATGTTTTCATTACACAAGTTTGAATTCACAATGACTAAAATAGGACTGACATCTTATGAGTCAAATGGGACAGGAAATGCAAACTTTTTTAAATATGCGAGCTGTTGGACTAACAATACTTATTCTTCTATAAAAATAGATAAGTAAAGTTAAGGTTGCCCATGTTATTTTGCAATAAATTCAGTCCCACATTCATTGTGGTAAACGTCACAAAAGAACATGAAATATAGCAGTGAAACCAAGGACTTTAGAAAGACCAGCTATTAACAATGCAGTGAAGAAACACATGAAAAAACAGACTCATGGACCTAAGAACAATATGGAAGAAGAGAAGGAACATCAACAGAAAGGTTAAAGGTAGTCTCAGAAAAGTTCTTTGGTCCTCAACACCTTTCTGTATTCTCCTTTCTCTTTTTCATTTCATTATTCATTTTCTTTCCTGGAATTACATCAGTTTTTAGAGCAGAATGGCAAATTATCTGGTCCAACTTCTTAATTTTCTGGATGCAGATGTGGAAGCTCATTGAGAGAAAGTGATGAACGTGGGGCTGCCATCAGCTGGAGCCGGAGTCAGTCTCTGAGTTGTGGCTACTGATCCAGAGTCCATTCAACAGGACAACACTGCCCTACTTCACAAAATCAAGTCCTACAACAGACTTGAGAGGTGAAATGACTTCCTTTTGGAACACTCACCAGCACTGGGTCGCTTACATGGCAGAAGGAAATCTTGAAATTCTTAGGTCTTTTACCCCTACCTCTTTTGTTCTTGGAGAATGACCCTTTTCCTCCTGCCTTTCTCATGAATCAGATTCAAGTAGACCAGGACATAATATTCAGGGTTCTGTGTGAGTCTTCTAGGGCTCTAGATAAAAGAAAGAACAAGATATTAACTTCAAACATGTATAATTTCTATACATAGTGGTATGTATTTCTATAAATAACAAAAGGGTCACTAAACACAGAATACTCCTGTGCATATTTAATTGGCAAAGATAAGGACATTTCTTGATCCAATGTGACACAAGGACACTGTGACTCTTTAAAAGGACATAGGTAGGGACTCCTGGGAGGCTCAGTCGGTTAAGTGACTGACTTTGATTCAGGTCATGATCTTACAGTTCAGGCATTTGAGCCTCGTATCGGTCTCTCTGCTGTCAGAATAGAGCCAGCTTCAGATCCTCTGTCCATCTCTCTCTCCATGCCCTTCCCCCACTCTCTCTCAAAAATAAACATTAAAAAAAATGTAATTGCTTAAAAATAAAAGGACAGGTAATTCTAGGAAAAAATGTTCTGCAGAATCACTTAAGACTACAAGTGAAAAAAACATTAAAGAATTCCAAATGATCTGGGGCACCTGGGTGGCTCAGTCAGTTAGGCGTCTGACTTCAGCTCAGGTCATGATCTCTCAGTTCGTGAGTTCGAGCCCCATGTTGGGCTCTGTGCTGACAGCTCAGAGCCTGGGGCCTGCTTCGGACTCTCGGTCTCCCTCTCTCTCTGCCCTCCCCCACTCAAGCTCTGTCTCTCTCTCTCTCTCTCTCTCTCTCTCAAAAATAAATAAACATAGAAAAAAAACTTTTTTTTTAAAGAATTTTAAATGATCTATGTGTATTTTATTTATAAGACCTTGAGCTTTGCTTCCTGTGGATATTAACTTGCTAGACATTGGGTAGCATTCATGTGTCACAAAAAAGACACATGGAGGGCCTTTCAAGGGCTATCAGATTTCTAGCACATAAACTGAAAGGATGTGGGCCTCCCCTCAAGGCATGTAGTTAGTGAAGTAAAAGGCCTAGGATTTTATCTTGGTGCCACCTCTCATTCTCTATGTAAATCGTAAGTATCGTAAGTAACTCTTCACCAGAAACTGCAATGTTTTAAACTTGCCAATATGCCCAGTATCCACTATCTGTGGTAAAAGACGTAAAGCAGCTCAGGCAAGAATGCCCGGGCTTAAGATTCAGTTGGCCAATGACTCTGTAATCAGATCATGCCCTGCCATTTTGAGATGATGGATGGCATCTGCACCCATTGGAGTGTAAACTTTTGTAGAAAAATCAGTTGGAAGGCAAGATTTCTCCCGGCAGTATTGACCTAAGCAGTTCAGTAAAGGTTGCTTAACACTTCTCTCATAAAAAGTGCCACATCTCTTCTGCTTGGAGCTCTGAGGAAACTGGAGTAGGGTAAGGACCACCCCCGCCCCCACAACCACTCTGCATTAGAGAGACATAGGTACAATCATTACGCAAAGCAAAGATTTGCATTTGTTTTTGGAAACAAATATTTTTTGTATTGCCCTTACAACTAATCACTATTTCACCATCAAAATTATTGAGCACTTCTGGTATTTGACATAGTACTAAGCTGAAAATAAGAGAAAGCGACATGATTCCACTGAGGACACAGTGTTTTATCAACACCTCCATTGTTCTCAATGAAAAGACAGCCCATTTAAAGGTCAGGTTATTATGAAGTGAAGTGAAAGAATTCAAGGTAATTATACAGATAATGTTGGTGAAGGAAAAACCACTTTGTTACAAAATAGCTGGATGATTTGAAGAAAAAGTGAAGTTTGGAATAGGTATTTCCTACGGTTGTGTAAATTTTTTACTGTTTTCCACTTATACTTTGACTCAATCAAACAAAAGAAAACTGCTACTCAAACATTTCAAAAAGCGAGATGATTATCTGTTCAGATCTGCCCCCACGTGAGGTTTTTGTTACTGAGAAGCACGTAATCATTGGTGGGTTGACTAACGAGAAATAAGAGGTTATTTTCAATCCCAAATTTAACTTCATTGTAGTATATGTGGAAGGGAAAAATTTATGACCTCAGTTGGGTTTTAATAGAATATTATAGAATAGGGGAAATTTTCCCTAGGAAATTTTATTTTTTTTCACTTTCTATTTCAGTAATAAAGCACTACATTCATGAAAGAAAATAAAAGGGATTTTTTTTTTGAAAACCTATCAATCTATTATTATCTGGTTGTTGTAGTCTCATGGGAAGTAACTGTGATCTGATCCTATCAGGAATGGAACAAAAAGAAACTGCCTCTAACTCACCATACCTTCCTCCAGAGGACACCTTTCCTGGTGAAAAGAACAACATTCTCTCTGGCGTTAAACAGGATCACGAGAAAAATAGATCCTAATTTGTACAAAAATAACATCATCATTACAGATTACCCCTCTATCCTGAAACTAAGTTTGCTGTGCTTTTGTGAGCAATGAATAAGTGATTTTGGCCTAAAATAAGCTTTTTTTGTTGCGTTTGTTATGGACCTAACAAAGAGTCAAACCCTTACTTAACTAGATTTGTCTTACCACCCAGCAGCTTCTCAGAGATGATTTCTTTGCCCACATTCAACTAGTGCAAGAATTAATTCATCCTTTCTCTCCTCTTTCTTTCTCCATGAACCATGAACACACACACACACACACACACACACACACACACACATTTAGTTCCCCCTCTTCACTTCCTTATTTCTGAACAGTTGCCATTTTTTCCAGTAACCAGGTCCAGAAATTTGGTGTCATTTTTGACTGATCACCATGTTCCCCTGCCCATCCAAAAGTTTTATGTTTCCAGATGATGGAAAGCAAAGAGAAGAGAAAAGGAAAACCCAAAGCAAGGGTAGGGAAAAAGTAGGAAGCAAATGTAGTAGGACTGTTCACTTTCATCACAAATTGATAATCAAAATTTGTTACTTAAAGAAATTTTAAACGTCAGTATCTCCGATGGTTTTCATCCCTTTCTGCCAACTTTTTGTATAACTTAAGTTTTGGTCCTGAGTGTTTAAGTCTCCAGCATAACAAACACTTGGGGACCTACTAACATTTTTGAAACCCACAAAACAATTCAGCCACCCAAAATATGCCACTTCACATTCAGTGTAATTAACTGAGTTGGCCATATGTCACGAAGATATCATCAGTAAATAGCAATTCTAGTGCTTACAAGATCCTAGAGAGGTGCAAGTGTTTATTTCATAAATGAGAAAAGCCTGGGTACAAAGATAAGCTGACTCCCTTTGCTTCAGGAATTGGAAAAGGCCTTGAACAATTCTTTTTCCCAGAAAACCTAAGACTTAATGAACAAAGGACAATTATTCTTCAAATGCCCCATTCTAGTGGAATTTACCTTGGGCTTGAATAGATTGCATTGTAAGATTCTTGTCCAACAGGGACTTTTTAAAACAAATTTGAACACTTCATACTTTTTTTCTTCGTACTTTCCAAAAGAATACAGCAGTAACAGCAAGCTAAGACTAAAATAAATGCAACCCAATAGTGCCTTTCAAGTCAGAACTCCAGGGTATCACAGCTGGAAGAACATTCTGGCAGAGGTCAGGAGACCAAGGCCACGGTTCTCGTCCTAAACCTGTTGTTAACTAGCTGTGTGACCTTAGGGAAAAAATCAATTTCCCTCTCTGGCTTCAGTTCCTAACTGGAAAAACGAAACGTTTGGATAGAGTCGAACAGCCTTCTGCCTTTGACATTCTGCAGAGCACTAATGAATTCTATGGGCTTATGTTTATATGCAATAAAATTATCTGATATGTAATCCCCTCTCCCCACAGAACACATTCTTTTGACTACTTTTGCAAAGGGGTCACTGGCACTGAAGATTTGTTGTTTTTTATAAAATGACATTAATCTGGTGTTTATATAAGGTTTATGCAGAATTAAGTGTTTGAAAAACCTAGCACATGAGAGATAGCTCATGAGACATAAAAGAAAAAGGAGGAAAAGTAGCACTTAAGTGAAGTTTTTAATAGAAATTTAAAACAACACTCTAAACCAACATTTTCTTCCTTCCCTTACAGTTATCTGAGATGGTGAAAACTCCCATATGAGCCTTTCACCCTTGGAAATCCCCATCAACATGCCATAAACTGAAGCTTTGCATTAACTTTAATAAATTATGCACTGTCTTCAGAAAACAAAAACATTTAATTCTCTCTTTCTAGCTGACTCCTCTTGTTTTACAGCGTCTCATTTTATAAAATCTCACAATGCTTTAGACTCAGCATTTATGAGGTACTGAAATTACAATAAGAAAAGGAGAATTGAGGGGTGCCTGGGTGGCGCAGTCGGTTAAGCGTCGACCTCAGCCAGGTCACTATCTCGCGGTCCGTGAGTTTGAGCCCCGCGTCGGGCTCTGGGCTGATGGCTCGGAGCCTGGAGCCTGTTTCCGATTCTGTGTCTCCCTCTCTCTCTGCCCCTCCCCCGTTCATGCTCTGTCTCTCTCTGTCCCAAAAATAAATAAACGTTGAAAAAAAAAAAATAAAAGGAGAATTGAAAACATCACTTTCAAAATCTATCCTTCCATCCAGCCAGCCAGCCATCCACCCATCCATTCATCCACTGATTCATTCACTATTTTAATGAACAGCTATTGAGCACCTAATAATATACATAAGATGTTGTGATAGATGTTGTAGGGGACAGAGAGAAAATGTGCAGTCTATAAGGACAGAATGACATAATGTAGTTAGAAGATTGCCTACATGTTGCCTATAGTGTTTGAGACATAGTAAGAGTATAACAGAGAAAATACTATTTAATTAGTGAGTATATTGGATAATTTCAGAGTCTGTTACATGGAGTAGCTGGCCCTGGGGAGCGCTGTAAAAAGAAAAGAGATTGTCCTTCTCAGTAATAAGTGGAAGAACACAGTGTGGACGCTGAGACTTCTCTCCCTGGTTTTGCCATCAGCTGATTCAACAATGGTTGGATCAACATTTTCCACATTTCCTCTCATCAACACTTACTCTCAAGTTACAAATAATTAGCCACTAAATGATCTTAGGAAACAAAAAGCAGAAGCATCCAGTTTTAACGTCCAATTGCAAGAAAATGACGCTGACGTGTTCTAAAATACCAGCAACATTTAGGTATTTTGGAAACAGCGAACAAAACACATTGTTGCCACCCCTTATTTACGTCTTCACGCCACCCCCCCAAATTACTATTAAAAAGTCATTTGTGGGGCGCCTGGGTGGCGCAGTCGGTTAGGCGTCCAACTTCAGCCAGGTCACGATCTCGCGGTCCGGGAGTTCGAGCCCCGCGTCGGGCTCTGGGCTGATGGCTCAGAGCCTGGAGCCTGCTTCCGATTCTGTGTCTCCCTCTCTCTCTGCCCCTCCCCCGTTCATGCTCTGTCTCTCTCTGTCCCAAAAATAAATAAAACGTTGAAAAAAAAAAATTAAAAAAAAAAAAAAAGTCCTTTGTTTCCTTCTGTGTATTTCTCGTGATCACTCACCTCGGTCTTGGTTCCGACGACGTTTCCAGTATAATAAGATTGAGATTAAGACCAGGAGAATGACCAGGGAAACAATACTTAACAATAGTGGAACTGAAAACCAAAAGCCTATAGATGTTGAGGGGGAAAAAGGAGACACAAAGTCATAAGAAGCTGTTGAGGCAAAAAAGGATAGAGAAACAGTTGTGATTAGTTTTTCCTAGAACTGAGCTTAAAATGAAAACTACCCTTAAATATATATCTATTGAAGTTTACATTCATGGCTTTATATTATTTTGATAGCATTTAGTTAATAATAATCTAACCACACAGTTTATGTGGTTGCTATCTCTTAAGACCTTTTGAATGTGTGGTTTCATTTAGTCCTCAAAACAGCCCAAGAGTTAGGTATCTCACATATACAAACAACAACAATAGAACAAAAAACTGAGGCTGAGAGAAGTTAAGCAAGCCCAGAATCAGAGTAGTAAGCAGCAGAACCAGGGCTTGGTCAGAGCTTGGTTTGCCTCTAAAGTGCATATTCTTTGCCTTACGGTCCGTGAAAGTCATATATTTATTGAGGGCGCTTTGGAAAATACAGAGTAATAGAAAGAAAAAAAAAATCATGCATCTCATGATTCCCACCCCAGGAGTAACTCATCTCAATGCTTTTACTGTATGTCTTCTAATCTGCATCTTTGTTATTAAAGCTCTTTCCACCGCCCAACAAACAAAGTTCCTCCGCATCGCTCTGCAATACAAAGACGGGAGGAAGAGCCTCCTGATTTGGGAGTTTCCAGCATCTTCCCCATACCTCCGTAAAGGGATTTGTTACATCATAATTGAATCGGGCACCTTCAGACAGAGATGTGTCTAAGTTCAACAGTTTCTGTGGTTGACACATGCTCGAAGCACGGGAGACTTTTAGTAAGCGTTCGCAGAACAAACATTACAGAAATGATGTTCACACATTATACATGACATAAGTCGATTTTAGCATTCTTGGGAAAGAAGACCAGTTCCTTTTCAACTTCTTGTTTTTCAGGGAAAAATGCCTTGGCTGAAAATGAGGATCTCTTCACAAGTATCCAAATCTAACACTGCATATCTTTTGATCAAATTTACCTAAATGTCGACTTTTTGATTCGTCTGTTTTTTACAAGGACCCCAAAAATGACTACAGGAAATTTTGCTTAGAGGCCACCACGCCAATAAGGCATACACAGGAAAAAGCTTTTCCAAGCTCTTTTGCTTAAAATCCTCCCAGAAAACAAAAAATCAAAACCCATCAATACCTTTTTAGGAGGCTTATTACAGACAGCCTCATCCAGAGTTGGTGCCTCAGAACCACAGACAGAAAGAAAACCGTGACTATTCGCAAAGTGTCTTGCCTCTAAAACGGCCACTCCCTTCATTCTCCCACCCAGAACCTTTAATTCTTGTATCCATGAGACCCAGAGATAGCAGTTTAGAGAAAAACACAAGAAAGCCAAAGGGGTTTTGAACAGGAGGCAGTTTGTTTCAAAAGGGTGAGGTAAACACCTTCCGATAGGCCTCTTTCTTAAAACCTCTGTTGCCCCTTTTCCACAGTGTAGATTACCAAAGCCTTTATTGGAGAGGTCACTTCTTCCAGGAAATCTCCTTGATCCCTCCAGATTGAGCTGACGTCCCTCCTCCCCGCCCTCAATCCTCTCAGGGTGCACCGCAGCTTTCTTATTGAGGCATTTAACACACAGTTTTATAACTGCCCATTCTGTATTCCCAGTAAACCAGAAGCTTTCTGAGCAAAGGGACTGAGCCTTGCTTACTGTCACATTTCAACAGTCCCAAAGCCTGGCACAGAACAGATACTCAGTAAATGTCAGCAGTGTGGAAAAATAAATGAATGGATGGATCTCAGCAAAAGCATTTGGCATGTGGGCAACATACCACATTTACCAAAGTAAAATTGGCTTTATTGGCTTCCTCAACCCTGTTTTTCTTTCCCCACTTATGCCATTCTCTCTCCTACTAGCTCCTTTGCTAAGAAACCAACAGGCTCGCAAAACATTCACCACCTTCCAGGTGTGTGACACATCTTTGCCCACCTTCTCTTACCTTTGTCCAAAGTTTGCCTGACGCTGGTCATAGTCCCCAGGTGTAGCACCTGGCAGATTACTTCCTTCCCCACCTGGCTCTTGGGGTCTTTGACCTGGAGGACACTCGTGACAGACGTGGTCCCATTGGGGTGTGAGAGAATCTCAGTACTGTTTTCAATCCCTGACCCAGAGACCTTCCAGGAGATCACAGGGGCTGGGCGGGCATTGGCAGAGCAAGTGATATTTACGTGGTCTTCGAAAAATTTATAGTGAAGGAACACTGTGGGCTGTACTGGGACAAAAAAAAAAAAATGATGGTCTGCCATCAGTTAAGCACCACATTCTCCTCAGAGGATGAAGGAAGATCTTTACAGAAAGACACTGGGGTCTCAAGACATAAGATGGCACATCCAACCCAAACTGGGGCATCTCAGTTCTTCCTGTGTCTAATTCTCTGGCCGGCAAGATGGAAACTGGCCTAGTACAACCCTGCAACAAGAAAAATCCTCTCTGTCGTTTCTCTGCAGGGGAATTAGCTGAATGGATAAAGGGCATCTTCTTTCCCATACAGTCCAGAGCTTAATTATTCTGTTCTCTTTTTCCACGGGCAATGCAGCACCTCTGCCTTCTTCTGGGTATCCCTCTCATAGTCTGACAATAGTCACCAATCAGCACTTCCATACAGGTAGCTTGCACTTCTCAGAAGTACCAGGGCAGTTTCAGAACAGAGAGCCCGTAGAGGGGCTGCTGCTTAGGGATGGCCTTTCTCTGCTTGGAGCTGGACCAGGGAATGAGATGCATGGAGGAGACTTGGAAAGTCCCTGCTTGGAATATCCATAAAAAATGTAAATTAGAAATTCACATGCCCAGAACTAGAAAATCACAGAATGACAGTTGGAAAGACCTTAGAGATCACCTGAATGGAGTTAAAACAACTAGTTAATGAGAAAAGGATATTATTTTAGTCCAGCTGTAATCCTGTTCCCTTCCAAAAGTCCCTTGACTGATGAATTCATTGCCATCGTATATTTTTCAATGTGCAGTTTATCTCTGCTGAGCAAATGCAGTTTTGCTTTCCTGTGGTTGCTTCAGAGCCCTCAAGATAATTAAAGGGCAGTAACTAAATGAAAGCCTGGTCTGTGCTTAGAGGTTCAAGAGGTGGGAGGGTGACAGTGGGCTGGAGGAAATGGGGCCAAAGGCTGTGGCTTTTTCCAAAGAGTACCCAGATACTAATGTCAAGGGGCACTGGGGGAAGACAGATAAAAGTGAGGGAAGATGAGTAGGGTTGACATGGTGAGACTGGGTGGCAAGGTGCTCTGGTATATCCAAGGATGACTTAGATGAAGGCTGTAAGGTGTAGCTGGAAAGGGTCAGAATGGAAAAGAATGGGGTTACTACCCGGAAAACTCAGGGGAGTGTGGTTTTCAGGCAAAAACTATTACAAAATATTAAGGGTAAAGTATGGGGGGGAATAAGAAGAAGGAGGAGAAGAAGAAGAAGAAGAAGAAGAAGAAGAAGAAGAAGAAGGAGGAGGAAGAGGTGGAGAAGAAGGAAGAAGGAAGAGGGAAGAAGGAGGAAGAAGGAGGAGGAGGAAGAGGTGAGGAAGAGGAGGAAGAAGTGGCAGGGGGAGGAGAAGCAGGAGGATGGAGGGAGAAGGGGAACAAGAAAAAGTAACAGAAATGAGAATGACACAAGAAGGAAAAAGATGAAAAGTGATGAGGAAGGGGGAAGGGAGGAAGGAAGGAAGGAAGGAAGGAAGGAAGGAAGGAAGGAAGGAAAGAAGGAAGGAAGGAAGAAGGGAAGGAGGAGAGAGAAAAAAAGGAAAGGAAAGAAGGAAGAAAGATTGGAGGCAGGGGGAGAGGAAAAAAGGATACAAAGAGACAGAAGACATAGAATCAAGAAGAAAATCTGACATAAGATTCTGCAGAGAGGATTCACTATAGGCAAAAATAAGTGAAAGAAATATATATATATATATATATTTTTTTTTTTTTTTTTTTTTTTTTTTTTTTTGGTGTTGCCATATGTCCCTCGCACTCTTGTCTACTGAGCATCCTCTTACCCCAGGTCCAATATTCTTAGTGTGTTCAAACTTTCACTTTAACATTCCTGATAACTATGTCTAAATTTGTCTTTTCCCTCCTAAACCTACCACCAACTATGCTATGCTCCAAAGTTATGCCTCATTCCCACTTCTTAATTCTTGATCTCAGTTATGTGTCAGTTAAAAGGAGAGGAATCTTGTCAAACTAACCCTATTGGATTGTAAAAGAATGCTTATTATCCAGTTAAATCTCTAGTTGGCCTCAGGTATGAAAGGCCTTTATGGTACATCCTCTTTCAATCCCGAGAGAACTACATTAAACCAAAATGAGAGGTACCACATAACTGGCTTCAGGTTATCCCAATATGGCTCTTTCCTTAGATACAAAAATGTTTATGCTGTTAGGGACTTTACAGATAACCTATTTTATACTTATTGTGTACATAAATAAACTCTGCTTCAGAGAGTGGACGGGACTCTTCCAGGGTCACATGATTGCTAATGGCAAAGCCAGGTCAGAATCATATCACTACTTAGGAGAACCCCATTATCCTCACCATCGTCCTTAATTTACCCTTGCTGACAACACAATTCCTCAGAGCAAAGATAACTCCAGGCAGAGATTCAATGTGGCCCCACGAACTCTTCCAATAACCATAACTACGTTATGGTAGACATGAGAGGCTAAGTTTCTTCTTATAAACCTTTCTGAGGTTAAGATCCTGAAAAACTAGGCACCACCACCATGTTCCAAACATTCTTGAAAACAACATTTCTAGCCAGAGACAATGTATTATCAGAGATTCTCACCAGAGAGGGTGAGGCAGGCTTTTCCTGAGATCTTCCCGGAACCAAAAGTATTGAAGAGGCACTTGTAACACCCTTCATCCTCCAGGGTGGTATTCCAGAACGTAATGGTTGAGTTCTTGAGTTCCAGCTGGGTGATGTTTATCTTGTCCTTATAGGCAGGCTGGACTACAACCCCATGGTTCTTGCTGAAGGTGACCATGTTTTCTGGGCTTACAGCCTTGATTTTCTGCCATGTCACAATCAAGACTTCCTCGGAATTTTGCAGAGAGCATCTTAAGGAAGCAGGTGTGTTCAGCAGCTCTTCTTCATCTTGGGTCACCACTTTTATCATAGAATCATAAAAGAACATTCATATTTTAAAATTTAATACATACAAGTATACATTTTTCTGATTTAAAAATGCATGTTCAAAGTTAAATATAGAAAACATAGGGGAAAATGCTGGAGGAAGGGGGATAGTGGAGAAGAAGGGGGATCTGGATTTTCCTTGTCCTTCAAACATAGCCTTATTGAGGTCAGAATACTTGGAACACCCAGGAAATAGATCTGCGGAGCGACAGAAGGATCTCCACGGTTGGAAGGAGACAGCCTGGCAGGATTGAGATGCATGTGTGTGTGAGTTGTGGGAGATAAAATAGTGCTGTTATGGAGAAGTGGGAACCCCTTCTGTGAAGAGACAAAAGGGAAACAAAGAGGGGCTGTGAAAGCACAGCAGTGAGTTAGCACAAGAGGAAAACCTCTCTGGACCATGGACTAGGGAGCGAAAAGTACTGAGTGTACTAGTTTGTGCAGTCTTTGGAGCTGAAACTCTCAGGTTCTGGAAGTGCACGAGTTTCTTTGGAGCAGAGCTGTGGCACGCAATCCCAGGGAGGAGGGAGCTGGTCCCAGAGTGTACAGCATGATGTAGTGATCTTTGGGGCACAATGGAAGAGAACAATCTCCTTCCTGGACTACTTTAGAAAGAGAGTTTATTGCCTCCGCAAGGACAAAAGACCCCGCAGGTGTGAGCCAAAGGTCTTTCATCAGCCGGGTGGAAAGGCTCTACTCTGGAGCAGGAGAGCAGATCACTGTCACGCCAGTCCTTTAAGACTTTGGGTTTTGAATCCCAACTGAGTGCCAAGGAGAAGGCCCAGCAGAATTGTGGCTCAGGGCAAGCTGACCGCCCTCGCTATTCTGTGAGGACTGCCTGAACAGCGTGGGTTGAGATCCCTAGTTGAGATCCCAATCTGAGACCCCTAGATTGGGAGGACGTCCCTTTTCCCCCACTAACAACAATGCGGTGGGACTTCAGAGAGCAGCACAGCTGCCCCCAGTGGAGGCCGGACACACTTACACCTAACCCCTCCTCTCCATGCCTAGCAACTGCTTATTTACTGAAACAAGACTGACCCAACACAGCCGGCCTTGCTTCCAGACCAGCACAGCCACCCCCCAAACACACACCAACAGACAACTCTGGGTTTCTTTTTTCATCCCTCTTCTTTTTTTCTTTTGGAATCAGGCTCAGACTTTCTGATTTGTTTTTTGTCATTTCTTATTACATATTTTTTATTTGTTTTTTTAAACCCTTTTCTTTTTCCTTCCTTTCTTTTTCCTTCTGCTTTCCTTACCCCCTCCCACCCCAATTTCTTTTCCTTTCACTTTCCTTGGAATCAGCCTTACAGTTTTTTATTTTCTATTTGGTTTTCTTTTCTCCCCTTTCTTTTTTCTCTTTTAATGGGATCTGGCTCCCCTCCCCTTTCTTCCCCCAGGGTTGCTTCAACAAACAAATCAAAGCACACCTAGTTAAAGGTCCAAACACTCCCCACTACAAGCAAGGAGGAGCTCTGCGGAGGACTGACCAGTGGCATAAAGCAACCAAAATGCACGAGGAGAGTACACTCAACAAAACACCAGAAACACTTCCTAGAGTGCCAGGCCCTCAACAGTGTATGACCCTTTTTTAATATAGCATTACTCTTAGGTATAGGACACATAATATGCTTTTAAAATACACAAAAGACAGAAACTTAGCCAAAATGACAAGATGGAGGAATTCTCTCCAAAGGAAAGATCAAGAAGAAATCACAGCCAGAGACTTGCTCCAAACAGATATAAACAATATAAATATATTCAGAACAATAGTCATAAGCCTAATAGCTGGGCTTGAAAAAAGCATAGAAAACACCAGAGAAACCCTTGCTGTAGAGATCAAAGACCTGAGAACTCGCCGAGATGGATTTTAAAAAATGCTATAGATGAGACACAAAATAAACTAGATATAGTGACAGTGAGGACCGAAGAGGCCGAGGAGAGAATAGGTGAAATAGAAGATAAAATGATGGAATATAATGAAGCTGAAAAAGAGGGAAAGGAAATTACTAGACCACGAGGGGAGAATTAGAGAACTAAGTGATTCTATAAAATGAAATAATATCCGTATCATTGAGTCCCAGAAGAAGAAGAGCAAGAAAAGGGGCAAAGGCTTATTTAAATAAATTATAGCTGAGAACTTCCCTAATCTGGGGAAGGAAACAGGCATCCAAGTCCGAGAGGCACAGAGAACTCCCTTCAAAATCAACAAAAACAGGTCAACACCATGACATATCATAAAGTAACTTGCAAAATACAAAGGCAAAGAAAGAATTCTGAAAGCAGCTAGGGACAAAAGGTCCTTAACCTACGAGGGTAGACACATAAGGTTAGAGGCAGACCTGTCCATTGAAACTTGACAGACCAGAAGAGAATGGCAGGAAATATTCAATGTGCTGAATAAGAAAAATATGCAGTCAAGAATCCTTTATCCAATGAGGCTGTCATTCAGAATAGAAGGAGAGATAAAGTTTCCCAGGCAAACAAAAACTAAGGGAAATTGTGACCACTAAACCAGTCCAGCAAAAATTCTAAGGGGGACTCTCTGAGTTGAAAGCAGCAAAGACTACAAAGGACCAGAGAACATTACCAGAAACACAAAATCTATAGGTAACACAATGGCGCTAAGTTCGTATCTTTCAATAAGCACTCCGAATGTAAATGAATTAAATGTCCTACTATAAAGACATAGAGTATCAGAATGGATAAAAACAAACAAACAAACAAACAACAAGATACATCTATATGCTGCCTACAACAGACTCATTTTAGACCTGAGGACACCTGCAGATTGAAAGTGAGGGGATGGAGGGGTGCCTGGGTATCTCAGTCAGTTGAGCATCTGACTTTAGCTCGGGTCATAATCTCACAGTTGTGAGTCAGTTGAGCATCTGACTTTAGCTCGGGTCATAATCTCACAGTTGTGAGTTTGAGCCCCACATCGGACTTTGTGCTGATAGTGCACAGTTTGCTTCAATTCTCTGTCTCCCTCTCTCTCTGCCTCTCCCTTGCTTGCTGTCTCTGTCAAAAATAAATAAACATTAAAAAAATTAAAAAAAAAAGAAAGTGAAGAGATGGAGAACCATCTATCATGCCAATGGATATCAAAAGAAAGCCAGAGTACCACACTTATAACAGACCAACTAGATTTTAAAACAAAGACTGTAACAAGACATGAAGAAGGTCATTATATTATATTTAAGGGGTATATCCATCAAGAAGAGCTAACAATTGTAGCACCCAACATAAAAGCACCCAAATATATAAATCAATTAATCACAACCTAAGCAAACTCACTGCTAATACCATAATAGTAGGAGACTTTAGTACTCCATTTACAACAATGGACAGATCATTTAAGCAGAAAATCAACAAGGAAACAAAGGTTCTGAATGACACACTGACCAGATGGACTTAACAGATAAATTCAGAACATCTCATCCTAAAGCAGCAGAATACACATTCTTCTAGAGTGCACATGGAACATTCTCCAGAATAGATCACATATTGGGTCACAAATCAGTCCTCATCAGGTACCAAAAGACTGAGATAATATCATGCATATTTTCAGATCACACTATCAAACTTGAAATCAACCATAAAAGAAAAGGTGGAATGCCCTCAAATACATGGAGGGTAGAGAACATCCTACTAAAGAACAAATGGGATGACCAGAAAATTAAAGACAAAGTTAAAAAATACATGGAAGCAAATTAAAATGAAACACAACAGTCCAAACCTTTTGGGATGCACGAAAGGCAGTCCTAAAAGGAAAATACAATGCAATTCAGGGCTATCTTAAGAAGCAAGAAAGGTAGAAAAGTCCCAAATAAACAACCTAAACTTATACCTATAGGAGCTAGAAAAGGAGCACCAAATAAAGCCCAAAGCTAACAAAAGGAGGGAAATAATAAATCCTACAGCAGAAATAAACAACATAGAATAAAAAAATCCAGGAGATGGGCGCCTGGTGGCTCAGTCGATTAAGTGTCCGACTTCGGCTCAGGTCATGATCTCGAGGTCTGTGAGTTCCAGCCCTGCATCGGGCTCTGAGCTGACAACTTCAGTGCCTGGAGCCTGCTTCAGATTCTGTGTCTTCCTCTCTTTCTGCTCCTTCCCCACTTGTGCTCTCTCTCTCTTGCTCTCAAAAATAAATAAAACATAAAAAAAAAAATACAGTAGAACAGATCAATGAAACTAAGAGCTGGTCATTTGAAAGAATAAACAAAATTGATAAACCCCTAGCAAGACCTCTCAAAAAGAAAAGAGAGAGGACCCACAGAAATAAAATCATGAATGAAAGAGGAACGACCACAACCAACACCACAGAAATACAATTATAAGATAATACTATGAAAATCATATGCCATGAAACTGGACAGTCTGGAAGAAATGGACAAATTCCCAGACACACGCTACCAAAACTGAAACAGGAAGAAATAGAAAATTTGAACAGGCCCATAACCAGTAAAGAAATCAAATCTATAATCAAAAAGCTCCCAACAAACAAGCGTTCTGGGCCAGATAGCTTCCCAGGGGAATTCTATTAGACATTTAAAGAAGAGTTAGTACCTATTCTCCTCAAACTGTTCTAAAAATACAAAGGGAAAGAAAGCTTCCAAACTCATTCTTGGAGCCAGCAAAACCTTGATTCCAAAACAAGACAAAGACAGCACTAAAAAGAATTACAGATCAATATCCTTGATGAACCTGGATGCAAAATTTCTCAAGAGATACTGGTAAATCGAATCCAACAGTACATTAAAATAATTATTTACCATGATCAAGTTGGATTCATTCCTGGGTTGCAAGGCTCGTTCAATATTCACAAATCCATGAATGTGATACACCACATTAATAAAAGAGAGGATAAGATCCTTTCAATAGATGCAGAGAAAGCATTTGACAAAATACAGCATCCTTTCTTGATAAAAACCCTCAAGAAAGTAGGGATAGAAGGATCATACCTTAACATCATAAAAGCCATATATGAAAGGCCCACCACTAATATCATCCTGAATGGGAAAGCACTGAGAGATTTCCCCCTAAGACCAGAAACATGACAGGGATGTTCACTGTCACCACTAGCCCTGGAAGTCCTAGCCTCAGCTATCAGAGAACACAAAGAAATAAAAGGCATCCAAACTGACAAGTTAAAAGTCAAACTTTCACTCTTCATAGATGATATATAAGATACTCTACGTGGAAAACTCAAAAGATTCCACCAAAAAAACTGCTAGAACTGATACATGAATTCAGCAAAGTTGTAGGATATAAAGTCAATGTACAGAAATTGGTTGCATTTCTATACATCAATAATGAAAAAGCAGAAAGAGAAATCAAGGAATTGAGCCCATTTACAATTGCACCAAAAATCATAAGATACCTAGGAATAAATCTAACCTAATAGGAAAAGAACTGTATGCTGTAGAAAACTATAGAAAGCTTATGAAAGCAATTGAAAACTATAGAAAGCCTACGAAGGAAATTGAAGCAGACACAAAGAAATGGAAAAACATTCCATGCTCATGGATTGGAATAACAAATATTGTTAAAATGTTGATACTACCCAAAGCACTCTACAACATTCAATGGAATCCTTATCAAAATAACAGCAGTACTCTTCACAGAGCTAGAAGAAACAATCCTAAAATTTGTGTGGAACCAGAAAAGAGCTCTAAAACTCAAATTAATTTGGAAAAGAAAACCAGAGGTGAAGGCATCACAATTTCGGACTTTAAGCTGTATTACAAAGCTGTAATCATCAAGACAGTATAGTATAGGCAGACACATAGATCGATGGAATAGAATAGAGAACCCAAAATTAACCCACAAATATATGGCCAACTATTTTTTGACAAAGTAGGAAAGATTATCCAATGGCAAAAAAGACATCTCTTCAGCAAATGTGCTGGGAAAATTGGACAGCGACACACCGAAGAATGAAACTGGACCATTTTCTTACACCATAGACAAAAATAAATTCAAAATGGATGAAAGACCTAAAGGTGAGACAGGAAACCATCAAAATCCTACAGGAGAAAACAGGCAGCAACCTCTTTGACCTCGGCCACAGCAACTTCTTACTAGACATGACTCTGGAGGCAAAGGAAATAAAAGCAAAACTGAACTATTGGAACCTCATCAAGATAAAAATCTTCTGCACAGTGAAGGAAACTGTCAGCAAAACTAAAAGGCAACCGATGGAATGGGAGAAGATATTTGTAAGTGGCATATCAGATAAAGGATTCATATCCAAAATCTATAAAGAACTTACCAAACTCAACACCCCCCCCAAACAGATAATAATAATAATAATAATAATAATAATAATAATCCAGTGAAGAAATGAGAAGAAGACATGAATAGACACTTTTCCAAAGAAGGCATCCAGATGGCTGACACATGAAAAGATGCTCAACATCACTCAACATCAGGGACATGCAAATCAAAACCACAATGAGATACCACTTCATACCTTTCAGAATGGCTAACATTAACCAGTCAGCAAACAACAGATGTTGGTGAGGATGTGGAGAAAGGAGAACCCTTTTGCACTGTTGGCGGGAATGCAAACTGGTGCAGCCACTCTGGAAAACAGTAGGGAGGTTCCTCAAAAAGTTAAAAACAGAACTACCCTATGATCCAGCAATTGCACTACTAGGCATTTATCCACGGGATACAGGTGTGCTATTTCGAAGGGATACATGCACCCCAATGTTTATAGCAGCACTATCTACAATAACCAAATTATAGAAAGAGCAAAAATGTCCATCGACTGATGAATAGATACAGAAGATGTTGTATATATATGCAATGGAATATTACTTGGCAATCAAAATAATGAAATCTTGCCATTTGCAACAATGTGGATGGAACTAGAGTGTATTATGCTAAGTGAAATGAGTCAGTCAGAGAAAGATATCATATGATTTCACTCATATGTGGAATTTGAGAAACACAGCAGATGAACATAGGGGAAGGGAGGGAAAAATAAGATTAAAACAAAGAGGGAGGCAAACCGTGAGAGACTCTTAAATACAGAGAACAAACTGAGGGTTGCTGGAGGGGAGGGCAGTGGGGGGATGGGCTAAATGGTTGATGGACATTAAGGAGGGCACTTTTTGGGGCGAGCACCGGGTGTCATATGTAAGAGATGAATCACTGGGTTCTATTCCTGAAGCCAAGACTACACTGTATGTTAACTCTCCTGAATTTAAATTAAATTGAATTAAATAAATAAATAAATAATAAGTAAAATTCTTTTACTAGTGAAAAAAAAGAAAAAATAGAGAAAAATGCAAAGAAAACATTTATGTACATGCCTGATGCTGTTAGAGAAATATACGTTCAAATACGTATATTCAATCTTTAAGAGTAACAGACTAGAAAAACAAGAAAGCAAACTCCCACTGAACAAATATTGTGTAAAGAATCCCTGGAAACTGAAAGTAGGTAGAATGAGGTTGAAGATGAACACTGTCAGATAGAATAGAATGTGTTCGTGCCCAGAGAGGCAGAAGCAGGGAAAGGGCCAACGGACAATTGGCAGAGTGCTGAGTTTAAGTGAAGAAGATACAGCAGCCCCATACATTCCACACACACACACCCTGCAAAAGAAGGGGCAGCAACAGTGGCTCTGCCTCCAGAAAGCAGTGCTGAATACGGGAACGTAAGGTAGAGAAATATTCAGGACAGTGCTTCAGGAGGCTGCATAACAGACGGCTTTGGCAGCCAAATAAGAATCTACACACCCCCACATTTTTACTTAATGCAATGCAGAGCATAAGGCATGACAATAACTTCTTCCCCCACAATGCTGGCTACTCATGTTGATATGATAGATGATTCCATAGGAAACTGCGATATAAAAACAAACAGGCACAGGTGTGAGAAAGCTGACACAATGAAAGAAGAAAAATGAACTCTACAAAACCTAAGAACTCCTACCAAACGAATAAAGATATCATAAATCAAGAAACACTTTGACATGAATAAATGTCATATCTTCCGTGTAAAAAGAAGCCAGCATTGTAAATAGTAGAAATTAGAGGTGTAGCAAATGACATCTATAAAATCTTAACTTGGCTCACTTAGCAAAATGGACATTGCTGAAGAGTCAATTAGTTAAGTAGGAAGACCAGATTATGAAATTCTTTCAGAATATAGCACAAAGGGATAAAGATATGGGAAAAATTAAAGAAAAATTCAAAGACCTAGAATATTTCACCGGTAGTCCATCAAAACTTTAAAAAAAGGGTAAAAGAAAGAATAGAAGATAAAAACACTGTAAGGGACATTTCAAAATGACAAAAGGAGCAATCTAAAATAAGATATATTAATTATAAACCTTTATATGCCTAACAACATAAGTGACACATACAAAAGCCAATAGAACTGCAAAGAAAAAATTTTAAACCCACAGAGATAATGGGAGAGTTTCACTTCCATATATTAAAAAATATATATAAAGCAAAAAAGTCAAATATAAGGATAGAGAAGGGACACCTGGGTGCTCAGTCGGTTAAGCGTCAGACTCTTGGTTTCAGCTCAGGTCATGATGTCACAGTTTCATGAGTTCGAGCCCCACATTGGACTCTGTGCTGGCAGTGCGGAGCCTGCTTGGGATTCTCTCTCTCCCTCTCTCTCTGCCCCTCCCCATTTACTCTCTCTGTCTCTCTTGAATAAAGTTTATATATATATATATATATATATATATATATATATATGTATATGGATAGAGACAATTTGAAAACTGAATATTTATATATGAATCATTATATATAAATTATATATGTATATGCATATAGGTATGTATTTATAAACTTTTATCCAAATAGAACATATAGGGGCACCTGGGTAGCTCAGTCAGTTGAGCATCCGACTTCGGCTCAGGTCACGATCTCATGGTTCACAAGTTTGAGCCCCACATCAGGCTTGCTGTGGTCAGTGCAGAGCCTACTTAAGATCCTCTGTCCCCCTCTCTCTTTGCCCCTCCCCCACTTGTGTGCGCTCTGTTTCTCTCTCTCTCTCTCTCTCAAAAATAAATATTTAAGAAAAAACAAAGAGAACATACAATCTCTACAAACATTCCCCAAAATTGAACTTGAAAAAGGACGCAAAATGGGGCGCCTGGGTGGTCAGTCGGTTGAGCATCCGACTTCAGCTCAGGTCATGATCTCACGGTTTGTGGGTTTGAGCCCTGCGTCCGGCTCTGTGCCAATGGCTCGGGACCTGGAGCCTGCTTCAGATTCTGTGTCTCCCTCTGTCTCTGCTCCTTCCCTGCTCACACTCTGTTTCTCTCTCAAAAATGAATAAAGATTAAAAATTAAAAAAAAAAAAAAAAAGGACGCAAAAAAAGCTGCTACTTTATGATCCTGAACACTGTCCACAATGCAATAAAACAGGAAATTTACATGCTTCTTTTAACTCTAATTACACCAGAAACCATAGGAAGAATAATCAATTACTATGAGTGACAAGGAGAATATAATGTATTGAAATCCAAAGAAACTGATAAAGCAGTTTTCAGAGGGAAATATTTAATCCTAATTTCATTAGGAAACAAGAGAATGAAAAATGAATACACACATATATCCAGAATCCCACACCGCCTCCCAAAAATAAAAGCAGTGAGTTAATATAGATGTTATACACATATAGTTTTAGGGAGGCATATTCTTGGTAGATGTAAAAAGTTCTAGAAGCAATACCTGCCGTTGGGATTGGGGTTTTCTGAAAGTTGCTTGAGATTTTGCAGAGCAGAGATTTGAAGAAACTGCTGCTTTTAGAATGGAGAGTAGAAAAGGAATCAAAGCTAGAGTTTTAACTTCTTAGGTGATTTTTCTCTTTTGACTATGGAAGAAATAATTTGGTGAGAATGTTTACGATTCTTTGATGCTTCTCTAGAATTCCATTTAGATTCCCCCAGTCGATTGGTGAAGCCTGTGCTGTGGATGGTGTGAAACCTGCCCTGCCCCCAGCTGTAAAGGCTGTCGTAAAGGCACATCACATGGAAGGTGATAACAGGCCAGCAGCAAAGTGAGGTGTGATTTCCTATGAAACAGAGCAGACAGGTCTGGCCCAATCAGGAAATTCAGCAGATAAGTGGACAGCACAAGCATGTGTTACATAACAGACTGTGAACCTATGGAACCTCAATATTTCGTTCTTTTCCATAGTTTTCTATAAAAAGGGGCAACCCCATTTAAAAAGCTTACTGCTAGAATACCTTCTAAAAAGGGTATATTAATTTGTACTTCCCAAGCGTTTCCCTATCTTTACAAACAGGGAATTATGTTTAAATGATATTTAGAAGTTACTCGATTTGATAGGTAAAAAAACAAATTAGGAAGAATTTTTTTTACGTCTGGTATAATCTATGAAAACAGTTTGTAAGTATCCAATGTCTTTTTCCACTTTGAAAACAAAAATGTGGAAAGCAGAAAGAACCACTCCCATTCCTCCAAGCAAATTACACATTTAAATAATTCACGCAGACAAATGAACTAGCACAGGCCAAACAACAGTGGCCAAATGTTTCCATCCCAGAAATTTTGTTTCCTAGACTCCACACAGGGGAATTACATAACTTTTTACCTTGGGCCGCCCTGCAGAGCCTCACTGCTGCGAAGAACCAAATCAGTCTGTAGGCAGACAGATGACACAAGAGCCCAACGAACACCTGAAGACAGAAAGCAAAGCAGAGAAATGGGCATTTGGATGTGGACAAAAAGCTCAAGAAGCTTCCATCTCATTGCTACCTCCAGAAATGCTGCAGCTGAAGTTTCAACCACCACAGAACTTTGGTTCTTTGGATGTAGAACCAGGGACTATAAATGGAAGAAATAAAAGACTGTGCTCAGGATACGGGAAGGGAAAAGCAACCGTGTGGCTCATCCATTATGGCAATCCCTAGCAATTGGAGGCCTTGCTCTCAAAGCCACTACTGTAAACAGCAAGGTCTCAAAGATGTAGGATGGTCAGGGGGAAAAAAAAAACTGCCATAAATACACACAGAAAACACAGAGACTGCAAACGTTAGAAAGCATTTACATCCCAAATAATCCACACCTGTTAACATTAAAAATGTAACTCAGGGGGCGCCTGGGTGGCGCAGCCGGTTAAGCATCCGACTTCAGCCAGGTCACGATCTCGCGGTCCGTGAGTTCGAGCCCCGCGTCAGGCTCTGGGCTGATGGCTCAGAGCCTGGAGCCTGTTTCCAATTCTGTGTCTCCCTCTCTCTCTGCCCCTCCCCCGTTCATGCTCTGTCTCTCTCTGTCCCAAAAATAAATAAACGTTGAAAAAAAAAAATTAAAAAAAAAATGTAACTCAGGGGTAACCATCTTTCAGAAAGATGTGACTGCCTTGAAGTTTGCTGAAGTATTTTTCCCCGCGAATTCTGCAAATTTTACATGAATCGCACATTTTGAAAAAACAGTAATGTCCTTTTTTTTTTTTTTTCTTCAATGCTTAAAGTGACCGGGCAGAAACCCCTGGCATTTTACATGGTGATATTTAATGAAATGTTATTCTGGGTATGATTTTACTATAAGATGAGAGGATGGGATGTAGACAGATTAACCTCTCTCTACAGTAGCCCCATAGATCCATTCATTTGGTCTACATGTGTGTTCATTGTGAGGGGTACAGGCCAGAAATGTAACTTTTCCCTACATTTTTCTATAATAGAGATACATAAGAAATGTGGGTTTCTCTGTATTTTTCTTTAACTAAATTTCATTGTTATTTCACGTTGCCATTCCAACTAGAGGTAGAGACTTCATTGCAGTCAATGTCACATAATCTCTGTCAATTCAGCCCCCTGCCACCCCAGCACTTCACAACTGTTCCAGTCTCTGGCATTGCATTGCATCTCCATTCCTAGAGGCTCACACAATGCCAAGCCACGGGGCAGGGCTGTTAATCCTCGGTTACAACCATCTCTCCACGGTGGCATTCTCTAAGATGGCCGTGTTCCCCTCAAGACATCATGGTCATAGCAATTAAACAATTAAACCTTGTGCTTACAGTGTCTTCTCGTCTTCTCTTTTGTTCTCCTGATTCCGTGCTCCTGGATTCTCCCTGTGTTCAGCAAAGGGACGTTCTGCGTGTTCTCTGCCTATCCATCTCTTGTCTTACTGTTCACTTATCATGATGGGGAGGCCAGTCTCTTTCCACAGTTGCCCCCAAGAAAGCAAGGCACAGGTGTTTTCTGTTCTTGGATTTCAACACCTCCCTGTAAGTTCTATTTATCATCCTCCCTGAACTCCCCACTCATGGGCACCAGGCACAGGGCTACCTTCTCAGAGCACAAATTTGTGTCTGAATATAGACTTCAGACAGACCCTCTTTGCTCTCGTAGCCTAGAAAACATTTACTTCCGCTAGGGTTGGGAAAGCTGGTTCCTCCATCACCCTGCGTTTCTCCCATCTGGAATAACATATGTCTTGGGTTTTTCAGCATATTTAGGCTTTTAAAACTCAAATGCTTAGGCTTTTGCTATATCAACACCTTGGCTTCTGAAACCAAAAAGTCTTCTTTGGCATTCTAATTCCGTGGTATTTTTTTAAAAAACCATATGCCCCTCTCTTATGTGGAAATCCAAAAGCAAAGATGATGAGAAATGCAGAACGGATTGGTTCTCGTAGTGAAAATCTGTGTTTTAGGATAACAGAGAAAACAGATGCACACCAAAACGCAGTGTGTAAGCTGGGAGCCGACAATGTTTTTAAGAAGCAAAACACAATGATTGAGACTAGGGAATTCGGAGGGAAGCCTTGCTATTAAATATATACATAATTATCCTGGGTGATGAGTTGGGTTAGCACAAACGCAGGATGCGTGAGCCAGAACAAATGACTCTACCTCTCCAAGATGTGGGCAAAATAACAGCACCGAACTCTTTTATTAAAAAGACTAAACAAAGTAGTACATGTAAGGATCCCAGAATAGTGAGTGACACAGCTAAGCGGTGAATGAATATCGTTATTATTTCATCGGGTTGCTGTAAGAACTCAGCATTTAAAATACTTAATACAGCGCCTAAGATGCAGTAAATACCAAGACATGTTAGGTAACTAAAAAAATCCACGAATCACATCATATACAGGGAGTACAAATATAAAATGGAGAAATCCAGGAGCTCTTTGCCGACAAGGCCAAGGTTCACAGAGACCTGTGCCTCTGGCAACCAACTGCTCAGAGCCTCTTCCCCTGAGTGTCTGGGTCCAAATCCTGATCCCATCACATGCAGTCACATGGACATGTAAAAATTAACCTCTCTGCTTGTTTCCTTATTTGTAAAATTCCTTCTCTGAAGGCTGTGAAGATCAGAAGCGTCCAGCGCAAGGAAACACTAGCTCGCAGGCCACCATACTCCTTTGTTAAGATGCCGAATGACTGGCTGTGTGGTGTCGCCAGTAAACTACATCTGAAAAAAATTACCTTGAGGTATTACTTGTATTTGGATTTTAACTGTTTTATTCATTGTTATTATTTCTTTTCATTACAGCAGCGTAAATAAAAAGGCTCCCATTCAGTTAGTAAACAGGTCCTGAATAAACAAAGGGTCTGTCTCTCTTGGATATCCTGGGGTTTAACCCGGATTTATAGGCTCTCAAGGCAAATCCTTTATGGCTCTCAAGACAAAGGGACCGGAGGATGGAAAAAGAGGCCGGTGTATCCCAGGAGGGAGCGAGCTCCCCCGGAGAGAGCGAGCCCTGAATCCTGCAGCCCCACCCCAGCTTTGGGTGCCACGACGGAGCCAGAAGAGCACCGCCATCCCCTCCTTGGGACAGGGTACAACAGAACGTGCTCTGCCGCCCTCGAGCCCCGGCCAGTAAGCCAGGCCGCCGGACTGCCCAGAGGGCCCGCCGGCCGCCAGCGCGCCTCCCTGCCCAGCTCCCCTCCGAAAGAGCCCGGGAGAAGCGTCTCCCGGCAGCATCCTTTTTCCAGGACACTGGGACAGGGACCCGGGCCGCCAGGAACTGCCTGAAGACCTCCCTTCCGGAGGCAAAATCCGCTCCTCCCCAGGTGAAGCGTCGCGGGGCCAGCGCCGATAGACACCGAAGCCACGGACAGCTCTGCCCGCCGCCAGCCCGGGGCCACACGCGCCGCATCGCCCACCCCGCGCCCGCCGTCCCGCGTCCCGCCCGGCCCGGCTCACCAGCCTCTCCATCGTCGCTTCCTGCCGCGCGGGATGGCCGGCCTCAGCTGGAAAGCCCGAGGGTTCTCGCTGAAGGAGCTGGAAGCCTAGAAGGCGCGGCCGGTCCCCGCCCCGAGGAGCTGCTGCAGTGGCTCTCCTCGCCGCCCCCCGCCTCCCCCGCTGGAGTCCTCACCGCTACACCCACTTGCGGGAGCCAGCGGTTGGGGTTTCCAGTCTCGTGGGTAAATTCCCCATCTGAAACACGGTGCATTTGTCAGAGGTGGCCGTTTTGGAAACACTTTGAGAAAGTGTTGGGAAAAACATACACTCTTTCCATTTCCACTCTACAAGGACCCAGAGAAAAAGGAAATCGGGGGAGGTGGGGAGACCTCAATCGTTTGAGCTCTCGCTCAGAGGTATGGCTGTCTGCATTGCTCAGCAGGTGTTAATCCACAGAAGGAGGTGAAATTAAAAAAGAACAAAGGTTTGTTATTTGGGGTCTCGGAATTGCAATTCGGGGGAGCACAGGTTTCAGGAAACCAAAAAAGTGTTGCTCTGGTAGGGAAAGCAAAGGGGGGTGGGTATGAGAAAGAAGGAAGGGGTAATTGTATGTTGTAGACAAAGAAGATAAGGGGAAAAGATGCTAATCTGGTGCTGACCCGTTGAGCCACTTCTGATAACTATCTTATTATTTTCTTGCTTGCCATCAGATTAAACTGCCCCTACTATGTGTTTATTAACTTCACTGTCCTCATATGACCTGAACGCCAGTTGCTCTGTTGAAATTTAACTGAGTGCAAAACTATTGTCGCTGAATTTCACCAATAGACACTAAAAAACAAATGTATGTGGGGTGCTTGGGTGGCTCAGTTGGTTAAGCATCTGACTTCAGCTCAGGTCACGGTCTTCTGCCTCATGGGTTCAAGCCTCGCATCTGGCTCTGTGCTGACAGCTCAGAGCCTGGAGCCTGCTTCGGATTTTGTGTCTCCCTCCCTCTGCCCCACTCTATCTCTAAAAAATAAATAAACACTAAAAAAAAAATAAAAAATAAAAAACAATTGTACATTTATTTTTTATCCAGAATCAAATTATATATTCAAGCAATCAGTGTATCTAGTATCAAATTATATATTCAAGCAACCAATTCTGTAATGATCTCTTCTTTCATGATGTGATTTTTTTTTTCCACTTGAGTTAATGATGAGGAGTCTTCTTATTTTAACACATTCCAGAGTTCTTGGCTCTTAGGGAGAGAGAGAGAGAGAGAGAGAGAGAGAAATCAATGAACTGTTCATCCTCTGAAGCCTTTATGTTTTCCTAGGACCACCCTTTGACAAGGTGCTAGGAAAAAGCTTTTACTTAAGCATCCATGTGGCTGTAAATCTGAGGGCTGTAAATAATAACATAATGACTGGATTTTTCCAGACAAACAGAAAGATATATAGAAAGGATAAATAATTCATAAAAATTGATGAATTGCCCCCATAAAGCAAATTCCCCCAACTTGTATCCCTATATAAAATAATTGAATAATTCAAACCTACATGGAAGGAGGAAAGGAGATCATGGGAGGTAGGTGAGAATTATGGCAAGTTGTATATGTTTAAGAAATTGACATTACAAAATAAATACAAGTATTGTCCTTAGTAAGTTAGGAAAGAACATCAGAAGACTAAGCATGAAATATAACTCAAAGTAACAAAAGAACATTTAACCCAATGACAGACAGTATGGGAGAAAAAAAGACTATCACTAAAAATGTAAACTGATGCAGCCACTGTGGAAAACAGTATGGAGGTTCCTCAAAAAATTAAAAATTAGAAATACTGTATGATTAAGTAATTCCACTTCTGGGTAGTTACCCAAAGAAAATGGAAACACTAATTCAAAAAGATATATGCACCCCTGTGTTTATTGCTCACTATTTACAATAACCAAGATATGGAATCAACTTAAGTATCCACCACTAAATGAATGGATAAAGAAGATGTGAGATATATATATTTTTCAGCCACAGGAAAGAATGAAATCTTGCCATTCACAACAACATGAATAGACCTAGAGGGTATTATGCCACGTGAAATAAGTCAGACAGAGAAAGACAAATACCATATGATTGCCGTTATATGTGGAATCTAAAAAACAAAACAAATCAACAAACCAACAAACCAATGAACCAACAAAAAGCAGAAAGACTCATAAATACTGAGAACAAACTAATGGTTACCGGAGGGGAAGAAGGTGGGGAAATGGACAAAATAGATGAAGGGAATTACAAAGTACAAACTTCCAGTTATAAAATAATTAAGTCACAGGGATGAAAAGTACAGCATAGGGAATAGGGTAAATAATATGGTAATAACTTTGTATCATGCCGGATAGTAACTACATTTATTGTGGTGAGCATATGTAACATATATAATTATCAAATCACTATGTTGTACACTTGAAACTAATGTATAATATTGTATGTTAACTTACTTCAATTAAAACAACTTGCTAATAACTAGAAAGAAACAAAAAAAACCAAAACTAATAAAACAAGAAACAAAAGACAGCATAGGTTGATGAGGATGTGTAGAAAATGAAACCCTTGCTTGCTATTGGTGGAGTTGCAAAATGGTACAGCCAATGTGGAAAACAGTATGGACATTTCTTTAAAAATTAAAAATAGGGGCACTTGAGTGGCTCAGTCGGTTAAGCAACCAACTCTTGATTTCAGCTCAGGTCATGATCTCATGGTTGTAAGATCGAGCCCCATGTTGGGCTCCACACCCAGAGAGGGAAAAAGATTTTTTCTCTCTCCCCCTCTTCCGCAACCCCTCCCCACCTCTCAAAAAATAAAAATAAAAGTACATATGATGCAATCCCACTTTTGGGTATTTATGGAAAAGAAGTGAAATCAGAATCTCAAAGAGATATTAGTACTTCCATGTTCCTTGTGGCACTGTGCACAACAGCCAAGATGCAGAAACAACCTAAATGTTGATCAACAGATGAATGGATAAAGAAAATATGGTACACACAAACAACAGAATACTACTCAACTTAAAAAAAAAGGAAATTCTGTGGATAAAGAAGATGTGATATATATATATATATATATATATATATATATATATATATATATACACAATGGAGTATTACTCGGCAATCAAAAAGAATGAAATCTTGCCATTTGCAACTACATGGATGGAACTGGAGGGTATTATGCTAAGTGAAATTAGTCAGTCAGAGAAAGACAAAAATCACACGACTTCACTCATATGAGGACTTTAAGAGACAAAACAGATGAACATAAGGGAAGGGAAACAAAAATAATATAAAAACAGGGAGGGACAAAACAGAAGAGACACATAAATACGGAGAACAAACTGAGGGTTACTGGAGGGGTTGTGGGAGGGGGGATGAGCTAAATGGGTAAGGGACACTAAGGAATCTACTCCTTAAATCATTGTTGCACTATATGCTAACTAATTTGGATGTAAATTAAAAAAAATAAAATTAAAAAAATAAAATTAAATAAAAAGAAGGAAATTCTGGGTGCCCGGGTGGCTCAGGTCACAATCTCATAGTTTGTGAGTTTGAACTCTGATAACAGTGCAGAGTCTTGCTTCAGATCCTCTGTCTCCCTCTCTCTCTGCCCCTCCCCAGCTTGTGTGTGTGCATGCTCTTTCTCTTAAAATAAATAAACATTTTAAAAAATAAGTAGATAAATAAAAATCTAAACATAAAATAGAAAAATATGAAGCCAATAAATATGATCATATTTTAGTGAATTTAGGTGGATAATGACTTCTTAAATAATTCCCCAAACTTAAACTGTTAGGTGAAAATTGATGAATTTAACAACATTAAAGCATTAAATATTTCTGTTCTTTTAATGATGTAACTGAGATACAGTGGTGCCAAATAGGGAGAAGTAATCAATGTCTAGTATGCAAAGAATCTAAAATATAAAGAATTTCTGCAAATATAGACAAACAACCAGGAATTACATGAAGATGTAGACAAGAACCTCACAGAAGGGGAAACCTGAATGTCTAACAAATACATGAAGACATGCTCATACTTACTAATAATCAGAAAACACACACACACACACACACACACACACACACACACAATCACACAATCACACAAATCAAAGAAACCATTCAATTGGTGTTGATTGGAGGGATCCTGAATCAGGAGATGAATAGGAATATTCAAAGTCATTAACATTAATACAATTTCACTTGAACCCACTAGTTCATGCAACTGGATTATATAAACAAATCTTTGTTTCCATTTATTTTTTAAATGATAATTGTTGCTACCAAATGGATGATTTAATATGGAAGGTTAAGTCTTAAATCTGAAGTATACACAGTGACAGCAAGAATCACACACCTGCCAATTTAATTACCTGTGAGCAGGAAAACATCGGGTTACTAAGGACTCCCCCTCAGGATGTCTCAGCTGGGGTGTAGTTTCAGGCACATTCTCTGACCTACAGGTATGATGACATTGATATATTCATTAGAAGAATACAGTCCAAACACTCCCCCTAATGGCAGTATATTGTGAGAGTACACTATGAATTAAAAAAAAAAAAAAAAAAGGGAGATTCAGATCTCTTTAGAGATTGATCAAAATGTCTTTTCAATGCTGAGTTCAGCATAAATATACTCCATTAACAGAACTTGCAGGTTATTTCCACTCTATTGTAGTGGAGTCATAACTTAGGATCTGTCCTGTTAAAGAGCATACCTTCTACTCTCCCAAATTTGTACCTCTGATCCTTATCTGCTCTGTAAATTCCAGATTCATATATAGAGATAACTGACATTCTCTTGGTTGTCAAATAAACATGTGAAAACAAATATGTTCAAAATAGAACTCTTGATCCTCCAAATTTGTTCTTCCCCTAATAATTCCCCATTTGTAAAAGGCTTCTTCACTCCATGGCAAAACATTTAGAATCATCAAGATAATTTCCCCCTTTTACCCTTTCTCCACATCTTCTCCAGCAGCAAATCTTGTCATCCTAAACCTCTCCCTAATTCCCTCAACTCCCACTGCTATCACCCTAGTCCAGACCACTGTTGATTCCCATTTTGACTATGGCAATCACCTCTTTTAAAAACCTCCTTTCGTTCATTCTTGAATCCTAAAAACTGTTCACATTCAGCCTTTTTCACCACTCAGTGGATCCCTTCCCACCAGTCACCTGAAGTCCATATGCTCTGTCCTGTCAAAATCTGTCCTCAAGAAAGAATCTTAAACTCAATTTACCATAGCATAAATTACTAACAGCCTACCTTTGTAACAATCCCAAGTAGGGTATCATTTTAATAAGAATAAACCCTTGACTGCAAGAATTATTAAATATAGGGAAAAGAGTTTTCCATCATCATTCTTTCCATGATGAATTTTTCCATGAAAAAAAATTTTTTTAGATTTAAAACTAGACCTATTTTACCCACCTTCCCTATCATAGACAGGGAGTAATATAACTTACTTTTTCTTTCTCTGAACAAGATGGAAAATGATAAATACAATACATAGAAAAATGATGAATGAACCAAATGCATACAACAAAATATAAGGAGAACCAGAAGTACCTGAAAGACACAAGCAGAAACATATTCTTTGTGACTATATGTCATTTCTATACACGGTACTTTAAATCTTCAATGCTCTTTTGATTTACCATTGCTTTGTTGATAATCAAATTGATACTTTAATATTATTTACCATATTCAATTTTGTAAAAGAATACACTAACGCATTTTCAAATTGAAGACAGATAATATTTAATACCATTTTACCACACTCAAGAATAAGAAAAAAAGGTATAACCACCAAAAGAACAATCACAAGAAAATGTTTAAGAAAAACATAATGTAGTCACAATGAAATATTATTCAATTATTAAAATATATCTGCAAAAGCCCCAGAAAATAAATTTATAATGATAATTAGTACTTAAGATTAATGTGTTAAGCAATGTGATAAGCATCTTATAAGGATTATTTACATTAACCAGGGGAGTACATTATTAGATACAGATGGGAAAATAGAGGCTCTGAGATGTTAAGAAAATTGGCCAAAGATACATAGTGATTAAGTGGCAAAATTGGGAAGCAAGTTCAGTATAGTCTGATTCCAGAGCCTGCAGTCTTATGAAAAAGAATATTGTAAAACTTTGAGTATCAACACTTTTTTTAAATTTTCTTCCAAGATTTTATTTAAATTCAAGTTAGCTAGCATATAGTATAGTATTGGTTTCAGGAATAGAATTTGGTGATTCATCACTTATATATAGCACCCAGTGTTCATCACAAGTGCCCTCCTTAATGCCCATCAGCCATTTAGCTCATCACCCCACTAACTGCCCCTCTAGGAACCTTCAGCTTGTTCTCTTTTTAACACTCTCTTGTGGTTTGCCGCCCTCTCTGTTTTTATCTTATTTTATTTTTCCTTTCCTTCCCCTATGTTCATCTGTTTTGTTTCTTAAATACCACATATGTGTGAAATCATATGGTATTTGTCTTTCTCTGATCAACTTTTTTCATTTAGCATAACACACTCTAGTTCCATCCGCATTGATACAAATGGCAAGATTTCATTCTTTTTGATGGCTGAGTAATATTCCTTTGTGTATATATTTATCACATCTTCTTTATCCATTCATCTGTTGATGGATACTTGGACTCTTTCCATAATTTGGCTATTGTTGATAGCGCTGCTGTAAACAATGGGGCATGTGCCGCTTCAAATCAGCATTTTGGTTTCCTTTGGATAAAGACCTAGCAGTGCAATTGCTGGGTCACAGGGTAGATCTATTTTTAATTTTTTGAGGAGCTTCCCCACTGTTTTCCAGAGTGGCTGCACCAGTTTGCAGTCCTACCAACAGTGTAAGAGGGTTTCCCTTTCTCTGCATCTTTGCCAACATCTGTTGATTCCTGAGTTGTTAATGTTAACCATTCTGACAAGTGTGAGGTGGTATCTCATTGTGGTTTTGATTTGTATTTACCTGATGATGAGTGATGTTGAGCATTTTTTTTATGTGTCTGTTAGGCATTTGTATCCCTTCTTTGGAGAAATGTCTGTTCATGCATGTCTTCTGACCATTTCTTAACTGGATTAGCTGTTTTTTGAGTGTTGAGTTGGATAAGTTCTTTTTTTTAAGTTTTTTTAAATGCATTTTTAGAGAAAAAGAGCACAAGTAGGGGAGGGGCAGATAGAGAGGGAGTGAGAGAATCCAGTCTCACAAACCATGAGACCATGACCTGAGCCAAAATCAAGAGTCTGATACCTAACCAACTGAGCCACCCAGGCGCCCTATCAACACTCTTTATAGTAACTATTTTGGCCATAGTATTCCTAAATTGTATTACAAATCCACTTCTTTTTTTTTTTTAACGTTTATTTTTGAGACAGAGAGAAACAGAGCATGAATGGGGGAGGGTCAGAGAGAGAGGGAGACACAGAATCCGAAAAAAGCTCCAGGCTCTGAGCGTTCAGCACAGAGCCGGACACGGGGCTCAAACTCATGGACCGCAAGATCATGACCTGAGCCGAAGTCAGATGCTTAACTGACTGAGCCACCCAGGCGCCCCTTACAAATCCACTTCTATCTGTGAATAGATATGTATATTCTACCTTCTGAATATAATTACATTTTTCATTACAACTTAAATTTAACCGAAGATCATCATGATTATCAATGCTAGTTCTTAGATATAATATAAAAATGAACCAATACACTTTGTGGATGGACCTTGTGAGGAAATTGTGCTTACAGTAAATGGCATGAATTATTGTGCATTTTGCATTCTTAGGTCTGCTTGTGGTAGAGTTTTTGAGTCCTTTTTTTGAGAAATTTTTGTTAGCGATTACTTCTTCGTTGATACTGTTAGGAAAATCCATGTGAGAAACTCTGTGCTATTTATTTTTGACTGTTCAGATGTCACTTGGTCTCAGGTTCTAGTTTTAACTATATTCTTTTTCAATGAGATACTACATAGCTCATTCAAACTGGGCAAAGAAGGCTGAATGGGCGTAAAATGTGAATACAGCCCTGAAATTGGCACTAAAATGTGAACACAGCACTAAAGTCAGCAATAATAAAGCATGGGGAAAAAAAGGCTTTCTATGAGATTTCAGTAAAACCAGAAATTTATAGGGGGCACCTGGGTGGCTTAGTCAGTTGCAGGTCCGACTCTTGATTTCGGCTCAGGTCATGATCCCAGGATCGTGGGATCGAGCCCCCACATCATGCTCAGTGCAGAGCTTGCTTGAGATTCTCTCCCTCTTTCCCTCTGCCCCTCTCCTGCTGACATGCTTTCTCTCTCTCAAAAAGAAAAAAAAAAATCAGGAATTTATATCCCTACTATTTGTTGCAAAGCTAAGCAAGGAAGAATTATCTTCTGAATTGACAAATTACTTCTTTACAGACATTTGCATTTTAGTGAGAAGTGAAATTAACCATAATAATCCAGCCAATAGATTGATGAGAGATATATACATATGCTATTCAATGGGCATGTTCCAATCTCATGATTTAAGGAATTTTTACAGAAAGAGGACCTGATTAACTTCAGCTTCAAGAAACACATGTAACAAAAATATTTACCTCTACCCTTCCTAAGACTCCATTAAAATTATAGTAACAAAAATAAACTGATTCAGCGAAAAACAGCAGACAGAAGAATGATCTTCATTGGCAAGAGATTTAAACAAATTTACAACAGATGTGAAGTGGATAGAGGAATGGCCTCTGAAGGTGCAGGGTGAGAGAAGCTGCAGGCTCATGTATGCACAGAACAGACTACACCTGCAGAGAGAGCCCCACAGAAACTAGACAGCATTAGAACTCAGATGACAAAAGAAGGAGGGATTAATCACAGAATGAAACTTACACTCAAAAGCACCCATTTCCATATCCGAAAGTTCAGTTCTGGACAGCCAGGTGCTCTGATCCTTCAGCAAGAAGAAGAAGAAGAAGAAGAAGAAGAAGAAGAAGAAGAAGCAGCAGCAGCAGGAGGAGGAGGAGGAGGAGGAGGACAAGGGGAAGAGGAAGAAGGAATAGTTAAGTAATTCATTGAATATAATGAATATATACTAGGAATACTTAGGGTAGGGGGTCAGACACCTTGAGTATAGGCCCTTCCATTCTGGCTTTTAGAGTCTTCTGCTGCCTCCTTTCTACAAACAAAAGTCTGTCTCTTTACAAGATGTAAAAAAACACACAAAAAATCTGTAAAGCTGCAGTCATGGCTCATCAGAGTTTGAATAAAACCTGTAATCAAAGTGAGAAAGATTGAGTAAAGGAAGCATAAATAAAATTTAAAATGGTGGTAGTGTCCCAAGGGTGGGCAGTGGAGGAGATAATTAAAGAAACAGAAGATAATTACAAGATTTGACAAGATATTACTTTCTTAAAGCAGGAAGAGAAGGGTATGAAAAAATTAAATCAACTTTAATTTATAAAAATAATCTTAAATTATAAAAGCAATTCAAAATTATAAGCCTGATTGTCAAAAAAAGAAAAACTTGAATGAAAAAGTTTAAAGATATTTTTTTAAGTCTCCCAGATACTATCAAGGGAAGAAAAGACATATTTTTTAAAAGATGAAAATAGGATTCAATGTAAATGTTTTCATGCCCAATTAATTGAGGTTTATAAAAAGAGAATAAATTAAGTGAACAGGTGGAAATTTTTCAAAGAAAGGAGAGAATATTCAGAGTTTAAAGATTTGAGTCTCCAAATTGAATGAACTCACCAAATGCCAATTACATTAAAGAACTATAAATAAAATACTCTAAAAATAGTAGTAGAAAGTTTCAGAGCTCTAAGGATAATGAGAAGGTTACCATTACCAAAGAGAAGATATGGTAATATTTACTATTACAATTTTCTGATTGACACTTGACTTTTCATCAATCACAATGGACGATCAAAGACAATGGAGGACTACTTTGCAAATTCTGAGGGCAAAAGGGTTGTTAAACTAAAGTTGTGTAACAAGCAAACTACCAATCACATGAAACAGCATTGTAAGACCATAGGAGAGACCCTGTGGCCTGTTAGCATGACTATCAGAATCCCTAGGGAAATTTCCCACTGTTCTAATTCCACAGCACTGAGGTGACTTTGCTTTAACCAGGTTGTGTTAACCTGGGGAAGTGAGGCATGAAAATGATGGAAGGATAATTTATGTTGGCCTGAGTGTGTTATATTTTGTAGTAGTTTCATTTTGTGCTGGTTATTACCTTGTACTTTATTTAGGTTAGTCCACAGATTGTTTAATTCAAATATTAATGAGACATCCTAGGTTCAAATGAGGTTATGTTTAGCCCATCTGGACTATGTAGTAGGCTACTTATTCCAATAGTCCAGTAGCTGGTTATGTACCCCAAATTGTTAAACTTCCAAAAAATGTGATGTGTCCTTCACTCATTCAAACTTTATGAACCAATATCATTGATGGCGAGTGATGCTTTTTGTTCTTGAATGAATGTGACAAATTATGGAGAAATTTTATCCTCCCCACTTCCTGAGTTTACATTTTTTCCAAAAGTGATGAAGGACATTAACTAAAGACTCAAGAACCTTAGGAAAACACAAGCAAGACAAATACAAAGGATGTGACACCAAAGCACTAATAATAAAACTGACATAAAACAAATGCAAGGAGAAAATCTTAAAAGCCGCCAGGATGAAAGGGAGATACATTTCAAAGGACCAGCAATAAAATTGATATATATCTTTTCAACAAAAGTAATGAAAGTCTGAAGCCAATAAAATACCTTGTCAATGTGATGAAAAATACGAAATAACTATCAAACTGGAATCAGAAATCCTGTAAAAATGTTCTTCAAAAGTTAAAACATTTTATGACCAAAAATATTAAAATAATTGGCCATCTATAATTTTTCACTATGAAAAAAACAAAAAAGAATTCTTTAGGCAGAAGGAAAAGTGTGAACATGGACAAAGAAAAAACAATGGAAAGGATAAATATAAAGAATATTATTATAAATAACAGGAACAAAAACAATAACATATTTTGGCATTTAAACATATGTAAAGAATTAAAATGTACAAAATATGCACCTGAAACTAATATAGCATTGTGTGTCAACTATACTCAAATAAAGAAATAAATAAATAAATAAATAAATAAATAAAATGCACAAACCAATAGCACAAGGAGTGGGCATTCATATAAGCCCATTGCATTATCTGAAAAGTAGTAAAAATAGTAAATTATATTAGACTTTAATAAGTCAAGAGATGTATGTTGCAGTCTCCAAGACAACCCTTAAAGAAGGGTGCAGGAATGTATAGTTAACAAACTAATAGAAGAGGTAAATGAAACAAAAATAAATAATCCAAAAGAATTCAGGGAGAGAAAGGATTATAAAACAGGTCAGAAAATAGAAAGCAAATAATAAGGCGGTAAATGAAAACCTAAATATATCAGATTTACACTTAATGTATAGAGACAAAATGGTTTCATGTTGAAAGATTATGCAGGTGAAATATAAAAACAATTATTTAAATTTTGTAGGCAATTATATAAATGCAGAACATAAATATATTGAAATTATTTAAAGTTTTAAGAAAAATCATACCTTGTTTAACTACGGCTTTGAAACAGAGGGTACAATTGACAGAGCTTGGGTGGAAGACAGGCAAGGAGAAATGGGCAGCTGAGAGAGACTTTCTATGGTGGATGAAACAAAAAATAGGTTTTACCATGCTGCTGACGGCTGCAGAGGTAAGCAGTAAGAGAACTATATTGGGAAGAAAGGAACCATATTGGGAGGAGGAACGGTTGAAGGAGGTATGAGTGAACCTAGTCTTCACTGCCTGTGGCAGAAATTCAGTGGAAAGCAGTTAAGGGAGATCAATGAAGACTTTGCCCTTTAAGAACAGTTACCACTGGAGACACAACTGGGGTAGAGAACATTTGCATTGCCTGATTCTTTTAACCATGCAGGAGTACCACAATGACTTAACATTTCTAAAAATAGATGAGCACACAAACACTTCTGGTATGAATTTTTAAAACATTTTCCCTTGTTGATTATTATTTCTACTTACATTCTTGTTTGACTGACAGAGGAACAATCTTCTCTTCATTCCTTAGAGGATGATCCATGTGCACAATCAGGTGTTGGAGACTTAGGGATCTCACAGTCTCCAAGGAGATGTTGTACATTTTCGTGATAGTCACTGTGCCATTTGGGTTCTGAGCAAGGTATTCCTCTGGTGGATTAATCAAGACTTTTGATGGGAAAAGAGATATTTGAGGAACAGGTTTTCCCACAGCTGAGTAAATAAAACTAAGAAAATCTTCAGAGTCAAAGTTGGACTGGAGCTCAGTTTTTATTTCAGATACAGCTGAGACAAAAAAGGAGACACAAAATTAAATATAAAAATATGTCACACAAGATTTCTGAAGTGTTAAAGATGGACTTCCCCAAATTTGTATATGACAGTGAAATGTTGTAAACATGTTCCTCTCAGATACCTCTCCTCACATTTTGCAAAACTTCACAATTTCGTCTCTTATACCCACTATTCCAATTTAAGAGGAACAGTTGGTATCTCCACTTTCATTCAACCTTAAAATTACATTCTTTAAATCTCCAACACTTTAAAGTTATAGCAAAATAATGAGGGGACACTATGTCACTATCACTATTCCTTCGACATTTTGTTAATTTGTTAGTAAATTTTTATTCTCTAAGTCTTCTTTCCTCTTTTTTTTTTTCTCTCTACTCTCTCTTTATCTTTTTCTCTCTTTCCCAGTGAAAATTCTGATGCCATTTATGACTTTTATCTACTGGATTAAAATCAATGCAGTGTAAAATTTAGATGAGAGGTCAGAAGACCTAAATGTTATGCCTGGTCAGGAACCATGTGGAAATCAGAAAGTCATGTAGCCATCATTGGCTTCCACTTTTTTTCTTCTGTATAACAAAAGATTGGTTATGGATGGCCTCTATAATAGTCTTTCCTTCTCTAATATTCTTTCTCTGGACCTTAAACTTCAAAGCTCACATCCCCTTGATTTTGACTTTACATAAAACATTTACATACCTATAATGTTAAGGCAAATTTGTCCACTATGGCTGCCTTGCGGGAACACATTAAATAGACATTTGTAGCAGGCTTCATCTTCAAATGTTACTTCACGGATAGTTATGAATGAGGAATTGGGTTCGATGACCTCACAGTGCAGCCGATCTCTGTATGGTGGAAGAATCTTTTCTCCATATATATTGCTATATGTGCCAATATTTTGTCGCGAAGAACCTTGGATCTTCTGCCAGGTAATTTGCACAACATCTGCTGGAGTTGTCAAATTGCAGAAAATCGTCACATTTTCTCCAAATACAGCTGTCTCATTATTTTTGTATTTTATTCTATGTGGAGAATCTGAAAATAAAGCCCAGTATAAATTAAGAGAAATGTACTTTCATACTACCTTGGATACTATCCCTATCATAGCACTCCCTTATCTCTCTGTTTTATAATTATATTTTTATTTGTGCCTTTCCCCACTAGAAAATGAGCTTTCTTATCTTCTTCACCATTGATAGGTAGTTTCTAAAAGTGTTTCTGACATATACTACCTATTGACAAATATTTATTGAGGCAAAACTTGAAACATAAATTACCAACACAAGTAATGGTAATTTTGATGAATCTCTGGAGGTTGAGGGTGAACTAGCTTGAGGGTGACAAACTCCTCAGGGCTCCAGTATTAGGGAGGACCTAAAATTCATAGTTTCCACCAGCATGAACCTAGCCAGTTTCTCGCAGTGAAGAGCCAGGAAAACTCACCTCATATCTTTGGCAAAGGAAGGAGAAAGTAATCATGTTGAAATAAGCCCAGTGCATTTTCCATAAAAATGTCCCCTTCTCCAGGGGAAAAGACTTTATCAAACCTTATCTCACATGGATGGAAGGACAATGACCCAGATCTGGTTCCCTCTAGCTTTCCTATCTTATCTAAGGTGGGGAAGGTAGGGGGAAAAGGTACAAAAACTTGTGAAGTCACAGCCAAGGGTCATAGGCCTACCAAGAGTGAAATTTAAACATAAGATTTTAAAATACTTACTTCCTTAAGTCTTCCCCACCACAGCAGTAGGGTTCCAATATAATGACAGTGGATTACAGTTGAAATGGTTGTAACGCTCAGACTTCAATCATCAATAGGAGAGACAAAAACAAAGAAACTACAAGAATTTGAAACCCTTGATACCTTAACCTATAGTGAACAGTAAACACAACCCAACTCCCTGTCAGAATAACATAAAACCCAAGTTAAAGCTCTATTTACCTTAGTTCTTATCTGACATGTCATGTCTGGATTAAAAAAAAAAAAAGTTGTAAGGCATGCTAAAAGCCCAGAATAAAAGTAATTGGAAAAGACAAAGCAAGTATCCAAGCCAGACTCAAATACAGTACAGATTTTGTAATTATCAGACAGAGAATTAAAGTCAACTATGATTAATATAATAAAGACTCATGAAAAAGTTTGACACGTGCAAAAACATATGGATAATGTAAGCATAGATACGGAAATGCTAAAAAGAATAAAGAGAAAATGCCAAAGACATTACAAGAAAATAAAACTACAGACCAATATCTCTTATAAACATATATGCAAAAATTCTAAACAAGTTGAATCTAAAAAAGTATAAAAAAATAAACTCCATGATCAAGTGAGATTTATCCCATGTCTACAAAGCTGGTTCAACACTTGAAAATCAACTAATGTAATTTATTACCTCAACAGACTAAAATAGAAAAGTCACAAGATCCTATCAACAGATTTAGAAAAAGTATTTGATAAAATCCATCACCAATTCATAATAAAACCTCACAGTAAACTAGGAATAGAGGGTAACTTCCTTCACCTGAGAAAGAACATCTTAAAAAAAAAAAAAAGAATATCTACAAAAACCCTACAGCTAGTATTACACTTTAATAGTGTAAAACTCAAAGCTTTCCCATTAAGATCAGGTACAAGGCAGGAATGCTCCCTCTCACCACTTCTTTCCAACACATACTGAAAGCTCTTCCTAATGCAATAAGGCAAGAAAAATAAATAAAAGGTATGCAGATTGGGAAGGAATACATAAAACTGTCTTTGTTCATAAATGACATGATCATCTATGTAGAAAAGCAAAAAGAAGCAACAAAGAAACTCCTGGAACTAATAAGCAATTATAGCAAAGTTGTAGGATCACACAATTAATATACAAAAGTCAATCGCTTTCCTGTATATCAACAATGAGCAAGTGGAACTTGAAATTAAAAACATAATACCATTTACATAAGCAGCTCCCAAGTGAAATACTTAGTTATAAATCTAACAAAATAAGTACAAGATCTATATGAGGGAAATTATAAAACTCCGATGAGCAAATCACGGAAGAACTAAATAAATGAGAAATATTCCATGTTCATGAATAGGCAGACTCAATATTGTCAAGATATCAGTTCGTCCCAACCTGATCTGTAGATTCAATGAAATCCCAATTAAAATCTTAACAAGTTATTTACAGACATTGACAAACTGATTCTAAAGTTTATAAAGAGAAGTAGAAGACCCAGCATAGCCAACATAATATGGAAGGACAACAAAGTTTGAGGGCTAACACTATTCAACTTAAAAACTTACTATAACTAGAGTAATCAATACTCTGTGGAATTGGCCAAAAAAAAAAAAAAAAAAAAAAAAAATAGATCAATGGAACAGAATAGAGAGTCCAGATATGGACTCACACACATAGAGTCAACTGATCTTTGGCAAAGGTGCAAAGAAATTCAACAGAGAAAGGAAAGCCCTTTTCTTATTTTATTTTTTTTATTACTTTTTTAATTAAACATTTTTAATGTTTATTTTTGAAAGAGAGCTTGTGCAAGTGGGGGAGGGGCAGAGAGAGAGAGGGAGACACAAAATCTGAAGCAGGCTCCAGGCTCTGAGCTGTCAGCACAGAGCCTGACACAGGACTCAAACTCATGAACCTCGAGATCATGACCTGAGCTGAAGTCGGACACTCAACCTACTGAGCCACCCAGGTACCCCAAGGATGGCCTTTTTGACAAATGATGCTGCTGGGACAGTTGGGTGTCTAATTAGTTTCCTAGGGCTGCCATAACAAAGTACCACAAACTTCATGACTTGAAACAATAGAAATTTATTTTTCACAGATCTAGAGATCTGAAGTCCTAAATCAAGGTGTTTGGGATTCAGGGTTCACCCTAACCCAACGTGATTTCTTCCTGAAATCACCTTAATTGTATCTGCAAAGACCTTTTTTCCAAATAAGATCATATTCTATGTTCCAGATAGACAAGAATGGGGGTGAGAGCACTATTCAACCCACTACAACAGGCATATGCTAAAAAAAATGAAGATAGACACCTAACTAACAAAAATTAACTCAATATGGATTATAGACCTAAATGAAAAATACAAAACTATAAAACTTGGAAGAAAACACAGGAGAAAATCTAGGTGACCCTGTGTTTGGTGATAAGTTATTAGATATAATACCAGAAGTATGATTCATGAATGAAAAAAAAAATTGATGTTATACTTTATTATAATTAAAGACCTTTGCTTTGTGAAAGACAAAGTAAAGACAATATGACAACAAGCCACAGACTGCAAGAAAGTATTTGTAAAACACATACTTTGTCATAGTTCATTCAGGCTGTTAAAATTAAATACTACAGATTGGGTAGTTTATAAACAACAGAAATTTGTTTCTCACAGTTCTGGAGGTTGGAAATCCAAGATCAAGGGGGCAGCATGGTTGAGAAAGGGCTCTCTTCTGGGTCATAGAATTCTTGTTGTGTCCTCACATGGTGGAAGGAACTAGGAAATTCTGTGGATTTTTATAATCTAATCCCATTTATGAGAGCTCCACACTCATGAGCTAATCACTTCCCAAAGGCCCCACCTACTCACACCATAACCGTTGAGTGTTAAAATTTTAACATATGAATTTTGAGGGGTCATAAAGATTCAGGCCATAGCAGACTTGTATCCAAATATACAAAAAAAAAAAAAAAAAAAAACCAATATGAAAACAAACAATACAATGTAAAAATAGGCAAAAAATCCAAATGGACACCTCACCAAAAAAAGATATATAATTGGCAAATAAGCACATGAAAGGATGCACAAAATCTCTTGTTAGAAAATTGCCAATTAAAATAATAATGAGCTTCCACGACACACCTATTAGAATGGCTAATATTTAAAAAATATATATACAATACTAAACGTCGGTGAGGGTATGGAGCAGCAGGAATTCTGATTCATTGTTGATTGGAATGCAAAATGATAGAGCCACTTTGGAAGAGAGTTGGCAGTTTCTTAACAAACCTACACATATTCTTACCATGGGATCCAGCGCTTGTGCTCTTAGGTATTCACCCAGCTGATTTGAAAAGTTATATCTACATAAAAATCTACAGGTAAATGTTTAGAGCAGCATATTCATCATCACCAAAAACTGAAAGCACCAACATGACTTCAATAGGTAAATGAGTAAACTGTAGTATCTATACAACAGAATATGATCCAGCGATAAAAAGAAACGAACTATCAAATCATGCACACACATACAAACCATGGATAAATATGGAATACATATTGCTAAGTGAAAGAATCCAAACTAAGAAGGCTACACACTGTGTGATTCCAAGTATATACCATTTTGGAAAAGGTAAAACCATAGAGACAGTAGAAATATCAGTGGTGTCCAGGGGTTGAGGAGTAGCCAGGAGAGTTGAACAGGTGAGACACAGGGGATTTTTAGGGCAATGAAACTATTCTGTATGATACTGTAATGGTTGCTAAGTGACCTTACACATTTGTCAAAATGTATAGAGATTTATAGCACATAAAGTGAATCTTCAAGTACACAATTCAAGAAATTATTGGGGCACCTGGGTAGCTCGCTCTGTTGGTTAATCGTCCAACCCTTGATATTGGCTCAGGTCAATATCTCATGGTTTGTGAGATCAAGCCCCTTGGGCTCTGCGCTGACAGGACAGTGCAGAGCCTGCTTGGGATTCTCTCTCTGCCCGTCTCTTACTTGCACATGTGCTGTCTCTCAAAATAAATAAACATTTAAGAAAAAAAATTATTTAGGAGACAGAGGTTGCCAAGGAGTGCAGTCTGAAACCTGAAAATCTAACTGTATTACAAATGTATCCTATGTAGACATAAGAGTTCATAGTATGTACACTTGATATGACATAATTAAAATAGCATTTTACCTCTGTGGCCTTCCTCCCCTAAACCTGTAAGGCACTCTAGTCATGAGAAAAATATCAGACAAATTCTGATAGAGGGTAATTCTACAACATACTTGAGCAGTCCCCTCAAAACAGTCAATGTCATAAAAAATATGGAAATTCTGAGATAACGGTCAGTTAAGAGAAGCTTAAGGAGACAACACAAAGAAATGTAATGGGATAACCAGGGTGGGATCCTTAAAAAAAAAAAAAAAAAAAGTTAGGGGCGCCTGGGTGGCGCAGTCGGTTAAGCGTCCGACTTCAGCCAGGTCACGATCTCGCGGTCCGTGAGTTCGAGCCCCGCGTCGGGCTCTGGGCTGATGGCTCAGAGCCTGGAGCCTGTTTCAGATTCTGTGTCTCCCTCTCTCTCTGCCCCTCCCCCGTTCATGCTCTCTGTCCCAAAATAAAAATAAACGTTGAAAAAAAAATTTAAAAAAAAAAAGTTAAAAATCAAGAAATGTGAATAAACTGTGGACTTTAGTTATGAAAAATACATAAAATGTAATTTGTTAATTAGAACAAATGTACCATACTGACATAAGATGTTAATAGTAGGGAAAGCCGGGTAAGGGATATATGGGAACATTGTACTATTTTCTCAGTTTTTCTGTAAGCCTAAAACTGTTCTAAAAAATAAAGCCTTTTTAAGGAATCAATTATATTTCTATATATCTTCAATAAGTAAATGGAGAAAAATTAAAAATACCATATAAAATAGCTTCCCAAGTAAAAAAGAAAGAAATGTATAGTAATAAAAACCTATTGGACGATATATAAGACCTCTTTACTGAAATATGCAAAATAACATCTAAAAAAAATAAAGAAGACTTAAATAAATGGAAAGATACATCATACTGTAAATAAGGAAAAAAAATAATGATGTTAATTCTATTCAAGCTAATTTTTAGACTCAATGCAACTCTAATAAAATTTAAAGCAGTTTTTAAAAAAGATTTTTTAATGTTTAGTTATTTTTGAGAAAGAGAGAGAGAGAGAGAGAGAGAGAGAGAGAGAGAGACAAGTGTGAGCAGGGGAGGGACAGAGAGAGGGAGACATAGAATCTGAAGCAGACTCCAGGCTCAGAGCTGTCAGCAAAGGCTCTGAGCACGTGGGGCTTGAACCCAAAACCTGCGAGATCATGTCCTGAGCTGAAGTTGGACACTTAACTGACTGAGCCACCCTGATGCCCCCAAGCAGTTTTTTTTTTTTTTTTTTTAATTCTGCATTTGACAAGCTGAGTCTAAAAAAGCCAAGGGCATAAACAAGACCTACTATCTGAATGTAAAGCTAAAGTAATACAATGTTATTTTTATTCAAGGATAAGGAAATGGATGAAACACAATGAAGTAGAGTCAGAAACAGTCCCACACATATATGTGCATCTGATATATATCACAAATGGAACAGACAGTGCATAGATTTGGGAAAAAGATTATCTTCCCAATAAATGATGATGTGTAAATTAGATATCCATATGGAAAAATTATATATTGGCTCTCATCTAAGACTAAAGACAAAAATCTATTTCAAATGCATTGACTCCCATCTAAAAGTAGAAACAAAAATCCATTTCAAATGCATTAAAAATGTAAATGTGAAAATAAAACACTGCTTTACAAATAAAGTATTATAGAACATCTACTTGGCTGGAGTAGCCGATTTCTTAAGTAGGGCATACATCAACAGTTATATGATGCTTTATTCCTTTTTTAGAAATATGAAATTATAAAAAATTAGAAGTGAGTGATTGATCTATTTTAATATTAATTAACTGCAGTCTATCAAAAGATACATATTCAGCAGTAAAAAGGCAACCCATAAAGTAAGAGAAGATACTTGCTATATGTATATATATATATGAGTAAGGATTTGTATTCTACAAAGCAATAAGACAAAGACAGGCAACTCTATAGAAAATGGAGCAAAATATATGACTATGCACGTCATAAAAGAGAATGTTTAAATGGCCAATAGACCAGATGCTCAACTTCTTTAGTCATCAAGGAAATGCAAATTAAAACCTGGACTATACATGACTAGAATGACTAGCTTGAAAGACAGACAATACCAAATTTAGTGAAAATATGTAAAAAACCCAATTCATACTTTGATGGGAGTGGAAACTGGAAAACCTTTTGGCTTCATGGTTGATGGTACTGTAACAATGTTGTATGGACAAATAGTAGCTACACTTGTGGTGAGCATAGCATAATATCTAGACTTATCACATCGCCATGTTGTACCCCTGAAATTAATGTAGCATTGTATATCAACTATATTTTAATTAAAAAAATGTGGAACATAGGCATATCCTGTGATCAGAAAATCTACTCCTAGGTATATATCTAATAGAAATGCCTACTTATATTCTTCAAAACACACGTACATAAATGTTCATAGAGGCATGATTTGTAAAAGTCAAAACAGAAATTACCCAAATGCAAATCAACAGTAGAATTGATAAACAAGTTATGGTATTTACACAATGGGATTTAATAAACTGCAATGAGATTTAATAAATTACATCTACTCTCAACAATACGGATAAAACTCACCAATGTATTGTTGAGCCAAAGAAATTGAACACAAATGAATAAATGCTAAATGATTATGTTTCTATATATATAATATATATAACATATATATTTATAACATATATATTAACATACATAATCAATATATATAATCAATATATGTATTATATATCAACAACAGATAAAATGAATCTATGGTGCAAGACATTTGGATAGTGGCATTTGTAGGAAAGAAAGGAAGGGGCATGAATAAAGCTTTGGGATGCTGTTAATGTTCTGTTCTTGATCTTTGCTAGATATGTTGGTCTAATCATTAAAAAAATTAATCAAACTGCATACTTATGTTTATACACATTCCTGTATGTCTGCCTTACTTAAATGCAAAGGTTAAAAAAAAACCTCATGTACCTTACTCCACTTACCTCAGACTATATCTGGTTTTCGTTCACTTGTCTTGGCTTTTATATTCAAATTATAAACAAATTTTTTTGCAAATATTTTTCAAAAATTCATTGGTCTGCAACTATACTTAGCATTGGAGAATATTTAAATACATAGAACATGTTTGTTTTATAAAGACTATTTCATTTGCGAACAAGAGAGCTGTAATGATGTCTTACCTGTGCTAATTTCAAGAAGTAAGGTTTTAGAGCAATCATTTACTTTGCCGAGCCTCAGTTTTTTCATCTGAAAAATGAGCTTAAGATACCTGATTTACAGCGTATTGTGAGTATCCAAAAAGAATATGTAAATATAACGACAGTTCCAAATCACCAAGATATTTCAGGTATCATGGGTGATGTAGTCCCCGTCCCCAAACAAAGACCCCTAACAGATTTCCCTCACTATCTGAAACTAGTGTGTTCCTATAAAACCTTTCATAAACCGAAATGGCTTAAAGTGAAGAGTGGTTCCCTGCTTTATGAAAGTCGCAGTTCCACCATTTTGCTTTTAGGAAGAACCTACATTAGCACAGGAGGGCTTTTTTGTAAAAGCAAAGTCCTCTTCAAATTTTTTTTTTAGCTAGCGACAACAGGTACTAATGCAGATCCTTCAGAAAAGCAAAGTGATGTGATATGAACCTTCAGAAAGCAGGGGACACCTATAATACCTAATGAAAGTCTAAAGGGAACAAATAAGCTATCACTATTACTGTAACAATTTCTCTAATTGTGCTTGCCACATCTCTTTATCATTATTTGCCCACAGGCTGTCTGCCCTACTGGATTTTGAGTTATCTGATATCAGAACCAGTGTTCTCCATTTTGTAGTTTAGATGATTAAGTTAAGAAGTAACATGGGACATATTGGTTTCCTCTTCTGTCACATCATTTTGTTCTCAGCATATGTCACTCCTCATTCAACTTTTGATTGGATTATCTAATTGAATTCAAATGATACTTCTTGAGGAAAAAAACTTCCTAACTGGAAGTAATCATGATTTATTTTCTCAACTGAATTCCTACAGAACATTAGTTATTGCCCTTACTATGAACCCAAGAGATTTAAGATGGAATTGAGTTAAATATCTTTAACCAAATAATTTTAATGACTAGAAGATATTAGTACCTGAATATTTAGTAAATCCCTAACATCTCAGGAGTACTTCAGTTTGTAATGATAAGCAAACCCATGAAGGAAACAATGAACAAATTTGACAATATAAAAATGATAAACCTTTTAGTGACCAAGGAGAGCCTCAAAACAAGTCAAATTCAGACTTAAAAGGCAAATGGGCTGCAGGAAATACTGCATAACTAGCTAACTAACTAACTGACGGACTAACTAACTAACTTACAGAGAGCCCATTTGCTTCCATCAGGTTTGTGGCCTCTAATCTGAACTACTCGGGCTTACTTCAGAAGCAAGGCTTCCTTAATACCTTTCTTTCATTCTCTGCTTACTAAGTCACTGTTTCAATATGCTCATCTTAAAACTGCTAGTTGCCAACCACCTGGATAGCTACATGGTTAACATGCAGACCCAAACATAATGCTCTGCTCCCCTAACTTTATAAAAGTGAAAAGACTCCATCCTGGTATTTATTTACCATTCATTTCCAGCCACAAAACAATTACGAGAAAAGGTGAAGAGTTACCTGATCCTTGTGCCCAGATGGAAAGCAAGAGGGGCTGGAGAATGAGGTAGAGTGGAAAGCCCATGAAATTTGATGATAAAACCATCACTAACATGTGGAGTGTTTTATTCTCTAACAACTTTCACACGAAAATGGCAATATCTTCCGATATATCCGCCAAAATCTGTTACTCATTAACCACTTGCTCAGAAAGTCCGTTAAGACCTTCCTAATCTTGTGGCATTTCAACTTCCTTCTCTGCCTAGGCTCCAAATTTGCTAGAATCTCAGGTCTATATAATTTTTGTCACCGTATGTGCGTGCTATTCTGCAGCTGTCGCAGGATTCATGCACAGGTTCTGAAAACCTACCTGCTAACTTGCAAGAAAATGTCGTGAGTCCTTCTTTGGGGCCTGCTACTAACTTTTCCCAGTCTTTCATGTCTTGTTATTTATGTACAAAATAAAATTCAAACTAGTTTCTCCACAAGGAGTGAGGTCAAGTGAAAAGACCTCTCTCCACAGAGGTATGCTAGGTTTCTAAAAATCATTCCTCTTGGCATCTACATCCCCACGATCACCTCCTCAAATTGGAATAGGAAATTTAAAAAAAAAAATAAGTTTTAAGTAAAATCATCAAATAGTTTCAAATTATACACACTGTATTAAAATTAAAAAAAAAAAACAGACACAGATCACTTTCATCTTTCTATAAACTCCTCCTCTACATAGTATTTTAAATAGAGGGAAAGGGGCACCTGGTGGCTCAGTCAGTTAAGCATCAGAGTCTTGGTTTTGGCTCAGGTCACAATCTCATGGTTCATGGGTTCGAGCCCCACATCGGGCTCCACGCTGGCAGCACAGAGCCTGCTTGGGGTTCTCTGTCTCCCTCTCTGTCCCTCCCCTGCTTGAGCTTTCTCTCACTCTCTCAAAATAAATAAATAAACATTTTTTAAACAAATAAATAAGTAAATAAGTAAACAAAGGGAAAGCCCTCCCTGCCTGATGCTTTGGGTTTGTGTTTTCCTCCTTTAAATTCCAACCCAGCCACTTACTTGTCCCTTGGCATTTTATGTTCACAAACTCATACAAGATTCCCCAGAATGTCTTTCTCCTGCTAAGATTGTGGAAAAGTAGTGCTCACTCACTACCACCTCCCAGAATACTTTAATAATGAACATTTGAAAGTAAGAATTTTTTTTCCCTCCTGTAATTCTATCATTGATGGCTTCATTTGGTTCAACGTAATTTTTGATTTCCCTTGATTTCCTTTTCGACTCAAGGATAATTAAAGTGTTTTTTTTCTTAATGTTTTCTGTGTTTCTTAATGTTTTCTGTTATTTTTCTATTACTGATTTGTGTCTCATTCTATGTGATCAGGGAATATATCCTCTTTTTATGAAGTTTGTTTTATGCCAGGATATGGTTGATCTTGGTATATGTTCCATAGGCACTTGAAAAAAAAACCCATATATTTTTTTTGTATTTTGCTGTTATGAGGTGGCATGTCCTATACATATTAATTGGATCTTGTTGTTGGATAGTGTTGTTGAATTCTTCTATGTACTTGCTGATTTTCTGTTTCGTTGTTCACTTAGGCTTTTTTTGTTTATTTGTTTTTGCTGTCCTATCAATTTTTGAGACAGAGGGAGTTGAAGTCCTCAACTATAATTGTGGATGTGTCTATTTCTCCTTTCAGTTCTATCAGTTTTACTCAACATATTTTGCAGTACTGTTGTTTTGTGAATACACATTTAGGAATGTTATATCTTCTTAGTATATTGACCAATTCACCTTCATGTGTTTTTTCTTTCTGTCTCTGGTAAGTCATTTTGTTGTTCTGAAGCATATTTAATACAGCTGATCCTGCTTCCTCTTAATTACTTTGCAGAGTATATCTTTTTCCCTAACTTTATTCCAACCTACCTATATTTCTATAATTGAAGTGAGTCTCTTGTAGGTAGCATATAGCTGGGTCATTTTTTTTTTTTTTTAACCCGTTCTACCAATCTCAATCCTTTGGTATCTATAGATCATTTACATATCATTTTTATATTTTTTAAGACTTAAGTTTGCCATTTTATTTTTTAATATTCTGTTTGTTCTGTTTCCCCCTCTATTTTGCTTTTCTGCCTTTTTGTAGGATACTTGAACACTTTTTATAATTTCATCTTATCTGTGGTGTTTTGAGTATACCTTCTTTATAGCTTTTTTAATAGTTATTCTAAATATTACATTATATATATGTATGCGTATATATGTATAATGTAATGCATGAGATGTATTTGGGTTTATGTGTGTGTGTGTGTGTGTGCGCGCGTGTGTGTGTACAGTTTATCACTGTTTACAGATGTCAACACTTTACCAATTCTAGTGAGGTGTAGAAAGCTTACCTCTTTTTGCATTCCTTTATCCTCCTCTATTAACGATGTGTTTTTTTTTTCCCATTGCCTCTACATACATTGAGATCCACATTTGACAGTGTCACAGTTTTGCTTCAATCATCAAATGTAATTCATAAAACTCTAAAGGAGAAAGAAAGTCTTTTATATTTACCCATAAGTTTGCTTACATATTCTTTCTTACTTGCTGATGTTCCAAGATTTCTTATTTTATTATATTTTTTCTGCTTAGAGAACTTCCTGTAGTCATTCGTTTAGGGGTCGTTTAGGGTGACAAATTGTCAGTTTTCCTTCATCTGCTAGTCTTGATTTCTCTTTCATTTGTGGAGAATATTTTCCCCTGGAGATAGCTATAGGAGTCATAAGTTCATTATTTTTTAGCACTTGAAAATGATATGCAACTTCTTTCTGGCCTCCAAGGTTTATAATAAAAATTCTGCTATTATTTGACTAGTCTCCCCCCCCCCCATAAGTAATACATCACTTCTCTACAACAGCTTTCAAGACTTTTTTCTTCATCTTTAGCTTTCTGAAGTTTAACTTGTGTCTTGGCATGGATTTATTTGGATTTATCCTGTTTGGAGTTAACTCTTCTTCTTGATCCTGTAGGTCTGTCTTTTTCCAAATTTGGGAAACTTTCAATCATTATTTCTTTGAATATTTTTTCTGTACCACCCTCTTTATCCTCTCCTTATGGAATTCTAAAGACCCAAATGTTAGATCTTTTGTTTTAGTCTGACATGTTCCTGAAGGTGTGTTCATTTTTTTTTTTTTCAGTGAATTTTTTTCTGTGTTTTTCAGAATTGGTCATTTCTATTGTTCTCGCCTCAAGTTCAATGACTCTTTCCCTTGTCTTCTCCATTCTGCTATTGAGCCCATTTGTTGTTTTTTAATTTTTTTCATTTGTTATATCTTATTTTTGAAATTCCCTTTAATTTTTCTTTATATCACCTTTTTGTTTTTCTGCAACTTTTTATTTCTTTGCCCAGAGTTCATATTTTTTTCATTAGTCTTAATTGTACTTATAACCACTCACTGAAGTATTTTTATAATGGTTATGTTAAATTCTATTCGGGTAATACTAAAATTTGTGTCGTGTTGGATTTGGCAACTGTTTATTGTCTAAGTTTGAATCCATCTTGAGTCTTGGAGCACAATGGATTTTTTTAAAAATATAATTTATTGTCAAATTTGTTTCCATACAACACCCAGTGCTCATCCCAACAGGTCCCCTCCTCATTGCCCATCACCTACTTTCCCCTCTTCCCCACCCCCATCAACCCTCAGTTTGTTCTCAGTATCCAAGAGTCTTTTATAGTTTGCCTCCCTTCCTCTCTGTAACTTTTTTTCCCCTTCCCCTCCCCATGGTCTTCTTTTAAGTTTCTCAGGATCCACATATGAGTGAAAACAGATGGTATCTTTCTCTGACTGACTTATTTCACTTAGCATAATACCCTCCACATTGCTGCAAATGGCCAGATTTCATTCTTTCTTGTTGCCAAGTAGTATTCCATTGTGTACATAAACGACATCTTCTTTATCCATTTGTCAGTTGATAGACATTTAAGCTCTTTCCATAATTTGGCTATTGTTGAAAGTGCTGCTACAAACATTGGGGTACATGTGCCCCTATGCATCAGCACTCCTGTATCCCTTGGGTAAATTCCTAGCAGTGCTATTGCTGGGTCATAGGGTAGTTCTATTTTTAATTTTTTGAGGCACCTTCACACTGTTTTCCAGGGCAGCTGCACCAGTTTGCATTCCCACCAACAGTGCAAGAGGGTTCTTGTTTCTCCACATCCTCGCCAGCATCTATAGTCTCCTGATTTGTTCATTTTAACCACTCTGACCAGCATGAGGTGGTTGCTCAGTGTGGTTTTGATTTGTCACAATGGATAATTTTTAACTGACAACTGAACATTGTGAATATTATAAGACTGGACCATATTTAAATCCCATGTTTTAGCAGACCTTCACTAACACTGCTCTAGCAAAAGTGAGGATACTATCTTGTTACTGGCAGGGTAGAATGGAAGCTCAAGTTCTATACTCAGTCTTCATTAACACAGAGCTAGGGAAAAATGTCTCTTTATTGCTAAGAAGTAGTAATGGCACCCTTCTTCTTGATGTTCCTCCACTTATACCATGAGAAGTAACCTTTTTATAGCTGAATGGTGATGAATGTCCAAACTTTCTATTTGTCCTCCTCTGACATCACCCCAGTAAAGAGGACAAGGGGTACCTGATTTGACTGGTTGGGAGTGGAAGTCCAGGCTCCAATATGGTCTCCATGGAGTCATGGGGGCCCGAGGCACCTCTTTATTGCAAGGTGGGTATACAATTCCTAGCTCCCACTAGACCTTTTCTGATGCTACCCTCTTCTGTAGGGATGGGAGTGGGGGCAGGTTTCTGGCACCATGTGAGGTCTGGCATGGGTCAAGTCTAGGCTTTCCACTCAGTTCTTGCTGGTGTGTGTATTTGTTTGTCTGTGAGGGAGGGGATGGCTCAAGTTTCCCTGTGGAGTTTGGCTGGAGTAAAGCAGTTATTGGTAAACATTTTCTGTCTTGTTAGATTATCCGTTCCTGGCCACATGGCTAGAAAGAACAGGCTTTTTTTTTTTTTTTTGAAGTCTTTTAAAAATCTGTACTTACTGGCATTTCCATTTTTCCAGCTTCTGTAGTACCCAGTCCGAGATAAAATGAAGCAAAAAGAAAACCCAAGGAACTCATCTCAGTGCAGCTATTCAAGTCTCAAGGTCCCTATCTGGCCTTCCTTTCTTTCATCTTTAAGATTCTTTCTCATGTTTGTTTTATATATAATGTCCAGGGCTTTTAGTTGTACTTACTGGGAGGGATAGGAAAACGTACACAGACTCTATCTTTGGGATATGGAAGTCCCACATAATTCAACTTTTAACAATAGGCAAGAGACTTAAACAGGCACTTCATAAACAAGAACATTCAAGTGGTCAAAAAACACATGAAAAGATAAGTGCTCAACATTGTCATTCATCAGCTAAATGAAAATGAAATATACAAATACAATAATACCAAACATCCAAAACAATAACCAACATTTTTTTTAGAAGATTGTCAATCTCAAGTGTTGGCAAGACTGGTGAGAGTTTAGGGGCTTGGGTGGTTCAGTTGGTTGAGCGTCTTGACTTCAGCTTGGGCCATGATGTCACAGTTTGGTTCGTAAATTCAAGCCCAGCATCGGGCTCATTTCTGTCAGTGCAGAGCCCACTTTGGATCCTCTGTGCCCCCATCCATCCCTCTCCTGCTCAGTCTCTCTCTCTCTCTCTCACTCTTTAAATAAATAAATAAATAAATAAATAAATAAATAAATAAACATTAAAAAAAAAGAGTGGTGAGAGTTTAAATTGGCACCATCATCTTGGCAGTTATCTGCCACAGTTGTATCTTGCATGCCCTTTGACTTGGGTGTATATACCTAGGAGTTAATATATATTAGATATATACACCCAAGGTGTATATACCTAGGTATATACACCCAAGAGAAATAAATTAATATGCCCACCAAAAGACATATGCAAAAATGTGATAGAAGCCTTATTTATGGCAGCCAAAACTCAAAACAATTCAAATGGTATCAATTCTAAAAAAGATAAGTAAATTATAGTACTCTTCATAAGATTAGATACCATGCAGCACTAAAACAGAAAGAAGAAAACTATGTCATGGATGAATCTCACAAAATAATAATGAATGGAGGCAATCAGGGGCAAAACAATACATATTATGTTTATAGAAAATGTAAGAATAGGCAAAATATTAAAGGGTAATACAAATCCAATAAAGGTAATTCTGGGAAAGGGATACTGACTGGGAAAAAGTACAGGAAATATTCTAGGTTGTTGAAAATACTCTGCGTCTTTCTATGGGCTGTAGTTTCACGGGTTGATATATATGTGAAAATTAAAAGTTGTGAAACTAATATATGTTCATGTGTGTGTATGTGTACCTGCTAAAACTTAACCAAAAAAAATATTTTAAAGATTTTCTTCCATTTCACTTTTTAATACATTCTAATGGCCATCCATTGAACATCCGTGGAATCCAGAATCATTGATCTCTTGAGATTTCTTTTTTTAACTACATTCCTCAGCTTCCTGATCTATCTTTATCTCCATTGTATTTACTATTTAGCTTCCTCAAGAAAAAGACAATCTTCTACCTGTCTATCAAGACCAATGATATTATTCCACTGCCCACTACAGTAAACTATGGAGAGTGTCCCAAACACATCATAGTATTTCACAAAAGTCCATGTATATGTAACCTTAGTTTATCTATCAAAATCTGCTAAGACACTACCTTGTTTGTGCCAACCTCTAATTCTAAACAACAAAACAAAACAAAAAAAAGTTCATTATTTCCTTGCATGAATAATTGCTGGTCTGCAAACTGGGGAGCTTCCAGAGTGAACTCTGAAACGGGCCCCTGTATTTGGAGAGCAAGGAGAGATTGAAAATAGAGGCAGCCAGTCCAGATTCGTAGGCAGCAGGTTTAATAAGCAGACAACTTACTTACAAGGCTTTCTTAGGCAGTCGCAAGATACATAGATCTCTGTACCCACCTGCCAGAGTCCTAAAAGTTTACACAGAGGGCTCACCTGGGTTCTGTCACACATACTGTTCAGGTAGTCTTAACACACATTACTCTCTTCAGGCTGCATCCTTACAAATGGCTCCTACTGTGGGAACAGCGGGCAGAATGTATATTCCAAGGACAGGGGAGGGAGTGAGGAGCCTGGGTCCAGCTTAAGGGTTAACCAGTGGCCATACCCTCTCAATGACCTCCTTCAACAATGATTAACATAACTGCTTTTATGTTCTACATACTGACAGGAGAAAAAGGACAAAGGTTGGGCTTTGCTGCAGCTCCAGGTCTCCAGGCAGGAGTCCTGAGCCTGAGGCATACAGATTACAATACTCCTACAGGTCCCTCAAGGACTTCTTTAAAGTTACAGCTTTGCTCTTGTTAGTGTTACTTCCCTCTAAGAACCATAAACACTGCCCCCCCTCAAGATATATATTAGCAATCAACTTTCAAACATATGACCCACTAATACACATTTGATGAGTCTCATGACTAATGTTTTACTAGACAACAATAAAAGCAACCTTATCTTAACTATAGCTAGCCCTCCAAGCTCCTGGAGACCTTGCTTTTAACGTGCACAAATTCCTTAGAGACTTGTGCCATCTCTAACCCCCACTAACTAGAAAAGTACATAATCAGTCACTCCTCCAACCTCAGTGCAGCTCTTTCTGCCTACAGGTCCTGTCCCCAGGCTATCATAAAAGCAGCTTTTGCACCAAAAAGTGTCAAGAATTCTTTCTTGACCACTCATTAGTGGCCCCACATCACATTCTACACGTTTGATAACTGTCTAGATCACTTATCTCTGTATTCTTGAAGGCTCCCATGTATATACAAATAATGCAGGTAAGGTGATTTTTATTTTGCCAGAGACCCACATTTCTTCACTAAACTCATCCATTCAACCAGTTCCTGCCTGTCTTAATAAGGCTCAAATTCTGTCTCCTTTGGAGAACCTTCACTGACTATCTCAGTCAAAAGTGATCATGACTTTGCTTCTACTGAATGATTATAGTACACAGGCTAGGCCACTCTTGTGGCGTTTACTAATGCACCAAAATAACTCTGAAGGGACATGTGTTAAACAAACAATTCATCAAGAATTAGAAGTAAACAGGTTTTAATACTGTCAAGGAAGAAGAATTCTCTCTGCCCTCCAAGGCCCTTCTAGCTGGAAAAAAATCAATCTTAATTGACTTTTAATCTGAGACAGATTAAGGAGAAAATCAAACCTAATTTCATATGTATAAGGAATCCATGCAGACATAGACATTCAAAGACAGGTAAAATGAGATATCCTGTCATCTTGAACTAAGGAGAGGGGGGTAGTGGGACTTCACAGTGTAGGAATGCCGGCACCTGGGTAGTTCGGTCGGTTAAGTACACCTGACTTTGGCCCAGGTCATGATCTCAGGGCTTGTGCGTTCGAGCCCCTCCCCCCCCCCCAAGGGTCTCTATGCTGACAGCTCAGAGCCTGGAGCCTGCTTCAGATTCTGTATCTCCCTCTCTAATCTAGCAATCTGCCTCCTCTTACTTCAAAATCTCTACCACCCTGTTTTATCCAAGAAACCCACTTCTTCCAGAATTCTAGGAAAGCAGTGTCCATCGGCTCTTTGCCAGAAATCCATTGTTCCAAAACATTACATTAATATAGCAATAAAATCCTTGGGGTTCCTTTTCACCTTTATTTATCTATTTATTATTATTTTAAAATAAACTTGGCCTTAAAACTTCAAAGTTCGCCTTGGTAGTGCAGGGGAAATGGTGCCGAGGAGCATCAGCTAGTGCGGGTCATCAGCCAATCAGGTCAGGAGCTATGACCTTGAAGCCAATGGGTGCAGACCAGGGGCGGGGCTTGGAACAAGTTAACTGCCACCGAGGTTGCGGTTGATTGTGGCTGTTCTGGAGTGAACGCAATATAACTTGTCTCCACTTCTCATTTATCCCTCTGGGATACTCTTCCTGAGGCTCGGCACGGTGAGCTTCCCCTAATTTCCCTTTCAGGAAGCTGCCCTTTCCCTCTGGAGTTTCCGCCTCAGCCTTACCTTAGAGGAGGAGCCAATGCTCCCGCGGTATTCCAGCTACCGGTTTCAGCCAGCCATTCCCTCCTCAAGTTTCCACCTTTTCCGTTTTCCCGCGGCAGCGAAATCAAGGCCAACAAGCTTCCCAGTTGGAATGGTTGCCCCTTGGCCCCTGCCCATATCATCCTCCATTGCCCATCACTCCTCCCGTATCATCCCTCCAGACTATTTACCTGGCTTGTGCTCGTTCCCTTTGCCTTGCTGGGGCACTGAGCGGAAAGCACCCTGATGCCATCCGCGGTCGCTCTCGGGTGAGTGGAGCTGAGCTGAGAGGGAGGAAGGACTCCCTGGGAGTGGGGAGGCATTAGGAGGGCGACGGAACGCCACCTCCCTCCCCCCCCCCCCCCCCCCCCCGAGTCCGTGAGTAAGAGGGCTGCTGTGTGGTGTGGCAGGACAGTTTACTGGAGCCAACCCCAGCGGTGCATCGCCTCTGTCATGAACCATGGGGCCGGAGCTTGGCAGGTGTGAAGATAACTGGGATGCCACAGCGCCCTCTTCAGGATGCTCTTGTCAGCCAAGTCCTGGAAAGGGCGACTAAGAAGGAAGAAAGACTTCCCATGGGGGGGGGGGGGGGGGCGGGGGAGGGGTAGTCTGACTTACACTTTTCCATGACAAAGGGAATCTCTTAAGGCTGACTGTTGAGGACAACATACAGGCCAGTTTTGAGAGAGCCTTCGTTAATGACCTCCACACACAAAGGTTTTTGTCGAATCCGTTGAAAAATTAATGTAGGAGACCTAGCTGGTAATTTCAAGACAAACCAGTATTTCTTCCGTGATGAGACACAGACTCATAAACTTCTCCAAAGCTGTCAAAAGTCGGTTTCATTAAGCTGAAGAAGAGTTTTAATTACATGCAAAATCTGTCTAGTCTCACTGCTACTTCTTTACCGGTGTCTTTTAAAATATTAAAAACTACAGGCATATTAACATTTACATGTTAACATAAAATGAGATCTCCCCTTCGGTGAGAGATTTGTTAGGAAAATTTGGAGTATAGGTTGAAAAAGCCCAACTGAGTATTCACCACATATTTACAGCCAGATAGTGAAATTATGTTGAACTCGATCCCTGAATTTCAAGGATAATTAAGATTTGGAGTAATTTTATTCTTTCCTGAAAGGAATTGATTAAGGTTAAATGTGTAAGCGCTTACTAAAGTTTTCAAATAAACAATTTTAAAAATGAGAAAAATGCTTATGGGAACATGTATCCCTACTTTTAGTTTGAAAAATAGACTTCTTAACTGTTTTAAATTCTGCAAGCATGTAAGAATGTTTATGTTGCGAAAAATACTTTTCCTTTTTTGGTGAAGTTTGTTTGCTCCAAGATGTTTGGTTCTGGAGTAACAGTGGGCAAGTTAGTGGGTGACATTGATAACATTTCCTAAACAGTTTGATGTTAACTAAGAGCAAATATGATCCATCTATCACAGTGTTGTTCCCTAATGGCACGGACTTCTCCTAGGACAGTGCTTCTGAATAATGGGCACTCGTCAGAATCACTGGAAAGATTTTAAAGTTGCTAATACCTAGGCAAGACCTCATACCGATTAGATTAACCTCTGGGGGTGCCACCCATGCATCTGTATTTTTTTTTTTTTTTAGAGAATTTATTCTTAAGTAATCTCTACACCCAATGTGGGACTCAAATTTATAACCCTGAGATCGAAAGTCTCATGCCTTACCAACTGAGCCAGCCGGGGACCCCTGCATCTGTATTTATAAAACTCTCTATGTGATTCCAGTGTGGAGCCAAGGTTAAGAATCTTTGTCTTAGAGGAACGGCTAACCTTGCTCTGCTCTAGCACTTATATGGTTATCAATATCCCCTGGTCTAAACTTCAGCTCTTGACATGTTAATGTAATGTTAGGGAATTTAGAAATTCTTTGAAGAAAAGCAAAAAATAGACAAATAAACAAAAAAGAAGTCCCTGACATCAGGGAACTAGTCTGATTTCAAAGCTAAGTGTCACTCAGTGTTACTACAACCTGGCCTGTTGCTTTTACCCAGTCCATATTATTTGCCTGTTGGACACAAACAATCTCACAGAACATTAACATGATATGAGGTCATTCGAAACCATAATAAAGTGAAACAAAAAGTCACTGGGCAACCCATAGAATACCAAACATCCCCTCCCTTGGCTAAAATGAGTGCTGCTTCTTTACTTGTGACAGCTTTATCCTCATTCTATTCTGCCCTCCCCATAGAGATTTGTTAAGATACCCAGTCACGGAATTATCCTTGCTTTCTGACCCAATCAACCCCAAATCTATATAACACCCAATCCATAGTAAACTCTCACTTGCCTCCAGAATTACTCAACCACAGCCTAGATCCACAGTAATTTTAACATCCTTTTATTGAAACACCCCACATTTCCCCAGGCTGAATGTTATCCCAATTTGTCAATAATGAACCCAATTTGTCAATCCCACATGTGTTTCTGGTGGTCTTTGCCTAAAGGGCATTGATATTCTTTCTCACAAAACCCGACTCAAGAATATTAAAAAGAGAAGAGAGAGGAAGCCTAGATGGTGGGATAGCATGGAAATTCTCTGCTTTTTTCATCCCTGAAATTCAGCTAGATCAGCACCAAGCCATTTTTCACACCTAGAAAATTGATCTGAGGACTAACACAACAATCTGCATAACTTGAGTCACAGAACTTGGCTGGTACGTGGTGCAGAGAGGTGAACTGTAGGAGAGAGAAGCCATGGAGGGTATGGAGTTGTTTTTTTTTTTTTTTTTGCAGAGAGAAGACAGATACAGTGGGGAGAATACAGGAAAAGCACTATCCCAAAAGCATCTGCAGAGAAAGACAAAGGGTGGAAACACCCACAAGAAACTGAACAGAAAGGGAGAAAGGAGAAGGGAGAGGGTTTCAATACCATTAGGACTCTAGAAACAGGGGAGCACAGAGTCAGAAACTCTGTAGTTCAATATGTAGTGGTGCTGTGATGGGAAAGGTGAATCCCCAAAAGCAGACAGCAAGGTCCAAGGAGTCCAAGAGCCACACAGGGAGAGAGAGTTCCCCTGCCAGGAGGACATTTGGTAGAAGCCGTGCAGCCTCCCCACAGGCAAAGAAGATCCCAGCAGAACCTGGATTACAGCCACATTTGCAGTGTTGGAACAAGGACACTAGGGTGCAGTGAAGCCTGGCACCAGATGTGTGTTATGATTTACCATAGTCCTAGAACTGTTACTGCTACACAATCACGAAAATTTTTTCTGGGGCAGGCTGGAACCCGGCCACAGTCTCTGAGTCTCTGCAGCAGTGAAGTCACATGAGCATTTGGGGGGCAGGCCAGCATCCAGCCATTGCTCGGTGAGACCCTCCCCTGGAGGTCAGAGTGGGTTCAAGCCACCGGGCTCTCATATGTGAGATATAACATAAAGTGAGATAAAATTTGGGAGGGAGGTGCCACTTGGCAGGCTGATGTCTTGGTCATGAACAGTGTAGAATCAGGGACTGGACAGAAGCTGGGGACAAAGGAGGGATGCTTGATTGCTGGTTGGCAAAAGCACAGAGTTCTGATGCTGCAGACTGGGAAGCTGGGTGATGCCATTTTCACCTGTCCTGCACATACACATATACATGTACACATGCCATACTGATCCACCCCAATAAGCTAAGCAGCACCACCTAGTGAAGAATGGAGCTGTTACACCAAGCCCCATCCAACTGAGCCAACCCAGCCCCAGAGGATGACCACAAGTCTCTCCCCCTGGTTAGTGTATGGATTATAAAGTGCTTCATAGTTTGACTTCCAGGGGAAACTGGATGTAATTTCATCTGGAACTCATTCTGTTCGCTGGTCCAACTATTCATTTTTTTCCTTATTTTTGGATACAGAAACATAATGGCAATAAGTTCATATCTTTCAGTACTCTGTCTAAATATCAATGGACTAAATTCTCCAATCAAAAGACACAGAGTAACAGAATGGATAAGAAAACAAGATCCATCTATATGCTATTTACAGGAGACCCATTTTAGACTGAAAGACACCTTCAGATTGAAAGTTAGGGGATGGAGAACCATCTGCCATGTTAATGGTTGCCAAAAGAAAGCCTGAGTAGCCATACTATATCAGACAATCTATATTTTAAAATAAGGACTATAACAAGAGAGGATGAAGGGCATTATAGCATAATTAAGGAACCTATCCACAAAGATCTAACAATTTTAAACACTTATGCCCCCAACATGGGGAACCCAAGTATATAAATCAATAATCACAAACATAAACTCATTAATAATGATATCATAATAGTAGGTGATTTCAACACCCCACTTATATCAATGGATAGACAATCTAAACAGAAAATCAACAAGGAAACAATGGCTTTGAATGACTCACTGGACCAGATGGAATTAACAGATATATTCAGAACATTTCATCCTAAAGCAGCGGAGTATACATTCTTCTCCAGTGCACATGGAATTTTCTCTAGAATAGCTCACATACTGGGTCACAAATCAGCCCTCAACAAGTACAAAATATCAAGATCATGCCATGCATATTTTCATACCACAACACTATGAAATTCTAAATCAATCATAAGGAAAAAAATTGGAAAGACAACAAATGCTTGGAAACCAAAGAACATCCTACTAAAGAATCAATGGGTTAACCAAGAAGTTAAAGAGGAAATTAAGAAGTACGTGGAAGCCAATGAAAATGATAACACCACAGTGCAAAAACTCTGGGATCCAGAAAAGGGGGTCATAAGAGGGAAGTATATAGCAATCCAAGCCTTCCTACAGAAGGAAGAGAGGTCTCAGATACACAACCTAATCTTAAACCTTACAGGCTGAAAAAGAAAGGGAAATAAAATGCAAAACCAACAGAAGACAGGAAATAATAAAGATTAGAGCAGAAATCAATGCTATTGAAATGAAAAAAACAGTAAAACAGATCAATGAAACTAAGAGCTGGTTCTTTGAAAGAATTAATAAAATTGATAATCCCCTAGCCAGTTTGATCAAAAAGAAAAAGGAAAAGGACCCAAATAATTAGAATCAAGAATGAAAAAGCAGAGATCACAATCAACCCTGAAGAAATACAAACAATAATAAGAGAATATTATGAGCAATTATATGCCAATAAAAAGGGCAATCTGGATGAAATGGACAAATTCCTAGAAACATATAAACTACCAAAACTGAAACAGAAAATTTGAACAGGCCCATAACCAGTAAAGAAATTGGATCAGTAATCAAAAGTCTCCCAAGAAACAAAAGTCTAGGGCCAGATGACTTTCCAGGGGAATTCTATGAAACATTTAAAGAAGACTTAACACCTATTCTTTTGAAGCTGTTCCAAAAAATAGAAGTGGAAGGAAAACATCTAAACTCATTCTACAAGGTTAGCATTACCTTGATTCCAAAACCAGACAAAGACCCCACTAAAAAGGAGAACTACAGACCAGTTTTCCTGATAAACGTGGATGCAAAAATTCTCAAAAAGAATGGAACCAGAAAAGACCTCACATAGCCAAAGCAATCCTGAAACAGAAAACCAAAGCTAAAGGCATCACAATCCCGGACTTCAAGCTATATTACAAAGCTGTAATCATGAAGACAGTATGGTACCGGCACAAAAACAGACACTCAGACCAATGGAACAGAATAGAGAACCCAGAAATGGACCCACAAATGTATGGCCAACCAATCTTTGACAAAGCAGGAAAGAATATCCAATGGAATAAAGACAGTCTCTTCAGCAAGTGGTGCTGGGAAAACTGGACATGCAGAAGAATGAACTTGGACCACTTTCTTACAGCATACACAAAAATAAATTGAAAATGGATGAAAGACCTACATGTGAGTCAGGAAGCCATCAAAATCCTAGAGGAGAAAGCAGGGAAAAACCTCTTCGACCTTGGCCACAGCAACTTCTTACTCAACATGTCTCCAAAGGCAAGGGAAATTAAAGCAAAAATGAACTATTGGGACCTCATCAAGATAAAAACCTTCTGCACAGTGAAGGAAACAGTCAGCCAAACTAAAGGCAACCATCAGAATGGGAGAAGATATTTGCAAATGACATATCAGATAAAGGGTTAGTATCCAAAATCTATAAAGACCTTATCAAACTCAACACTCAAAAAACAAATAATCCAGAGAAGCAATGGGCAAAAGACATGAATTGAATAGACACTTTTCCAAAGAAGATATCCAGATGGCTAACAGACTCGTGAAAAAATGCTCAACATCACTCATCATCAGGGAAATACAAATCAAAACCATGAGAAACCACCTCACCCAAGTCAGAATGGCTAACATTAACAACTCAGGCAAAAACAGATGTTGGTGAGGATGCAGAGAAAGGGGAAGAGTCTTGCACTGCTGGTGAGAATGCAAACTAGTGCAGCTACTCTGGAAAACAGTATGGAGATTCCTCAAAAGGTTAAAAGTAGAACTACCCTATGACCCAGCAATTATACTACTAGGTATTTATTCAAAGGATACCAAAATGCTGATTCAAAGAGACACACACACCAATGTTTATAGCAGCACTATCAACAATAGCCAAATTACAAACAGAGCCCAAATGTCCATCGACAGACGCATAGATAAAGAAGATGTGATATATACACAATGGAGTGCCACTTGGCAATCAAAAAGAATAAATCTTGCCATTTGCAACAACATGGATGGAACTGGAGGCTGTTATTCTAAGCAAAATTAGTCAGAGAAAGACAAATATCATATGACTTCACTCATGTAAAATTTAAGATACAAAATAAATGGACATAAAAGAAGAGAAGCAAAAATAATATAAAAAAAGGAAGGGGACAAAACATAAGAGACTTTTAAATATAGAGAACAAACTGAGGGTTGCTGGAGAGGTTCTGGGTGGGGGGATGGCTAAATGGGCAAGGGGCATGAAGGAAGATACCTGTTGGGATGAACACTGGGTGTTATACGTAGGGGATGAATCACTGGATTCTACACCTGAAATCATTATTGCACTATATGCTAACTAACTTGATGTAAATTTATATATATATATATATATATATATATATATATATATATATATATAATATGCACACACTTTGATAATAAAAAATGAAAAGGAAAAAGAACTTTAAATGAAAGAAAAGAATATTAAAAAGAAACTGGCTTTGAGAAAAAAAGTTGAGAAATGTTGCCTTTGAATTGGGTGAATCACAGTGGTTGCTAACCTTCACCACACATTAAAATGGAAGAACCCAGGCTGCAATTTAGACTGACTTAAATAGAAATCTCTGAGGAGAGTATCCAAGCCCCGGTATCATTATAACTCTGCAGGTGATGTCACATAAAAATAATAAATACGGAGAGTAGTTACACAGACTAGGGACCTATACGGATTGGAAAACTGAGGCCAACAGCGTTGAAGTAAGCTGCCGCGTCTTTCACCCTGCCAGCTGCAACCCATCAGGCCTTTGCTTGCGGGCAGTCTGACTACAGCCAGCACTTTTACATTGGTGCTAATACCATATAACCTTTGAGAATGATGTTTACAAGGCTCTTTGATGCTAGTGATACAATACCAAGTGGAAAACAGCATAATAAATAAGAATGAACCCAACTGTGTAAATAAAACATACAAGAATCACTGGATCGCATGACTGTGGTTGATTTTTTGCTGATTTCTGAAATGTTTTTTCCATATTTATTTCAAAAGCATTCATGATAAGCATGTATTCATTTATTTAGTTCCCCCCCAAATATTGTTTTTAGAATCATAAAAGGGGATATAATAAAAATCAGAAAAGGGCGTATAATAAACATAACATAAAAATAAGAAAAGGGCAATTCTATTACAAGATAGAATTGGAAGAATTCCCTGCATGAACTTTAAGATGCCCACCTAAAACTTTCCTTAGCATGGGAAGCAGATGAGATTAGCAGACTGTAGCTATTATCTATTTCTTCAAAACAACACACATTTCAAGACACATCATGGCCCTTATGGGTCCTCTTCCATGAAGTAACAATGAGAACATGTAACAACTTCCCTGTTTTAAATCCTTTTGGTTTCAACATTTTTCTTATGTACTTGTTGCTATATAAATATATAAAAGCAAGAGAAACCTGGCTTATCATTCCCAAATGAGATAAAAGAAGGCTATAATGGAATATTATATGGTCTATTAATTTCTGTCTTGCTAGAACAACAAAAGAGATCAGAATATTGTATTTTTAAAAGTTATTTTTTTAATGTTTATTTATTTTTGAGACTGAGGGAGACAGAGTGTGAGTGGGGGAGGGGCAGAGAGAGAGGGAGACACAGAATCTGAAGCAAGCTCCAGGCTCTGAGCTGTCAGCACAGAGCCTGATGCGAGGCTCTAGCCCAGGAACCGTGAGATAATGACCTGAGCCGAAGTTGGACTCTTAACCGACTGAGCTACCCAGGCGCCCCTAAAAGTTATTTATTTAAACTCAAGTTAGTTAACATACAGTGTAGTGGAGACTCTGGATCTAGAGTTCTTTCTTGTTTAGCAAGAAAGCGGGACACAGGAATAAAATGCGAGAGATTGCTAATGTTGGGAAGAAGACAAGAGCCCCGGTTAAAGGTCCTTGCTCCATTTTTATTAGGATCAGAAGGCTTACAAACAAGGTGATGGACATACACAAAGGGACAATGAATCTGTGAACGTTAACTCATGGATGTAAGGAAAAGGAGGGTTTGAAGATACTCCGTGTTAGGGATTTGGGTCAATATAAAACAAAATCCTGGCACAGGGCAGATGGTTGTTAACAGATGTGAAGTGCCATGTCTGTTTATCTTAGCCAGACTAGGGGATAAGACAGAGCATGTGACCTCAAGGTCAACAAGGCACCTTTCTTTTGTTAATTAGCTCCTCTCTGGGCAACTTCACCCTGCAGCGGCCTATAGCCCTATTTACCTGCTTATGTAATCTGTTCCTTCCTTCCGGTGAAAGCAGCTTTCTGCTATAATACTAAATTGGGGGGCGATTTCCACCCTGAATACCTAATCTTGTTTACCTCATATACCTTTGTTCTATATTGGGTATATTGGGGGCTTTGCCCCACCCTTTCTATACCTATTTACCTAATCTTGTTTACCCAAACTTGGGTGTGAGCATCCTGTGGCTTTGTAATTCTTTATGCCTTGTTAACCCATCAGTGTAGGCCCAGGGAATTCCTAAACTTATTCCCCACAGTGTAGTACTGGGTTCAAGAGTAGAATCCAGTGATACATCCCTTATATATAACACACAGTGCTCATCCCAACACGTGCCCTCAATGCCCATCTCCCAGTTAGCTCATCCCCCTGCCAACCTCCCATCTAGCAAACCTCAGCTTCTCGGTATTTAAGAGTCTCTTATGGTTTGCCTCCCTCTCTGTTTTTATCTTAGTTTTCCTTCCCTTCCCTCATGTTCATCTCATTTGTTTCTTAAATTCCACATATGAGTGAAGTCATATGATATTTGTCTTTCTCTGACTGACTTATTTCACTTAGCATAACACCCTCTGGTTCCATCCACATAGTTGCAAATGGCAAGATTTCATTCCCTTTGATTGCCAAGTAATATTCCATTGTGCATATATACCACATCTTCTTTATCCATTCATCCATCGATGGACATTTGGGGTCTTTCCATACTTTGGCTATGGTTGATAGTGCTGCTATAAACATGGGGGTGCATGTGTCTTTTCGAAATAGCATACCTGTATCCCTTGGATAAATACCTAGTAGTGCAATTTCTGGGTTGTAGGGTAGCTCTATTTTTAACTTTTTGAGGAAACTTCATACTGTTTTCCAGAGTGGCTGCACCAGTTTGCATTCCCACCAACAGTGCAAAAGGGTTCCTCTTTCTCTACATCCTTGCCAACATCTTTGTTTCCTGTGTTGTTAATTTTATCCATTCAGACTGGTGTGAGGTGGTATCTTGTGGTTTTGATTTGTATTTCCCTGATGATGAGGGATGTTGAACATGTTTTCATCTGTATGTTAGCCATTTGGATGTCTTCTTTTGAAAAATGTCTATTCATGTCTTCTACACATTTCACTTGATTTTTATTTTTGGGTGTTGAGCTTGATAAGTTCTTTATAGATTTTGGGTACTAACCCTTTATCTGATATGTCATTTGCAAATATCTTCTCCCATTCTGCTGGTTGCCTTTTAGTTTTGCTGACTGTTTCCTTGACTGTGCAGAAGCTTTTTATCTTGATGAGGTCCCAACAGTTTATTTTTGCTTTTATTTCCTTTGCCTCCAGAGTCATGTCTAGTAAAAAGTTGCTGCAGCTAAGGTCAAAGAGGTTGCTGCCTGTTTTCTTCTGTAGGATTTTGATTGTGTTTTGTCTCACATTTAGATCGTTCATCTATTTTGAATTTATTTTTGCATATGGTGTATGAAAGTGGTCCCAGTTCATTTTTCTGCATGTCACTGTCCAGTTTTCCCAACGCAATTTGCTAAAGAGACTATCTTTTTTCCATTGGATACTGTATCCTGCTTTGTCAAAGAGTAGTTGGCTATATAATTGTGGGTCTATCTCTGCATTCTCAGTTCTGTTGCATTGATCTGAGTGTCTGTTTTTGTGCCAGTATCATACTGTCTTGATGATTACAGCTTTGTAAAAGAGCTTGAAGTCTGGAATTGTGATGCCTCTAGCTTTGGTTTTCTTTTTCAAGATTGCTTTGCCTATTTGGGGTCTTTCCTGCTCCCATACAAATTTTAGAATTGTTTGCTCTAGCTCTGTAAAGAATGCTGGTGTTATTTTGATAGGAATTGTATTGAATATGTAGATTGCTTTGGATAGTATCGATATTTTAACAATATTTGTTCTTCCAATCCATGAGCATGGAATGTTTTTCCATTTGTGTGTCCTCTTCAATTTCTTTCATGCATGTTCTATAGTTTTCAGTGTACCGATATTTTACCTCTTTGGTTAGGTTTATTCCTTGATATCTTACAGTTTTTGTTGTAATTGTAAATGAGATTGATTCCTTGATTTCTCTTTCTGATTCTTCATTGTTGGTGTATAGAAATGCAATTGGTTTCTGTACATTGATTTTATATCCTGTGATTTTGCCAAATTCACATATCAGTTGTAGCCATTTTTTGATGGAGTCCTTTGGGTTTTCCAAGTATAGTATCGTGTCATCTGTGAAGAGTGAAAGTTTGACTTCTCCATTGCTAATTTGGATGTTTTATTTCTTTTTGTCTGATCACTGAGGCTAGGACTTCTAGTACCATGTTGAACAACTGTGGTAAGAGTGAACATCCCTGTCGTGCTCCTGACCTTAGTAAGAAAGCTGTCAGGTTTTCCTCATTGAGGATGAGATTAGCTGTGGGTATTTCATACATGGCCTTTATGATGTTGAGGTATGTTCCTTCTATCCCTACTTTCTTTAAGGTTTTTATAAAGAAAGGATGCTGTATTTTGTCAAATGCTCCTTTCTTTTATTAATGTGGTGTATCATGTTCATTGGTTTGTATATACTGAACCCTGCAGCCCAGGAATAAATCCCACTTGATCATGGTGAATAATTATTTTAGTGTACTATTGAATTCGATTTGCTAGTATCTTGTTGAGAATTTTTGCACCCAGGTTCATCAGGGATATTGACCTGTAATTCTTCTTTTTAGTGGGGTCTCTGTCTGGTTTTGAAATCTAGGTATTGCTGGCTTCATAAAACGTGTTTGGAAGCTTTCCTTACATTTCTACCTTTTGGAACAGTTTGAGAAGAATAGGTATTAATTCTTCTTTAAGTGTCTGGTAGAATTCCCCCATGGAAACCATCTGGCCCAGGACTCTTATTTGTTGGGAGATTTTTTGATAACTGATTCAATTTCTTTGTTGGTTATGGGTCTGTTCAAATTTTGTATTTCTTCCTGTTTCAGTTTTGGTAGTGTGTGAGTTTCTAGGAATTTGTCCATTTCTTGCAGATTATCCAGTTTGTTGGCATATAATTTTTCATAATACAGTAAAACCTTGGATTGCAAGTAACTTGTTCTGTCAGTGTTCCACAAGATGAGCAAATATTTCTAATAAATTTTAACTTGTTAAAAAAGCAATGTCTTGCAATATGAATAGTATGTGATGCTGAACATCACATGATCACAGCTGAACCAATGTTTCTTTTCTCTCTTTCTCTGCGGGATTGTGGATCATCTCCTATGCTCAGAGGCTTGATATCAGGCCCTGGTGTTTGGCAGCAGTCAGTGTTTTTTCAGCATATTGGAAGGTGCCCACAACTGGCACTGGTGTATTTTTTGTTACTTCAAAGCACCTATGGACAGTCCTTTGCTTTTCTGTACAAGTTAAGCTTAGGAATGCATTGCCTCATTTTAGGTCAGGTTGCCCGCAGATATATACCTTTTTGTCTGCTGCCTTATTGCCAACTACATTAAATACAGTATATGACAAGAATTTGTTAATACTGTACTGTAGTCAACATTTGTGCGAGCATATACAATGGCCCCCATGCAGAAAAATGTTGACAAGAAAGGCAGTAAGAAGAAGGAGATGATTACAGTGGAAGTTAAGGAGGGAATTGTTGAGAAGTATGAATGAGGTATGCAAGTGGCCATAATTGCAAGATTTTATAAGAAGTCTACGTCTGCATCTTGCCTACAGAGGAGAAGGAGAAAAAGGCAGAGGAATCCCCTCACTTCAAATGAGATTAGGAAGACGTATAAAATATGGGAAACAGAGCAAAATTTTGAAGAAAAGCATCACCCAAATAAGGCTGTAGCAGTGTGAGCAATGAATCTGTTTAACAACAATGCAGTATCACATTTCCACGAAATTGTTAAAAGAAGGCAAAAGCAAGTGTTATTGGATAGGTTTCTTGTTAAAGTTGCACAAAAAGAAAAAGATTCCATTGAGCCAATAGATAGCAGTGATTCCTTTAGTGATAGTGAAAGTCGTCCTACACACCATCCCTCCTCTCTCTTGTCTCTCACACCAGCCACGAAGGTTTTCAAAGGTAAGTGCAGGTTAATTTATTTGTCTTTCTATTTTTATTTTTTTATTATTTTGTATTACAGTATTTTAACCATTTTTATATGAATATTTTTGGATTGTGGAATGAAATCTGAGTTTCCATAATTTATTATGGGGAAATTCACTTTGATATACAAGTGCTTTGGATTACAAACATGTTTCCAGAATGAATTCTGCTCGCAAACCAAGGTTTTACAATATTCTGTTATAATTGTATTTCTGTGGTGTTGGTTGTGATTTCTCCTCTTTCATTCATGACTTTATCTATTTGAGTCCTCTGTCTCTCTTTTTTTTTTTTTTTTTTTTTTGAGAAGTGGCTAGGGGGTTATCGATTTTGTTTATTCTTTCAATAAACAGTTCTTAGTTTCATTGATCTATTCTACTGTTTTTTAAAATTATTATTCTATATCGTTTATTTCTGCTCTAATCTTTATTATTTCCCTTCTGCTGGTTTTGGGCTTTATTTGTTGTTCATTTTCTAGCTCCTTTAGGTATAAGATTAGGTTGTGTATTTGGGACCTTTCTATCTTTCTTGCTCTTGAGATAGGCCTGAATTGCAATGTATTTTCCTCTCAGGACTGCTTTTTCTGCCTCCCAAAGGGTTCAGACTGTCATGTTTTCATTTTCATTTGCTTCCATGTATTTTTAAATTTCTTCTACAGTTTCCTGGTTAACCTATTCATTCTTTAGTAGGATGTTCTTTAATCTCCATGTATTGGAGGGTTTTCCACATTTTTTCTCCTGGTTAATTTCAAGTTTCATAGCATTGTGATCTGAAAATATACATGGTATGATCGTGATTTTTTTGTACTTGTTTGGGGATGATTTGTGAACCGGTATGTGATCTATTCTGGAGAATGTTCCATGTGTACTCGAGAAGAATGTGTATTCCACTGCTTTAGGATGAAATGTTCTGAATAGATATGTTAAGTCCATCTGGTCCAGTGTGTCATTCAAAGCCATTGTTTCCTTGTTGACTTTCTGCTTACATGATCTTTCCATTGCTGTAAGTGGAGCATTTAAATCTCCTACCAGAAGCACCTGGTGACTCCGTCAGTTGTGTCCAATTTGTGGTTTCAGCTCAGGTCATGATCTCACAGTTTATGACTTTGAGCCCGGTGTTGGGCTCCGAGCTGACAGTGCAGAGCCTGCTTGAGATTCTCTCTGTCTCCCTCTTTCCCTGCCCCTGCTTGTGCTCTCTCTCTCTCTCTCTAAATAAATCAATAAAATTTTTAAAAAGTAAAATAAAGTCTCTTACTATTATGGTATTATTATCACTGAGTTTCTTTGTGTTTGTTATTAATTAATTGATTCATATATTTGGGTTCTTCAAGTTAGGGCCATAAATATTTACAATTGTTAGATCTTTTTAATGGATAGGCTCTCTAATTATGACATAATGCCCTTCCTCATCTCTTATTAAAGTCTTTCTTTTAAAATCTAGTTTGTCTGATATGCATATGGCTACTCCAGCTTTCTTTTGACCTCCATGAGCATGATAGTTTGCCCTCCATCCCCTCATTTTCAACCTACAGTTGTCTTTAGGTCTAAAATGAGTCTCTTGTAGACAGAACATAAATAGATCTTGTTTTTTTATCCACTCTGATACCCTATGTCTTTTGATTGGAGCATTTAATTCATTTACATTCAGAGTGGTTATTGAACAATATGAATTTATTGCCATTGTGTTACCTGTAGAGTTGATGTTTCTGGTGATGTTGTCTGCTCCTTTGTAGTTTTTGTTGCCTTGGTCTTTGTTTTTTGGGTTTTTTTTTTTTTCCTTTACACTCAGAGTCTCCCAGAAAATTTCTTATTTTAGTGGTTTAGTGGTCATGAACTCCTCCAGTTTTTGTTTGTCTGGGAAACTCTTTATTTCTCCTTCTATTCTGAATGACTGCATTGCTAGATAAAGAATTTTTGGCTGCATATTTTTCCCATTCAACACATTGAAAATTTCCTGCCACTCCTCTCTGGTCTGCCAAGTTTCAGTGGACAGGTTTGCTGCTAACCTTATGTGTCTACCCTTGTAAGGTTAAGAACCTTTTGTCCCTAGCAGCTTTCAGAATTCTCTTTATCTTTGTATTTTGCAAGTTTCACTATGATATGTTATGGTATTGAGCTGTTTTTGTTGGTTTTGGGGAGAGTTCTCTGTGCTTCTTGGACTTGTATGTCTGTTTCCTTCCCCAGATTAGGGAAGTTCTCAGCTATAATTGGTTCAAATAAACCTTCTGCTCCTTTTTCTTGTTCTTCTTCTTCTGGGACTCCTATGATACAGATATTGTTTTATTTCATGGAATCACTTAGTTCTCTGATATAATAATTTCCTTCCCTCTTTTTTTTCAGCTTAATATTTTCCATAATTTTATCTTCTCTTTTACCTATTCTCTCCTCTGCTTTTTCAATCCTTGTTGCCCCATATCCAGTTTGTTTTGCATCTCAGTAATAGTATTTTTTATTTCATCTTGATGAGTTTGTAAGTCTTTGATCTCTGCAATAAGTGTTTCTCTGGTGTCTTCTATGCTTTTTTCAAGTCCAGCTAGTAGTCTTATGAATGTTGTTCTAAATTATTTTCAGATAAATTGCTTATATCTGTTTTGATCAAGTCCCTGTCTGTGATTTCTTCTTGACCTTTCTTTCTTTTTTATTTTTACTTTTTGCAGAGAGAGACAGAAACAGAGAGAGAGAGAGTGAACACTAGTGGGGGAGGAGCAGAGAGAGAGGGAGACAGATAATCCCAAGCAGGCTCTATACTGTCATCAGGGTAGATCCCAATGCAGGGCTCCAAGTCATAAACCATGAGATCATGACCTGAGCAAAAATCAAGAGTCAGACACCCAACTGGCTGAGTCACACAGGCACCCCACTTCTTGACCTTTCTTTTGGGGAGAATTCTTCTGTCTTATCATTTTGGCTAAGTTTCTGTCTTTTCCATGTTTTAAAAGCTCATTGTGTCCTACACCTGAGAATACTGCTATATTAAAAAGGGCTTATACGCTGTCCAAGGCCTGACACTTCAAGAAGTGTTTCTGGTGTATGCTGTGTGCATTGTGCTTTGTGTTTTGGCTGTTTTTTCCCTCTTGTCAGTCCTCTGCAGAACTCCTCCTTGCTTGAAATGGTTGTGTGTTTGGACCTTTAATTAGGTGTGCTTTGATTTGTTTGTTGAAGTAACCCTGGAAAAAGTGGGGGGGAGGGGAACCTGATCCAAAAAAAAAAAAAGAGTAAAGAAAAGGAAACAAAAACCAAACAGAGAATAAAAAGACTATAAGGCTGTTTCCAAAGAAAAAGAAAGGAGGGAAAAAATAAGAAAATAAAAAAATAAGGAAAAAGAAGAGAAAAAAAAAAGCCTGATCCAAAAAAAGAGAAAAGGAAATGAAACAAAACAAAACAAAACAAACAGAAAGGAACTATGAGCCTGATTCCAAAAGAAAAAAGAAGAAGAAAGAAACAAAAAAAGCCTTTAGGTGTCATTTTGATGCCCTGGATTTCCAGTGCACTTGGTGCATTGGGGATGTTGGCTGTGCTGGTCTTCTGGAGGAGAGGTCCACTGCTTTGGCTTAGAGTCAGTCTTGCCCCAGTAAATAAGCAGTTGCCAGGAACGTAGGGTAGGGTTTGGTGTCAGCGGTCCTGCCTCCGCTGGACACTGCTGTTGCTCTCTGAAGTCCCATTGTGTTGGTGTTGGGGGAGGAATGGTGCCACCCCAATCTCTCAGCCCCAGACCAGGAAGCTCACACACCCACCATTCAGGCAGCTCTCACAGAATAATGAGGACAGTCAACTCACCCTGCACCACAGCTCTCCTGAGTTTTATCTTTGGTGCGTGGCTGGGATTCAAAACCCAAGGTCCCAAAGAACCTGGTACCATGTGGATCTGCTCCTCTCCTCCAGAGTAGAGCCTCTCCACACTAAGTGAAGTCCTCTGTCCCTGAGAAACAGTCCCACGCCTGCAGTGTATGGCATCTATGGTGTAGCACCACTAAAAGCAGCAAAGGCTATATTCCCTCTGGGTGCACCTCTGTCCCCCAGCAATGAAAGGCCTTTTGCTGGCACCTGTAGGGCCTTTTGTCCTTAGGTGGCAATAAATCCTCTTCCAAAAGTATTCCCAGTGTGCGCCATAGATCACTACACCACAGTATGCACCCCAGGGCCAGCTTCCTCCTCCCCAGGAGTGAGAGACACAGCTCCAGTCTGGAGAAAGTTGCACAACTCCAAAATCTTAAAGTTTGAGCTCCAAACATTGTTTGAAAAACAAACAAACAAACAAAAACAAAAACTGGGACAGTCAGTACTTCTCACTCCCCCAGTCCATGGTCCAGAGAGGTTTTCATTCTGTATGAACTCAGTGCAGCACTTTCTTAACCCCTCTCTCTTTCTCTCCCTTTTGTCTTTCCATAGAAAGGGTTTCATCCCCTCCAAGGCACCATCGTTTTTCTCTCCCCCAATTCACTTTCATGCACCTCACACCTGCCAAGCTGTCTCCCTCTCAACTGTGGACATCCTTCTGTCACTCTAAAGATCTATTTCCTTGGTTTTCAATGTGATCTGATCTCAATACAGCTGTGTTTGAGAAAAAAGGAAAGCCTGGGGTCCCCCCCACTTCTCTGCCATCTTAAGTTCTCCAGAGATCAGAATATTCTGACCCCATCCCACTTCCCACTTTGGAATAGCTGCCAGGACATGCTTCCAGAGGCTCAGATAAGTTGAGGGTAAACCCCTCAGTTGTCCATCCCCAGAACTAAGTAACCTGCACCATTTGGTAGTCCCATTGACTGATTAGATGAAAACTGCTTTTAGTCAGTTGGGTAGATTCAGGGTGAATAACAGCTGAATAGTGCTTTGCATTTGGAGTGAACACAGGATGACACTGGCTAGTCTCTATCACTTGGAGTTGTACCTTTTCTATCATCTTTAAAATGAAAGCATCATAGAAAGGGAAAGCTTTCTTAAATTTGGTGGACCCTAAGATATCACTAGAAATAATTAAGGAGAAATCTGAGCTTCTTTCTTCTTCTTCTTCCTCTTTTTTTTTCCTAAGAAAAACCAAGAAGGCCAATCGTACAATCCTATGATCCTGTGAAGGCTTTGCCAAGTCATAAGAGCTGAAATCAGATGGTTTGTGAGAAACAACAAAATGGATTTGAATTCCAGTGTGTCTAATATCACTTTTCTTACCAAAACGGTTTCCAGCACATGGGTGGGTTTTCTCAGAATTACATTTATGACTAGTTCTGAAGATCTCCCTGAAATCATTCTAATACTGTCTTTGATCTGCACAGTTGGAGGTAGGTGTAACTATTTCTTTGAGTTTGTTCTATGGATATATCTTGTAAATGTCGCCATATAGAATTGAGGACAGTAGCAGTGATAGAATATTAGAATTTTGTTCCTAAATTTATACTTTTAACCCAAGATTACCAACCAAATGAATCCAATGATAATCTGTCCCTGAGAAGAGACATGCAGAGTCTGATTCATTGTCTTCATCCTCTTTGGGTTCAAAGTGTTCATGTCTTTTTACTTGGTAGGTCATGGTTAGATTTAAATGATTGAAAGAATTGAAGCAGATAATCAAAAACTCAAGGGTTGGTGTATTTTTCTTGTTATCTGCTTTATCATAAACTATTCACATATTAAAGCTAGTCGTGTACTGCTTTGTTCACTTGAACAAAGAATTTTTGGGTCTTCTGAATGTGTCAGTTACTTTTTAAGCACTTGGTAGGGTGTCCCATAGGTTTTGTTCAAATGATAAATTATATCTAGCCTTTATAAGAAGAAAAGAATACTATAGAAATCAAAAGATTTTTTTTTGCATTCTTTGACTGATTAGAAATTATATTACAAAAAAGTGGAAAAAAGAAAACATTAAACTGAAGGAAATGCGATGATATTGCTTATTGTACTTTGATAGAAATTCATTATAGGCTGCCTAATGCATAGTAGATAACCAGTAATAGGAAGCTAGTTTTTCTCATTGGGCAAATTATTATACCTAGTTCCTCATATATTCCTCAAAAATTCCTATAAGTGTTTAGTAATAACCCAAGAGCCAGTGATTGCTAGCAATATTTACTAAAGATTCTAAGGAAATGAGATATTTCATACAAGAGGTAAATACAGAATCCAGCAGATTAGCAATTACACTGATTCAGTGTGCTTAAGTATGAGAGAGGGTTTTAATTACTGGAATTAAATAAGTAAAAAGTGGAACAGTATTTCATTGTCCTCAGCATTAAGAAAGTATATCAAATTAAAGTTCTGTAAGTGTCATATTTCATTGCCTCTCAGTAAAAATGTATTTTTCTGCAGCATTTTTGAACCTGCACTTAAAAGACTTTCCAATTCCTCTCCCTGTGATATTATTTTTAATTGGATGCAGTTTTGAAATATTAAGTTTTACATCTGACAAGGTGTGTATAGTAAATATTTTGTGTTATGCCTCAAATTCATACAAATTCAAAGATGGAATTTTAAGGAAATTTGTAAAAAAATACTTGCCAATTCACTGTTCTGCCAGTTGATAGATGCTTGTGATATGGATACTATCAGATCAGATATGTGAAAAAAGGAACCAGGCATGGAAGAGCTGAGATCCAGCTAAACACAGTCAAAACAGAGCCACTGTCTGGAAGGGGGTGGGCAGCTCAGAGAATGAGTACACATACAGCTACTGAGAGTGTGAGCAGCTAATGAGAGTTTAAGCAGAATTCAAAAGTTTAGACAAGAATTGGTACATAAGATAGAAGCGCAGAGAGGGGGTGCCTGGGTGGCTCAGTTGGTTAAGTGTCCGACTTTGGTTCAGGTTATAAATCTTGTGGCTTGTGGGTTCGAGCTCTGTGTTGGGCTCTGTGCTGACAGCTCAGAGCCTGGAGCCTGCTTTCAATTCTGTCTCCCTCTCTCTCTGCCCCTCCCCTGCTCATGCCCTGTCTCTGTCTCTGTCTCTCTCTCTCTCTCAAAAATAAATAAAAACATTAAAAAATTTTTTTAAAAAGAAGAAGAAGAAGAAGAAGAAGAAGAAGAAGAAGAAGAAGGAGGAGGAGAAGAAGTCCAGAGAGATTAAGCTGCTAGTACAGGTCTCTTGTAGCAAGATAATTCTGACATTGAACCAATCTATTGCTTCAGTTAGGAATATTTTACAAGATTCCTATTACAATAGAGGCTAGTCTTTAAGTGTGTATGGCTTACAAGATTTCAAGAAACAGATGTTGGACCACTTACCTGGAGTTGGAAGTAAGGAGGAAGGCAAACTGTAGATATAGTCATGGCAGCTGCAGTGTTACAAAAAGTTGAGAACTGGAATCAGGTAGAGGAGAGAGACTATCTTACAATAAGAGACGTAGAATGCATTATTGGCACATTAAATAGTTCTCTAGCCTCGGGGTTGGCAGCAAACTTTTTCTATAGAAGACCATCTAGTAAATATTTTAGATTATACAGGCCATATGAGCTCTGTCACAATTACTCAACTCTGCCATTATAATTCAAAAGCAACCGTAGACAATATGTAAGAAGTGGCATGGCTGTGCTCCAGTAAGACTTTACAAAAACAGTCATTGAGTCGGATTTGGCCCAGGGCCATAATTTTCCATCACCTGCTCTAGTCAATCAGAACATGAATGAGAACAAACAAACAGGAGATGTGATATTAACAAACATTATGGGAAACATGTACTCGTATAAGAGCCAGAAGTATTCTTACTTCATTTGTTATGAGCACATTATTGCTATGAACATGTTATGTAACCGTACGATTTTGACTTATATGCCATATTAAGTACTTCTATAAACTTTTATATTTGTCAGTAACCTTTTAGAAGAAGAGAACATAAGTCAAGAACTGTGAAGGGCCTAAGATTTTACTCTGCCTGCAAGTAATAAGTTAGCCTGTCACAGTTTCATGGTCCTGGCAAAAGACAAGGGACTTCTGGGCCCGAGACAAAGGACTTTAGTACTGACAGTAATAGCAGAAACCAGACTATCAGCATCTTCTTGGGCCTGTTCCATGAGCCCCAGGAGCCGCAGGGAGAAGCCAAGAGGGTCCAGTGAAACCCACATACACAATGGATTGCATTATAAGAGAAGAAACCTTAGTTTAAAGAACTTGGATATTTTGTGATGGGCAGTAAGCTCATCCTACCTCTTGCCCTAGAGAGAGACACTATCTTTATTGCACTGTACAGTATAGTAAACCAATTCTTTTCTCTAGAAGGAGACACTTGGCTCTCTCTTCCAAAGCTGTTAGCCATACAAATATTTTTGAAAGATAGTCTGGAAGAAAAGCAATCAATGCCTCCACTCATAAGATATGGGGAAACACGAGAGACCCAGGCAGAATCATCTCCCAAAGGCAAAGATATCACCTCACACGGCAAGTAATCAGTGTTTCCTTAATAAACAAATGTTGAGTGGATGCCCATAAGAGGATTTATCAACTAAATATTTTATGACAAACACCATTAATTAATCATTTCATTAACAGCATAACTTCTGAGTTTTTATTCCTACTATTCTTCCATGCACATTTTCCATATAAGCCATGGTTAATTATTTGTAGTTTCTGAAATGCGATATGATTGTTTATTCATTTGTACACATCGTGCATGATAATCCATATACCTGAAACCTGTCTTCCTCTTGGATGCCTGAAAATCTCCTACACATTCTTTTGTACCCATATCAATGTACTTTCTATAGCCGCTATTTAAAAAATAAAATGGGCATGGAGATGTGCATTAACGTTCCTCTGTTACTGGTAATAATCTGATGGAAAATTATGAAAATGCAGTAGAGTTAAGACTTTAGCACCTATTACGTTGTGATATATCTTTTTCTCTTTTGCTAGAGAGAGGAATCTCTATTGCTCTCTCTAATAGGAGATGCTAACTCCATTAGCATGTGTTGTATGCTAATAGGAGGATGGATAAGTGAGAAATGATGTATTTTTATATTATTAGGTGCAAAGATACACAGATGCCATACAATGGATGAGTCCAAAATTATTTTTTAATATATTTACACCAATAATTATCTTTAACGTTGCATTCGACATGGATGTTTACATGCTCCAAAAGTTATTTTGGCAGGTAAGAAGTAATCTTTTCCAATAATATCATTCACTCATGAACTACTATATGTTATCTATGCTCCAAATTTTTAAAATTTTGCTCTAAATTATAAAACAAAGAAGACAAGGAAAAAGTACAAAGTGTGGGAGAAGTAAATTTAGCTTTATATTTTAGTGAATAAACCATATCTTAGCGACTGACCAGCATATTGAGGGCTCAGGAAAAAAAAAAATTACAGAGGAAAAAAAAGTAATTCTGAGAATCTGATTTGCAGGGCTTAATGCCAGTTATAATTTTAACTCTGAGATGCTATTAGAGAGCTATTATGAAAACATTTGGTCCAGTTTTTTAATTATTTTTTATAAAAGTCTTTTTTAAAATACCCACCTTCTAAAACTTCCCTTACTCACATGAACAAAAACAGAGAATACTCATAGAAACACCTATAACTTTAAATCACAAACCATTATGTTACCCTAATCATGTGATATTTGAACCCCATCAAGGAAAGAGCTTGAAGAAAAAATACTCCAAATCTTAAGCAAGGTATACATTTCTTCCAAAGTAATTAAAACAGCTTTGTAAATATAAGGCCATTACCTAAATTACATTAGAAGCAAAACTATTAAAATAAGCTACACTTTCTATACATATACATATATATTGCTTTTTTTATTTAATATTGGTAGTAAGAGCATTTTTCCACATCATTACAAAATTTTTATAATTTTAAAAAATTTTTTAGTTGAGATATAATTGACATACAACATTATATTAGTTTCAGGTATACAGCATAATGATTTGATACTTGTTGTATTTTGAAATGATCACCGGGGTGCCTGGGTGGCTCAGTCAGTTAAGCGTCGGACTTCGGCTTAGGTCATGATCTCACGGTTCTTGAGTTCAAGCCCCACATCGGGCTCTGTGCTGACAGCTCAGAGCCTGGAGCCTGCCTCAGATTCTGTGTCTCCCTCTCTCTCTGGCCCTTCCCCTCTTGAGCTCTGTCTCTCTCTCTCTGTCTCTCAAAAATAAATAAACATTAAAAAAAATTTTGAAATGATCACCAAAATAAATCTAGTTAACATCCATCACCACAGTATTATAAAAATTTTTTATCATAATTTTAAGATCTACTCTCTTAACAACTTTTAAATATACAGTACAGTATCATTCACTACAGTCACCATGCTGTACATTGAATCCCATGACTTATTTATTTTACAATTGGAAGATTGTACCTTTTGACCCCCTTCATCCCTTTTCCCAACCTCCTGAGTCCTCACTTCTGGCTATTGACAATCTGTTCTTTGTATCAATGAGCTCAGGGTTTTTTTTTTGTTGTTGTTGTTGTTGTTGTTTTAAGATTCCACATATAAGTTAGGTCATATGACATTTGTCTTTTTCTATCTGACTTATCTCATGTAGCATAATGCCTTCAGGTTTCATCTATGCTGTCCCAAATAGCAAGATTTCCTTCTATTTTATGATTAAGTAATATTCCATTGCATATACAATACATTTTCTTTATCCACTCATCTATAGATAGACACTTAGGTTGCTTCCATGTCTTATTATTGCAAATAAGTATTGTAAATAGTGTAAATTCACATTATTGTAAATAATGTTACAATGAACACAGAGGTACAGTTCTGAATTCTTATAGGTAGCTTCAGGCACAGTCACATTTTTCCAAGACCATCTGGCAATGAAATCTTACTACATAGCTGCCACTGATAGAATAAAAGAAAGTAGAAGGCAATGGTGGGAAGGCAGAAGGCCAGGTTCCAGTTCTAGAATAATAGAATTTTTCTTCCCATCTTTTCTATAGTCCTCTGCCAATTCTCTACATTCTTTCTATTTTATTTTCTCCTCCTTTTCCTCTTTTGTAACTTCTTTGTAAACTTGTGTTCTTTTTCTCTCTGTTAATAGGCTAGGTTTCAGTTTTATGCATAGTTAAATGTGTATATATAAGTGTGAGTATATATGGTGTGTATGCATATACCTTTACACATACATATTTATATTCAATGACCTTATCAAGAAATTTAAAAGTTCCCTTTTAATTATATGCTATTTCTTACAAGTGCTGTGTCATAGGTCCTAAGAATCTCATTGCAATATTTGCCTCTTATTTCCAGACTTGCAAGCACATATTTGTTAAATAAGATAATTTAAAATTTCCCTTTGATGGATTCAGTGTGATTCTGTATCTCTAATAATCCTGATAATCTGCTTTTCAAAATAGGATAAAAAGGCAATCTGATTTTTCTATACATAAAATTTCTTTGCAGATAATTTTAATTACAATTCCTGGCTTTTTTATGAATTATACATTAATTCTTTGGTATCTGGCATCTGTGAATAAATTACTTTTGAAAACCACTCCATGGTTATTATTTGCAACTATCCTCATGAGTTCAGATCCCATGCTGACTGCAGCTGCTATAAGAGACCTTGGTAGGTATATGTTTTCCTCTTTTTCTACATTTAAAATATCATATTCTGCATTTAATGTGTCTAGTGTTAAGATCTTTTGCTCACTGTAGCTTCTCACTATATGAAATGAGGTTCTGGGCATTGAGAATTAAGCATAGAGATTCAGGTTGCTGATGCTTAGAACAAAATGAAATGCTAGTGATGGGCTTACCTAGTATATATATTTTTAAAATCTTTCATCCCCTTGTGGAATAAGACAGGGGATTATTTGGAATCCTTGACTTTATACATGCTTCTACCTTAAACCAAAAGTTCTGAGGGTGAACAATTTGCATATACATTGTGATGACATTTCTATTGTCAAATACTGCTTTTCCTTTGAAAATACTTTAATTAGGATAATGCCATCTGTAAAAAAACAAAAAACAAAAAAATTTGGAGTCATCACCATTAAGACCAAAAAATGCAGAAAGTCAAAAACAGTAAAGTCACTAATCTTACAGTGTTTTCAGAGTGTAGTATTTTAGGAGAAATAAATCTATATTTAAAATTAAGTACCAAGTCAGGGTGCCTGGGTGGCTCAGAGGCTCGGACTGTGGCCTCAGTCATGATCTCGCTGTTCCCAAGTTCCAGCCCCATGTCAGGCTCTGTGCTGATAGCTCAGAGCCTGGAACCCTGTATCTCAGACTCTTTATCTACCTTTTTGCCCGTCCCCCACTCACACTCTGTCTCTCTCTCTCAAAAATAAATAAACATTAAAAATTTTTTAAATAAATAAAGTACCAAGTTGATGTAACACACACACGCGCACGCGCGCGCGCGCGCACACACACACACACACACACACACACACACACATACACACTTCTCATTTTATGACCATTATAGTGGGAGAAGCTACTGGAGGGAAGTAGAAATAGAATAGAGGAAACACATCAGTCTACCTAAATGAATAAAGGAAAGCCAATTCTCAAATCAAAGAGATTAAGATTGTGAGGTAAGAGTTTTGGTGCCTGGGTGGCTTAGTCGGTTAAGCGTCAGACTTCGGCTCAGGTCATAATCTCAAAGTTGGCCAGGCTCTGTGCTGACAGTTCAGAGCCTGGAGCCTCCCTCGGATTCTGTGTCTCCCTCTCTTTCTCCCCCTCCCCCACTCATCCTCTGTTTCTGTCTCTCTCTCAAGAATAAATAAACATTAAACAAAATGGTTTAATTAAAAAAGAAAAACAGAAAGGAGAGGAGGCCCCAGCGTCTATCCCCCAGCCCTGCCTCTATGGGACTCTGTCAGTGCCCGCCCCTTTTCCACTCACGGGACTTAGTGAAGTTTTGTGCTACCTGACAGCATTACATACTTCTTTCAACTTTATAATCTTATAATCTGGTTAGTAATCCAGTGATGGCCTGACCTATCATTGTTGAATGTAAATCATTGGGTTATCTTCCAAAGTTATGCTCCTACGTTTTGGCCATCTTGCCGTGACTTTTGGAATATTGTTTTTCTCCTCACTTTGTAGTTTTTAAAAAAATAAAAATAAAGTACTTTTCTCTTGGCAACATTTTTGCCTGAGTTGACAAAGCAAGATTTTTATATTTGTTTTCTTTTACTCCCACACACCTACAAAATCTGCCTATGCTTATGAGTGCATGAGTACCTTCACACCGTCTCGAGCTTTCGATGGCCTGTTGACTCTTATGCCCCCATGTCAGTTGTGTATTTTCACATATTTACAATTTGTTATAGTTCTATTTTCCAAGTTGGAATAATTATATAACAGCACCAGTTAGTTTTTTCTCAGTAAAGAACAACTCTGAGTTTCAACAACTGAGTAAGAAAAAACACAGTGGCTTCAAACAACAGTTATTTATTATTTTTCGTGTGTCTGGCAGTTGTGATGATACGGCCTGGGCTCACTAATGAATCTACAGTCAGATGGAAGATCATCCAGGGCCTAAGTGATCTAGGATGGACCCTTGGAGAAATCCACCTTTCTTCCACATATTTTCACAATCCTCCAGTAGCACAGCCAGGGGACATTATAGTGGTGGTGGCAGAGGTACCCGAGATAGGAAGCAAAAATCCTTCCCAAGCCTCTGCTTGCATCAAGTCTCATAACAGGGGGCGCCTGGATGGCTCAGTCGGTTAAGCCGCCGACTTCGGCTCAGGTCATGATCTCGTGGTCCATGAGTTCAAGCCCCATGTTGGGCTCTGTGCTGACAGCTCAGAGCCTGGAGCCTGTTTCAGATTCTGTGTCTCCCTCTCTCTGACCCTCTCCCGTTCATGCTCTGTCTCTCTCTGTCTCAAAAATAAATAAACGTTAAAAAAAAAATTTGAAAAAAATAGTCTCATAACAGAACAGACTGGATCTCTTAGAGGAGAGAAACTGTAGTTTTACAGGAAAGGGCTTGGATGCATAACGAGGTGAAGAATTAGACCATCAGTGCACTTCCCCTCCACAAGAACACACTGCCTTGACTTGACTTGTCTTGCAACAGCATACTTAGTGTGTTAGGTTGTGATCATAGAATGGTTGGGTCATGAAATAACATTTCCTTCCTACAGACATCTAGAAAGTCATTAAAGATGCTCAAAGTTACAGTTTTGCTGCTACAGGCATATTTAATAGAGAAAAATGATCATTGATCGCTAAACTTAGAGTATCGCCACAAGTGGAGGGAAATTAGGATGGGAGTACATAATATGAGGTGCTTTCCATTTCTTAGAGCTTAATCTCTAAAACCTTTGACAGGAATGTATGGAAAAGTCAGAGAATTTCTAATCATAGTGAGATTATCTTGACAATTGCATGAATACTTTGCTTAGGTACCATGTTATAAAGCTTGGCTTATGAATTTCCTTTATCCCTCTGTCATTGTTCCTTATCTTGCCTTAAATATATAATGTGTATTTATATTGACTAAATCACCAAATTAAAAAAAATAATGAACTTCATGTTTTCATCTGGGCTTTAAAAACAAGCAATAACAGCTCTAGCTTATTATCTTAGTTAAATAAACCATACTCAACCACAATAAATTTGGTTCCTAATTATAGAAGTCTAGACTTAACTTAAAGTTGATATATAATTAAATTTCCTTGAAGGGAGTTTTCAAATATGACTAAAGTCTATTTAAGTATATGGGAAAAGTATGTGATATAAATCTATAGATAAGAATATACTTCTACTTGCTAATAAAAGTTTAATCTTTAATATTGATGATTTTCTTTAGTGAAACAAAATATTTTCTTTTCCATAGGTCTTTCTAGAAGCCTCACCAATTTAATTAATGGAGAAAGTCTGATGACCTCTATAATGTCTTTGATTATGTTTAATAGTATTGAAGATATTAATGGCAACCTACAAAAGGGGAACAATTCATTAGGTAAGAACCTATTTTTTCCCTAAATTTCTTAAAATTAGAATCTTGTATTTTCTAAAAGCTGATATGGATATTGTAATCTTTTACCGTAATTTATGCTTGTACAAATATAATCGTGAGCATTAGTATAATGATTTACCCTTTACAAAGCACTACCACATATCTCTTATTTAATATTTCTTGTGGTTTTATTGTGAGACTCGGTTGAGACTTTTCATGAGGACGCTTATAGGGGAAGCATTCTACAGACCTAGGCTGAGTCCAAATGCTCAACAACAAGAACATGAGAGATGTTGTTTTCTATGAGTTGAAGATGAACTCGGAAGACAAGCTAGGCAGTGCACCTGCTGGTGGTGAGAGGGATACAGCCGTTGCCCTTGGCTTCACTGGGGCAACAGGGAAAGCTGTCAGCTTAAAGAGCAAGTATGAGTGACATGGCCATCTTCAGGGCCTGAGAACAGGGCTTTAAGCAGAGAGATTGCAAGGCCTTCATGAGTTCATTTACCACATTCAGAAAACCCTGAACCTAAGTATCGTTGATTACTTTATCATATGTCTGTGTATTTTATATATATAATGAATGATACATGCACACTATGATGAATGATTATAAAATATATAGATGTGTAATTATCACTCAGGACAAGAAATATAGTGTCACCAGCAATCCCAGAACCATCTTATATGCCCCTCCCTGATCAAAACCCCATACCCTCTTCCTGCAACAGTGGTTCTCAGAGGATAGTCACTACCTTGGGCAGGGCGGCAGGAGAGGGTGTCCACAGGACCCTTTAAGGATGTCTATGAAGTCAAATATTTTCAAAGTAATATTAAGAAGTTATTTACTTTTTTTAGTGTGCTGCTATTTGCACCGATTTTGGAAAAGTGATGATTAGAGGCTCCTGGAGAAAATTCTTGACGTATACTATTCCACTCACTGGATGTCTTTTGTGCCCTAAGGCCTTCTGTGGCATTATCTCATTTCACCCTTCTATCGTCCTGAAAAAAGAGCATTTAAGGGGTGCTTCCAGACTACATTCTAGTGCATCAAAGGGGTCTTTAAGATGACAAATAATATGTTATATTGGAGCCAGATCCTTCTACTACCCCCTTTCCCCAGCAATTAAGTATATCTCAAATTACTTTTCTAATCACTCAGGAAGAGGAAGTTTTAGCTATATGTAGTGGCTTTCATGGTCCCTGGAAACTACCTCGCTGTTGGGCAGCCAATGTTCCTGTTTACCTCTCTTCTGACCCATCTTTGCCTTACATCTTTATAGTCAATGCCTAAAACTAAGAATTAAAGATTAGTTTTTCTGAAGAACACACATTCTAGGGATCATCACCCCTCTCATGTCTTCCTCAAGGGAGCTCATCCACATGGTGGACAGTTACCCTACTTGGGCATCAGGAGAACCCACCTTTAGCCTTGCTCTATATCCAGTTAGCTTACCCAGGCCATGGCAACTTGGAACATCTGTGGTGAACCTGGAAACCCAATTTAGCACAGGAAGGTACATCTTCTTGAAGTGCTTCATATATTCCATCTGTGGTATGTGAGAAAGTCTAACCACCATAGACATTCAACCTCTTCCAAAATCCAGACCACACAAGCAAGTGATACAATATGTCACTCAGAGAGTTTTTACCATAAGACCTCCTGCACATAGGGCTTTCCTGAAGAAGACCAGGGTGAGCAACACAGAGAGGTCTATGTTCAGAAACATCTTAAAAACTCAAGGACCACTCTTGGGGGAAACTGAAAAATGCAGAGAGGTATCATCATACGCGCTGGTTGGAAGGATCCATGCCCAGGCCCAAACTTGGTCCAATATTCTACTAAGCTCCATTTAAGATAGTAAATATTGACCACAGAATGTCAGAGAACCTTATCAGAGTTGACATCTACAGTCTAATCGAGAGAACATTTTTTATATTCACTGGCAAGTCAAAAGAATATAGGGGGGTACTGATATGGAAATTCATTCATTAACCCATTCATTCATTCATTAATACAACAATTATTTATTGATATGTACTATGTGACAGTTACTATTCTAGGCCTTAGTGCTTCAACCATGAACATAGTAGTCCCTGCTTTCACAGAGTTTGCTTCATAATTTTGATAATAATTAATGGAATAGAATTTTGTGTTTAGGTTCCAGAGGAGTAAATACTATAAGTAGTCACTCTACAATAATAAAAACTCTGCTGAAGGAGGAAGAGAACAGTGAACTTATCCCCTCAGCCCTTAGGAGTTTCTCTGAATTTTTTTTTTTTTCTGTGAAGAAGAACATGACACAAGGAAGGAGTTTCTCTGAATTTTTAACAGCTTTGAAAGAAAACTTTCCTTTAAGAAAAAAGATGTATGACAAGATTTGCTGATATTTCATTTATACCAATTGACACAATAGTGAATCAATAATTTTTGGATAACTCAGATAATAATTATTACCTTTAAAAACTCATGCAATTATTTAAACAGTGTTGCTCTGTCTTTTGAAGTTAGCGCATATTTCATAAAGAGAAAAATTAAGAAGCGTTACTGTACTTAGAGGTCTGTCTTTTCCAATTTGCGTGTTAGGAGTTTAAAAAAGTTGTAAGAAATATTGGATTTGCTTTGAGGTTTTTCCCAGTCTAATAATTCCATTCAGTAAATATTTTCCTGATTAGAAACTATTTTCCTTTCTTAAAAAACAAACTGGGGTGCTTGGGTGGCTCAGTCAGTTAGTCATCTGACTTCAGCTCAGGTCATGATCTCACAGGTAGGTTCTTGAGTTCAAGCCATGCTTCAGGCTCTGTGCTGACAGCTCAGAGCCTAGAGCCTGCTTCAGATTCTGTGTCTCCATCGCTCTCTTCCCCTCCCCCACTCACACTCTGTCTGTCTCTCTCTCTCTGTCTCAGAAATAAACATTAAAAAGAGAAGAAGAAAGCAACTTTCTTCTTTTTTGTTTATTTATTTTATTTTGAGAGAGAGTGCGAACATGTACCTGCATGCCTGTGGGTGCAAGTGGGGGAGGGGCAGAGAGAGAGGGAAACAAATAATCCCAAACAGGATCCAAGCTGTCAGCGCAGAACCTGACATGGGGCTCGAACTCTTGAACCATGAGATCATGACCTGAGCCCAAATCAAAAGTCGGACACTTAACTGACCGAATCACCCAGGCACCCCAAAAAAGAAAGCAACCTTCAAATTGGGTCTTCTAACTCCCATTCCCTGCATCCTTCTGAAACCAGAGTCAACCTCCATTCTTTGTTTCAGTTGCAGGAGGTACTAGACTCCCCAGATTGCCATTACGGGTAACCCCATGCCTTGAACAGGTATGACCTAGAAGGCCACTCCTGAAACTCCCCTTCCATGTTCATACTATCCCTACAGATGCTACATCTTTCCACTTAGCAGACCTAGAAACATGGGCACAGGACTAGGTAAGAAGGAATCTAAATTGTCTCAGCACTCTGAGCAGTGTCCTGTCCCACAGTGGACGTTTATAAATGGGACTCATAAAAGATTTTTTTCTCTTTCATTTTGCCATCTCAGAACACAGTTCAAGATTTACTTATTCTCAAATTTAGTCTCGCTTTTTGTTGTGGTTGCTCTGACTATTTTCTGTTGGCCATTCTTTGTTTTCATTTCGTTCTTGCTCTCCACCTATTCTGTTGCAGTTGACACTTCTGCTTTCCTGACCCCAGAACCTGCTTTTATCTGTGATTCAAATTCTATTCCTCTGTTCCTCACCCTGTAAAAGTGGGGGGATTTCCTCACCCACTGGCATGCCTGATTCCAGCAACCAAGGCCATCAAGGGCTTAGGCTTCCTGTTTCCCTGGGAAGGATGTCATAACGATTGTGGAAAGAAATTTGGCAAAATATGACAATATCAGTAAAGGAGCAACTATTCTTTAGTGCAAATTCCACTTCTGGAGCCTAAGGAAGTAATCAGAGAAGTACAAAAAACCATGTGCAGAAATATACACAATATACAATGCAGCATTTTATCAGGGAAAAAACTGGAAGCAAATGAAATACTCAACAATAAGGAACCAATCAGTTGCTTTGACAAGCCACAACAATACAGGAGATTCACTAAGCTGGGACCCAGAGGCATTCCTTTTCTGTATTTCCTGTGTGTATCATGTTAGATATAGAATATAAGTTCTAAGAGTTTGGGGACTTTCTACTTCTTATTCATTACTGTATCTCCAAAATTTATTACACTGTTTGGCACTGAATAAATGTATATTTCTTACTGGGGATCGAAAGAAGCTCTTTAATGAAACTGACTGAATTTTGCCAACTTCTATGGCTCTCAGCGTTTGAATAGAAACTCTTTCAATGTAGGAATAAGAAAATGCCATACATCTACCCCAATGGCTAGTTTTAAAGATAGGAACAAAAAGAAAAGTTGACCCAGATTATCACTTAAAATTAAGATAAAGTAAGCTCTATTAACTATTTTCTGTTTGTTCCCCTTTCTTTCAGTTTTTGACATCCTATTTGAACTTTGGTCTTATTTTCTAGCAAGTTTCTTGTTTGGAATTCTGAGTTCAAAACTGATCCAATTGTGGATGGCTACTGTTTTTGGTGATGATGTCAATCACATAAGTCTCAGCTTGTCAATTCTGTACCTCATCTTTTTTATTTGTAAGTCTGGGGCCTATGCCTAAAATTAAATGACACAAAAAAACTCAATACAAAGATACGGGAAGATACATACCAGGCAAAGTTGGTAAAATAAACCATTCAATTTATCTGGAGGAATGTTTTTTTTAAATAACCTATCAGAAGAGATAAAAATATTAGTATATATACAACAGAAATCAATGTGTCAAGATATATAAAGTAAATGCCATTATAAAAGACAAAGGAATTTGACAAAATCACAATTTCAATGAGATACTTTATCATGCCTTTCCCAGATAATTTCATAACCAATTGAACAAAAAATAATTATGGCTATAAAAAGATATAAATAAACACTTAAGTGTTTGGTTTATAAGATATACAGTCTTATCTCCCCAAACCAAATACATATCCTTTACATATATACCTGTAGACCATTTACGGAAATGAACTAGACTCAAAGAGCATTTTAATAAAATCCCAAATATTGTTCAATCACAATGCAATTATAATTTACTAATTACAAAAGGAGGGTCTTTAAAAATAGTCATTCTAACAGCCTGAAATTAAATATACTTTTCTGGACAGCTTTTAGATCAAAAAGGAAATCAAAATAGAAGTTTCATATCAAGTAAGTCTAAATATTAGAAAATCTATCAATATTATTAATCCCTTTGCCACCATTTCTTCCTCACAGGAGTATGGTAGTTATTAATCATTCATCATATTATTGTTTTCTGATGCAGCCTCAGAATCTCATTCAACCCTGCTCTTCAAGACAGCCCTGCAAAGGACTTGGAGTTAGCATGTGCAGTAAATATAGTAAAACCTTGGTTTGTGAACATAATTCCTTCCAGAAACATGCTTGTAATCCACAGCACTTTGTTTATCAAAGTGAATTTCAAGAACCATTCGCCCAGTTGTGATCACATGGTGTTTGGTGTTGCATACTACTTGTATGGCAAGACATCACTTGTTTATCAAGTTAAAATTTATTAGAAATGTTTGCTCATTTTGTGGGACACTCACAGAACAAGTTATTCGCAATCCAAGGTTTTACTCTAATACCTAGTTTTCTAGTTACCAACTTATACTGTGCACTTTCATTTACATTTAGGAGTAAAACAGTTGCCTATTCTCATATTGATGATTTAAAGTAGCTCTGGAAGCTTTAGCTAATGAAATAAGAAAAAAAAAAAAAAGAAAGACATTTATCCATAATTTTAAAAGAGAAAATGATTTCATTAGTGACAACATTTTAAATTACATAGAAAACTCAAAAGAATTAATTAGTAAACTAAGCCCAAAAGGCTTTTTAATAGCTTGATATAAGATAAATATACAAAAAAAATCATGTTCTTATAAGCCAGCAGTAGTTAGTTAGAAAATATAATGAAAATTTGATACTCGTTACATTGGCAAAAAGTTATAAAATATAAAGGAATAAACTTAAGAAGTTTGAGTCTAAACATGGAAAATTATAAGAGTTTACTGAGAAATATAAAATTGGAATAAACTGAAACAGAGAAAATCTTTTTAGAATTGCTAGACTAACAAGAGTCCTTATTTTCATGTCTGAGGAAGGAAAGGTAGAATATAGGATCTTGAGGCTTCCTAACTAATCAGGAGATTAAAGCCAATTATAACAAGTGAGTTTATAGAATCAAGTTAATGAATTAATAGACATCTAGGGAACAGCCAGTACAGATACATTCATCATGTACTACTTTAATTGTGGATACCTAAAATTTCTACAAAAATATATTCCAGAAAATATAATTTTTCTCTAACATTAATTAGTAAGTGAGCATAGCCTCAAGGTTAAGGGTTATACCCCCCAAAATAATTATAAACTTTTAGAGTTAAAATGTCTCTATAAATATTTTAGAAAGAAAACTTCTAGGACAGAATTTCCTGAAAACAAGGTACAGAGGAAATATAAATCTAATGTAAAAGGACTTTCACTCCGACCTGGCTAAATGTTCATATTATTAGTATCTTCAAGATATTCCCTATAAATATTTTCCAGGTGTCACTGTTACCTAATAAATTACAATGACTAGTCCAGGACTTGATCTCCTCAAAGTGCCTATGTCCACATTTTCCTCTTCTTTTATAATTCAAAACTAACCAAAGTGTTAGTTCCTGGCTTAAGGTACCATTTCTAGCCAGGACTAAACTAAAGAATATAAAACTTGTAATTTTCCATCTCTGGAAGGGAAAGACTCGGTAGTGTGATAATGATACCAATTTCTTAAAATAAAATGTATTACAGTCCGAATTAAATAATAGAAATTTGAGGGGGGGGGGGTTGAAATTTTACAAAACAATTTGAAATATCATCTGGAAATACTAAATGTGAGAATAGACAAGATAGCTTAAAAAAAAAAGTGGAGAACTTTCTCTACTAGGTAGGTATTAAATATTTAACAAGCCACCAGTAATTAAAATACAACTGTTGTAACAAAGCAATGTAAAGTAAGCCAAAGAGATGGAAGGGAAAATAACTGATCCAAATACACCTGGCAATTGACAAGTAATGGCAATATGATAAAGGTGGATTAGCCACAATACTCTTTACTATTAAAACAAATTTTAATTTTAATTTTTATTTTTATTTATTAGCTAGAACAGAGTCTGCTAAACAGTAAGTGGAAAAAAGAAACTAGTTACAGAACTCTATTACTGTACAATCTCATTATAGCTTTTTTTACTGTGTGACTTTGTGTGCATGTATGCTTGATGTATGCCATGGTGAGTGTTCACTGGGAACTCACTCCCCTGCTCTCAAAGATCTTGATCCAATTATCTTAAATTCCCAGTTCTTTAGCCTCTGAGCACCCAAAGATCTATCTCCTCATGATTTCTGAAAAATTTTGTAGGTTAGCTCCTCATGATCTCTGCTACCTCCTTTTAAATATATAGATGTTTTTGGTTCTTAGTAAATTTTACTGAAGACGGGGACAAGGAAGCTCATAAGGGAAGTTACATTATGTAATTCATGATTTCATAAAACCTGATAGCTACCTTTAATCTCACTTTTCCATGTTTCCTGCTTAATTTTTACCACTTGTGTCCAGTATTGTAATTCAGCAAGTATCCTTTAATACTTGAAGCTCCTTTTTGGGTCTCATTCTCTATTCTCAACTAGCTTATCAAATTATTTCTTCTGAGAAAATGTAGTCCTCTCCATTATAGAAATTCCAATAAATTTTTTGTTAAAATTATACCTATCCTGCTTGACTTAGAGTGGGCCTATGTGTTAATAAACCCATCGTAAGTTGAAAATTTCTTAAGTCAAAAATGCATTTAGTGGGGCGCCTGGGTGGCGCAGTCGGTTAAGCGTCCGACTTCAGCCAGGTCATGATCTCACGGTCCGTGAGTTCGAGCCCTGCGTCGGGCTCTGGGCTGATGGCTCAGAGCCTGGAGCCTGTTTCCGATTCTGTGTCTCCCTCTCTCTCTGCCCCTCCCCCGTTCATGCTCTGTCTCTCTCTGTCCCAAAAATAAATAAACGTTGAAAAAAAAAATTTAAAAAAAAATGCATTTAGTATATCTAACCTACTGAACATCATAGCTTAGCCCAGTCTACCTTAAACCTGCTCAGAACATTTACATTAGTCTACAGTTGGGCAAATCATCTCACACAAAGTCTATTTTATGATAAAGTAGATCTCAAGTAATTTATTGAGTGCTGACTCAGAGAGAAAACCAGAATGGTTGTAAGTGTATTGGTTGTTCACCTTCATGATCACCTGGCTGATTGGGAGCTGCGGCTCACTGCCACTGCCCAGCATCACAAGAGGTTATGTTCCCGCATATTGCTAGACTGAGAAAAAAAAATCAACATTCAAAATTTGAAGTACCATTTCTACTGGATGCATACTGCTTTCACACCATTGTCAAGTCAAAAAATTAGAAGTCAAACTTGCATAAGTTGGGGATGATCTGGACCTGAAGCCTGGGTCATTGAATTATGGGTCCTCTTTAAAAAAATAAAAATTAAAAAATTTATACACACACACACACACACACACACACACACACACACACATATATATATATATATAATCTCTATACTGTACCATATTATTTGGATTTTTTACATTGATAATATGCTACTTTCATATTGCAAGAGGGAATATAACTCTACTACAGCTACTTTTAAGAATATTCCAGTTTTTCATGCTTTTCATTCTCATACAGTAAATGCACCCAAACAAAATTAAACTGGGGAAGTATATCCTTATTGGGTTTCTACCAGTTTGACTCCCTTAGTCCTGCCACAAAGTCAAACCATTTCTATCTCCTACTGTCTCCCAAGAAAGAAAGCATATGAAGTGGGCTAGTCCAAAGAACTCATTTGCTCACTTCCATTTTATCCCTCCAGAGCCCCTCTAAAAACATGACTCCTGTAGAGGGTGCTTTGGCTGCACGAGAACACAGTAAAAGAGTTTTATGAGCTTCAAATTGTTGGCAATGATCTGAAGCCAAAACTGTGCAAGAATGTTAGACGCCACCATACAGTTGGGTGTGAATCTGAGGAGGAAGAAGGACAATAGGTGGTGGTAATAACCTGCAATATAATCCAGTTGAAACCAAGTAGGGTAGCCTCTCTATAAAGTTACTATACTATCAAGATATCTGATATTTTCATCTTGAGCAAAATTTGTACCACTGTTGATCTTAAATTAATACTTTATATTTATTTCTTTTTAAAATAGGTGAACTAGTTGGAATGTCTGGAATATTTACCCTGGCCATTATGGGACTTTTTTTAAATTCTACCAGTTTTAAACCAGGAGTTGAAGCACTTCTTCTAGAGTGAGTAGCTAGCATATTTTCATATTTTTTCATGCATTGGCCGCTATAATATTGTAATAATAGCTATATCTATATCTACATATCTATCAAAGTAAGATATTGACTTGAAAACTACTCAATAAAAGCCTTTCCTAGAAACTCTATTGCTTGTGTCTTCTAATCCTCTAATTTTAGGCAAAATTTGTAACCTTACCTGAGTTCATGTTGGCTCTATTTTCCCCCTAATTCTCTCAAGTCTCTGACCATCTATTCGGTAATTCCCAGTATAATCCCACTAGACAAGGCGAGGACTAAGGTAAGGCAAGCGAGACACTCATCACAGGCACAAAATTTAAGAAGGTGCCAAAAGACTCAGTAATCAAGATAAATAATCTTTTAATGCAATACTTTTTGGGGGCGCCTGGGTGGCTCAGTCAGTTAAGCGTCTTTCTTCGGCTCAAGTCATGATCTCAAAGTTCATGGGTCTGAGCCCTGCGTCTGATCTGTGCTGACAGCTCAGAGCCTGGAGCCTGCTTCAGATTCTGTGTCCCCCTCTCTCTCTGCCCCTCCCCTGCTCACAATCTGTCTCTCTTTCTCAAAAATAAATAAACATTTTTTTAAAATTTTAATTAAATTTTAATGCATTATTTTTGAAAAAAAAAAGAAATTAATGCAAAAAACCCCTGGTGAAAATGTAAACATTTTAAAGAAATATTAGAACAAGACTACTGATAGTTCCTTTTGCTTCGAGCTCCAATATGGCTCAGCCTGGCGCTGCTGCTAGAAGACCAATATTTTAAGGACAATGAAGAGATGGCATGCAAAGCAAATTAAAAGACAAAGCTAGGGCATTTGAAGAGGATTGGCAGTGTTATAAAAGAAAATATGGCCATATGTACAAATTTACAAATTGTGCCCTGCTCAAGGGCATCCAGCTTAGGGGAGAGTAGAATTTGTGCCAGCCTGCTAGAAGGATGCTTTCTGTAATGATACAACACACAGGCTGAGAACTTGACTTAACTTGCACAATGACAACATAGAGTAGCAGAGGCCCTGAACATAATCAATGATTTTTGGAGTTTTGCAGAATGTTATAGAAGATAGAATAAACTCAGAAGTTTGAAAGTATAGAATCTTACTAGAGTTTTGGAACTCTTTACTAAAATTTCATGTCAATTACAAAGGAAGCCAATTGTACCAACACCTAGGCAGAATTACTTGGGCCACAATTAAAGGAAGAAATAAAAATGTTACATGTTTTAAATCTGATTTTGGGAAGTGATTCTGAAGTCTCCCTTCACCTTTTTGCTCTAACTAAATGCTGGATCTCCCCTGAAGGCATTTACTCCCTTGCTTTCTTTAGAAGTTGTTTTTCTCACCCACATCCTGGGTACTACTAAGCCTAGAGTTGAGGCTGGTGATCTTTCTATACCTTAAAGTCATTTCTAGATCATACTTTCTCATTCTTCCCAAGAAGAACCCAGTCTTGAAGCTCATGCCATCAGATTTTCCTATCTGCCACTCTCTTGACTGTAGTTATGTCTAGATCCCTGAATCACACTCTCCATTTCGTGAAGATATTGACCGTCCTCTCACTGTGACTCTCCAGCACCATTACCCTATCACCATTCTCAGTGATTTCGGTTAATACCCACACAGTTGATCCTTCTATTCCACCTTTCAGTTCCTGGACCTCCTCTCTTCCTATGAGCCTATTCAGCCCCCTGCTTCAGCCACCCACGTACATGGTCATATAAATGAGCACATCATAATCTCAATGTTAAGAATCTTACTGTCAAAAATATGACATGTGTCAGGTCCTACTCTCCAAGACCGTAAAAACCTAAGATGACAATAGCAAATCCTCCTATATTCTACAACAATCTGCTGCAGGGCCTTGCGACTCTCCAAGACAAGAGGAACATCATCTCCCATGTTTTCAGCTTACAGCCTCTAGGACCCAGATTTGAACAGTTCTGCAAATATGCTGACACTACACTGTGTCAATCTTATGACCTTTTACTGATCTTCATCCACCTCACTTCCTTCTTACCCAAATCATTTCTTTTGTTTAAAACCACCCAATAACTTCTCATCTCTTTTGGTAACAGGTAAAATCTTTTTAAAAATTTTTTTATTTGTTTTTTTTACCTTTTTTAAATTAATTTTCAAAATTTAAATCCCAGTTAGTTAACATGTAGTGTAATAATGGTTTCAGGAGTAGAATTTAGTGATTCATCACTTACATATAACACCCAGTGCTCATCCCAACAAGTGCCCTTCTTAGTATCCATCACCCATTTAGCCCATTCCCCTACCCAACACTTGAGAGCAACCCTCAGTTTGTTCTCTGTACTTAAGAGTCTTTAATGGTTTGTCTCTCTCTCTGTTTTAATCTTATTTTTGCTTTTCTTCCCCTATGTTCATCTATTTTGTTTCTTAAATTCCCCATATGAATAAAATCATATTTTTATTTGTCTTTCTCTGACTGACTTCTTTCACTTAACATTATACACTCTAGTTCCATCCACATTGTTGCAAATGGCAAGATTTCATTATTTTTGATGGCTGAGTAATATTCCATTGGACATATATACCACTATTTCTTTGTCCGTTCATCAGTAGATGGACATTTGGGCTCTTTCTACAATTTGACTATTGTTGATAGTACTGCTGTAAACATTGGGGTGCATGTGCCCCTTTGAATAAGCATTTTTATATCCTTTGGATAAATACCTAGTAGTATACTTGTTGGTTTGTTGGATAGTTCTACTTTTAATTTTTGAGGAATCTCCATACTGTTTTCCAGGATGGCTACAACAGTTTGCATTCCATGAACAGTGGTAGAATAGGTGGATAAAGGTGTCCTCTTTATCCACATCCTTGCCAACATCTGTTGCTGCCTGAGTTAATTTTAGCCATTCTGACAGGTGTGAGGTAGTATCTCATCGTGGTTTTGATTTCTATTTGTCTGCTGATGAAGGATGAGCATTTTTTCATGTGTCTGTTAGCTATCTGGATGTCTTCTTTGGAAAAGTGTTTATTCATATCTTATGCCCATTTCTTCTCTGGGTTATTTGGCTTTTTGGGTGTTGAGTTTGATAAGTTCTTTATAGATTTTGGATACTAACCCTTTATCTGATATGTCATTTGAAAATATCTTCTCTCATTCTCTTGGTTGCCTCTTAGTTTTGCTGATTGTTTCCTTCACTGTGCAAAAGCTTTTTATCTTTTTTTTTTTTTCAACGTTTTTTATTTATTTTTGGGACAGAGAGAGACAGAGCATGAACGGGGGAGGGGCAGAGAGAGAGGGAGACACAGAATCGGAAACAGGCTCCAGGCTCTGAGCCATCAGCCCAGAGCCTGACGCGGGGCTCGAACTCACGGACCGCCAGATCGTGACCTGGCTGAAGTCGGACGCTTAACCGACTGCACCACCCAGGCGCCCCAAAAGCTTTTTATCTTGATGAGGTTCCAATAATTCATTTTTGCTTTTGTTTCCCTTGCCTCCAGAGACATGTCAAGTAAGAAGTTGCTGCAGCTAAGGTCAAAAAGGTTCTTATCTGCTTTCTCCTCTAAGATTTTGATGGCTTCTTGTCCTATGTTTAGGTCTTTCATCCATTTTGAGTTTATTTTTGTGTCTGGTGTGAGAAAGTACTCCAGGTTCATTCTTCTGCATGGAGCTGTCCAGTTTTCACAACACTGTTTGCTGAAGAGATTGTCTTTTATCCATTGGATATTATTTCCAGCTTTGTCAAAGATTAGTTGGCAATACATCTGTGGGTCTATTTCTGGGTCCTCTATTCTGTTCCATTGATCTGAGTGTCTGTTTTTTAGCCAGTGCCATACTGTCTTGATGATTACAGTTTTGTAATACAGCTTGAGTCCAGAATTGTGATGCCTCCAGCTTTGGCTTTCTTTTTCAACATTACTTTGGCTATCTGGGGTCTTTTCTGGTTCCATACAAATTTTAGAATTGTTTGTTCTAGCTCTGTGAAGAATGCTGGTGTTATTTTGATAGGGATTGCTTTGAATACATAAGTTGCTTTGGATAGTATCGATATTTTAACAATATTTGTTCTTCCAATCCATGAGCATTGAATATTTTTCCATTTCTTTGTGTCTTCTTCAATTTCTTTCATAAGCTTTCTATAGTTTCAGTGTATAGATTTTTTACCTCTTTGGTTGGATTTATTCCTAGGTATTTTATGGCTTTTGGTGCAATTGTAAATGGGATTGATCCCTGATTTCTCTTTCTGCTGTTTCATTAATTGGTGTATAGAAATGCAACCGATTTCTGTATGTTAATTTTATATCCTGTGACTTTGCTGAATTCAGGTATCAGTTCTATCAGTTTCTTGATGGAGTCTTTTGGGTTTTCCACGTAAAGTATCATGTCATCTGCAAAGAGTGAAAATTTGACTTCCTCCTTGGTGATTTGAATGCTGGTCACAGCCTAGAGTAATTAGCCTAAATTCAGTCATAAAGAAAGTATTTTGAATGTTTTGACTTAACATTTCCTAATATAGGATGTTTTATATTGAATTTTTCTCTAATAATGCCTAGGTATTTGTGGTTCTTAAATATAGTTCAAAACTGAAAATTCTTATTTTTTTTAAGTTTATTTATTTATTTTGAGAGAGAAAGAGAGAGTAGAAGGGGCAGAGAGAGAGGGGGAGAGAGAGAGAAAATCCCAAGCAGGCTTTGCACCATCAGTGCAAAGCCCAGTGTGGGGCTTGAATTCACAAACCGTGAGATCATGATCTGAGCTGAAGTCAGACGCTTAACTGACTGAGCCACCCAGGCACCCCTGAAAATTCTTATTAATGTAACAGGGAAAGATTTAATTTTTATACTGAATTTGTTTTTTGGCCAATCAGGAGTCCTGGAGAAAAAATAATCATTATCTTTAAAGGGTAACATATGGTTAAACCAAGCTACCTTCATCTCATAAAATGGTATTCATGTACCCTTCTAATCTTTTCAATTTATTTTTTTATGAATATAATATTTTGACATTGAATACATAAAATTCATAGAATGTACACATGCTCACAAATCCCTAGTGGAAAATCTACAAAGGGCACTCATTAGAATAAAGGATTAATTTACATCTTCTAAGGACTAGCTAGATTTTAGGACAAGCCTTCATCCTATCATTGTGTAAAGCAGACTGGCAGTTTAGTATTCCTTTTAAAGATAAATGATTTTAGCTCTTTCCAATGATACAAGGAGTTCACAATCAGTATTCTCAAGCTACATGAAACATAATGCCCGAATAAATTCTGTCAAATAGTACAACTACAACCAAAACATGTTTTCAAAATCAATCCAAAAGAAAGACACTAATTTACCTGTCGTGTAAACTGATTAAAGTTGCTTTAGAATTATTTATTTACTTGTCTGAGTGCTCCTCTCTTCCCAGTTAAATTATAAGCCCCTTGAGTGTGTAGGTAAATGCGTTAATTACCTTTATTTTCTTCTTCTTCTTCTTCTTCTTCTTCTTCTTCTTCTTCTTCTTCTTCTTCTTATTTTAATGTTTCATTTATTTTTGAGGGGGTGCAGACAGAGGGGAGGGAGGATCTGAATCGGGCTCTGCACTGACAGCAGTGAGCCCAATAGAGGGCTCAAGCTCACAAGCCATGAGATCATGACTTGAACCAAAATTGGACGTTCAACTGACTGAGCCACCCAGGTGCCCTGTCTTTATGTTTTTGACTAGGCCTAGCACAATGCCTCACATAGATAAGCCTTGTGATAAATGTGTTAGATTAGTTAACTATAATTAACTACATTTTTCTTCTGAAAATGCAGATTCTGGAATTGTCTATCATTTGTTGCTTTTCTTATGGTGTTTACCTTCACTGGACTTCTAATTCCTGCACATACATATTTATATATATCATTTTCTGATATATATTATTCATTAAATATCTATTTCACACTTATTGTTTTAAGGTAAGAATTTCATTTGAATTTTTCTATTTATAAGGCATTGACTAAACCCAAAGAGATATTTTAAATAGAAATGTTTCATTCCTTGGCATGAATATGAAGAATTGCCTTTTAAACTTGCCAAGGAATCACTAGCAAATTAGTGTTTTAGTGTTTTTTGTAACTGTATTAATTCCGGTTTTAACTGAATTTCAAAGCAATCTAAGTACTTTATAAAATTTTTGATAATTAGAAGGAAAAAAAACCTTTCATAATTTCACTACCTAGAGACAACTGCTATTAACATTTGGTATATTTCATCCAATGTTATCTTTCCAATGAGATTTCATAAAGTTCAACACTGATCTTAAATAGAAATTCTATGTTGCTTTAGTTTGCCTAATATTATATAACAAATAATTTCCTGTTGTGATTAAATTATAGTTAGAAATAGCTTTTTAACAATCATAAGAATATCTTCTTTGTAAATGTCCTTTTTGCCTAAATAATTTTTGTAGCTCTATTTCAATGATAAGAGGTGGGAAAGAGTCTGCCCTTGCCCTTGTAAGGGAAGAGGAGGTGACACAGAGGAGGAACAACCACCATCACTGCAGTCTCAGGATTCTTCAGTCTCCATCACTAGTGTTGTTAACATGCTGCTTCCATCTAGGAAAATTAATAGGGAGTTGACATCAGTTGGCTAGTGCCAAATAAATACAAATGAGTCCGAAATTATGAGATACAACTAGTGTAAAATGTAGGAGATGTGCGATTAAAAGAAAAAAATAAAAATGAATTGGCCAATATTAGATAGATTCAACAAGATTAAAATCTACAAAGGAAAAAAAAAAAGGAGGGCACTTTTTCCCTTCACTTCTCACTCATTAGATTTGCTTTTATTTCTTTTTGGGATCTAGAATAAAATATATCAACAAAGCATCTCTAACTTTTTCTTTTCTACCACAAGAAACGCCACTCAAGGGTGATGTGGAATTAACCTTCTACAAACCTAACAGAAATAAATGAAGAGAATAATGCCATACCCTTGTATCTCTCCATGAAATGCCCTTCTGCCTTTTTTTTTTTTTTTTTTTTTTTTTGGTGCCATGCTAACAGTGTGTGAAATATGGCTCATTTGTTTGAGAGTTGGTATTCCACAGGGAATATATTGGGGTAGAATAGAATGAAATGGGGGTAGTGGTGAAAATATCTATGGCAACAATAACTTTTAAAAATCTCTTTTGTCTTCTAGACTTCTGGTTTTTCTATTAATGAGCCCTCTTTTGTCTCGACTTGGTCATGGGTTCAACTGGCGTTGGGCGTTCATAATGATCTGGAGTGAAATGAAAGGAACACCTAATATAAACATGGCTCTTCTCCTTGCCTACTCTGACCTTTCTCTTGGAACTGAGAGGGAAAAATCTCAAGTAAAGATAAATGATTTGGTTTTTTTGAACATATTATGAATACTGTTGCTGTGTACTTAAAATATATTTTAGTAGTGAGGTAGCTCATGCCACTTGGACTATGGGAGTGATTTAGCCAGGATGCCAAGATTGGATAGAGGAAGAACACCTGGCAACATTCCTCTTCCTGGGGAACATTCTGGCTTAGGAATTCCTAAATCCTTTCATTACACTCTTAAAATAGGTTTATTACAAAGGTTAAAGGAATTAAAACTTATAAATAATTTAAGGCACACCTGGGGGCTCAGTTGATAAAGCATCTAACACTTAATTTTGGTTCAGGTCATGATCTCATGGTCATGGGATCAAGCCCTGTGTATGGCTCTGTACTCACAGCATGGAGCTTGCTTGAGATTCTCTCTTCCCGTCTCTCTGCCCCTTCCCCATGTGCACAAGCACACACGCTCTCTCTTGGTGTCTCTCCAATAAATAAATGAACCTAAAAAATACTTATAAATAATTTAAAATAGTACCTAAAACAGAGTATGTACTTAATAAGTGTTTTTATTTTTACTTACTCCTAATACCCATTTGAGAAAAGCAGAAACCTGCTTATTATTGGCTCTATTGCTTTCTGTAACTTTGTGAAGCCACATTTAGTAATGCTAGGAATCAGAACATTTTAATTGTCAAGTGAAGTTACCTTTTCACTTACAGTTACCCCAAACTCTACCTAACAGAACATAATGGGCTTGACTCTCCCTCTACCTTATTTCAAGGTAAGATCATTACAAGGAGCTCTGTAAGAAATTTCCTGTGCAGATATCACAAGCATCTAATACTTCCATTGTGGTGTTTTTTGTTTTTGTTTTCTTTTACACATAAATTCCAAATATAAAGGAAAGAGCATCCAGGGAATATTTGTGTGTCTAATTAGATAATAGTCCAAACATTAAAAAATTAAGCATTCAAACACTTCTTTTGAAACCAAAACTATCCACTATCCCATGACCTTCTCCTCCTTTTTAACCTATATACACATGCCTAAAGAATCAAGGTTAGTTCCTTACCATACATATTGACCAGTTCAATGGTAGACATCACGCACAGATCTGGGTTCTGAAATTTCTAGTTGACTGCTATTTGCTATGTCACCATCACCAAGTTATTTAATTCCTACCTCATTGCACATGTCCGTTTCATCATTCTAAAAGGGACTTAATACCAATGGTTGAGGCACGTGGGTGGCTCAGTCAGTTGGGTGTCCAACTTCGGCTCAGGTCACGATCTCACAGCTTTGTGAGTTCAAGCCCCGTATCGGGCTCTGTGCTGACAGCTCAGAGCCTGGAGCCTGCTTCGGATTCGATGTCCCTCTGTCACACTGCCCCCACCCCCCTCAAGAATAAATAAACATTAAAAAAATTAAAAGATAATAATACCAATGGCTGTTTTAGCAAATGTTTACAAATAACTTTTTTAGGGGTCAGAGGGAGTCCTAATTTGTAGTATTTGCCAATTTCCATTGTGTAATCACTCTCACTAAGAGAACATCAATCAGCTCAATAACTTCCTGAAAATTTAATGATCAGCTCTCATGAACTGGGAAAAACCAGCTCTAGCACACCACTATCTCAAAGGGTTAGTATGAGAAATAGAAAATGTACATAAAATGCTTAATACATTGTTTAGCATATAGTAAATGTACAATAAATATGAGCTATGTTGATGATTATAATGCTTTGAGATAAAACCTTAAATAAAATGCTTTGAGACCTTAAATAAAATGCCTAAATAAAATGCTTTGAAACCTTAAATATAATGCTTTGAGATAAAACCTTAAATAAAATCATTTAGTGAGATGCCCTCACTAGAGTAGTAACTAGTTGAAAAGAAAGTAACACTTCATTTAATTTGGCTGAACCCTATAGCTAACCTTTTAATACTTTTTAATACTCACAAAGCAGCACTAGAGTAAAGGTTAAAAATAACTTAATCTTGTGTCTACTACTCACAAGTTTATTGACCTTGGCTAAGTGACAGTGCCTAAGTTTCCCATCTGTGCAATTGGACAATATTGGTATTCACTTCACAGAACTGTTGTGAGGATTAAATAAGCCTGATATATCGTGCTCTATGCTTACTATATAGAAGTTAACTTTTATTACTATTAAATTAACAAACTTAGTGATCCTTAATTTTGGACGCACTTTAGAGTGCTTCAGGAACTTTTAGAAAATTATCAGTGCATGTGGAATTCTGGCCACGGCCATGATGAATAGTGGATATCAGACTTATTTCCTATAGTAAACAACTATAAAACTGGTTAAAATATATGAAGCGATCGAATACAGTTTTCAAATTTTCTACAATTTTATAATAAACGAAAAACAGCCTAATTTTTTAAAACAGGCAAAAGAGATAAACAGATACTTCACAGAGAAAGATATATCTACCACTAAGCACATTAAAAATGCTCAACATCACTTCTTTAGGGAAGTGCAAATTAAAACTACAATGAGAAACATAATGTTCAATTTACATGAAGGTTTTAGAATTGGTAGTTCTTATCTATAGAAGTAGAAATCAGACCTCCTGTGGAGTAGGGGATTGATTGGCAAGGAGAACTAGAGATATTTGGGGGGGGGGGGGGGGCGGGATATAAGAATATTTTACATCTTGATAGGATTGAGGGTTATGTGGGTGTATACAATGTCAAAATTTATCAAATGGTAAACAAGTACATTTCAATGTATGTACATTATACCTCAGTTTTTCTAATTACTAATGTGTGGGCTCCACCCTCGTATAAATCAGAATATTCAGTGGGAGCATCTTGGGCACCAGTATTTTAAAGTTTCCCCATGATTCTAATATGCCACCTGGAGAGTCTCTGGTGTGGTTTCACGCTCTGTCTCTAACCTCCATCTGTAGCCACAAAAAAAGGAAAGGCTGGGGGTATGACATAAGTTCTGGAAATTAGAGTTATATAAGTCAACATAGATTGAAAAGTCTTAGATTGAAAAGTATTGTTCCAACTGGGAGTATAAGCAGAGAAAAAAAATCAAGTGGCACCAGAGATATTAATTGCCCCTCCCTCCTGACAATGAAGGGATGGCAGAGAGGCAAAACATGAGGTAAGCAAACATAGCAAGACCCCCGAGCTCTTCTCTTACCCCAGATGAGGAGAATTATTTGATACAGAGGTGCCTGGTAGTGTGGAACACAGAACTTCATGGTTATGCCCATGGTGGCGTGTGTAGTGAATAAGAACCGATAAAGTACAAGCATATTCCCAAGGCCCAAGAAGTGCAGCAGTGAAATTTAAGGACAAGCTTTTTATGTTCCCAATGTCTCCATTAGTATTTGTTTACTTGTCAGATCATGTGTCCTGAGTATTGATTTGGTTCCAAAAGCATGAATAAAATCTATGCAGGGAGATAGAGAATACCCAGAGTACTTTCATCATGCCTGACATTCATATTCTTCTCTACTATGAGCATTTATTGACTTAATACAGCCTGGTTTAACTTACATTAGCAAATATAGAATATAGTGCATGAAATTGTCATGATTACTTACTTTGTATTTTTCTTTCTACTCTAGGTATTATTTCATGGAGTGTCAGTTTGCTTAGTTACCTTGATTGTCAATAGATTTATTTTGCCAATGGCAGTTAGTAAACTAGGTAAGCCCTACTAATTACTATTCTGAGTGAAGAGAAACATTTTCTAATAACATTTTTAAAAATGTTTATTTGTTTTGAAAGAGACTTCAAGTAGGGGAAGGGAAGTCAGAAAGAGAGAGAGAGAGAGAGGGAGAGAGAAAGGAGGGGAGGGAGAGGGAGGGGGAGCGAATCCCAAGCAGGCTCCACACTGTCAGCAAAAGGAATTTCTTGGCTGGTTTTAAGCAAGTAAGTGTAATTATATGGTTAACTCTACTTCTGTGGATAACTGATTGTGGGATGAAGAGCATTAAAGCAGAAATAGCAATTTTAGGAAGCAACTGCATTATGCAATATGTCCGTTTTCATCCCCTACTTTTTAACAATTGAAAAGTTGAGATCTAGAGAGTTAAAAATTCATGTGGCAGTTGAAAACCTAGAAAAAAAAATGGCCCTGATGTTTTAATCCATTATATTCTCAACTGCTCTATCACCCTTCCCTTTGTACACAGCGTTTTCACTCTAATGGCAATTCATTTTTTAATTTAAGAGAGAGAGAGGAAGGAAGAGAGGGAGAGGGAGAGGGAGAGAGAGACAGAGAGACAGAGAAAGACAGAGAGAATGAGTGAGGGACAGGCAGACAGAGAGGGAGAGAGAGAATCCCAAGAAGGTTCCGTGCTATCAGCACAGAGCCGAGCACAGGACTCCAACTCATGAAACTGTGAGATCATGACCTAAGCCAAGGCTTAACCGACTGAGCCACCCAGGTGCCCCTCTAATGGCATTTTTAATCAATCTGAGAGTCCATCTTTATGAATGGTATTTCATTACCCAATCTGCATTCCTTCCTTGTATTTGTAACAAAATCTTTTCTCTTTACTTTTTTAAATTCTCTGAGCCTTAACATAGTAAATTGGGAAGAAAAGATTAAAGAGGGAAAGTTTTGCAAAGAGCATCATATGTTCTACTTAGTAGCTAAATAAACTTAAAATTCTTATTGTGGAGTATGTTTACTTGCACTAAGAGCAGTAAACATTTGCTTACAGAACATCATTGCTTTCCAAGGAAACGTCTATGGCTCATAAAAAGGAATTTGTGCTTAATATTGAGAGTCCTTCAAACCTTAATGAGGTCTGGAGACAAATACATATCAAACACTTATCATATAAATATATACAATATTATATTTAGTAGGGTAGATGTGTATATGTATATATACTCTGTATATATATGTATATATCTATATCAATACCTCCTACATGTGTATCTCTTGCATATATGTATATTTACATATATTCTGTATATTTGTACATATGTACATATATATGAGATGTATATGTCAGGATGTATATGTCAGAAGTACAGACATATGAATGTGTAGATATATATCTCCTATATCTCACATATATATGTATATGTCATCTATTCTGTATATGATATTATATGTATATATCATATATTTATAAAGAGATTTACAATAAGAAGTTGGCTCACATGATTATGGAAGCTGAGAAGCCCCAAGATCTACAGTCCAAAGGTCTGAGAACCAGGAAAACTAATAGTGTAAGTTCCTGTCCAAATTGTGAAGGCAGGAAAGGACTGAGTCCCAACTCAAAGACTATGAGGCAGAGAGAATGAATTTTCTTTTGTTCTGTTCAGGCCTCCAATGGTTTTGATGAGGCCTGCCTGCATTGAAGAGGTCAATCGGCTTTGCTCAAGTCTACCAAGTTAAATATTATTCTTATCCAGAAACACCTTCACAGACACACCAAATATCTGGTTATCTTGTAACCCAGTCAAGTTGACACATAAAATTAATCATCACACCTCTTTTCTTCTGTCTCCTCATCTATCAAACTGGGAAAAGGGACTTACCTTAAAAGGTGGGTAAGGTAATCAGAGACAATACATTCAAGGTGCTGAGATGTGTTTTTCAGCATATGTTAAGCACTCGATAATTATTAACTATTACTGTTACCATTATGTACCTCAGTGTTTTTGAGGAGTATGAAAGTAGAAAAGCTTAAAATTGTCAGGGTTCCCATTATTAAACAATATATGCTGAGTCTTTAACTTAAATCAAAAATACAAAGGGAAACTTATAATCCATATTCAAAATGGTGGCATCTTGGGGCGCCTGGGTGGCGCAGTCGGTTGAGCGTCCGACTTCAGCCAGGTCACGATCTCGCGCTCCGTGAGTTCGAGCCCCGCGTCGGGCTCTGGGCTGATGGCTCAGAGCCTGGAGCCTGTTTCCGATTCTGTGTCTCCCTCTCTCTGCCCCTCCCCCGTTCATGCTCTGTCTCTCTCTGTCTCAAAAATAAATAAATGTTGAAAAAAAAAAATTTAAAAAAAAATGGTGGCATCTTTATTATTGATAAAACATGTTCTTTGTATCAAAGGTCTTCATGACGTCACATCAACAAAATATAAATCTCTTTATTGTACATTTCAACACTTTCAAGAGCTAACCAAATCTGCAGCTTCTGCACTCAAATTTGACAAAGATCTTGCTAATGCAGATTGGAATATGGTTGAGAAAGCAATTGTCCTTCAAAACCCATATGCTGTAAGCAAATAGTATCTTTTGTTGATTCTTTCAAAGCAGATATAACTAATTATCTTAAGTATAAATGTTGTAAATATTAATTCACAATTTTTAATACTTGTAATACAGAAGTTGTACTGGGGGCTCACTGTCATAATAGTAAGAAGGGGATCTTAGGGAATTTTGTGATCATTGTGGGGCAGCATAGAAGTGACAACCTCTTTGAGTAGGTAGAAAATAAGTGGTGTAAAATTCAAAAGAAGGAGTGATGAATTGGAGCTCCCTTTAAAAGTTACCATAAAAAGAGGAGAGTGAGTCTTAGAAAATGGCTAGTTTTTTGCTAGATTGACGGTGGACAGGTGCCTTTGTTCAGCATTTATTTACACTACTGTATTTGCCAAGCACTTGCTAGCCCCTAACTTATGATTAATATTATTTTTTGATATAAAACAGAATTCAAAGCCAGTGTCATAAGTTTAGGTGTGAGTGAGATGTCACCTCCTGCTTCTGAGATATGCTTTAGAATATCTGTGGTTGAAGCATATGTAACTCACCAATCAGTAATGGTTGCCATAAGAAGAAATAATAAAAGTTGTTCTGGAATCTTCTCAATGTTACTGCTGTTTTGCTATCTCCTATGTCATGTCCAGTTCTCAATGCAGTGTTTTAATGCATATTGTATGATGCAGTTTTTGCAGTGTTTTTCTGCATCATACAATATGAGGAGCCAAATTCTAGGAGTATAGCCATAAAATAATTGGTTTCTATAAAGTAGGATTCCTCAAAATCCATTTCATATCCACTAACCAGTACTTGATGCTCTAGATGGGGATCCAGAACCAAGCCCCCCATCTATAGGAATACTGCCAGGAATTTCCGGGTAAGACAAGCACCAAATCAAATTCAATTATTTTCTATAATAGCTCCCAATTTCTGATTGTGGCCTTTTGCTAACCTGGCTGCATCAGAATCTTCTAGAAAGTTTATTAAAATATGGCTTTATTTCCCAGCCCCTCCCCCGGAAATTCTGATGCAAGTGGCCTGAAGAGGGTCCTAAGAATATGTATTTTTATTCCATTTACCCAGCTGATTCTACTTCAGAGTCAACGTTGAGGCCCCCACTCTGATACCTTATCTGTTTCAGATAGCAGGTGACCAAACAACTGCTTTCTCCTCTTTACAGTGCAGACAAGGGGGACTATAACAGTATAACAGATAGAGCACTGGCCTTGGACTCAGAAAATCTGGGTTCGTATCCTAGCTTTGTCACTTTAATAAATAGCTTTGTGATCTTGAGCAAATGTTTTATTTTCTCTAAGCTTCAGCTTTTCTCATATGTAAAATGAAATTATCCATAACTCCCATCTCTCAAGGCCAAGTTCATTTTGTATTCTACCTTAATCGATAAGGTTAAAGCAGTGATTGTCAAACTCTAACTGCAGCAAGAATCATGGGATGGGTTTGTAAAATCACAGATTTCTGCCCTGTTCCCCCAGACGTGAATTTGCATTTCTAACAATTTTCAGGTGATTCTGAGGCTGCTGGGGGACCACACTTTCAGAACCATTGGCTTAAATTGAGATTATATACATGGTAGCTTTATAAACTCTCAATAATTCCATGTAAAGGTAAAAATATGATATAACTCCTTTTCCCAAAAACTGGCAATTATTTTACCTTCTAGATAACTGTGAAATGATGACAAAACTCATCTGAACATTTTTTCTGTATCTAGCAGATTTTCTATAATTTTCAAACCAAATTGTTATGTGAATTGCTTGAGGGTTATGCTAAACAATATATTAATATTCATGTATTACTTTTTTGTTATTTCTTTCTACTTAGTTGAGCCAAGGAGAAACAACAGAACATCAAAAGGTGAAATGTCTAGCCTGTAACAAGGAAATAGATGAGACCCTTAACATTGAAGCAATGGAGTTGGCCAACAGGCGTCTCTTGTCAGCACAAATAGTTAGTACTTGATTATACACTTTTAAAATGATATTTGTGGGGGCTTCTGGGTGGCTGAGTTGGCTGAGCGTCCAACTCTTGATTTTGACTCTGGTCTTGATCCTAGGGTCCTGAGATTCAGCCCTGCATCAGGCTCTGCACTGACAGCATGGGGCGTGCTTGGGATTCTCCCTCTCTCTCTCTCTCCCCCTCTGCCTCTCTCTTCCACTTGAGCTCTATCTCTCTCTAAAATAAAAAAAAATATATATATATTTTGGCCTAAAATTATACTGAAAGCTTTCTCCCTTGCTAAAGACATCTAGATTTTGCTTACCTGCTGAACTGAATAGATTGTTATAAAGGCAAAGGGAAGTTTGGCATTGTCTTAGGAATCTGCTTGATTGCCAAAAGAGAGAAAAGAAAAATGGATCCATCCAAATTGGCCTAAGTAAAAGGTGTTTTATTAAGAGGATTTGGGAATCTCACAGATCCCAATGGCAGGAATTACAGTTGAATTCAACCTTCACACGTGTTATGTGGTCATTTCGATGACACCATCCACCTCCAGTTCCACGCCAGGTTTTCGTGAAAGATACCACCAAGCCTGTAATAACTGCAAATAGAGAGTAGTAGCTTCCAGATCAAATCTTGAATAAAAATTAGAGAAATTCTGTGACACAGCCACAGAGCACACTCTGTGGGAAATTGCTAATAGCTTATTTACTATTGTTCATGTTGGGCCTTCCTCATTGCATATGGAACTGTCATGCATGTCTCATCTATTCTAGCCATACAGGATTCCAAGCATTCTATATGTTCAATCTAACTTGGGAAATGGAAGGTTTGTAGGGTATAATTGTTCTCTCTTCAGCAGTAGTCCTGGCAGACAGGTTGAATCTCAAAGGCAGCTTTTCCAAGGACCTGAATAAATTTCATTAAGCAATTGTGGCAGTGCCATTAAGGATGAACTTATGCCTATATGGTGCTTTGCTCCACCAGCAGATTTTATGACATCATGTCTTTGAGTCACTTCCAGATTTTCAATTTATTTCAGGAAAATATGTATTCAAGATCTCTCAAAATCAATACAGGACATTCCATTTTGGATCTTGCTTTTCATTAATAATATGATGTATGTCTTAGGATTTATTCTTTTTCAGTCTTTATTCTCTCCATTCATAAAATAGGAAAATGCTAACTACAGGAACTCTTGGATTCTTTCCATATATGATATTCTACATTTTCTGCAACATATCCACCATGAATCTTTTTGGTTTCTTTCCCTAAATGTTTGTTTTCTACCATTATATCTTTGTTGATTTTTGTGCTACGTGTTGGGTCTGAATCAGGAAATACTTTTGTTTGTTTGTTTTTGTTGTTGTTTATTTTTGAGAAAGAGCATGGGAGCACAAGTGAGGGGGGCAGAGACTGTGAGACAGAGGAAGACAGAGGCTCTATGCTAGCAGTGTAGAGCTCAGTGCAGGTCTCAATTCCAAGAACCATGGGATCACAACCTGAAACAAAATCAAGAGTCAGACGCTCAGCCTACTGAGCCACCCAGGTCCCCCAGGAAATCCTTATTTTTTAAAGTAAGTTGGATCTTTCTGCTCTGTTCTCCAGCTCTTTATCTCGCCTCACATCTTTTTAGCCCTTCTTTGTTCTAGAAATATTTTCACGCTTACCTTGGTTAGTTGATTTGGTTTCTACAATGTCAATTCTAATGCTCACTGCTCCAACCATAATATTAATTGGTCTATTACAGTTTTTAAAGCTTTGATAGTTTTTATTTAAATCTCAGTCACTGTGCTGACAGCACAACGCCTGCTTGGGATTCTCTCTCTCTCCTGCTCCCACTTGCACTCTCTCTCTCTATTATAAATAAATAAACATTAAAAAAAATAAATCTCAGCCATTTACTGTTTTTTTGTTTTGTTTTGTTTTAAGATTTTATTTATTTATTTTGAGAGAGAGAGAGAGGGTCAGAGAGAGACCGGGGTGGGGGAGGGGGAAAGGAGAGAATCCCAAGCAGGCTATGGGCTCGACATTGGTCTCAATCTCACGAACTGTGATATCATGACCTGAACCAAAATCAAGAGCTGGACACTTAACTGACTGGGCCACCCAGGCGCTCCTCAGTCAGGTATTGTTCACTGGGACAATATCTTCTCTACTATTGTACATTAGAAGAGGAAGCACAGCATGGTGAGACAGTGGTATAGAAGAGGCAACATCCCCCAACCATAATGGGGGGAAGAGGAGACAGGTTTTAAATTCAGAGAGAACTGGGTTTCTAATGTGATCTTGGGAAAATGACTTAATTCTCTGAGCCTCAGCTTTCTCATCTATGAAATACAGCTTAAAATATCTTCCCCATAAGTTTCCTGCAAGAATTAAATAATTCTGCATAAAACATGTCAGTTAATGTAATAGTATGGTAGGGAGATCAATAAATGGTGGTTATTTTAAGGAATCAACCATTCTCTAAATTCTTCTTACATTTTGGTGTGAATGATCACTTAAGAATTAACATATTTCTGTATCTTAACTGCGTTGTCATTTTTGTTGCTAAGCTTTCATGAGTTCCATATTACTTTCAGTTTCCTTAGTTTTCTACATACTATGGTGTTTACTTTTGAGGATATTGAAAATATGTTTATCTCACATTATTTTATAAATATTTTAATGAAGCTTAAGTAGACTGTTGAATTCCTGTATCATGGACGAACAACCTTTTGTTCCCTCATTCTTTAAATTAGTTCTATCCCTTTCTGGCATCCCCCAAGAACAAAAATGCATTTTAATATCCATATCCTGTACAGACAGGACATGTTCTATGAAAGCAGAAGTCTTTAGTTACATCATGCATTCCAATTTAGAAAGTTGGTTCATACAGAGATTTTTAACAGTGTCAGCACTCTGAGGCCAGGGCAGTGTCGGACAATGGTTTCTTCAGCATCAAAAGTAGTGCCTGAAGCAAAGTGGTCTCTCAGTATACAGACTGAATAAACAAATGAATATTTTCTGTACACAGTGGCAATTCACTTCATACTTATAATAGATTGGAGAAAACAAGAGTTCTGTTGTCAAAACATTTGGAAAAATTAAAGATATAAACCAGGATCCTCTACTACAGGATTTCTCAGAGCCTTTAAATTTCTAAGATGCATTATAAGCTTTTAAGATAGGGATATACTAGCACATTTATTGGGCCCCAGAACTCCACTTATTCTTGAAAGTCTAGTTCACATCTAGCAGGAACCTAGTTTCCCATAGAACCAGTTTGATTCCACCCAAAGCACAGACAGACCTCCTACACTGATCTCAAGATCTGGACTTTACAGAAACATTCTTTTTATAACGATACTAGATTATTTAGGGATTTTGACTTTTTTTCTCACAGACTGTTTTTCCATAAAGGGAATACTAATTTGTTATCATTAACCATGCTACATAACAATTGGACTGCACGTTTCTTTTAGGCAAGCTACCAGAGACAGTACACGAATGAGACTCTGTCCCAGAGTGCGGCCCAGGTGCTGGTGGGTGCAGTGGGAAGCTTCGGTGAAAAGAAGGGAGAGTAAGTATATTGGCAAGAGAACACCGCCATCCTCAGCCACTGCATTTAGGGAATCGGGCAAATGAGTTTTCTCGCTCTTTCTGAGACTTTGGGATCATCCCATATTATGTGTGAAAGCCACTGACTGCTCTACACCCCCAAATCAGGCCAAATGACCCACTTTTAATTTCCCAACTTGCTCTACTTTTTCACACTTCTGTAAATTTGAACAAGGCGCTTCTTCTGACTGAGATTTTCTTCCCTTTCTCCTTTTGCCTCCAAAGCTGAGCTGTGGTAAAAGACTCTTGTAGACTACTTGAATGCCTCAGTAAGGTCAAAGACTTCCTTAATTCCTCCAGGCACATCTTTTAATGAGTATTCTCTCTTTTTTTAATTTTAATTTTTGTTTTTAAAGTAGGCTCCATGCCTTACTGTGGAGCCCAATGCAGGGCTTGAACTCATGACCCTGAGATCAAGACCTGAGCTGAAACCAAGAGTCGGATGCTCAACTGACTGAGCCATCCAGGTGCCCCTATATGTTCTCTCTTAATCCTCAGCATGTTCTTGTAATAGTTACTTTTGCTGTAAGCCTCTGTAGTACACAGCAAGTTCCTTAAAGTCAGCACATTAAGAATAGCCTCAGATCTCCTTGGAAGGACGCAAGATATTTGAGCGGGCAAAGGGACGAGTTAAACTGTCATGCAGGTACATGATGGCCACCCAAAGCTCGGACATATACCTTCTTATTCTAGACCACACCCCTGGTGCTAAGGACCCCAATAATCTGCTCAGATGGTCCTCAGCTCATTTGTAAGGCCCTCTTGGGACTTTTCCTCTGGGCCATTATCTCACAAGCAAACTGGGCCTTTGGTGTGCACACCCTGAGAGCCAAGAGAAGTGCCAGCATGGTGTCCACTCACATGTACTGGCCTGTGGCACAGAGAGGGATAAAGCTGTGTGTTGGAGGAGAATCAGCCAGACTGGAGTCTCATCGCAGCAGTCTCATTGCAGTTCAAGTACAGATGTTGAAGAGTATAAGAGATTCCATTTCAAGCCTAGCCATACAAATAATTATAACATTATATTGTCAAGGTAGGAAGATAAAATATATCTTACTTAAAATTTTGTTTTCTTAATGAGTATAAGTACAAGGGCCTCCATTCCCCGCCCCACCAGCTCGAGGCCGTTCAAATGCCTATGGGACCTCAGTGGTGTTAGGGGACTGGGGAAGAGGGCTGGGCAAATGTGATCACTTTAAAACAATATGATGAACACTTTTTTTTTTTAGTTTTTTAAAAACAGCTTTATTGGTGTATAATTGATATACAAAGCACTGCGCATATTTAGTGAATACAATTTGATGAGTTTCCCCATATGCAAACACCCATGATGCCATTACCACAGTCAAGGTAATAGGCATATCCAACACATCCCAAATTTCCTTATGTCCTCCCCCGACCCTCCTTTTTCATAAGAACCCTTAACATGAGATCTACCCTCTTTATTTTTATTTTTTTATTTGTAAAAGTGATATTCTTTATTCAGCTTTTTTTTTTATCAGACTGACACGCTGCCTGCTGAGCTAAGATGGCACCTATTCAGTTTTTTTTTAATTTAATTTACTTTTTTTAATTTACATCCAAGTTAGTTAGCATATAGTGCAACAATGATTTCAGGAATAGATTCCTTAATGCCCCTTACCCATTTAGCCCATCCCCCCTCCCACAGCCCCTCCAGTAACCCTCAGTTTGTTCTCCATATTTAAGAGTCTCTTCTGTTTTGTCCCCCTCCCTGTTTTTATATTCTTTTTGCTTACCTTCCCTTATGTTCATCTGTTTTGTCTCTTAAAGTCCTCATACGAGTGAAGTCATATGATATTTGTCTTTCTCTGACTGACTGATTTCACTAGAGGTAGTATAATACCCTCTAGTTCCATCCACATAGTTGTAAATGGCAAGATTTCATTCTTTGTGATTGCCGATTAATACTCCATTGTATATATATACCACATCTTCTTTATCCATTCATAGTGCTGCTATAAACATGGGGGTGCATGTGCCCCTTTGAAACAGCACTCCTGTATCCTTTGGATAAATACCTAGTGGTGCAATTGCTGGGTCGTAAGGTAGTTCTATTTTTAGTTTTTTGAGGAACCTCTATACTGTTTTCCAAAGTGGCTGCACCAGTTTGCATTCCCACCAGCATTGCAAAAGAGATCCTCTTTCTCCACATCCTTGCCAACATTTGTTGTTGCCTGAGTTGTTAATGTTAGCCATTCTAACAGATATGAGGTGGTATCTCATTGTGGTTTTGATTTGTATTTCCTTGATGATGAGTGATGTTGAGTATTTTTTCATGTGTCGGTTGGCCATCTGGATGTCTTCTTTGGAGAAGTGTCTATTCATGTCTTTTGCCCATTTCTTCACTGGATTATTTGTTTTTGGGGTGTTGAGTTTGATAAATTCGTTATAGATTTTGGATACTAACCCTTTATCTGATATGTCATTTGCCAGTATCTTCTCCCATTCCATCGGTTGCCTTTAGTGTTGCTGATTGTTTCCTTCGCTGTGCAGAAGCTTTTTATTTTGATGAGGTCCCAGTAGTTCATTTTTGCTTTTTTTTTTCCCCCTTGCCTCCAGAGACGTGTTGAGTAAGAAGTTGCTGCGGCCAAGGTTAAAGAGGTTTTTGCCTGCTTTCTCCTTGAGGATTTTGATGGCTTTCTGTCTTACCTTGAGGTCTTTCATCCATTTTGAGTTTATTTTTGTGTATGGTGTAGGAAAGTGGTTGAGGTTCATTTTTCTGCATGTCACTGTCCAGTTTTCCCAGCACCACTTGCTGAAGAGACTGTCTTTATTCCATTGGATATTCTTCCCTGCTTTGTCAAAGATTAATTGGCTATACATTTGTGGGTCCATTTCTGGGTTCTCTATTCTGTTCCATTGATCTGAGTATCTGTCTTTGTGCCAGTACCATACTGTCTTGATGATTACACCTTTGTAATACAACTCAAAGTCCGGGATTGTGATACCTCCTACTTTAGTTTTCCTTTTCAATATTGCTTTGGCCATTTGGGGTCTTTTCTGGTTCCATACAAATTTTAGGATTGTTTGTTCTCACTCTGTGAAGAGCGCTGATGTTATTTTGATAGGTATTGCATTGAATATGTAGATCGCTTTGGGTAGTATTGACATTTTAACAATATTTGTTCTTCCTATCCAGGAGCATGGAATATTTTTCCATTTTGTGTGTGTGTGTGTGTGTCTTATTCAATTTCTTTCATAAGCTTTCTATAGTTTTCAGTGTACAGATGTTTCATTTCTTTGGTTAGATTTATTCCTAGCTGTTTTATGGGTTTTGGTGCAATTGGAAAGGGGATCGATTCCTTGATATCTCTTTCTGTTGCTTAATTATTGGTGTATAGGAATGCAACTGATTTCAGTGCATTGATTTTATATCCTGTAACTTTGCTGAAATCATGGATCAGTTCTAGCAGGTTTTTGGTAGAACCTTTTGGATTTTCCATATAGAGTATCGAGTATGATGAACACTTAAAGAAGACAGATGTACAGTGGAAGTTTATAAAAGAATGAATATAACATGCTTAAAAGCATTATTGCTGCATTGTTCAGGCAAGGTTAATATAAAAAAAAGGAACATTGAGCAATTCAACCCAATGCCTGGATTTTTCCTCTTTAAATCCTCCAGGAAGGCAGAAGCAATATATGCCTATGATGACCCAAAACCAGGAGGCCAACAGTGGGAGAAGGGGGTCAAACTGTTGAACGGACTCATAGTGGACAACAAAGGCAAATTTTAGAATATACAATTTTTTAGTCACACATGAAGTAGATAAATATGAAATAGTAATATGTGCAAAGGTGTATGCCAAGTACTGTGGGGAATAGCAAGATAAGTGGAATGGTGTTCCAATCCCCAGAGAGCTTCCTGTTAATTACACTTATATTCAGTACTTGCTTCTTTGCTGGGCTGCCTTGGCATTTACTTTGCCATTTGCTGGTCGTTCCTACCAGTAGCCTGTGTGTTGGTGTGTCCTGTGGCAAGAAAACAAGTCTAAGGAGATAAAGAGTTGGGGATTTAAACAGGTCCTGTGCTAACTGCCTGTGTCATTGCCTAAGAAAGAATTCTTTGAATAGAGAGCTTCTATTTATTAAGTGCTGTGCCAAGCATAGTTTTAAACATGTTACATGTACTACCAATTTAATGTTCTAAGAGTCCTGTGAAGTAAGTGCTATTATCTTCATTTTGCAGATGAGAAACGAAGAGGCACTAAGAGATTATAAACAATTTACCCCATGTCACTTGAATAATAGATTACAGAGCTCCCATTCAAAGTTTAAGCTGCCTCACTATCCAACCAAAGAGATATAACTGTTTTCCTAAATCAGGTCTAAGCAGTGAATGTGTTGGTAAAAAATAAGAATTCAGGAGCTTGAATTATTTAGTTGTTTGGGCTGTAAAATACCACAGAATTACTGGTATCACAGAATTCTAGGATTGGTAGGAACTAATCAAATGACCAGATCTTAGTTGAGTCATTAATTCCTTCAGGAAGGTTTCCTGATTCCCCAAGACTATATTAAATGCCCCCCCATTTGATGGATCCAAAGTGCCCTACTGTTTATCATCTCCCCAGCAACACTTACTGCCCTTCACTACAATTGTTATTTTCATGTTTTACTCCATTTATCTGCTGGATCCTTAAGGGCAGAGATCCGTATTCGTTTATGGTTTCTCCCCAGCTTTTAGCAAACATAATACGTTCAATAAATATTTTTAAGATTAGGAACAAATCAAGTCCTATATATGTTGGTGATTTTCCATGTAATTGCTACATTATTTTACTGAATCACAAAGAATTCAGTGACTTTCTTCTTTTCAATTATGTCCGTATCCTTGCAGCAGAGAAATTGCTCAAATTTCAGAGTAAGAACAGTATAATCAAGAGGAAGGACAAGGTACACCTTTGAATGCAAGTCACCAATGCCCTTCTATTTAAGGCATATTTTAAAGTGGGGCTTCAGACCCAAAGACAAAACCCTATCCTCTTTCTGATGAAGATAATGAAAACCAAGGGACTTGCCTAAGCAAGACCAAATCACAGCATATAGATCTGAGCTGCCTCAATAAAAAGCCAGAAGAAACCTAGAGACAATGGGATACATGCTACCAAATTGTCTTTTGGGGTTTTATGACCACTGATTTTCCTAAGTACCCATAACTCTTTACCCACCACGTGTATATTCCCCCTAAGTTTCCCAACTACCTGCCCAGAAGGTAAAATCAAAGGAATAAGAGGATGTGTGAGACAGGCTGGATGTTTTATATCTACTTTCTCATTTAATTATCCCTGACTGGCATGAATATTTTTACATCTATTTTATAGAGCAAACAGGTTAGTGAGGTAATTTGTTTATTGCTTCACTAGGTAATGGGGGATCCAACATGAAAGCCTGGATGTATTTGAATTCCAAATATTTAAATCGTGTTATTCTTTCCTTCCCCGAACCTTGACCTCTCCATTATAAACCATGTTTCTCTGGGTTTTTTATACTCTAATGACTGAGCCCCACAATCTAAATTCATGATTATATATCTACTTGTATCTACAACTTTGTGACTTGGACCTATGCTCATGAGAGTGCCCTAATCCCAGTTATCGATTGACAAAATTGTCTTGCTACTTTCTGATAATACTACATTATATCTATCCCCCAAATTTTAAAGCATATTTAATGATTGTTTCCCCCCCCCCCAGATATATGAGTCCTGAGACAATAAAGACTTATTCTGAAAGCAAAAAACTTCTTGCCTTTATTAGAAAAGTATTGCTCAATTGGGTGTACAATACTAAAAAGGAAAAAGGGATCCCATCAAGGTAAGTGATTTTAAACCTTACTAGAAGTGCTATTATATTGATTTTAAATTCCCTTTTAATTTTTTAAATTTATATCCTGGGAGCGCCTGGCTGACTCAGTCCATAGAGCATGTGACTCTTTATCTCAGGGTTATAAGTTCAAGACCCACATTGGGTATGGAGATTACTTAAAAATAAAATATTTTACAAACTTTTTTAAATTATATCCTGAATAAATTGGAAAATATTTGGGGGTAGTTTATAAATAAATTACTTATATACATACAAAAAATTACTTGAAGAAAAAAAGAAACAGTATAACAACTTTTTTTATTATGGAAGTAAACTTCACATAACAAGATTAAACATTTTTAAGTGTATCATTCAGTGTTATTTAGTACATTCACAATGTTTTGGAACCATCATCTCTATCAAATTCCATGACATTTTTATTGCATCCAGTGTAAATTCAGCACTCATTAGTTACTCCCCAATCTCCCTGCTCCCCAGCTCCTGCATAGTACAAGTCTGCTTTGTCTCTATGAATTTACCTGTTCTAAATGTTTCATATAATTATAATCATACAATACATAGATTTTTGTTTCTGGCTTCTTTCACTCAGCACAATGTTTTCATCCACATGGTAGAATGTATCAGTAACATGAGTTTCATCCACTTTGTAGCATGTATCAAGACTTTATTCCTTCCTATGGCTTAATTGTACAGATATATCATTTTCTTTATCTACTCATCATTGATGAACATTTGGGTTGTTTTCACCTTTTGGTTATTGTGAACAGTGCTGCTACGAACATTTATGTACAAGTATTTGAATACCTGCTTTCCGTCTTTTGGGTGTGCACGTAGGAATGAAATTGCTGGAGCATATCATAATTTTATGTTTAATTTATTGAGGAACCACCAAATTGCTCCATAGCTGTTATACAATTTCAAGATCAGGAAATATAAATCTATCAAATTTACTCTCTTTTTCAAGATTGGCGTAATGATGTAGGTAGTTCCATATAAATTTTACGATGTGCTTAGTTCTGCAAAAAACAAAATCAAATGGCATTGAGACTTTCATACGGATTTTGCACTGAATCTGCAGTATTGCCATCTTAACAATATGAAGGTTTCCAAATCATGAACTTGAGGTGACTTTTCATTTATTTAGGTCTTTAATTTCTTTCAGGAATATCCTGTAGTTTTTGGCAAATAAATCTTTGGTTAAAATTAATCCTACATATTTTTTTTCTTTTTGATGCTATTATAAATGAAACTTTTCTCTTTTTTTTAATTTTAAGTTATTTATTTACTTTATTTATTTATTTTGAGAGAGAGAAAGAGGGCATGAGCAGGGGAGGAGCAGAGAGAGGGAGAGAGAGAGAATACCAAGCACATTCCACACTGTCAGCGCAGAGCCCTATGTGGGGCTCAGACTCACAAACTGCAATATTATGACCTGAGCCAAAGCCAGGAGCTGGATGCTTAACTGACTAAGCCACCCAGGTGCCCTGAAACTGTTAATTTCATTTTTGGATTGTCCATTCCTAGTATATGATTTTTGTATATTAACTTTGCATCCTGAGGCTTTGCTGAATTCATTGATTAGCTCTTCTGCTTTTTTGTGAATTTGCTAGGATTTTCTATATACGAGACTATGTCATCTATGAATAGAGATCATTTTGCTTCCTCTTTTCCAATTTGGATGCCTTTTATTTCTTTTCTTAGATGTAACTGGAAGAAATATAGACCCCTCTTCTCAATAAGAGTATCAAAGGTTATATGGCTCTCTTTAATCTACCATACTCAATAAATACTAGAAAGATATTTTCATATTATAGTTTTTTAAGCCTTAAATACTGACTAAAGCTACAACTTTCTGAGTAATTATTTTTGATGATGAAACTTGAAAGAGAGATTTTAAAAACTATAATTGATAGTGTACCCTGTAGGCTGTCTCTAAATATCATTCATCTCAAAGAAGTGCAGATTCTGGAGTCCCAATGGCTTGGTTTAGAATCTCAGTCTCTGCCATTTATTATCTGAATGAGCTTTTCAGTTCTCAACATCTGTGTCATATTCTAGAGGCTGATATGTAAGGCCTCTGACAAGGTAACTGACCCACAATGGGTACCAAAGTATGCCAGTTGGGTTCTCCTCTGTTCCTCCTGGGACTGTGGAAAAGAATGTATAGTGTGTTTATAAGCACCTAGTCCAGGGACTAGCACTGGGTAAGTACTTACCAGATAGGAGCATTTATTACTAAGTGCTGAATAACATTCCAATAATGTAAATATGTAAAAAATATGTGATGGAATCACAAACGTGAACAAGTCCAATCACCGAAAGAAACTGGATACAAAAACACACATAATTCTTAAAATTAAAAATTCAACTTTAATGATTCCGAATCGAACAAAAAGTGGGTATAGTGTATCTGTTTTAAGGGGACGCAACTAGAGCTGCACGAAGAAGAAGAAATGCCTAGAGCAATGACAAGGCTTCTGTGTCAGTATGAGGGCTCTGAGAGAAAAAGGTCAGGACACTGAGATCTAAAGTGATAACACTTGGATGGATAGAGCTGAGGATCTTGAACCCCCACATGCTTGTGTATACGCTAACCTGGCAGAGGAGCCATCTTTTTTCCTGCTAGAGAATAGTAGCCTTCTGTCACCTTCAGTGCCCACAAATATATCACAAGGTAAAGCTTTTCTTTGTTTCCAGGTTATTCTCTACCACCTTTCATTGCTTCTAAGGTAATTTCCCGGGTCAGATCTCAACACGGTCAGAGGGGAAAATATAGTGCCTTCTTTAGGAGACTATAACTCATCTACTGAAGGAATTACAGGGCCTGACTAATACTACCAAATACTAGTAGAACATATAAGAGAATGGGTCTTGAGGGTATTGGACCACAAGGTTACAACATAAGGCCAGATTGGGGAGAATTTATTGGCATAGTGGTCTTATCCATGATGATTCAGGGTTCAACATTCTGCCCAAGGACACTTGGAGCCGGTACTATTATACTCTTGGGATGGTTCTTTGAAGCTTGACCAGGCCAATAAATTACAGTAAATGAAGTGCAGATGATAAAAATTGGAATATTTAACTAGATCATTATATGAGAATGAAGGACCCACCACATGACTTTGCTCCCTGGAAAGGACCAGAGGACATTTAGTTTCACGAGGCAACACTGAGAAACTCAATGATAGATGTCTTCTGCAAGGCATGGTTCACAGTAGTGGGGGCTGCCATGGAATTCATCTTACCAGTATCGAAAGGATTTGGGAATAGCAGAAGACAAATGGCAGCACTTAAGTGTCAGAAGCAAGGTGAGCATACTTTCTTTGGTGGACAGCAAACCTGGAGTAGCGGTCAGAGTACCTTGACCTGGGAATGGTTAACAAATAATGTGTGTCAAAGGGCAATATAGACAAATAGTTAACTACATTTTACTTGACTTTTCTAAAGATAGAGAACTGGTGAGCAAAGGGATCAGATCAACTACTACAAAGGAAGATCATGATTCCCCACCCTTTCCTTCTGAGTCAGTTCTCAGAACCAGAGCCCTTGAGAAAGATCTACAGCAATACCACAAATACATGGGATAAATATTGCCTCAATCTTTTCTCAGATCGACCTTTAAGTCACTTTACCAGAGTTACTTTGCATTGAGAAAAAGAAAATACCCTGGGGAGCCTGGGTGGCTCAGTTGGTTAAGTGTTCAACTTCGGCTCAGGTCATGATCTCTCGGTCCACGAGTTCGAGCCCTGCATCGGGCTCTGTGCTGACAGCTCAGAGCCTGGAGCCCGTTTCAGATTCTGTGTCTCCCTCTCTGTCTGACCCTCCCCCGTTCATGCTCTGTCTCTCTCTGTCTCGAAAATAAATAAACGTTAAAAAAATTAAAAAAAAAAAAATACCCAGACTTTTTTAAAGACCATGGGATATGGCATTAGAAATGGTACTGATACCAAAGGCTTGAAATGTTGTTATAGCTCTCAAGTTAGACAGGAAGCTTTTAGGCCAGATAATATATGGGAGTCTCTGACCCAGTCTGTTTCATAATAATCCAGCAAGTCCACTGTGTGGTCATTTCCCTGAATCCCCGAGTGTATAGATGGGATGAGTATATCAATGATATACAATGAGGGAATTAGTCTTTTCAGTAAATGACATTGGGAAAACTGGACAGCTACATGCAAAATAATGAAGCTAGACCACTATCTGACACCATACACAAAAATAATCTTGAAATGGACTAAAGTCTTGAATGTAAGACATGAAACCGTAAAACTCCCAGAGGAAAACATGGGAGATACACTCCATGCTAGCAGTCTTGGCAATGACTTTTTGGATTTGACACCAAAAACAAAGTCAACAAAAGCAAAAGTAAACAAGTGGTACTACATCAAACTAAAAAGTTTCTGCACATGGTCTCCTGGGTGGCTCAGTTGGGTAAGCATCTGACTCTTGATTTTGGCTCAGGCCACAATGATCTCACAGTCAGGGGATAGGCGTGGAGTCTGCTTAAGATTCTCCCTCGCTCTCCCTCTCTCTCTACTCCTCTCCCACTCATGTGTGTGCATGTGCTCTCTCTCTCTCTCTCTCAAAAATAAATAAATAGGGACACCTGGGTAGCTCAGTCAGTTGAGCATCTGACTTCGGCTTAGGTCATGATCTCATGGCTCGTGGATTTGAGCCCCATGTCAGGCTCTGTGCTGACAGCTTAGAGCCTAGAATCCACTTTGGATTCTGTGTCTCCCTCTCTCTCTACTACCTTGCCCCCGCTCATACTCTGTCTCTCCTTCAAAAATAAATAAACATTAAAAAATATTTTTTAATTAAAAAATAAATAAAACAAGTGATCTTAAAATTAAAATAAAAAATAAAAACCTTCTGCACAGAAAAAAACAAAATTAAAAACTATGGAGTGGGAGAAAATATTTGCAAATCATATATCTGATAAGGGGTTAGTAACTGATAGGTGTAAAGAACTCATACAATTCAATAACAACAACAATAAAAAAGCAAAACAACACCCTATTAAATAATGCTCAGAGGAAATAAACAGATACTTTTCCAAAGAAGACATACAAATGGTAAAAAAAAAAAATACCTGAAAATGTGCTTAATATCACTACTCCTCAGGGGAATGCAAATCAAAATGCAATGAAGTATCACCTCACACCTGTTAGAATGCCTATCATCAAAAAGACAAGAGATAGTACATGTTGGCAAAGATGTGGAAAAAAAGGAACCCTTGTACACTGTTGATAAGTATGTAAACTGATGCAGCCACTATGGAAAGCAGCTTGGAGATTCCTCAAAATAATCAAAATAGAACTACTATATGATCTAACAATCCAGTGAAAACTCCTTTCATATCCAAGGGAAATAAAAACAAGATATCAAAGAGATCTGCACTCCCACGTTCAATGCAACATTATTCACAGTAGCTAAGATATGAAAATAACCTAATTGTCCATCAGTGTATGATTGATTGAAGAAAATAAGGGATATGAGAATATTATTTGCCATGAGAAAGAAGGAAATCCTTCCCTTTGCAACAATACAGATGGATGTCAAGGGCATTATGATAAGTGAAAATAAGCCCGAAAAAGACAAATACTGCATGATATCACTAATGTGTTGAGTATACAAAAGAAAAAAATGAAAAAAATCAACTCATAGAAATAGAGAATAGCAAAGTGGTTACCTGGTTACCAGCTGAGGGGTTGAAGAAATAAAGGATGGTAAAAGGTTACAAACTTTCAGCTAGAAGATGAATCAGGTCTGAGAATCTGATATAAGACACGGTGACTATAGCTGAAAACACTCAATAGTATAGTTGAAATTTGTTAAAGGAGTAGAACCTGAAAGGTCTCATCCCCCACAGAAGGTAATCATAGGACATGATGGATATGTTAATTCATTAGTGTGGGGACTCTTTTCACAATGTATACATTAAATCACCACAATGTACACTTTAAATATCTACAATTTTATATCTAATTATACCTCAATACAGCTGAAAGTTTAAAAAAGGTAAAAATAGCATTCTGGAGATAGAACTGAGATGGGCAGAATTTGACAAGGCTTCGCTTATACTCTGGTTTCTCTTCAAATCATATAAATAGTGCGCCTTTTAACAAGGCTTCACTCTATGGCTCCTCCCTCACACAGTCACTGCCAAAGGCTTTAGAGGTCCCTGGGAATGTGAAGACAGGATCATAATTTATTCCCAATGTCATCTTCAGGGTCCCAAATTGTAAAAGTTTCAGGTCCTGAGTAATACAGATCCACCTCTGAGAGTAGGGAGATCCACTACTTACCTATTCTGAATTCAGCAGCTGATTAATCACGTCACTTGAGTTTTAACAATATAATGCATTATTATATTACTTGAAAAATGAAAAAATAAAAATACATAAGTAAATCCTTGTATCCACAGTTCCACTCCCTGGCATACTTGGTACAGAAACTTTTTTTTTTAATGTTTATTTATTTTTGAGACAGAGAGAGACAGAGCATGAACGGGGGAGGAGCAGAGAGAGAGGGAGACACAGAATTGGAAGCAGGCTCCAGGCTCTGAGCCATCAGCCCAGAGCCCGACGCGGGGCTCGAACTTACGGACCGCGAGATCATGACCTGAGCTGAAGTCGGACGCTTAACCGACTGAGCCACCCAGGTGCCCCCAGAAACTATTTTTCAAAACATATGCATGAATTTACATTTGTTGGTGAAGTGTGGATGTATACTATTCCACTACCACACCTCCTGGGATTTTTTTTCCTCAGATTTTATGCCTTGACAAAGAAAGATGCTCATGACACATTGTTATGAGAAAAGAAAAAAAATTACAGAACAAAACGTATAATTTCTTTTGTGTTTATAGGTAATGATTACATTTAGAACAGTATTCAAACTATTAATCATAGTCATCTCCGGAAGGTGGAAGGGATTAACTTTGTTTAATGATTTTTTTTTAATGTTTGTTTATTTATTTGTCTGTTTATTTTTAATGTTTATTTCTTTTTAAGAGAAAGAGACAGAGCACGAGTGGGGGAGGGGCAGAGACAGAAGGAGACAATCCAAGCAGGCTCCAGATTCCAAGCTGTCAGCACAGAGCCCTATGCAGGGCTGGAACCCACACACCATGAGATCATGACCTGAGCCGAAGTCGGGGGCTTAACTGACTGAGCCCCCCAGGCGCCCCAATGTTTATTTATTTTTGACAGAGAGACAGAGGCCGCGGTGGGGGGGGGGTGGGGGTGGGGAGGGCACTGAGAGAGGGAGACACAGAATCTGGAGCAGGGTCCAGGCTCTGAGCTGTCAGCACAGAGCCCAATGCAGGACTCAAATTCACAAACTATGAGATCATGACCTGATCTGAAGTCGGAGGCTTGACTGACTGAGCCACCCAGGTGCCCCTGTTTTATGATTTTTTTAAATACTTTCAGTTTGCATTATTCCCATCTGTGACCAAAAGTATTTCTATTAAAAGTAAAAGTGAATGAAAGTTGACGAAGGTGGGGGAAAAAGAAAGGAAATCAGCCTGAAGACATTTGGCAGAGGAGGAAATTAAAAGGACAGCATCTGAAGTGGGATGCCAGAAAGTGTTAGGGAGTGACTGTTCTTACCCAGAACTAAGCTGGCTTCTGTGCTATAGATGATTAGAACATAGCTGAGCATATAATGAAAATAATTCCGTATAATTATTTTATCAGATAAAACTTATTTTTTTTTTTTTTGCAGACATTGCTTTCTTCAGTCATGCCATAAAATCGTATTTACTAATGAATTTGAGTATGTTGGATATCTTGTGATAATGATGAATATGTTTCC